>NC_136063.1:1919452291-1920052291 GCF_964261635.1 Lissotriton helveticus
AATCATCGGACCCAAACCAAGCAGCCACCAACCTCACTCAATGGATCACCCACAGCATTGACGAACTAGCACCCCTGAAAAACCATCAAATCAAGCAAGGCAACAAAAAAGCCCCCTGGTTCAACGACGAACTTAAGATATCCAAAAAGCTCTGTCGTACCCTCGAGAAAGCCTGGAGAAAAAACCCAACCACTGACAACCTGGCCTCCTTCAAGAACGCCACCCGCAAACACCACCAACTCATCCGATCCACCAAGAAATCAGCATTCAAGGATCAACTTGACAACAACGCCCAAAACAGCAAAGGACTATTCAACATCGTCAAAGAATTTACCAACCCCAACGCTGGCTCCAACGACATCATCCCCTCCCAAGACCTCTGCGACTCTCTATCCTCATTCTTCTACAACAAAATCGCAGACATACATAACAGCTTCTTAAACCAATCCGAAGACCAGCCCACTTCACCCACCCCCAAACCAAAACCGCACTCTAACAACCTATACGCCTGGAACACTATCACCACCGAAGACACCATCCGCTTGATGAACTCCATCCACTCAGGATCGCCAACCGACCCTTGCCCCCACCACATTTTCAACAAAGCAGACTCTATCATCGCACCCCATCTCCGCGATGTCATCAACTGCTCCTTCAATTCCGCTACCTTCCCGGAAAACTGGAAACATGCCGAACTCAGCGCCCTTCTAAAGAAACCCACAGCAGACCCCACTGAACGTAAGAACTATCGCCCCATCTCGCTCCTCCCGTTCCCCGCCAAAGTCATAGAGAAAGCCGTCAACAGTCAACTCGCCGCCTTCCTTCAATCCAACAAATCCCTTGACCCCTCACAATCCGGTTTCCGAGCCAAACACAGCACCGAAACCGCCCTCATCGCAGCTACAGATGACATCCGAACGCTTCTGGACAACGGAGAAACAGCTGCCCTCATCCTACTTGACCTCTCCGCAGCCTTTGACACAGTCTGTCATAACACCCTCATACAACGCCTCAGCAACGTCGGAATACAAGGAAAAGCACTGGAATGGATCATCTCGTTCCTCGCCGGAAGAACCCAGAGAATCCGCCTCCCCCTTTCAGATCAGAGGCCACCGAAGTCATCTGCGGCGTACCACAAGGATCATCACTCAGTCCAACCCTCTTCAATGTATACATGAGCCCTCTCCCTTCCATCGCACGTCAACACAACCTCAACATCATCTCCTACGCAGACGACACCCAGCTGATCCTCTCTCTCACCAAAGACCCAAACACTGCCAAAACCAACCTACACAAAGGAATGAAAGATGTAGCCGAGTGGATGAAGAACAGTTGTTTAAAACTAAACTCGGACAAAACGGAAGTCCTCATCTTAGGTTCATCCCCCTCTGCCTGGGACAACTCTTGGTGGCCACCTGCCCTGGGATCAGCACCCACATCTACGGATCACGCACGCAACCTAGGCTTCATCCTAGACTCCTCTCTTTCGATGTCCAGACAAGTCAACGCCGTCTCATCATCCTGCTTCAACATCCTACGCATGCTCAAAAAAGTCTTCCGTTGGATCCCCACCGACACAAGAAAGACGGTCACCCACGCCCTGGTCACCAGCCCTCTGGACTACGGAAACACCCTTTACGCCGGAACCACAGCCAAACTACTGAAAAAACTCCAACGCATCCAAAATGCCTCTGCCAGACTCATACTGGACATTCCTCGTCAAGCTCACATTTCCGGTCACCTGAAAGACCTACACTGGCTTCCCGTCAACAAGAGAATAACGTTTCGTCTCCTCACCCACGCACACAAAGCCCTCTATAACCTTGGACCAGAATGCCTCAACACACGACTAACCTTCTACACCCCCACCCGCCAACTACGATCATCCAATCAAGCCCTCGCCACTATCCCACGCATCCGTAAATCCACCATGGGGGGCAGATCCTTCTCCTACCTTGCGGCCAAGACCTGGAATTCTCTCCCCACACACCTCCGCCTTACACAGAACCACCTCTACTTCAGAAAACAACTAATATATATTCAATAAGTAATTGCACCCCCCTCCCCCAAGCGCCTTGAGACCCTCTGGGTGAGTAGTGCGCTATATACATTTCTGAACTTGAACTTGAACACCGCCACACCAACCGTCCAGTCTGCCCTCCAAAATACAAGGGGGGCCCCGGAACGTCAGACCATGACCAAGCCGCTGATGGAGCAGGGAGAGGGGGGGGGGGCAAACAGCGTCCCCTGTGTAGGGCCGCTTCAAGGCCAGTCACGGCCCCAAGGAGGGCAGGCCACCCCCAGCGGGTCTCCGCCGCCTTCCGTCTCACCAACTGCGCCGCTGCACTCCCCACGCGGCCCGGCCTGACCGCCGATCTCCCGATGAGCTGGGGTGGGGGTCAGTTTTCACGGCAAAAGGGGGGCTCCCCAAGCGGGCCAGATGGAGCCCCACACACCTCTTCAGTCACCGCCACCACCAATGCGACGCCCCAGGCAGCGGGGCACTGGACAGCCACCCGCACCGCAGCAATGCCGGGAGCAACCCGGCAAGCAGGTCGGAGTACTCCCCCTGTCGTTTCCTCACCGGGGGGCCCACAGCCAGCGTCGTCCTCGGGCCCGTCTATTCTGCCCACAGTCCCGGTTCCGGTCGGAGAGCCTTCTCTGTGCCAAGGTCCACTGCCGTCAGCCGTGCAGCCCCGGGCACGCCAAAATCGAGGTCCCGGTTTCCCGGACTTTCGCCAGGCTGCAGCACGCCGGGCCAGCCACCTCCGTCCACCGGCACCGCAGCCACTCCGCCGGGGCACCGGACCAACTCAGTCGGCTTCCAGGGCAAGGATATCCCCTCAAGGACCGCTGAAGCGTCTGAGGGGAGCAGGATAATCGCCGGATCAGTGCTGGGCTGGACGGAGCTATCTAGCACACGTCTGCCATGATGGCCTGCTTAGCCACGCTCCCCCACCAGCTTGGTTTTTGATTTATTTAGTTCCAGGCCTTGTGCATTCAGGTAGTCTGTTAGTTTATTTATGGTCCTTTGCAGCCCTATCGGGGTTTGGCTCACCACCACGATGTCATCTGCATATTGCAGAAATTGGATTGGCTCATTTGCCAATTTTGGCGGGTGTCCGTTTACTTGTTGCAGGTAGTTATTTAGATCTGCCAAGTATAGGTTAAATAGACATGGTGAGAGTACGCAGCCTTGTTTCAATCCGTTTGTTATATTTATTTTTGACGATACTCTTCTTCTGTCTCCTAACTTTATGGTAGCCCATGTTTCTCTGTATAATGATGTTATTGCATCAATCAGTGGTTGTGAGAGTCCCCAAGCTTTCAGTTTCTTCCACAGGCGTTTGCGTGGCACACTATCGAAAGCAGATTTCAGGTCGATGTAACAGGCCAATAATACTCCCTTTTCCTTTTCTGCTTTTTCCCTCAAGATCGTTAATGCTGATAGGTTTGAGATGGTACCCATGCCTTGTCTAAAGCCCGTTTGGAATTTTGGGATGATATTATTATCCTCTGTCCACTCTTGCAGGTGTCGTAGGATACACGATGCAAAAAGTTTAGCCTCTACATCGATAAGGGCGATTAGCCTGGAATTAACGGGTTCTATTCTGCTACCGTTCTTGTAGATTGGATGAAAGAGATTACCGCTCCAAGACCGTGGCATCTTGTTGTCACAAAATAATTGATTGAAAAGGGGTGTGAGGTATTTGGCCCAGACTTCCGGATCTCGTTTAAACAAGGTGTTTGGCAGTTTATCAGGAATTTTGTGTATTTCACTGTTGTAAACGATGTCTGATTGTTGGCTTCCCCGCTGGTTCGGTCTTTCACTCCCTCCATTTTGGATCCGGGTCCTTCTGGGTCTGGTGCCGTTCCTATTACTTCGTCTATACTTTCTTCTTCACATATTTGTAGTCCTGCTTTGGGGTTGTACAATTTGTCTATGTAATCCAGCCACGTTGTTTCACTTATTCCTACATTGCGTAGGGTTCTATTTCCTTTCATTAACTTATTGATTAAACCCCAAAATTCCCTGCTGTTCGGTAGTTTACTTGCCCACAGCAGGTCTTCCCATATCTTTTCTGTGTGTTTATTTTTTTCCACTCTGCACTCTTCCTTGTATTCTTCTCTCAATTTTTGGATCTTACCATTATCACTGACTCTTCCTTTTCTAAATGCTTCCGCTTTTTGTCTTATCTCCTTGGCAATGTTTCTTTTTAGTTTCGTAACTGAATTGTATACCACTGCTCTTTATTTGACCCATGCGTGCCATTGCTTCCTAGTTTTGTTGGAAATTTGTCCAGTAGTGACATGTTTAACTTTTCCCAGTCTTTTACTGATGGGTGTACTCCTGACTCCTCGACTTTCTCTATGTGTTTTTTCACCGTGTCCATTATCTCATCAATTATTATTCCTCTCCATTTGAGTTTCTTTAAGTTATAGGTTTCGGGTAATATGACTAGTGATGCTACCCCCTCTCTTTGTAGAATGTTTAGGTGTAGGACTATTTCTTGGGGGAAATGGTCGCTCTCTGGTCTTGTTATGATACGGAAGTGGTCGACCTGGGGTGCCAGGTCTTTACTGATTACTGTATAATCTATTGTTGAATGTTTATTTCCGCATGAAAAGGTAATACCTGCTGGTGGTCTCCCTTCGTGTTTCTATTTAGTATGCAGAGGCCTAGAACTTTCAGTTCGTTCCACATTCTTTGAGTTTAATTCTTATTGTCTTTACCCCCTGTTAGGTTGCAATTAAAATCGCCTGAGATTATCATCTCATGATTTTGGTGTGTAACTTGTAACGTTTTTATTAGACTTGTCAGGTTTGACAGTTTTTCCATTTTCTTATTCTTTTCAGGATGAATGTATATATTTAGAACCATTAGCTTCCTCCCCACTCCGTTTGTGGGGTTGTTCCATTCCAGTTTTACAATTTGGATCCAGTTTTCTCCTTAATCCATTTCCTCTATTTTCCAGACGTGATCTGATGTTGTGTATATGGATAGACCCCCTCTTGGGTGGCCGTACTTGGCGGTTTTTTCTGCCATTATGTGAAATTCTTCGTATCCTGCTATGTGCTTTGGTGTTACATTCCACGTTTCTTGTAGCAGGATGATGTTATATTTAATCAAAAAGGAGATGGTCTCTTGGTCTTGTTCCATGTCTTTAAATCCTTGGACGTTCCAGGAGCAGATGGTTATTTTCCCGTCGTATTGCTTTGTGACCTTCTTATTTTGTTCCCCACTAGTTATGTTGCTTTCATCAGGATCAGTGTAGATTCAGGGTGTGGGGTATCCAGGACCAATCTTGATTTCCTTCTGACTGGGTGATCGTTTGTCTAAGAGTTATGTTTGTTGGGCAAATATCCCTGGATGTTTGTTGGGTTGTGGACATACTTCTCGCTGCCATTAATACAGATGTTGTCTTTCCATTTGTGGTTGGCAACCGGAGCGCCTCGTTGTTTAGTAGCGGATAAGGGTATTTTATTTGAGTTGGGTAAGATAGTGTTTTACCCCAGGCTGCAAAGACCGCCCTTGTAGAGAAGATCTGTTCCGTTGTCTCTTTTGATGCCCATGTTGGTCTGCTTACTTCCAAATCTGTTGCCTTGTTTGTTTGGACAAATTCTACCGCCAAAAATTCAGATGACGGTATTTCCCTTAATTTGGGAATTTCTCTGAACAGTCGCATTATGTTTCCCCTGTTTAGTGTATCCCTTTTTCCTTTTGTTTGGTATTCTGGCCTGAAGATTAGTTTACAGCCTGTCTCTTCTGAGTCCAATAGAGGTTCCTGGGTATGCTTTTGTTCGCATATTTCCCTTATCGATTCCCCGGCCTTAGTTTTGTTCAGGGGCTCTATGAATGGCTTCTCTTTTAGGGTCAAATTTGCCATTGAGTTCATCACGTCAATTTGACCTCTTTTGGCCTCCCTTGTTCTAACTGGCCTAGCGTTTTTTCTTGGGGATCTTCCCTGGTTGTGCATTGCAGGTCCTGCCTTTCTTATCCAGGGTGATTTGTAATTGCGTCTCCATACTCAAGAGACATTCCCCCTGTAGTCCAGGGCTCTTTCCCCGTTTAGGCCAATCAGATTTATCTTCGTCAGTTCTCCTTATGGTTGTTGTTACCTGGTTCCCGTCTTTTGAGCAATGATTGGTTTTTGCTACGGGTACGTATTCCAACGATCTTTTTTCGCTTTCCTGTGTTTCCTTTACCGGTTTGTTTCTCCCCCTTTTTTTTCTATTTTCTGTTTTGTCCTTTAGATTGATTTTATTGTTTATTACTTTTTCTTCTACCATCTGTCCTCTTTTTGTTTTAGGTTGGGCGTTTTCTGGAGACCACTGGTTGCTTTGCCTGGCAATGTCAAAAGGCCCTGGATTATCTAATGTACTTATTTCTTGAGTGTTTACTTCTGCTTTTGGAATGTCATCTGCCCGTTGTAACATACTTTTATTGCCTTTTTGTGTAAATATGGCATAATTTTGTCTTTTTTCCTGCTTGGTTTTTAAGACGGCGTTCTTCCTTGCTTTCGGTGCTCGGTTGTGTTGTCTTTTGGTTTGGTTCTCAGATACGCTTGGTGAGGCAAGGGCGTTGTTTCCGTTGGGCCTGTTTCCCTTATCGTTTGTTATGTTTTTCTTCCATTGTATTTATAGTGTCTGCGGATTGAATGCTTCGTCTCATGTTCCTTTGTTTTTCAGACCCTATAATTTCGCCGTTATTTTCTTGGACCAGTATTTCTTCTGTTACTCTTGTTATCTGTGCCACGCCTAGAATTTCGGTCAATATTTCTGGTAGGGATGCCAGTTTATCTATTATTTTGCCACAACCACAACTTTGATCTAATGATTTGCTTTTGATTTGGCTTTCTTTATTTATTCCTTTAGTTAATTGTTCTGTGATTTTATCCAGCTTGGTATTAATTCCTGCTATGTGTGTTGCTATCAAATTCATTAAGTCTACCTGGACGTCTAATTTATCCGATTGGAAGTTTAAGACAGCAATTGCTTGCTGTAGGCTTCTTAATAGCGATTCGCTCCAGGTAACCGACTCTGTGTTATTCGGTTGTATTAAAATCCCTGATATGGAGTCGAATCCACTTACTGATGAAATAGTGATTGGCGACTGCGTATTTATGTTTCCTTCTGATAAACCCCTTTGCTCGTTGTTTATTTCTTTCCAATGATTGGGGCTGGGGGTGTGCTTGATGGGGGTTGAGACAGCTCCGCTTTCTACTCCCTTTTCCCTCTTTACTGGCGGGCCCGTTTCTTTATATTTCCCTGGTCTATTTGCTCCTGGTTCCTCCTCCCTATACGTGTTGAATTCTAGCGCCTTGATGAGATCGTCCTCCTCAGTAATTGAAAAAGATCTTGACCAGACTTTCTTTTGGGTGTTTCCTTGTGGGTTTGCTTGACCTCCACGTTCACTTTGATCCTTTTTTGATATATGACTTTGTCCTGTTATTTCTTCTTGTCTTTTATCCGGCGTGTTCGTGAGTTGGGATATAGGTACATGTATCTGTGCTGTTGTTTTTAATAGCCTTTTTTTATTGCTAGTTTCGCTTGAGCCAGTATTCCTTTGTTTCCTTCTATTCGTTCACGTTGTGCCTGGCTGTTTGCTTCCAATTTTTTTGGTGTTATTGAATGAATTGGTTTTATTGGGCTTTGTGGGCTTTGTAGGCTTTGTGCCTCTTCTGTTGTTGCATAGATTGCCGCCATCGGGTCCTTTAAAAATTGAAATTTGCGCTTCGTATGGATTCCCCCAAACTTAAATGGTTCTGGTGTTGCAGTTGGAATCAAGCTCTTTTTTTGCAAATTGGGGTCCTCTTTTATTTTGCTTTTGCTAGCGGATTTGTTTGCAGATTTATTTTGATCTTTTATTGTCACTCTTCTTCTATTTTTAGAAGTGGGGGCGTGGTGAACTTTTCCTGACCGCATGTCCCCAGTTCTCTACTCAGACTGGGGCTGTGACTGTTCGCAAGGATTTTTCTGGTGTGCCAAGCTGCCGCCTCTTCTTTTGTAGGCATGAGAACATTGTGCCTCTTGTGTGTTTCACCCCTTCTGAGCACGTTTTGGCTTCGGCTAGCCGAGTTCCCCTTGTCCTCCTAGCTACTGCTTGCAGTCTTGCCTATGTTATCGTTATCCCCAATGTCTTCTGTGCCCCCTATGGCGTTCTTATCGCTCTTGCAGCTTGCGGCTCTTACCTCTACTGGCGCCGCTGCCTCCGTCGCTGCCGTGAATTTGCAACGCCTCCTATACTGTGCCTCCAGTGCTGTGGGGGACTGTGGGGCACTCTTGTCTCTCCTCCGTCTCTCCTCCGTGAATCGGCGCTGTGAACGCTGTGGACGGTGGTGGACACTCTAGGAGTCGGCAGGGGGTGGCAAGGGGCGCTCTAGGGGGGCCTCGTGGCTCTCTGAAATGCTGCTATGCCACCGTGCCACCGTAACAAGTCCACTTCAAGTACCAATCGCGGCTCCAGCCGCGCTGTGTGGCCATCGCAGCTTTCAAGCTCTCAAATTGCGCCGTGAATCGCTGTGGGCTCTGTGGGGCACTCGCGGTGGGGCGGTTCCCGTGTTGCAGCCGGTCTGTATAGCCCGTCTGTGGGGCGGCTCGGTGCTCCTGACCAGATGCCGCACCGCGTCCCGGCTCCAGCCATCCTCACTGCCAGGTGTGCCAGGTATAGCCCGCCTGGATCGGTGCTCTTTCGCGGGCAGTTCGGGGGTGTCCCGCTGAGTCCCGACTACAAACTCCCTCGCCGCTCCTGGATGTTGCCGGCAGCCGGGAATGGCCAGGTGGCCCGGGGTAGCCCTCTGTGGGCCCTCTGTGGGGCGGGTCAGTGTTCCTTGAGCGGGCGAACCAATGTCCGGGGTCCCGGGTTCCGTAGCTGACTCCGTGCTCTGATTCCGACCTCCTGCCCCCCGGTTCACGGTCTCGCAGAGCTCTCGGGGGGGGGGGGGATGATCTACAGCAGCAACCGCAGCCGATCGAGCTCCGAGCTCCTGGCGTCTGTCGGCATTTCACTGAAGTCGCGATAGAAAGAGGACAGACAAGTGGAGAAGTGTGGCTCACTGGTTAGAGGAGGCAGACCTGGAAACAGAGGTCAGCCCGGGACCAGGGTTCAATTCCTGGCTCGGCGGGGTCTTGAGTCCCAAAATGTCCATGGACTCGACAATTCTCGCTCCGGTGCCTACTCAATTCATGGGTTCACACTCTGCGACTCTGGGCAATAGCTTGCTTAATCTCCACCACGGCCCCTCGCGGCGGGATGCCTGGCTTTCACCTTGCGGATACCCTGCGGGGGTTATCTCACAGGGGAATACCAGGACGGGTTCCCTAAGCAAGCGCTTAGAAACCGCTTGGTGATTTGCGCTATATAAATTCCTGTACATTTACATTTACATTTACATTTACAAATGAATCGGGAGAAAAGCAACAAGTTGAAACTAAGACGCTCAAAGCTCAGATGTAGGAACTATGCCGCAGCTTGTGTGTTGGAGACCAAGGTGGAGGATTTTGAGGGTCGGCCATGCCACAATAATATACACATACTAAGAGTGCCCATCAGCTGATCTCCTCGGTGCTTAAACAACTAAAGCCTCGCAAACTTTCTAACAACTTCTCGGTGGAAAGAGTGCCCCGGGTACCAGGGGGCCTTCCAAGACCAGGTCCTCCACACATTCAATTGTGGCATGAATTTTCAATTACAGAGATGGGATGCGATCCTGCAAATTTGAAAATGGTACTGCTACAAGGGGAAAAGACCTAGCCCTAGGACTGCTGTGTGGACTGAACTTAAATGTGTTGCAGTCTTGGGTTCTGGCTGCCTCTGGTGTCGGTGGCGAATTCAGTGGGGAGAGTGGAACATGGATGGAGGGGTTTCTGGTGCCCCTCCCCCTCGGATGTGGTAAGACAAGCTATTTCTTAGCCCCAACTGTCCAGTACACACCTATGAAACTGACTTTCAAGTTAAAGGTAAACTATTGATTTCAGTGAAGGGGGTTGGCTCCTTGACGGGCCTACGCTCCCCTACAATTAGGTAACAAGGGTGGAGTTGACAAAAACTCTGCAAAGTTGGGGGGTGGCCAGTTTTGAGTCTGCCATGCAGGAAGGGGAGGAGTTCTTGTTGTTTTTCTTTGTATTCTTCTTCTTAGGGTTATTGATTATAGCAGGGATGACAGCTCTTTCAGAAATGGGAGTTTATTGATACCAACAGGATTGTACTGGGTTGTACTTTTTGCCACATGTCTTTTCCATGACCAGGGCGATAGGCAGGCAACGAGTGGCCCATGCAACTGTGACCCTCGTTCCGGCGTGTTGATGCCCGCCATACAGTTCCAATGTCTATCCTCATACCGACATGTAGTTTCAAGCTCCTTACCTGGAACTAGGAGACACAATAAAACGGAGCATAGTCCTGCAGTATTTGAAGCAACACAATCCGGATGTGGTCTTCCTTCAAGAGACCCATCTCCAGGGAAGCACTTACTGTGCTTTAAATAGATGGAGCTATAAACTAGCGGCACATGCGGGCTATACACGGGGTTCGGAGGAGAGGGCATTTTGCTTCGTAATTCAGTCCCTTTCACCATAGGACGTCACCCATAACACTCAGGCTGATTCATGACACTCACGGGACACTGGGAGGGGTGAATTTTCAATCTCATTTCACTGTACGTGTCCCCAAGACAGCACACCTTGGCTTTTGCTGATTTGAGTTCTTTCATTCTCAATCTCCCAGAGATTGAATTATTTATAGGAAGACTATAATGCAGCCGTTGACGGGGAAATTGACCACTGGCCCACACATAGATATGAGGTGGAGGCAGACTGCTGTCGATTTCCTGGCGGGAAATGATGGTTGATGTGTAACGGACTCTCAACCCCATGATCTGTCAATACACTTTCCACTCGGGGGCCCATGGATCCATCACCCGACTTGATTATATATTTGCCCTGGCGCTGCAGCTTCTGGCTTTTAGCGATGTGCACCACCTAGTGAGAGGTATTTCAGATCCTATGATTACATCAATGTTTGGGCTGCAGCAACGGGAGGGGAGGCACATACACCCTCCCCCCAACCCCATGTCCCTTAAAGTTCCGCATATAAGAGCGACCCTCCAAGAGATAGCTGTTTGTTATTTTGAAGACAATGAAGGGTCGGTGGAGCTTGCTGAGGATCTTTGGGAGGCATTTATGGTGGTATTAAGGGATCAAGTAATTTACCTAATCGCGGGTCATAAAAAAGAAAAAGTTGCCAAGTTGGTGTCCCTTGAGCAAGACATACAGAAATTAGAAGCTGAGCTTCCCTCTGAGACCCAGACGGATATTCAATACTACCTGGCGATCAGACAGAAAGAATACAAAGATATTGCGGAGGAGGCAATATAGAGCAACCCAATGCATTTTATATGAAGTGGGGGACAAAGCGAGTAAACTCCTGGCTTGGTTGGACAGGAGGGAGACGACGTCACGGTGAGTGTTTGAAATAGTTAATGATGTGGGAGAGCGGGTGAGAGGCAAGCAATGTATTAAAGATGAAGTTGCTAAGTATTATACTACACTATATGCCCCATCCTCTGAGGTCTCCTTAGATGTGGTGCGGGAGCTGCTCCACAGTCTTACATAGAGTAGCAGGGATTTGGTCTGAAATTTCTGTCCTGGATCCGTCTGCTCTATAAGGATCCCTTGGCACAGGTAGCGGTAAACGGTGTGTAAGCCACATTCCATCTGCCAAGAGGCACCAGACAGGGCTGCCCCCTATTTCCGCTGATATTCACTCTAATGTTGGAGCTGCTGCTGGTCTGGATACGATGAGATCCTTTAATTAGATGACTCAATGGACGGAAGAGTGGGAGGATAGACTCTTCCCCTATGCAGATGATATCCTGCTTTATGTGGCGAGTCCACACACCACACTTCATAGAATACTACATATCTTTGAGCTCTATCGTAGATACTCTGGCTACACGATAAAATGGGACAAGTCCTTCATTTATATACTCAGTGGGACAGACATGCGGCTTCCCCACCACTGTGAGGCCAGGGTGGTCACGGATGGATTTAGATCCCTCGGGCTATTTATAACTAGGGACCCGCGCGTCTTTCAGGAGTGTAATCTGGAACCCCCAATAAAGAGACTAGGAAGAGATGTCCAACAATGGAAGGCCTTGCTCCTTTCCATGTTAGGGAAGGTGGCATTGTTTAAGATGATGGCACTACCACGATTCCTCTATATTTTGCAAAACACCTTGTTTCCGGTTCCCCCTACCTATTTGCGAGCGGTTGAAGCACTCACTCGGACGCTTCTATGGGATGGGGGGCCCCCAGGATATTATTAGCAAAGCTGTCCTGGAGCTGGTATGACAGAGGTATATCGCTTCCCGCTCTCTAACAATATTATTGGGCGGTCCAGCTAGTGGTGGTGAACCACTGGGTCTAATTTCCTCATGAGGATCCAGCTTACAGAATGGATTGTCGGAACATGCAGCTGGGGGATATCTTAGAGTGCTCTATGGGTGGGGTCACAGTGCATCTTGGCCCAGCCCGACAGCAACCACAGTTAGAATATGGCACACTGCAACTGCAGCGCTAGGGTGGCGAGGTGGGGTTACCCAGGCGGTGTCGCTGTGTGACACCACACAGCTGGGCCTACTGACCAAATACCAAGGTTTCAGGAAATGGGATTTAATAGGTATCTCCCAAGTCAAGGACTTGTAGGCAAATGGAGAGGTGAAATCATTTGAAGACTTTTTTTTTTACAAACTTTGTTTTTCATTTTACAATAAGAATAACAGATTGTTAATGATACAGCATATAGGAGCATGCTGAAGGTTTGATTGGCAATACTTGGTACAGGTGATAACATCAGAGGTAAAAAGACACAATAGACACAATAGGGATACATAATCATTCGCAAGTATAACATAGTGAGAATTAAGCATGGGACACACCAATGACACCCAGGCCACTTTTTGCTGGAATCACCTCTCTTGCCTCCCATCGTGATTAGGGTAGTCTTCCACATCTGACCCGCTGTCCCTACTATCAAGCGTATCAAGAGGACAGGGCTCCCCCTCCGGCAACCCAGAAGTGCACATTTCTCGCCAAATCATCAAGTCGTCCTGCAGCTTCTCATCCCTGTGGGTGAGTTTCATATGGACTTCTTCGGCTAGAGACCACTCTTGCACGTCTCTAAGGCAGACCATCAGTTCCGGGGCTCTCTGTCCCATCCATGTGATGGTCACCCTGCGCCTAGCTAGCACAAGGATCAGTGTAGCAACTTAAATGGGAGTTTCCTGCTCTTGGGCTTCCTAATCGATGCAAGCAGGCAATACAAAGGTTCCGGTAGTACCTGAATACCAGTGGCTGCACTAATCCTGCCTCCTACCTCTGCCCAAAACTGCCTGACAGCTGAACACTCCCAGACCAAATGTAGAAAGCCTGCATTCCCTACGCCGCATTTGGGGCATCTTTCTTCCCTTTCTCGTGAAATGCGTTTTAATGATACCGGCGTTAGGTAGGTGCGATGCAAGAAGTGAAAGTGTAAATCTGGTGTTACAGGAGACAGTGCAGGTGAGGGAGCCAATGTATTCCCATTGTTTCTCCTCCAACTGGTCACCTAAATCCCTTCCCAGGTGCCCGTGGATGGCGGCACTGGGGAGCAGAGTACCGTTTCATGGCTTTATAAAGGAGAGAGATCAGTTTGTGAGCAGCACCACACGATCTCAGGACATCTAGAATTTGAGTCGGTGTGGAATGTCCGGGTATTGTGGCCAGGTGACCTTCACTGCCTCCTGAATTCCTCTGTAATGGAGGAATTGGCCCTGACCGAGGCCAAAACTCTCCCCCGCCTGTTCATAGGTAATAAATGTTTTGAAATGAATCAAAACCCTAATTTAGATTTAGTACCTAATTATTCAGTTTTATCTGTCACGTGCCCACACACTGTGAAATATTATATAAAGACAGAAAAACTGTATAATGCAGTTTAAACGTGCATGTTAAAGTTGCACAATTGTATCTGGAAATGACCTACAGCCTGCTTTAAAAAAAAAGGCGTAAATGCGATGTGGTTGTGTTTTTTACTCTTCATTGTATTAGAGCTGAGAACATCCTACCTAAGATACATAACAGGAAATTCAGAGCAGCAAGAATGTTTTCCATTGTAGTCTGTAAGTTTGGCGTGAGAAGTCACAAACAACAGGAAAGAGCTGTTCTTTAAATAAATGTATTTAATCTGGGTGGGACAGAACGGAAAAGCAGGAAGCTTTTTCTAATGTGAACATAGTATTAAATATGGCTCTATTCCAAAATTAGTATTATAAGAGGTAGACTTGAAGTGTATGTTAGTTGAGACTGACTTGTGCTTCGCTCATAGCACATCACTCTCCCAGCTGAATTAGCCTGGCATGTGCAATAAACCTTTGTGTACTCCCTTTTGTTGCAGATGTGGTAATTAAATGATTTGCATTGCTTAAAAGATATTTTCCCGACATCGTGGCAGAGCCAGCCAAGAGATCCCCTTTGCTCCTGCCTGCCGCTGGGGAGGTTCCCCTTCGGACAACTAATTTAGTCGTGCACAATTTGAGGAGGATGGCAGACGCCCATTGATACGAAAGATCTATTTTTTGGACGAAAGGGGTACTGGCCTGGGGGACGCCTGCAGCGGCCAGATAAGGTAGGAAAAAGGGTGATCGTCGAATCCTTGTGTATTGATCCACAACTGTTACAAACGGAGATGTGTATTTAGTTAATCCTGGCAGACCTTTGTTTTAGGAATCGTCAGAGAGGAAGGGCGAGAATTAAACGTGTTTTGTTGATCCTGACAGACCTTTTGTTTAGGAATCGTCAGAGAAAAAGATGTTTATTTAGTTAAACTTGGCAGACTGTTTTTTTCCCTTTGGGAATTATTAGGGAAATAGGAATTATATAAGAGGTTTATCCTGACAGTTTGAATTAGGAAAACATCAGAGAAAGAGAAAAAGTTGACATTTTGTATTCATATGTTATGTGAGTTGTTTTTCTAAATATATATATGCATATATAAATATAATGTAGATTTGTGATTGTTATATTCTATCTAATATATTATAAGTTCTCTTGCATCATCAGAGGTACCAACAGGTTTTTAGTGTGAACTACATTAGGACAAGAGCCTTTAAGAATAGTACAGGTTTTTTTGGTAGATTAAAAGGAAAATTGTGAGGTCATGCCTTTCTTTAAGAAATCTTCCAAAGAGAGGCAGGGAGACAAAGGGACTCCATTAGGCCATATGATTTCCACATTTCCAGGAGACTCTGACAGAATAAAAAGACATTGTCAGGAATGGGCAGAAGGCACAAAGACTTCCTTGGTTCCATGGCCACCAGATGGCTCTTTTGATAATACAGTGATAGTCCAAGTAATATCATTTATTTTAGGAGCATATAAAGGAGATAAGAGAACAAAAAGATTAGCATCATTGGACATGTGGAAGATATTCAGTCAGGATTCCCATGTAGAAGCCACAGCACCACCCCGACATATTCTGAGATAATTAAAGGGCCCTTATGCGTCAGGGTATGTATCCATCATTGTCAGTGGAAGATAAGGAATCCACTACCTCAATAGACTCAGTGGACACCGATGTTCCAGCTTTAGGCTATAAAGATCCGATATTAATTCCCTTGACTGACATAAGCAAAGTTACACCAAAGGTTGATGACATATACAAAATGGGGGAGGTTGATCTTGCTCAAACAATTAATAAAGACCCTCTTAAACCTGAAAAATTATATGAGGGAACAGTGTCCTTAACAGCAGACATTTCAGTAAAATTAAGACAAGACAACAATGGAAAATTGCTGGAACAAAAGTCAAAAGATATATTAGAATGGGCTAGCATGATTCCTCAAACCTCAAGTGAGGGAAATGGATATTATACTAGCAACCCACAGGTGAAGTTTGATTTAGGGGCACAATCAAAAATATATCAGGAAGAGGATAAGGGTTATCGTGGCATGACCACCACTGTAAAGGGAATACAGATTAGAATTAGGAGATTAAGCCTTATTGCTGATGACTGTTCAAATATATGTAATTCCATATCATTTAAAAAAGATTCAAAGCCAGTTGTAAGGGATATATGATATGATCTAGAAATCAAGAATGTGACAGGAGAGGATAACAAAGATGAGGAAGAAATAAACTCAGTGGAGAGTGAAACTAGAAGGGTTCTTGACCGGTAACGCATGGAGGCTGAGAACAGAAATGCTGAAATAAATGGAAGATTAGAGGAACAAAGTGCTTTTAGAGAACAATTAAGAGGAAAGCAGGTGTTTCCCAGTAGTACAACAAGGTCTGGGCGTCCATTTCGAGCATAGGGTATGATAGAGTTAGGACAAAGTTCCCCTACAGCTGAAGTAAGATCCCTTCATGTACGAAATATGCAGGGAATGACAAGTTTTATACAGAGAAAAGAAAGGAAAGGAAACAGTGACTTTACACCCAATGTAATAGTAGCAAAGGGAGAAAATAGTTATGTTATGTTATGTTATTGTAATTTTTATAGCGCACAGCTGGCCCAGCAAAGGGGCGTTCCGGCGCTTTAGCTGGCAACAGAAAATACCAATACATAACTGAACAAAGCACAGAGGGAGAGACCAGGGAACTATAATGGGCCAGAAGGAAAAAGGAATGTTTTGATGGCCCTCCTAAAAGCATACAAGTCCTCAAGGGCACGGATATGAGCTGGTAGTGAGTTCCAAAGCTTGGCCGCGAGGGAACGGAAAGATCGACCTCCAGCCCGAGAGCGTTTGACCCGTGGAACTATCACCAGATTTTAGCCCGATGACCTTAAGGAACGGGAAGGAACATAGGTGGTGAGAAGATGTGCCAAAATCAGGGGGAGGACAGTTTGAGAATTTTAAAAGAAAGGCAGAGAGTCTTAAACTCAATCCTTTGAGCCATAGGGAGCCAATAGAGCTTATAAATGGTAGCTTTCGCCGAGCAGAACCAGGGCTCTAGCCGCAGCGTTCTGTACACGTTACATCCGAGTAACTTCTGCCTGATTGGCCCCCAGTAAGAGTGAACTCGCATAATCTAATCGCGAGAGTATGGTGGCCTGAATTATCAGCTGTCTGGTCGGGGCGTCAAAAAATCTCAGGGCTGGCCTAAGCTCACGCAAAATACCAACACAGGTAGCGGCTACTTTTTTGGTGTGTCCGCAGAAACTAAGAGCGGGATCCAACCACACACCCACATTTTTCACCTCAGACACTGGAATGGGGGTTGGGCCTAGCTCAGAGGGCCACCATTGATCGCCCCAGAGGTTGCTGTGTTTACCCACGATTAAAACCTCTGTTTTCTTTGCATTGAGCTGTAAACAGTTCGCCGTCATCCAGCCAGCCACTCCTATCAAACCATCTCTGAACCTGGAAGCCCCGGAGTCGGCATCCCCACTAAGGGCAACCGCCAGCTGCGTGTCGTCAGCGTAGGATACCATATTCAGGCCCCACTGCTTGGCGACCGCAGCCAGCGGCTGCACATACAGGTTGAACAACGTGGGGCTGAGTGCCGACCCCTGAGGTACTCCCTGCTCGATGGAATAGGGTTTGGACTCAAATGGGGGAATAGCAACCTGGAAGGTGCGAGCTGATAGAAATGACCGAAACCAGTTCAGTGCCCTCCCTGAGACACCTGCTTCTCCTAGACGACGCAGCAGTATTATGTGTGAAACCGTGTCAAACGCGGCACTGAGGTCAAGTAACACCAGTGCCGCAGTCTGACCGGAATCCAACACGGTACGTAGGTATTCCGTCATAGCAAGGAGAGCAAATATTTGGTATAATGTTGTCCCATTTACTAATAACCTTGCAGGATGGACAGCAGGCATGGTGCCACAGATAAAAGTGTGGCCAAGGGCAGGATCTTTCGACCCTGAATTGATAAATATGGCTGAGTTATGTCTTTTTCAAGGTTATGGGGATCCAGAGTGGGTTTATGATTACATGCAACGAAGTCTGTGTGTATGGAAGAAATACAGCTGTAATGCAGATGCCACTGGTGTATAAGACACAAGAAGCACAGCCTGTCTATGTTCCATGGCAACACATGGAGAAAGAAAATCTAAAAAAAGGCCTGCCTCCATTACATGAAGGAGCAGGGAAATGGATAAAAGCATTTGAAAATGCAACAGCTGGGATACCTTTAGCTCTTGGGGATGTAAAGAGCCTTTTGAGCTCCATTATAGGGGATGACGTGGATAGTATAATGAGAAGTGCAGCGATACAAGGAGTGACTATGATGGGCCTTCTTTTGGAGTAGTGCGCTCTAGAGTGTGGACTGAATTATGGAATAGGTACCCAGACCGACCAGATATTGGGGCATTGATGACACGAACTATGTCTCCAGGACAGTCCTGTGCAGACTACATAACAATGATTAAGAAAAAGTGTGAAGCAGATGTAGGACCTGTAGACATGGGAGGTAGTTGTAGATTATTCTACAATGTTTTAAAACAGGGGCTACCAGGAGACATACAAGATCATTTAGATCAGGTTGTGGCTTTAGATGGAAAACCTTGGGCAGAAATTCAAGCACATATTATACATTTTTGTAGAAAAAAGGAAGAAAAGGAAAGGAGGAATAAAGACCAAAGACCAAAGTGACAGAGTCCAAGCTAAACTGGTGACACAAAAAATACAGAAAAATGAGAAGGGAAAAAATGACTGTGCAGGTTCCTGTTGCAAACAGGGAGCAAGGAAGGGGTCAAAGAGAGGGGAAACAGATGCAAGGAAGAAGAAATTTTGAATGCCATTACTGCGGTAAAAATGGACATGTTATTGCTGGATGCCGCTTTAACAAGAGTGATGAAGCACAGGGAGTGATAGGAATAGGGAGAGGAAGGAGAAGACAAAATGTGAATACATCAGGGCCAGCGCCTCAATATGGTCCTTATCTGTATGCCCCCTATCCTCAACAACAAATAACTCCCTTGCCACAGGTTTATATACCACAACAGCAATTTGCTAATGTACCTGTTCAAGGGGCACCAGCACCTGTTGTGCAGGCAGGAGGCCAGCATCAGGTGCAGACTACTGCACTGGTGAGCACAGGGAGTCAAGGACAAGGGAGAGTGATTGTTCAAGGTGGAAATCCCTTTTATCATACAGCCTGATGGGACGCACCAGGGAATCCCAATAGTACTGTAGTAACTAGGACTATAGACCCAGAGGAAGAACCAATGGTAGAAGTGATTATAATGGGAAGGATATATGCTTTATTGGTTGATACAGGGGCAACAAAATCTTGCCTCTCAGAAGGAAATGTTCCATTGTCCTCTGCCACCATGGAAACGCAGGACTTCTGTGGTAAAGTACAGCGCATTCCATACACAACATGTTCCCATAGAGGTGGCAGGAGTGCGAACGCAGGAGCGTCTCCTTTATTCTCCATATTCACCAGCAATTTTATTAGGAAGAGATATCAGGCCATATGTAGGTAGCTGTTTTGTGATTTCAAATACTGCAAATCTTAACAATTATGGTGTATGCGATCGCAAAACAGACTGTTCCGATGTAGGAAAGCTTTCCGCAGCGCAAAAATGAGAATCGCTAATTTAGCGATTACCATTTTTGCGTAATATCGATTCTGCAAATAATATTGCAAATTCACAGTCTGCGGCACAGTATTTGCGATATTCGCAAATAGCGTTCCCGCTAAATGCGAATTCACAATTTGAGATGTAGCAAAAAATCGCAAATAGCGATTTTATAAAAATCGCAATTTTGCACTTCTCAATTACCACCAACTCTGAGCAGGTGGTAACCAGGTGCTACCTATTTAAACAGGCCCACAATGCCACTGGGACTTCCCACCATGGCTGGCCTGTATGTGATAGCCAGAAGGCTGTGTATCAGAGATGCTGCACAGAGACGGAGACGCCAGGAAAGGATCTACAGAGCACGCAGCACCCTTTTCCAGCGGAACGAGGAGGACATCCATGTGCACTACAGGCTGCACCCAGACAGCATCCTGGATTTGATAGAGGGGCTGATACCCATACTTTAACACCCCACACACAGGGCACACGCCATTCCCACCCATATTCAGGTTCTGTGCTCACTGCACCTCCTGGTATCAGGGAGTTTCCAGGGGGGAATAGCCTCAGCGGAAGGGATCTCTCAGAGTGCACTTTTGGGCTTCTTCCACGCTTTCCTTGATGCAATGGTTCAGAGGCTGCATCACCACATCCAATTTCCCAGCACACACCAGGCACTAGATCAGACCAAGCAAGAATTCTACTAAATTGCCCAATTTCCCCACGTCATTGGCTGCGTAGATGGGACCCATGTCGCACTGTCACCCCCATCACATAATGAGTATATGTTCAGGAACAGAAAGTCATATCATTCCCTGAACATGCAGGTAGTGTACAACGCAAAACATATAATTACAGATATCATGGCAAAATACCCAGGAAGCACACACGACTCATTATTTTTTTGCCACTGTTGCTTAAATCGCAGACTCACAAGTGGCGAGTTTGGAGAGGGCTACCTGCTAGGTAATTGCATGGCTCACAAACACACAACCAGTAAAGGTTTGAACTGGCAGGACAGTATTTAACATAAAGCTACTTTTGCCCTGCAAGTGACAGTGTGTATGCTGTACGTGACTACATCCTCACACCCTACCTGAATCCAGCCACAGCAGCTGAGCGGAGGTACAACAGTGCCCATAGAGCCACACGCTGCACCATTGAGAGGACCTTTGGAATCCTTAAGAGCCGTTTCTGCTGCCTCCTTAAGAGTGGAGGTGCGCTACAGTACAGCCCTGAGACATGTTGCAAAATCGTAGTTGCCTGTGCAATGCTACACAACATCGCTACCAAGAAGGGCACCCCTGTGGATCTGACAGATTCAGACACATCAGATGAGGAGGAACTGCCCCTGCAGGTGGTGCCGGGGCGGCTGCTGGGCGCCTGAGACCTGATGAGATCACACAGACCTACTTCTTGGTGAGTAATGAGGACACAATGCCAGAGAATGGTGCTTAACTGTGATGTTTCTTTCCTTTACTGCAGGAATACATCTGTCACACAGCGTGACTTTAATGTTAATGCTTGCACATGCTTGTGCCACAGTGCTAGAATTGCCATCAGGCAATGAGTTCATATGGAATGTGTTGCTTCACACATAGCCATGAGTACCTGCTGCCTCTTCACCTCCTGCGTACACGCCCTGTTGCCTCTCGCTCAGGCTGCACACTGACCTCACTGGAGTCATCACCCTGGCGCGCACTCCGGCGTCTGTCTGCTGGAAGTGGTGGATTGATGCTGCTCCTGCTGGACTGTTTGTCCGTATACAATGTGCCAAGTGTCCCTATCCCACCTGTGGCAGCTGCGCACATCTGATCCAAGGCATGTGTCACCTGCACCAGGCCCCTACCCACATCCTGGCAGCAGTGTGCCATTTCATTCTGCATACTGACACATCTTCGGGCCAGCAGGGATGTGGCGGTTGATTGGCGGTTGACAGCTCTTGTGTACAAGTCCAGCCGGGTGTGTAGACGATGTTTCTCCCTGCGCCTGGCTTCCCTGTCTCTCCTTATCTCCCTGCACAGTCCTTCCAATGCACCTGTCATGGCCATTACACCAAGCCGCAACTCTGTCATGTTGTGATTGTGTGCTGCTAGTTTGGCTGTATGCCTTTCACTTGCAGGTGCTGTGCTTTCAGCATGCTGCCTTCAAGGCCAGAGAACACCGTGTCTTCATCGGAAAAGAGCATTGCTGGTGAAGGGCCGTGCCCTGCGCCTTGACCCACTCCCATCTCTATGTTGTACAGTGGACTGTGGTGTCTGCTGTCCTTAACACTGCCTCTTGACTGGTTGTGCCTCTTCTGCTGTATCTGTTGGCTCTGCCTCCAGCAGTGGTAGTGGTGACACTATGTTGCGCCGTCTGCCTGGCGCAGGGTCTGCCGGTCTTGCTGCACCCTGCTCCTCCTGCCCTGCCTCATCCTCATTTTCTGGTGTTTCCACCCCTTCTGCCATGGTTACCTGTGTTGTTGGTGGTGCTGTGAAGTAAAATGCACACATTAATTGTGTGTCCTGTCTAGCATTTGTAATGCATTAAAGTTTACAATTTCCTATTCACATTAGTACTATCTGTCTGTGTTAAACATTGCCTGAATGAGTCATCCCTATTCCCCCTTGCTATGTCTCACTGGTCCAGTTATCAGTGCATATGACTACATCTCCCATAATACAATTCTGGGTGTGCTTGTGGACATGTACTGGAGTTGCACTCAGGTTGGGTGTCTGGGGGTGTGAGCGGGCTGGTTATGTTTTGGGGGTTTTAGCATGCATCTTACCATGTGCAGTGTCTGTGTGTTCGGAGCTGTCCAGGTCAGCCATGCCACTCACACTTTCAGGCTGAAGGGTACCCTCCACCAGCTCCTCCAGGGGCATTGAGTCTGGTGCTGTTGACGTCCCACCTGGTCTTTTTGGCCTCAGCCAATCTTGTGGCCACTCTCTCCTTCGACCTTTGCCGCATATCATACCAACTTTTTCTTAGGTCTTCGACTGTGCAGTGTGTGACGCCAATTGCATTCACTTTTTCCTGCATGTCACTCATATTTTTCTTTTTCTTGCCTCTGGCACACGTAGTGAATTATTCCAAAAAGGAGATCTTGTTGGCCTACTATTTCCTGGGTAAGGACCTCCAGCTCCCTCTCACAAAATGTTTGTATCCTCTTTCTTCATTCATTCATAATGACTTTATTTCGAATTTTTAAGTCATAAAAGTACATGATTAAAAATACAAGGATTTGAATTAAACATCCGTGATTGGTTTACAATTGTGGCAATAAAAAAACTACAGGAGCAACAGAGCCCAGAAGATTTAGAGCATTAATACAAAATAGCATTTAAGGCCCCGTTATTTAAAATAATAAATTAATATAAAAGACATTAAAAAATCTATTAAACATTTATATGGGGGCCAATAAGAACAGACACAACTTCAGGTGAAAGTACAAAATGATCATAATATCTATACATCAATTTCTAAAAGGCGCCCTCTCTTTCTCCACATTTCCTGAAGAAATTTAGACATTGCAATAACAAATAGGGGTTGCGTGTCAGATTTTCAAATTCTTAATGTGGCTACATAGTTCCTTATGCCTAGGTTCCTACATACTTGTATGATCCATTTGTTCCTAGCCTTCTCATAGGCCGTGCAAAAGAAGACCACATGGACCTCTGTTTCTTCTTCCGTGTGGCACCCAGGGCAAAGATAGCAAGAGTCGACTGACCACTTGTTTGTTAGTGCAAATTGCGGAAGGGTGCCGTATCTAAATTGAAGATAGAGCCTCCTTGTCAGCGCGGGATATATAATATCCAGGGCTTGTTCAAAGGAGTAAGAAATTTTAAAATTCAAGAACACCCAAGTCGAGCTTGTGTTAGGGTAAGCTTGGCTTAAGGACGAGAGATTGTGCTCTTTCAGGATTTTGTATAAAGTTTTTTTCGAAGTGGTTGCGCATGCTTCTTCCGGTTTTGCCCAGAGGTCCTCTCTCCCAATAGTCTTACAAGAGTCCCTCACAAAGCATAACCAGGGTATGCTTCTAACTGCTCCTGGTAACTGTAAGAACGGCCTGAGCTCCTCCCTGTAGTCTCTTAGCTCCTCAGTGCTCCAAAGCCGGCGCCAGTATAGCAGAGGTCGGCTTGAGATAAGATCGGCCACAGGAGAGACACCCAGGTCCATCCTTAATGGTACCAGTGGGGTGTTAACTGGCAATGCTGCAATACTTCGGAGGAATTTGTTTTCGGTTAACATTAATGTTTGTGATTTACTGTGGCCCCAAAGTTCCACCCCGTATAGGGCAGCGGACCGGGCTATCCTCTTTCTTGGATTTTCTTCCTGCTGCTTCTCACTCCCCTGGAACTCCATTACTCCTGCTTTCAGTTGCTGAGCAAAAACCTCCAACCCTCTACACAGGCTCTCACTCTGCTTCTGATTCTCACACAGCTGCTGGCAATCAGGTGCAGCATGGGCAGTCACACTTCCTGGCTGTGATGTCATCATTCTGTACCTGAATTGCTGATTCCCGGAATTGCGAATTCTTAATAGCGAATACGCAATTAAGGAATCGCAATTTGAGTAATCGCAATTCACAGAAAATCGCAATTTCAGAATCGCAAATTCTATTTTAACTACATATGGCCCTTCATGTCTAAATTAAACATACCAATAAGATTTTCTTCTGATGGATCTATGACATGTGAAATACCAGGGCAAGCGAAATGTGGGATACATTTACTAAGAATACCAGAGGAAAATGTGGTTGGTAGGGCAGAGCCAGTGCATTATAAGTTGCTAGCAGATGCAGTACTTATGGTTCTGAAGACAGAGGAAATACTTTTAGGGAGATGGATGGAATTGCCAGCAAAACTAATATTCAGGAGACAAACTGGTGGTGATGAACTAGGACAGGTGAATACCCTTTATCTTGAGTGCATGAACATATCCAGTAGATGGGGCGCTCTGGTGACATCTGATAATGATGGAGGAATTTGAAAGGTCCTGATTTTTCTTATGTCTGGTCTGAGACCATGGGACATTTCTGATACAGAACTCTTTTCAGATGATCCCCCCAGGATTGGGATAGTTTATACACACACTGCGCCCTTGTTAGTGTGTGTTTACCGTGCACAGACCACGTTACCAGTTGTGCCTTCGTACTACAATGATATTGAAGCACTTGCAGCAGTCCCACCTTGTCTCTGGACATCAGCTCCAGATGAGGTAGGACTGATACTATCTGCAGAACCATTTAAGATCAAGTTGAAGCCAGGTGCACAAGTGCCACGTGTAAAACAGTATACACTGTCTAAAGAAGCAAAAGAAGGTATTAGAGGGACAATACAAAGACTGAAGGATCAGGGAGTAATGTATTCCTGTCCATCGCCTTGTAATACAGCAATTTATCCTGTAATACTTTGGAGGATGGTTCAGGATTTTTGCCCTCTTAATGCCGTAGTATTAGCAGAGTACCCCATAGTGCCAGACCCATCTGTGATATTGACTAATATACCAAGTAACACCAAATGATTTTCTTTGCTGGATTTAAAGAATGCTTTTTTTAGTATACCTTTACATCCTGACAGTCATTATTTGACAGCCTTCAGTTTTGTTGGTGAACAAATCCTGTACTCTAGACTCCCACAAGGCTATTGTGAGTCTCCATCTGTGTTTAGTAGAGTATTGAGAGATGATTTGTTTAATTTCCAGTCAGACATTACAGTTTTGCAATATGTAGATGATTTATTAATATGCAGTAAAACAGACTCGGAATGTGTTCTGGACACTGTCAATCTCCTAACGCTACTTGCTACTAAGGGATACAAAGTGGACAGGAAAACATTACAGTTTGTGCAAAAAAAAGTTCTGTATTTTGGCCAAGTGTTGTCTGCAGAAGGCAAAAAGATAGCAGGTTCTAGAATACAAACTATACGTGATCAGGCTCAGCCTAAGACAGTAAAAGACATGCAGAAATTTCTAGGCCTTTGTAATTTTTTACGTAAGTAGACATTTGATTATGCTACCATCATACAACCACTATTATATGCAATGAAGCAAGCTAAAACTGACAACACAGGCATACAGTGGAGTGATGACAGTGTAAGTGCATTTCATACATTGAAAGAAGCAATACTTCAGCCCCAGTGCTAGAAATCCAGACTATACAAAGAGATTTTTTCTGTTTTTTGCTGCCACAGAGGATTCCATGATATCAGTCCTTACTCAAAAATACCTAATGGGTCACAAACCCGTCGCCTATTTTAGTGGACTATTGGATCCAGTAATGGAAGGTCACTTTCCTTGTGAGCGAGCGCTTGCAGCAGCAGCTTTTGCAGTAGGAAAGAGTAGTACTATTACAGCAGGATGCCCTGTAACATTGTATGTTGAGCACTCTCTATTTGCTGTGCTGCAGAAAAGTAAAAGTACACTGACCACTCAAAGAGCAACAGGTTATGAAGTAATACTGTCAAACCCTTCTATCTGCATTAAGCGGGTTGACTCAGTCACCCCTGCAACTTTTTTAGTGCACCCACTGGAGCCCACTGATCATGACTGTAGTGCAACATTGGAGGAGGACGATCACTTGGCACATCAGGGCCCCTTGTCTGATGGCCGACAATTGTTTATTGATGGTTCCTCATGGATAGACCAGGAGATAGGTAAAAGACATACAGGTGCAGCTGTTGTTGAGGCTATTGGTACACATACTGATTATACCTTACACACATTGCACCTCTTACCCTTGCCTTCCCAAAACTCAGCCCAAGTGGCTGAATTAATAGTATTGATAACGCAGAGGGACCTGCTCTGGGATGGCAGACCTTGTATTGCACTAAATAAGTTATTGTTAAATTGGTACGATGGGGCATCAGTCTCCCAGACATCAGAAAGTACTATAGGCCTTCCAGCTGGCGGCAATTAACCATGGTACGTACGGCTGCATAGATGATCCTGGCTACGCCATGGACAGGTGGCTCCTCCCGGGGGGAAACTACAGCAGGGCGTTGTACTCCCAACCAAAGAAACAAACTCTGACAGGCCCTACGAAGCACGCCGTTCAGATCTGGCATGATGCCACCGGTTCTTGGGGATAGAGGCACAAGCTAACATTAGCCACTCCACTTTAGGATTCCGAGAAACTTGGCAATCTCTGGAAGACTTAGGGATTTGTCAGATGAGACCTTATTGGAAATTCTACCACCAGGGATGTGTGGGAGAAGGGTGTTTAAGTCCTTTGAGGAATTACAGAAGTAATATGAGCTGGCAGATGCGGAATATTTTCATTATGTCCAAGTTCAACACTCACTTAAGTCCTCTCTTCCCAGGGGCACTGATCCCCCAGAGGCCTCTCCATTGGAGGACAGAGTTCTAGACGGCCACCTCTCTGAAAAGACAATCTTGTTAATCCATAAAAAACTAATCAACCACATGGCAGACCCGCTCCGGGCGTTGAGGGACAGGTGGGTGCAAGATGGGATAGAACTAGATTATGAAGATTGGCAGACAGAGGTGTCATCCCCCAGAGTAGTGTCAATTCCAGCACGCTTGAGATTAGTCCAGCTGAAGATCATGCACAGGATTTATATCACAGGGCCTCGATTGGTGAGCATGAGGTTGGCGGACACTGGAATATTCAATTGGCAATGTGGTCTTACTGGCACATTCATGCACATCATGTGGGAGTGTACCCATATTAACACCTATTGGCTCAAAGTGCATGACATAATCAGCAAAGTACTGCGTGTCTCCCTTCGCCCTGAGGCACTGAGGTGCCTCTTGAACATATGGGAACCCACAGACCTTAACTCCTCTCAGACGCAATGGGCCACCTTAGCATTGCTCAATTGTGGGGGCCACTCAATCACCTATCCTGGAAGCTTGGGAAAGCAATTTAGATTGGTGCATGTTTAGGGAAAAAACAGTGTATCTTGCTAGGGGGTACCCTAGGAAATGGTCGTTGGTCTGGGGCCCTTGGAGTCGCTACCGGGGGGAGATTTGTGTTCCACCCCGGAATGCTGCTCAGGACGACCACCTCTCCCAGTGAGGTTCCTCTCCTGTGTACATTGTGGATATCATTTAACCATCTTCTTTGAAGTTTGCAAGGTGAACAATCCCCTGTAATGTATTTTTTGCTGATGTATGTTCATTTTCAATAAAAAGAATTATAAAAAAAAAGCATTGATAACGGCCCTACAGGCTTGTCAGGATCAGCCAGTAACAATATACACTGATTCAGCATTTGTAGCTTCCACAGTTCACTCAGGGCTAAAGAGATGGGAAAGGCGAGGATTTCTTAAATCTGATGGGACACCAGTAGCACATCAACATCTTTTAGCTGACCTTATTGCTGCATTGCAAATACCATGTCAAGTAGCAGTGATTAAGTGCCAGGCACACACAAAAGGAACAGATTTGTTGTCTAAGGGAAATGAAGCTGCTGATACAGCAGCAAAGGAAGCTAGTTTATATGCAATGAAAACATGCAGTATGCTCACTTTAGATGCAGATGATGAGGTTGAGATACACTATGAGAATATTTCTACAGAGGCATTATTAGACATTCAAAATGCAGTGCCACAACATGAGAAAGATCTCTGGAAATCAAGGGGGGAGGAGTGACTGGATTTCCAGATCTTCTTTATAGATCAGCAACTTCAGGTAAAGTTATAATGCCTCAGTCATTACTTAAAACAGCCCTTCGACAACTTCATTTACCAACACACAATTCTAAAAGAGTAATGATGGATGAATTAAATAAAAGGTGGTTTATCCCTAATCTAGGACCATTAGTTGATGTATTTCTAGCTTCATGTAATGTGTGTTATCAGTAGTCTAAAGGTCTAAAGGTAACCAAAAATGCCTTCATCCTCCATTCCAAGACCAATAGGTCCTTTCATAGAGTTACACATAGATTTTGTCGATATGATCCAAAAATGTAATGGATATAGGTATTTGTTAGTGGTGGTGTGATGCTGACCAGGCAGCGAAATTCCTGGTGAGAGAGGTCATACCTAGGTGGGGCGTTCCGGCGGTGGCGATTCGCAGTGATAATGGAAAACACTTTGCTAACACAGTATTTCAGCAAATTACTACACTATTAGGAGTGGAACACCAGTTTACCTCAGTTTACCACCCAGAGAGTAATGGAATTGTTGATGAATGGCTTATTGAAAAGCAAAGTGTCAAAAATTTGTGAGACATTGAAAAAGAATTGGCTTTACTGCCTTCCCCTTGCTCTGTATGCATTTAGAAATGCCCCTTCAAAAGATCATCATTTGACCCCTCACCAAATCGTAACAGGTAGGCATTCTAATTTTGTTTTTCAAAACAGATTTTATTGACAGATCACATAAGGAGCCACAGATCTCTGTACCCCAGAGGTATCTGCGAGATATCAATACATTTGTACAGGAATGCAATCCGTCACATCTTCGTAGTCAAACAAAGGGAACAATCACAGTAAACAAGTCCCCCCACCCAACCCCCCGAGCCCACCCCCAACTACCCCCCTCCCCCCGACCCCGATCCCTCCCCCCGCACGGCCTTCGATCGTTCACGTCACTCTCGCACACCCATCCAATCAGCGAGTTCAATCATACGCCAAGATCCGGATCCCGCTCTGTCGGCGGCTCTAGCCAAAGACCCCTGTATTCAGCCCACCTCTTCCATATCTTGTAGTGTTTGCTGGGGCAACCACGGGCCAGAAATATGGGCCTTTCCATCCCCATACAGAAGTCAAGGCCTCTTTTTCAAACAAGGAGTGACGGGGGCTGTGGATCCTTCCAGACCCTCGCTATGTCTCGCGTGGCTATTGTTAGTCCCAAGAGTAGCAAATGTCTTTTATACAGGTTGCCCCCCACTCCCTCCAGCACATGCAGCAGACCCAAGCGTGGCGTGCGCGGGAGCACCCAGCCCAGTGCCTCATCCAATCCATTCCAGACCCCACACCAGAACCTATTCAGTCGCCCACAGCTCCACACTGTATGAAGGAAAGTACCCTCCTCACTCCCACATCTGGTACACTCCGGGGCCGCAATGAGTCCCGCCCTCCACAACCTCTTCCGCGTATAGTACACTCTGTGGAAGTATTTGAATTGAATCAGCCGGAGCCGGATCGAAATGGCCGCGCCTCTAGAGCTCGCCAGCGCCTCATTCCAATCCTCCTCCTCCAGCGGCCCAACATCCACTTCCCATTTCTCCTTAAGGGAGCATAAGTCAGAGGAGCAATGTATGATCAGGGATTGATAAATGCGGGAAATCTTTTTAGTAGCCAGCTCACCCATAAAGACTCAGGCCTCTAAGGGGCTAAACTCAGGGAGGGACATTAGACCCGCCACATTCGGAGCCAGGGCATGTCGGAACTGCAGGTAGCGGAAGAATTGCGTATGTGGCATGTCATATTCTACTCGTAGCTCCTGGAATGTTTTAAGCGTCGTCCCGGCCATGACATCCCCCAACCTAGAAATGCCGACGGCGTCCCATCCCGCAAATCCCGCCAAGGAAGCCAGGCCCGGGAGGCGGCCATTGCGCCAGAGGGGAGTCTCCTCGGTCAGAGTCCGCCACCATCCCATTCGCCTCAGCGCTCGCCGCCAAACGTCGAACACAACCTGCGTCGCCACCGGCAAGGCCCCGTGTATCTTTGGCGCGTATAGCAGCGTGTGCAGTGTGTGCGGTTTCATTAGTAGTCGCTCCAGCGCATAGGCTGGGTCTCCCCTGTCCCCATACCACCAATCATTCAGGACTAGTAAATGGGACGCCTGGTAATAGGAGAGAACGTCGGAGGTCGCCAGCCCCCCTCCGTATGTGGAACGAAAGCACGTGCGCAGCGCCACCCTTACAGAGCCACTCTCCCAGAGAAACTGTCCCAGGACCGTGTTCACTCGCTGAAACCATGCGGGTTGGATCGGGTATTGATGATTCTGCAATTGATATAACAGCCTGGGCAGGGCCACCATCTTGAAGATGGCCGATCTGCCATAGATGGTCAGCGGCATACGGGACCACACCTTAATGTCCGCCCGGGTCCGTTCCCAGACCGGCACCACATTGCGCTCCCAGGCAATAGCTGGGATCTCGGTCAGGAACACCCCTAGATATTTAATTCCGCCAGCGGCCTTCTGGAGCTCTGCGGCCCAGTCTCCGACCGGTGGACCCCTTCCCAGCACCCAGAGAGTAGATTTACGTGGGTTCATGTATAAGCCCGACGTCTCACCAACGATCTGTAGGATGCGCAAGAGGCGGGGCCCAGACCTATTGAGGTCCGTGAGAAAAAACAGAACTTCGTCCGCATAGAGTGCAATGCGGTCAGAAAGGTCGCCCGACCACTCAAACCCCTCATCTGCGCGTCGATTCGGACCCAGGCGGCCAGGGGCTCCATAGCCAGGGCGAATAAGTAGGGCGAGAGGGGGCAGCCCTGTCTGGTGCCCCTCCGGATGGGGAAAGTCGATGACACGGCCCCCGCCACCCGAACCGAGGCCGTAAGGTCGGTATAGAGCAGCTTCACATATGACAAGAAAACCGGCCCCAAATTCAGCCGCGGTAGTAGGGAGAAGAGGTATGCCCAGCTGAGGGAGTCAAACGCTCTGTCCATATCCGCCAGGAACAGCGCCGCTTGCATCCCGGAGGACCGAATCGCCGCAACCGCGACGTTGGCCCGCCGAATATTGTGCCACGTAGCCCGTTTGGACATAAAGCCGGCTTGGTCCGGATGTATGAGATCGGAGATGTATGGCAACAATCTGTTGGCCAGAGCCTTAGCCAAGACTTTGGCCTCCACATTTAACAAGGAGATCGGGCGATACGATGCGTATTCCTCGGGAGGTCGACCGGGTTTGTGAAAGACCACCACCTCAGCGTGTCTCCAGTCCTGGGGCATGTAGCCAAGTTCCCGCGCCTCCTCCACCACTGCTCTGTAGTGGGTTCCCAACTGGAGATGAAACTTCTTAAAGAATTCGCTGGGGAAGCCGTTGGGGCCGGGGGCTTTCCCCGCGTTCAGTTCCCCAAGAGCGGTCCCCAGCTCGTCCTCCGTCAGAGGTCTGTCCAGGCAATCGCGGGCTTCGTCTGAAAGAGCCCGCGGAGGTAGGTCCGCTATAAACTTGTCAATCAAGTCCTCACCAATGCATTCGTGCTGGGAGTACAGGGCGGCATAATAATTCGCAAAGCCTTCCGAAAGTGACATGGGATCGGTTATCAGGGCGCCAGACCCATCTAGCATTCTCGGAGGGGTCTGGGTTTGGAACTGGCTCTGGCACAACCTGTGCAACATCGTCCCAGACTTATCCCCCCACTGGTATACCCTGCTGCGGGTTGCCAGCCACATCTGCCGCGCCTCGTCTAGTAGCAATGAAGCGTAGGACTGTTGCGCTAACAGCAGTTGTTCCAGCGCTCTGCCTTCCCCTTCTGGACCACTTTGCCGCTCTAGATCCCATATTGTCGCCTCCGCCTGATCGAGAGCCTCCCTGCGGCGCCTCTTGGCTGCCACACACCACGCTATATCTATGCCCCTCAACGTGGGCTTCATGGCTTCCCAGAGCGTCGCCTTAGTCGCCACGGTGCCAGTATTCTCAGCCAGATATTGTGCTATGGCTTTTCGCATGTGGGCCTGGTAATCCCCCAACTGTAGGTGCCAAACTGACAGGCGCCAACGAAACTGCTGCTTCCTGCGGTCCAAACTAATCGTGGCCGCCACCGGAGAGTGATCAGACAGTCCCCGCGACAAGATATCCGCGGCCTCCACCCTACACTGAACTGCTACTGGGACGAAGATATAGTCCAACCTCGAGAATGAACGATGGACTGCCGAAAGGAAGGTGTATTCACGCTGTGCGCCTCGTATATATCTCCATGTGTCCACCCATCCCAGATTCCGGGTCATGTCATGTAATTTGGTAATTTGGTATGCCCGGATGCGACTGTCCCCCCCCCCCCCGGGCCTGTACCTGTCGCGCGCCTGATCCATCACATCATTACAGTCCCCCCCAATGACAGCCAACCCATTCGGGATTTCCGCCCACACTGCTAATATCTTTTCAACCAAGGACCACTGCAAGGGGGGCGGAGGATACACGCAGCCAAACACTACCTCCTCGTCTCCAAGTGTACCCTGAATAAAGATGTATCTGCCCTGCGGGTCTCGCCAGTGAGCGGAGTGTACATAAGAGACCCTGCGGTGCACCAGGACAGCCACACCTCTGGATCCTCTGGCAAAACCAGCGTGGAAAACCTGACTATAGCCAAAGCGCTGGAGGCATAATGCCTTAGTCCCCAGGAGATGCGTTTCCTGCAGCATGACAACATCAGCCCCCACTCTTTTAGCCTGTTTCAGAACCGCTCCCCGCTTAATCTTGTCCAACACTCCCCTTACATTCCAGCTAAGGACCCGAAGTGTGGCCCCAGGCCCAACGGCCCCTCTATCCAGGGTCGACATCAAGGACCTGTCGCAACCAGGAGAAGTGTGGCTCACTGGTTAGAGGAGGCAGACCTGGAAGCCGAGGTCAGTCCGCAACCAGGGTTCAATTCCTGGCTCGGCGGGGTCTTGAGTCCTAAAATGTCCATGGACTCGACAATTCTCGCTCCGGTGCCTACTCGATTCACGGGTTCACACTCTGCGACTCTGGGCAATAGCTTGCTTAATCTCCACAACGGCCCCTCGCGGCGGGATGCCTGGCTTTCACCTTGCGGATACCCTGCTGGGGTTATCTCACAGGGGAATACCAGGACGGGTTCCCTAAGCAAGCGCTTAGAAACCGCTTGGTGATTTGCGCCATATAAAATTCCTGTACATTTACATTTACATGACACTCGCTATCTGTGTGTGCTACCAGCCACCATCCCGATCGCATCAGAGCCGTGCAGTCCCCCCCCAAGGCAACATTCTCCAACTCCCCAGAACTCCCCCCCCTCCCCACCCATACCTCATAAAACAATGAAGTACCTGTCGTGGTGCAGCGCGGCTTCTGCCTCCAACGTGAGGCCGACAACCCACCCCACCAATGGATCCCCATAACTGTGGTTAACTCGCCCAACATCCACTCCCACCCACCCTTACCTGAAAGGAACCCCCCCGCCCGTTCACTCCCCCCGATCCACAACCGCCCCTCATGCACTCATTTGGTCCCGTATCTGGCTCAAGCACTTCGCTCTCCCCACCAACATACAAAGCTGTGCTTGATACAGACCGCTGTCGGGAGCGGGATCTCCAATTGTCCTTACGTCGGGAGGATCTCGTCTGCGCATCATCATGTGAGGAGTCAGAATCTCGCCCCGTAGGAGAGTGCACTTTTACCGGTCTAATTTAATCTGTCCATAGAAATACATCCTCTGGGCGATCAAAGAAGTGCGTACGAGATTGAAACTCTCAGGCGGGCCGGATAGAGAAGTGCATACTGTATCTTCAGGTCGCGTAGCCGGGCCATGGCCGCTGTAAAGGACTGGCGCTGCTGTTGCACCAAGCGAGTATAGTCTGGAAAGATCAAAATCGTGTGATTTTCATATCGCAGGGGTTCTTACACTCTGGCCTGTTTAAGGATCACATCCCTGTCGTGGTAATTGAGAAGCTTCGCAATCACCGGCCGCGGCCTCGCTCCCTCCGGCGGTTTTTGCATCAGGGCCCGATGTGCCCGTTCTATAACAAAGCATCTGGACAAGGTTTCAGGCGGGACCCAGCTCTCAATCCATCGCGTTAGGAAGCCCTCCATATCTCCCTTCTCACAGCCTTCAGGTAGTCCTACAAAGCGGAGGTTGTTGCGCCTGGCGCGTCCTTCTGCGTCCTCCACCCGAAGCGCCAGGCCCTTCTGCGTGGATTCTAGGGCAGCCACTTTGCGTTTGAGGGTCACTACATCATCTTCTACTCCAGATATCCGGGTTTCAACTTCTGTGATGCGGGAGACCGCATTCCGCAGGTCCTGACGAAGGAGCGTAACATCCGAACCCACCGCCCCAATTTTGGCGTCCAACGCGTCCCGGGATTGGGTGATAGCTGCCATTAGTGCTGCATTGTCTGGCCCGGCTGCCTGGGAGCCGCCCGAGGCCCCCACACTGCCCCCCGGCCCCGTATACTTGTCAATGGGTCCCTGCTTAGGGCCTCCCCCGCCGCCTCCTGCCCCGCGGGTCATGATAGGTGTACTGCACCAGAGTCTTAGGCTGCCCCGCGGGCACTGTCGGATCACCGCCCACTATGCCTCCACGCCGGGGGCCCACCGCGGTCCGGTCTGACCGCCGAGCAAACGGGCCAGGTATCTCACCACAGTGTCTATTGGCCCCTATTGCGCCCTTCGAGGTCTAGGCCCGGCAGCAGCATGCACACACGGGGCCCCGGAGCCCCCCAGCCCGATCTCTGCCACCGCCGACCCTCCTCTGGTGTGTCGCTGATCCTCCCGCTACTGTCCAGGGGGCCCCCCTGTCCCGTACCTGAATTGTTTGGCCACCGGGACTCCCGCCTCCCAGTCGCTCTGCAGGGCTCTCCGCGTCAATGCTTGGGCCAGTCAGGCCCCACGATGGCGTCCGGCCGGCCTCCTCCGCTGCTGGGCGTCGCGAAAATCGAGGTCCGCTCTAGGCCTCCACACCGCCGATCGACCTCCCAGGATTACCACCACTCCTGCACTCAGTCTTTCACCTCACCGGGGCCAAGGAGGAAGGAGGGGCCCACGCCGAGTTGCTCTGCTCCGACAGCTCGTTTTCCGTCCTCCAGTCGGGACTCGTTGCTCCACTGTCTCTCACAGGGTCGCTGCAGCAAGATCAGGGCACCCCAGGTGTAGGCCAAGGTGTCCCCAAGATGCACAGGGCCAGACGCGGCCCTCCGTCGCTGCCTGTCTGCCGCCTGTCAGCCTGGTCTTGGCCGCCTCTGCGCGATGCTTCCCGGGGTCGCGAAACTCGAGCGTCCCAGCTTCCAGGAGCCGCCAAGGCCGCACAACGTCCCCCCGCCCTCACTCGTCTCCAGGTGCGCTAAATCGGCCCAAAAGGCACCGATGTGGGCTCCGCTACTCCCTGCACCAAGCGCTACTCTCGGGGCCGTTGTGCGATGCGGGGGAACAGGATAATTCGCCGGATAGTCGGCTGGCGAGGACGGAGATCCACTAGGCTGCGTCCGCCATGCTTGCTGTCCAAGCCACGCCTCCAGGCATTCTAATTTTTCTTTTAAACAAAATCAAATGATTTGTTCTGATGGCCTGCATCAGAAAGTGTTTGGCAAGAAATGAATGCATACATGTCTGCCTTAACAAAATCTGTACAGGTTTATTCTAAACAAGTTCAGCTGCAACAGGCCAACAGTACTGCACCACCCCTGCCCTTGTCTACAGCCATCAGCATCGGTTCCTGGGTCTTCGTGCACATCTTTGTGAGGACATGGAAGGGTCCTAAGTTTCTAGGCCCCTACCAAGTAACACAGAGCACGCCAACAGCAGTAAAAGTGGAGGGGATGCGGAACTGGATGCAGGTAATGGACATTATTCCATTTTTGGCCTCACTCCCACAAGGAGTGGAGGAGGAAATGGTCCAAGAACAAATTATAAAATGAAGAAACAGCTAAATTATATTTTTCATAGTATTATAATGAGTTCAGTGATTAGGATTATTACTCTGATAATTTGCTATTGTATTATGTGTTATGTAGATCCAAAAGATCCTACCCATAGGGAAGAAGTATTAAGCTTTCGCAGAGCTGTTTTGAATGAAACAGATATACATCCTCTGCATGATTCTCTATTTGATAATTTGTGGTTGAAAAGCATGCATGATATAGGTACCAATACACACAATGATAGTTGTTATGTATGTTCTCTTATTGCCCATGCCATAGAAACACCACCTTTAGTGTATCCTAAAGAAGTGCCTGTTAATATGACAAAGTGTTTATTGCATCTTTTCTTGTGTAGGATAAAAGTACAGTTACAGCCAACACATGTTAGTCATATGACCGACAGAGTTAATGCAACCAGATTTGATACAACCCCTGAAATTTTGCAAATGTTGACAGATAAAACAGAGATAATGAAAGAGATATCCAGAATGAAAGGAGAAGGGCAGAAATATAGTTATGCAAATTGGGAGGAAGCCGTATTGGAACGAGGTGTTCCAGGGAGATCTAATCCACCATCCACCTGTATTAATTATTCTGCCAAGCCACTGCCCCCAGATTGCGCAGCTAGGCCAGTATTAAGTATTGAAGCATCAGTATTTGCCAATAATACATGGTTTACTGGAGCTAGGTTTTCATGTAGGGCCGTATCTTTATGGAATGGCAAAGAAACAAAAAATCCTTTGAGATTTGATGATATAAAAGCATCATGTCAGCAAGTATGGGATGAAAACATACAGAGATATACATGGACTGGAACTAAACGTCATCCTGTGAAACTAATGAGATTTTCTCTTTGCTTTCAGGGAAATGGGATTGTTAAAGTGGGACAGAATCTCAATTGCAGTTCAACTATTTACAATGCTCATATGCAGGGCGGTACCTCCAGCCTTATGGATTTATACTGGCAGTGTGGAGCTCGAATATACACTCAATTACCCCCCAACTGAAGCGGAATCTTCACTTTGGTGACTTTACATACTCCATCTATGGTAATACCAGCAAAAGAAATAAAAGATTTACATTTGCATTCCCTGAGTAAAGAATCAACTTTGCTGCATCATCACAGAAGAAAAAGGATGGCTGAGTACTTTGGAACTTCAGTGTGGCAGGATGTGCCCAAAGAGTATAGGTTGTTCAATGATGCCCAAACATTTTTGGGAAGTCTGATACCTCTCTTTCAAGCAAAAGCAACTGCTCACTGGGTTCAGATCACCCGCTGGGAGCTGATGAAGGCCATAAATGCTACTGAAGATGGCTTTAATGCAATTAAAGAAGAGCTGCGTTCAATCAGAGTTATGGTGATGGAAAACAGATATGTTTTGGACTTAATGATAGCAATCGAAGGAGGAGTATGTAAAAAACTTAATTCAGTATGCTGCACTTTCATACCGGCGAATGATGAAGATGAAGGAAATCTAACTCAGGCCATATTGACTTTGCATAATTTGCATACACAGATGAAGGAAGAGGGGGGTACTCCAGATGAGTGGTTCACCGGCTCATTTGAATGGGTGCCGTCCTGGATGTCGGGGTTGTCTAAGGCCTTGTAGCCTGTAATAGTTCTGCTGCTATTGATGTGCCTAGTATTTCAGGTTATCCTAGCATGTTGCAAGAGGTTTACAGCTAAAGTGGGAGGTATGTTCCCTATAAGGAGCAATAAAGAGATGCAAAATATAGAATTGGAAGAAATGCACAGGGGTAGTGAGGAAGTAGTCGAAGAATCGACTAGAAAGGGGAAAAAAAGGAATCAAAACCCTAATTTAGATTTACGACCTAATTATTCAGTTTTATCTGTCACATGCCCACACACTGTGAAATATTATGTAAAGACTGATAAAATGTATAATGCTGTTTAAACGTGCATGTTAAAGTTGCACAATTGTATCTGGAAATGACCTAAGGCCTGCTTTCAAAAAAAGGTCTAAATGCGATTTGGTTTGTGTTTTTTCCTCTTCATTGTATTCGAGCTGAGAACGTCCTGCCTAGGATAGATAACAGGAAATTCAGAGCAGCAAGAATGTTTCCCATTGTAGTCTGTTAGTTTGGCGTGAGAAGTCACAAACAGCAGGAAAGAGCTGTTCTTTAAATAAATGTATGTAATCTGGGTGACACAGAGCGGAAAAGCAGGAAGCTTTTTCTATTGTGAACATTGTATTAAATATGGATCTATTCCAAGATTAGTATTATAAGAAGTAGACTTGAAGTGTATGTTAGTTGAGACTGACTTGTGCTTCACTCATAGCACATCACTCTCCTAGTCGAATTAGCCTGGCATGTGCAATACACCATTTTGTACTCTCTTTTGTTGCAGATGTGGTGATTAAATGATTTGCATGGCTTAAAAAGGATTTTTTCCCGACAGTTTCATTAGGAAAATGGTCGGCAAGAACTTTGGAACCACCCTCCCTCCAGGATTGAAAGGACATGTGTCTTCCCATATCAGTGAATGGTGCCAGTATCCAGATTTGTAGCTCCCTATGCAATGGGGCTTTCCTTAAAACCTTCTCCACAAACCGCTGCCACATGTCGGCTGTATGTCTCACCAGATAGGGGTGAGTCGCGTCCGCTCCCATGCCCCGCATCAGCGCCCCCTGGAGTGCCAGGGTATCCACCCTGCCCGACAGCAGGCGTTTCTCACAGTTGTCTGCGTCAGTTGGCCAGTGCGCTGCCGGTTGTAATTGGGCGGTGTAGTGATATAAACCAAAGAGCGGACCTTCCAGGCCGCCCTCCTCATAACTACACATAATAGTGCTAAGGGCTACCCTACTGTGCCGACCTGCCCAGAGCAGGGTAGTGAGAATGATATTCAGGGTCTTGAGGACTTGCGCCAGTAATGGGCATAGTGAGTTCTGGAGAGTATATAAGGTCTTGGGCAGCATCACCATCTTAGAGCTGGCCACCTTACACATCAATGACAGTGGAAGGGTGTTCCAAAAAGTCACAAAGCGCTGTAGGGACGTAATTACCTGGTCTATGTTCCTGGTCAACACCTGTGTATCCGCTGGCGCCACCTGTATCTCTAAGTATTGGAAACTCTCCCACTCCCAGCGCAGCCCCAGGTCCGGAAGATCTTCTAGGGGTACCGAGGTTAGTTCACCCAATGGAAAAACAATGACTTGTTCCGATTAAGCCGCAATCCAGACACCTCACCAGATCTGTCCACTTGACGCAGCAGTTCAGGTAATGTGTCCCAGGGAGAGGCTAAATAAAACAGGGCATCATCGGCATATAGGGAGATAATGTGGCTTGTGTTGTCCACTCTAATGCCCCACTGATCCATTTCCACCCCGATCCGTACCTCAAAAGGCTCTATGGCCAGGGCGAACAATAGAGGTGAAAGGGGACACCCCTGATGAGTGCCCCTACTGAGCTGCCAGTCTTCTGAGCACACGCCCCCAAGTTTAACCCTCGCGCGGGGTTCCATGTACAGTGTGCGAATCCAACGACAGAAGTTGGGTCCCAGGCCCACGGCTCGTAGGACCTCCAAAAGGTACCCCCAGTCCACCATATCGAATTCCTTGGCAAGGACGATGGAGACCAGTGCCAGCTGTTCCTCCAGACCGCGTACTTCATGCATTACATGATGAAGCCTGTGCAGATTCATAGCCGTGTTTCTACCCTGTATAAAACCACATTGGTCCTCATGTACCAAATGCGGCATGTATGGGCTTAAATGGGTTGCCAAGAACTTACACAGAATTTTAACATCCGTGTTAATCATCGTAATCGGTCGGTAGGATGAGGGCTAATGCGCATCCCTCGCTGAAAGGCCTCAAGATACACCTGTAAGAGGAGGCGGGGAAGCGTGCCCACAAATGCATAATAGAACTCAGGAGGGTACCCGGCACTCCCCGGGGACTTAGCTCTTGGTAAGCATCGCAGCGCGGAGGTCACCTCCCCCAGTGTAAGGGGCTCTTCTAGATTTTTCTTTGCTGATTCAGGGATAGACCGAAGAGTCAGTTCGGGCAGGTATGGGAGATAAGCTGACACACCAACAGCTGGGTCTGCGGTATATGCTATTTGTAAGTGGGATTTCAGCACTCGCAGTAGTCCCACCTCTGAGTGGACCAGTCCTCCATTGAGCTCCCGCAGAGTCACGATCGCGTCAGGGGCCTGTTCTCATCAGAGAACCCAGGCCAACAAACGGCTCGATTTATCCCCCTCCCTATGGAGGCATTGTTTATATAGTTTAAGGGTGTATTTGTCAAGTCTGTCCCAAATGTCATGTACGCGCTCCCGGAGGACGTGTTCCCTAGCCCCATCCGCTGCATCTGGAGCGTCATGAGTCTGTGCCTCTAGGAGGCATTGTTCTCCGTCTTGTAGCTCTTGTTGGAGTTGCCGACGGACCCCAATTGTGAGACCCAAGCAGGCCCCTCTCACCACCGCGCCTCCCACTTCGTAGCCTGTGACAAGTTAGGTCCCTCCCAATTTAGGTCGACAGTCGATTATGGCAGATTCTATGTGTTGCTTCCCTTCCGGGACCTCGAGCACCTCTGCCGGTAATCTCCAAGTCCGGGGGCGACGAGCTGGGGCCCCCCAGTCAATCACGCAAGCAACAGGGGAATAGTCAGATAAGACGCGCGCCTGATATGTCACCTCAAAGGACATAGCAGTGTCTGGGTTTGCCACTAGGATTCTGTCTGGTGTGACTGCTCAGCCCTCCACAGGGCTTGGTCGCCCCACTCACTGCTGCCGCTCCTGCCTGCCTTTGCCGCCTCCTGCCTGCAGATTCCTTCGCTCGCTGCCCGCTGCTCCTGGGAATTTCCCGCTGCTCCTGGGAATTTCCCGCTGCCCGCTGCTTCTTGGAATTTCCCGCCGCTGCCTCCCTGCGGCCCCGCCCCCCTGTGATTCCATTCGCCGCCCTGCTCCCGCCACCCAGCTGCTCCTCCCTCCCGGCTCCTTACTTATGACGCCCCCAGAGCGACCGCGCAGCGGACGCGCGCAGCGGGAGCACCGATTGAGCGCCGAAGGAGCGCCAAAGGTAAGCCCGTCCGCGCCTGGCCCGCGCCCAGCGCCAAGACCTCTGGCCCTCCCCGCCGAGGCAAGACGACCCGACTGACCTACGACGCCGCCACTCTCAACGCACTCAATGCCGGCCGGACCCACGCCTGCTGCCGAGCCACCCCGAGACGCACCCACGGACCCTTCACCTGCTGCACCTGCAAGTTCACCTGCCTCCGAACCTGCCCCGCACCCGCCAAGACAAACACCAGCAGCAACCACCTCAAGTGCATCCTGATCAACACCCGCTCCGTCCACAGACACTCCGTGGAACTCTGGAACCTCCTCGACGCTACATCACCGGACGTCGCCTTCCTCACGGGAACCTGGATGAACGCCTCCTCTGCACCCGACATCGCCATCGCCATGGGTACAAGATCATCAGGAGGGACCGCATCAACCAGACCGGAGGTGGCATCGCCATCGTCCACAGGAACGAATGAATGAATGAATGAATGAATGAATGAATGAAAAGAGATTTATAGAGCGCAAAACAATAACCCGCAGGTATCAAGGCGCCTAGCAAAAATGATCAGAGAATGATCAGGAAAAAGACATGAAGCCCTACACATATGCTTGCTGAAAGAGAAGGGTTTTTAAAGCAGTACGGAAGTTCTGTAAGGACGGGAGAGATCTCAGATCCGGAGGAAGTTCATTCCACCACTTAGGAGCAAGAGTGGAGAAGGCTCTGCCACCCCATTTGGCTCTTCGTACACGGGGGGCTGCCAGAAGCAGTTTCCCAGAGGAACGCAAGTTCCTTCGGGGGACATAGTGGGAGATGATGGATCCTATTCCAGTGTCGCTCTTTTTGGCGATGGCTCTGTAGGTCATACATAGAACTTTAAACCGGATTCGGTGTTCTACCGGCAGCCAGTGCAGCGTTTTCCTGGCTGCAGTGGCCGAGGAGCGTCTGGGAATGTCCAGGACAAATCTGGCTATGGCGTTTTGGACTACCTGTAAGCGCTGCAGCTGTCCTTTGTTAAGTCCAGCATACAGCGCATTACAGTAGTCCAGACGCGAGCCGATGAGAGCAACAGCTATTTGTTTTCTTGCCTGGAAAGAGAGATATTTCCTGATCCTTCGTAGGGTGTGAATCAGGCCCCAACAGGTGGAAATGGTTCTGCTCACCTGGCTGCCTAAGTCAAGGGCAGGGTCTATTAGCACCCCGAGATTCTTAGCAGAAGATGTGGGGGAAGGGCATGTTCCAAGTGAGTCGGGCCACCAATTGGCTGACCAGATGTTTTCTTTCCCCCCAAACACCATCACCTCCGTCTTCTCCCCATTCAGTTTCAGAGAGTTCTGGATCATCCATTGACCAACCGCCTCCATACACGATCTAAACTTGGAGGCGATTAGTTCATCTGAATGGGGAAAAGAGACGAGGATTTGAGTGTCGTCTGCGTACGAGACTACCTCCATCCCGAACGATCTTATTAATTTGGCTAGTGGGGTAACATAGATATTAAAAAGGGTCGGGCTAAGTGCTGACCCTTGAGGAACCCCACATAGCACAGGTCGGGATGGAGATAGGAACTCCCCAAGCTTGACTCTTTGTTCCCTCCCCGTGAGGAAAGAGGTCAAAAGATCCAGAGCTGCGTTCTTCACCCCCACCTCCCTCAGCCGCGATGTAAGTACTGAGGGGGAGAGGGTATCGAAAGCCGCAGTTAGATCTAGCAGGACCAGGAGAGAGGTCTGGCCCTCATCTACTGTCGTGCGGATCTTGTCGAGCACGATGGTGAGGGCTGACTCGGTGCTGAATTCTCTCCTGAATCCATGCTGGGAGGAGTCTAAGCATCCCGAACTTTCCACAAAGACAGCGAGATGCTTGTTAAGATGTGTCTCAAGCATCTTCGCTGGGGCAGGGAGTAGGGAGATAGGCCGGAAGTTTTTTAGGACCCCCGGATCCAGAGAGGCCTTTTTCAACAGGGGTTTTACTACCGCCTTCTTCCACTCTACAGGGAAAATACCATCTCTGATGGCTAGATTCATTACCTCTAGCAGCGGTGGTAAGAGGGTCTCCGTACACTGCTTGATGACTTTCAGTGGGCAGGTATCCAGAGGGGAACCAGACTTGGTCTTGGCTAGCAGTAGCTCGAGATCTTGCAAGGCCAGCGGGGGAAAAGAGTCCAGGGTGCATGGTGGGGAGATTTCTGTGGTGATCAGGCTCATCTCTACCCTAGGTGTAGATGCACTGAGAACAGCTCTTTGTTCCTCGAGGGCCAGGTGGATATCCTGAATTTTAGAATGGAAGAAGGAGGCAATCTTATCACAAAGATCCTGCGAAGGAATGACAGGGTCAGGGGCTTGCAATCTGACCAGGGAGTCAACAGTTTTAAAGAGCTCCTTCGGAGAGGAGAGCGAGGAAGTCGCGGTAACAAAGTATTCTTGTTTAGCCTGCACGATTTCAGCTTTGTATTTTTTAACAAGAAGTCTATGAGCTTCCTTGTTCTTGAGGTCCCAACTAGCATGCCATAGCCTCTCCTTTCTCCTCACTTCTTGCCTAAGAAGCCTAAGGGAGTCGGAGAACCAGGGGGCAGAAGGTCTCTTTCTGGCGCGGCGCCGAGATTGTACTGGGGCCAGTTTATTCAAGGCCTCGGTAGTGACCTGATCAAAGTGAGCGACTGCAGTCTGTACGCTATCTAGGCCAGTGGTAGCAAGGCTTGCAGCCCAGGGCACGAAGGAATTGCTATTAATATTCCTGAAGTTTCTGGTAGTCTCTATTGTGTGGTTCCCTATTTTACAGGAGTTCACCCTATGATGTTTCAAAAGGAAAGGGACCGCCAGATGGTCAGACCAGGAAAGATGGATCGGGTCCTTGGTAGTCAAACGGGGGTCATTGGAAAAGATGCCATCCAAAGTGTGTCCTGCACGATGTGTGGCTCCCGTAACACGTTGCGTTAGCCTGCAAGATTCTAGAGCCTCAATGAGACAGGAGGTATCAGAAAGGTCGTGCCGTTCTAGGTGGTAGTTAAAGTCACCCAGGATGGAAAAGTTGTCTCGGCCAAAATAGGGTTCAAGAGATTGGAGAAGGTGGTGCGTGAAGTGGGTTCTCGAGCCAGGGGGTCGATAAATTAAGATACCGTTAAAGAAGGGGCGTTGCGCTTCCTTTATTGTAAAATAAAATGCTTGAAAACTGTCAGGAAAATCGGTTATGGGTACTGTGTGGCATTGTAGGTGATCTTTGTGAAGGATCGCTATCCCCCCTCCCACTCGTCCCTGCCTATCGAGTCTGGCCAGGCAGTACCCTTCAGGGACAGCCTCTATTAAATCAGGGTCGGAAGAATCCTTGGCCCAAGTTTCGGTCACAAACACTAGAGTGGGCGTTCTGTCCAGTACCATCTCCTTAAACATAACCTTGTTCTTGGAACACCATCCGCATCACGACCGACGCCAACGACTCCTTCGCCGCAGCCGAACATCTCCACTTCCAGATTCACACCGACCCTAAGACGACCCTCAGAGGCACCCTAGTCTACAGACCCCCGGGACCACGCACACAATTCAGCGAAGACATCACAGATTTCATCAGCCCGTACGCCCTCCCCTCCACTGACTACATCCTCCTCGGGGACCTCAACTTCCACCTGGAGAACAACAAGGACCGCAACACCACTGACCTGCTGGAAGACCTCACCAACCTCGGACTCAAGCAACTGGTCAACACCCCCACCCACTACGCCGGCCACACGCTTGATCCCGTCTTCTCTTCCAGCAAGTACATCACCTTCAGCCACGCCACCGGACTCCACTGGACCGACCACAGCTGCGTCCACTTCAGCTTCAAAAGATCCACGACCCACCACCACCCGCAACAGGTACCTCACAGGAATTGGAGCAAGATCACCGCAGACCAGCTTACCACCTCCCTCAGCCAGAGCCCACCCGCCAACACAACGGACCCCAACGAAGCAGCCCGCAACTTCACACAGTGGCTGACCGCCTGCGCCGACGACCTCGCGCCACTAAAGAACCCTCCCAGCAGACCCAGAAGCAAGAAGGCATCCTGGTTCACCGACGACCTCAAGGACTCCAAGAAGACCTGCCGCACCCTCGAGAAAGCCTGGCTCCTCGACCGGACCACCGACAACATGACCGCCCTCAAACACGCTACCCGCAAGCACCACCAGCTCATCCGCACCACCAAGAAGAAATCCCTGAAGGAACGACTGGACAACAACGCCCACGACAGCAAAGAGCTCTTCACTATCGTCAAGGAGTTCTCCAACCCCAGCACCAGCACCAACGACATCACTCCGTCACAAGACCTCTGCGACTCCCTCGCCTCGTTCTTCCACCGCAAGATCGCAAACATCCACAACAGCTTCGGCGCCCCACCCACGCACCCAACCGTCGAACCAATGCCCCCCACCGCCACCCTTCGCACCTGGACCACGATGACCACCGAAGACACAGCCCGCACGATGAACACCATCCACTCCGGATCACCGACCGACCCCTGCCCACACCACGTCTTCAACAAGGCCGACTCCACCATCCCACCCCAACGCCGGAACATCATCAACGCCTCCTTCAACACCGCCACCTTCCCGGAAAGCTGGAAGCACGCCGAGATCAGCGCCCTCCTGAAGAAACCTACAGCGGACCCCACCGATCTCAAAAACTTCCACCCCATCTCGCTCCTCCCTTTTCCTGCTAAAGTCATCGAGAAGATCGTCAACAGACAGCTGACCGCCTTCCTCGAGACGAACGGATCCCTCGACCCCTCGTAGTCCGGCTTCAGAGCCAACCACAGCACCGAGACCGCCCTCATCGCAGCCACCAACGACACCTGGACCCTGCTCGACAAGGGGGAAACAGTGGCCCTCATCCTCCTGGACCTCTCCGCTGCGTTCGACACGGTCTGCCACCGCACCCTAGTCCAGCGCCTCAGCAACATCGGTATCCAAGAGAAGGCACTGGAGTGGATCATCTCGTTCCTCGCCGGAAGAACACAAAGGGTGTCCGCCTCCCCCCGTTTCGCTCCGAGGCCACCGAAGTCATCTGCAGCGTCCCGCAAGGATCTTCACTCAGCCCCACCCTCTTCAACATCTACATGAAACCTCTCGCAGCCATCGCACGCCAGCACAACCTCAACATCATCTCTTACGCCGACGACACCCAGCTGATCCTCTCCCTCACCAGAGACCCCGACACCGCCAGAACCTGCCTACACGAAGGGATGAAAGACGTCGCCGAGTGGATGAAGGACAGCCGCCTGAAACTGAACTCGGACAAGACGGAAGTCCTCATCCTGGGATCTTCGCCCTCCGCCTGGGACGACTCCTGGTGGCCCCCAGCCCTGGGCACCGCACCCAAGCCAACCGACCACGCACGCAACCTGGGCTTCATCCTGGACCCCTCCCTCTCGATGACCAGACAAGTCAACGCCGTCTCCTCATCGTGCTTCAACACCCTGCGTATGCTTCGCAAGATCTTCCGCTGGATCCCGACCGAGACCAGGAAGACTGTCACCCAGGCACTCGTCACCAGCCGACTGGACTACGGAAACGCCCTCTACGCCGGAACCACAGCCAAGCTACAGAAAAGACTCCAGCGCATCCAGAACGCCTCCGCCCGACTCATCCTGGATGTCCCCCGACGCAGCCACATCTCCAGCCACCTGAGGAACCTGCACTGGCTCCCCGTCGACAAGAGGATCACGTTCCGGCTCCTCACCCACGCACACAAGTCGCTCCACGACCTGGGCCCCAAGTACCTCAACGACCGCCTGACCTTCTACACGCCCACCCGCCAGCTACGGTCCACCAGCTTCGCCCTCGCAGCCGTACCACGCATCCGAAGAGCCACCGCCGGAGGAAGATCCTTCTCTTACCTGGCTGCCAAGACTTGGAACTCCCTCCCCATCCACCTTCGGCTGACCCAGGACCATCTCGCCTTCAGGAAACAACTCAAGACCTAGCTGTTCGAGCAGTAGCATACCCCCCCCCCCCCAAGCGCCTTGAGACCCACCCGGGTGAGTAGTGCGCTATACAAATGGCATGATTGATTGATTGATTGTCTAACCGGCTGTGAGTGTTATGAGTGGGTGAGAAACAGGTGTACACTTTCTGGGCATGGTGACTCTGACACCAAACATCCCCGGCACCTATATACTCCATAACCTCCCCAAGCATTACTGTCATCCTCGGCTTCGTGCCCCCTCGAGGCGGGAACCTATCAAGGTCCGAAGCGAGCACACAATTAAAATTCCCCACCCAACTCAATGGGATTTCTAAGTCCGACACCAGGACCTCCTGCAGGGTCTGGCATAAGTGTTAATTATAGCAATGTCCCTCACATGCAACCTAACTCCCTGGGCCCCCTTTTGCACTTTAGAGACAAATGGGGGGTGGACCTGGGGCAACTTGATGACAATGAGTGGCAGGAGGTGCTGGCGTCCCCTAGAGAAGTAGCTATACACTCTTGTTTCTATTGTTGCAGTTGAAAATTCTACACCGAATTTACTATTCATGCATGACCATGCTCAAGTTGGGGAGGGCTGAGTCAATGAAGTGCCCGAGGGGGTGCGGTCATGAGGGTACATTTTACCATTTGTTGCTGGAGTTCCCAGTGCTCCAGCCCTATTGGAAGGCTGTGGTATTATGTATGATGCACACATGTGGGGGTGACATGGAGATTTTACCAAGATTGTGTTTATTAAATGTATGGGAGGTAACTGATCTCTCAACTGCTGATAAACTTTGGGTTATCTTTGGCTTCGCAGTAGCCAAGCGAAACATAGCAAGACTGTGGAGAGCAGCCTCCTCCCCAAATCTGACATGGAGTGGAGAAGGTGGTCTATGAGGATAGGGGGTGTCAACATAAATGGACGAGGGTATGGGGACGATGGAATAAGAAGAGGAGGATGCTGTGTATACCTGTTGGGACACCTGACCCAAGTGGTGTGGAGTAACAGGGGCAATGCAGATGGCCTTGCCAAGAGGGATGGAAGGCAGTAGTTAATACCTGGAACATTAGACAATACTTGTAAACTCCCTTTGTCATTGCTGTTTTGTAATGCTTTGTCTGCTAATGGTTGCTGTCATTGCTGTAATCTGCTTTTTCATTGCAATAAAAGGAGTTGTTAAAAAAATGTGTTAGATAGACTTGATTGCAAAGGCAAAATCGAGTTTGACGAACTGCAAATAACAAAAGAGAGGCGCAGACGCAATTATTGCTGCTGAGGCATGCTGTGCTAGTTAAAAAAAGCATTGGGGGAGAGTGTTCCCAGGCCGTAATTAAAACATCTAAAGTAACAACACATGTAACAGGGGCAGTCCACATGGGAGGTTACAACAGGATAAAAGAAGGTACTAAGGAGGGACTACTAAGCCTATTAACCAATGAAAAGCCACTATTTACAAAGGACAGTAACAGGAGCCAATGAAAAAGATGGGCAGAAAGTGGGCGGAGCTTAATGCCCAAAACCTGAATACAGCATGTCTCTAAGAGACAGCGCAAGCGCTGCCTAGGCAAGACCTAAAATGAATTTGAGGAAATATGCAAAAGAGGAGATCTCTGATGCTGAGCTAGCTTAGTTGAAAACTCTCATTTCGCAGTGCTGGCACAGAAATAGCGTGGGGTACGTCAAATGTGAGAGACCTCCAACATATTAGTATAACATGGACATCCAAAAATGCAGTTAGTTATTCAACATGGCAGTTTGCAAAAACTCGAAAGAGACCGTCATTCACAGACATTAACTCCGGAGGCAGTCACACAAGGAACAGATGTTATATTAGGTTATCAGGGTTTGTATGGTGCACTAATCACCTGAGTGGCTATCCAGACACAGAAAACCCTATTGAAAGAGTCAGGTTTTCAGTTTGCTTTTGAATTCGAGGCAGGAGTTGGCTGCTCGGATGGGGAGGGGAGCTTCTTCCAGGTCTTGGGGTTACGTGATAGAAGTAGCGTCCTCCTATTTTAGTGCCGGCGATATGGGCAAAGAGTAGGCCAGGCAATCTGAGGTGTTTGAATGGCATGTGGAACTGTACAATATTGTTGAGATATATTGGGCCCAAGTTGTGCAGTGCCTTGCATATGAGGGTGAGTAGTTTGAAGGTTGCACATTTGTGGAATGAGGAGCCAGTGGAGGTGCTTTTGGTGCTTGAAGATGTGTATTTAGGAAGGGAGGTTGAGTGAGCTTGGTAAAGATGCCTACATAGAGGACATTGCTGCAAGTCTGGTCTGCTGGTGATGAGTGCTTGGGTTACTACTGTTTTCTGGCTGTCCAGTAGGAGCCAGTTGAATATTTTCCTGAGCATCTTAAGGGTCTAAAAGCATGTTGCTGCTATCATGTTGACTTGGCTGGACCTGGAGATTTGGATGTTGATTATGGTGACCAGGTTCCTGATGGTGTTGGTGGGGATGGGTGCTGGTCCTAGATCGTGACACCAGCATGGGGAGCATAGAGAGGTGTGCTTGCCGAACAGTACTACTTCAGTTTTGTCGGCTTTGAACTTGAGGAAGTTTATATTGATCCAGTCTGCTATGCTGGACATTCACATGACGAAGTTGGATTATATGGTGGGCAAGTGTTGTGGGAGTGACAGGCTCAGTTGCATGTCATCTGAATAGGAGACGATGTTGAATCTTTGGGATCAGATGATGATGACATGAGGGGTCATGTAGTCGTTGATTAGCTTGATGGTATTAACTAGAAAGGGACAAGGCTGACTGTTTGAGATCATCCAGTGTGGAAATAAGGAGGCCACTGATTACAGCCTTGTAGAGCTTCTGTATCAGGATAGGGTGAGAGATGTTGGTGGCTGCTGGAGGTGCAGTAGGATGAGATTTGATGTATTTCCCTTGTCTGTGATGAGGTGACTGTCGTCCGTGTCGACGATGAGGTCTGCCTCTCTGCTCTGGTTGGTTCTGAAGCCCGATTGTGAAGGGTTGAAGATGAGGTTAGCATCAGGGTAACTGGTGAAATGTGTGTTGACCAGTTTTTCCAAGACTTTGGCAGGGTAGAGAAGAAGGGAGTTGGACCTATTCTTAAACGCAGTCAGTGGGTAAGCCAGATGTTTCTTAAAGAGAGGTCGTATGGTGGGATGTTTCCAGGGGTCCAGGGAGGTGGCGGTGGAAAGCAATAGGTTGAGTGTAAAGGTGAGTGCAGGACAAATGGCGTCCTTTCCTCTTGCGAAGATGTCATGAAGTGAGGAGTCTGGGGGAGCGCCAGAATTGATGGGTTGCATGGTGGTGGTGGTTTACGTGGTGGAGATTTCTATACAGCAGGTCAGAGAGGGTCCTGGCTTGGTGCTGGTTGCTATGGAGCAGAGGTCAAAAGTCACAGGATTTGGTTGAGGGGAGAACTTGTTGTAGATGGTCTTGATTTTCTCCAAGAAGTGGATGCAGAGTTTGGGCATAGGTTCTGAGATAGGGTGAAATGTGTGGAATTGATAAGCTATCATGTGAACTCTTTGACTACGGCAAAGATCTCTTTCACTGAGATTTGGTTGTTCTATCTGCCTAGGAGGAAAGGGCTAGATGTTTGGGGTCGTAGACCTTGAGGGCTGATTTGTATGGGGCTCCATCGGCGGCAGTACTGTTGAGGCCAGTGCCGTCCTACATGTTTGCAGTGTCGTTTAATGAGTTGGAACATCATTGGTGTACTAGTTGGTGTGGGGCGTGGTCTGAGCTTTGGAGTTGGTTTGAACCAGGAAGTTAGTACAGGTGGTTATCTATTTGTCAGAGTTATAGACATCTTGGTCTAGGTTGGTGGGCTGGGAGCGAGGAGTTCTGAGCACCATGTTTCATTGAGGATTTTGTTCCATTGTCGGGGGAGGTCTGGATTTTGTCAGGTTTTGTCTTGTTGGGTAGTTGGATGTTGAATTGGATCAGGTGGTGGTCTGTCCAGGTGAGTGGATGGAATGCCTGGGGATAGGATGCCAACCGTGATGTTGCAGAGGTCTAGGAGGAGTCTCACCATATGAGTGAGGTTGTGTACTCATTGGGTGAGCCCCAGGATCCTGAGGTCTTCTAAGAGGTTGGCAGAGTTGGTGTCATTTTCATCATCAAGGTGGAAGTTGAGGTCACTGAACAGGATGAAGGATTTGGAGGCTAGCGTCCACGGGGATGAGGTCGGTGAGGGTGCAGCTAGGTTCAGGGGGTTGATAGAGGATGGCGCCACCTATGTTATTGGTGATTATCACATGGATGTAGTGCACAGCACATAATCCATTGCCGAGAGAGAGACATGGCAGGGGACACTAGTTGCTGCCTTGAGTATCAGGCATGCGCGGTCCTGTTACTCTTGTCTGCCGGCCTCGCCCCTTCAACCATGAGGCTGTTGCATTGGGAGTGTGAAGTGCAGTGAGCCATGTGGAGCAAGGCCCCGGCACCTGTGAAAAGCAGCGAGTTTTCTAAGACCCCCAATGCTGCCCGGTGCAGGGTTCACCTTTTAATTCACCTTGGGTTCGCTATCAAAATAATGAGGCAAGTGCTGGAAACTGGAAGACAAGAAAAAGGTTTATTTCTCATGAGGAGACTACGTCAACTGCAGACACCGGGATGTCTGAGGGAGGTGTTCTACTTGCATCTCTTTTGGCTCTTCCTTTTATACAGGTTTTACACAATGCATTTGTTTCATCAACATGGTTACACAAGCTTGGAGTCCCCGCCCCGGGCAGGTTGTCACACAAGCCCAACAGTAATTCTCCTCCCACCCAGGTCAAACAGACAATCTTATCTTGCAGCTGGACCTTGCTTCAGGGTCTAAAACATGTGAGACCGGCCAGATCTAAGAGTGCGTTCTCTTGATAAAAACAGGTCCCATTGTTGGTGAAAACAAGTCTTGCTGTTGGCAGTGCAGTAAACCATGGTTGTGTGACCAGGTGCAGGGTGGGATAGAATGGCCAAGGGCTTGCCTGTAAACAGAGATGAGAGGAAGAACGAGTTTTATGGCAGCAAGTGGTGCTGAGGTTTGTTGTGGCAATAGAGTTCATAGCGCCCAGCACACATACCAAGTCAGTCAGAGGGTCAGAGAGATGCTAGTAAGGGCAGGGTAAAACAAAGGTGACCAACAAAATACAAAATGGATGCGGTCGGTCAGAATGACAGCAGTTTATGTGCACGTAGGAACTTCCACCAGACAAGATGGCGCAGGTAATGTTCTTGATTGTCGTTTTGCTTTTAACACATCCACCCTGACTACCGTAACAGAAAATCGCAGCAAGCAATTAGAGGCTGAGGTAGATGGGAGAGATGAGCCACAAGTTGACTAAAAGCGTGCCTCCCGAAGCCGCTGTGAGCACCATTGTCTACTAACCTACCTCAGCTACTCCTCGTCAGCCCGTTGCCAGTCTACAGCCAGCCATTGCCATCAGCCCTTAGCCCAGTTCTTGGGCCAAAGAATAAGAAAGGGAAAAAGAACAAGGCAACGAGGTACCTTAGGAGGCAAGGTCCTGTATCGTGCACTGTGCTCTCGGGTAAGTGCTCGTGCTGGTTATAGGGTGTCATGAGAAGGGTGAGAGGAGAGCTGCAGTTAGTACAATAACAGTAGGTAGAGCCTCATGCACTGCGGAAACAGCCTGACTAGGTTCAGGTACGAATTGTGGTGTTGGGTTTTCTCCCGCCCCCATCACCCTTGCCCCTTCTATCACTTCAAGCGACAACTAAGCATAGGCCAAGCGACAGACGAGGGCATCCATGTGTCATTTAAGGGAAACACAGCATCGATAACCGGCCCTGATTCCCCCCCATCTGCACAACAAATTCTTACGACTGAACGCACAATGAGGCTAGGAAAGACCAGAGTCCGCGCACAAGTTGGCCCAAGAAAAAAAAGCAGGAGACACCTGTTAGAAATGGGGTTCCTCGTTGGCAGAGGTTTGCACCCTTACAAGTAGGGACCACCCCTCTAGTCAGGGTAAGTCAGATACACTGAGACTAAAATCCTTTTTTGAGCATCAAAATGCAGGTGAAAACGAGACTCGAGGTAGTGACACGAAGTTCAGGAACAAATCTACTTTCACACCTCCCACACATTTAGTCCCTGCTGAGATTTTCCGTGACGTAGAACTCATGGAAGAACCCACCCCTTTTAAAAATCTTACGGCAGGACAGTTCAAGGCTATTGAGTCTCTGCAGAAGGACCCTGACATTGTGATCAAGAGTGCTGATAAAGTGGTGTCGTTATACAGGACATCCCCTCCTATGATGCAGAATGTAGACGTCTACTTGACGATACCAGGAATTACTCAGTACTCGCTGAAGATCCATCTACATCACTAAGGGATGAGATCATGGATTTGGTTACGACAGCTGAACATGATGGCTATATTGACAAACATGAAGCGGAGTTTTTAACAAATTCAGAAGGAAAGATCCCATATTTTTATTGTCTACCAAAAACTCACAAAAATCGTCTCCCGCCCCCTGTTAGGCCCATTGTTTCTGGGTTAGGTTCATTGTTAGAACCACTTTCAAAGTATTGTGATTTTTTCTTCAAACCACTCATACAGGCCACCAGCACCTATATTAAGGATACAAAGAGTTTGCTAGCTCTGCTTCTGACTGTGAGGATGCCTGAAGAGCCTTGCTTTCTTGTCTCTTTAGACATAGAAAGTTTGTACACATGCATCCCTCAGGATGCAACTTTGAAAGTCCTGGCGGATGTTTTGGAACACACAGTTTGGGGGTATAACACCTCACGCACCTTTATTATTGACTGTGCCACACTAGCCCTAAAACATAACTCTTTTCAATATCAGGACCGAATCTTTTTTACAGAAGACGGGTACCTCGATGGGGAGTACATTTGCCCCAAGCATTGCTGGACTTTATGTCCACAATTTAGAGAAAACCCACATCCTGGCGAATACAAACCCATACACTCTCAATGTTATCCTGTGGCAGAGGTACATTGATGATGTGCTTTTAATTTGGAAAGGGTCAGAAGAAAGCCTTTTGGCCTTTTTTGAGTGGGTGAACACCTGTGACCCTCATCTTAAATTCACACATCAGTACAGCAAAGACTCCATTGAATTTTTGGATGTTACAATTACTAAAACTGGGGATCACTTAACAACTAAGACATATTACAAACCAACCAGCAAAAATAACCTGCTTCATTTTTCAAGTTTTCACCCGCACCCTTTACGGGAAAACTTGCCTTATGGTCAGTACCTGCGCATACGCAGGAATTGTTGTAATGTGACTGATTATAAAAAACAGGCGGAAGATCTGACGGCTAAGTTATCATCCAGAGGTTATCCGACAAAGATCCTGAAAAAAAGTTACAAAAGGGCTAGAAACCAGAACAGGGAAGCCCTATTGGAGGACGTTACAAAGGGAAATGAGTCAGAAGTGCCACTTACCTGCGTGACAATGTACAGCAATATCTCCAATGCTGTAACTCGTTGCATTGGTAAACATTGGAGAATTCTCACGAGCAATGGACGCGATTGGCAGAAGCCACTTTTCTCTTACAGACGCGAAAGAAGCTTACAGGACGCTTTGGTACATACCCGGCCTAGGAACAAGGAAGCAGCACGAGAACCAAATGTACTTACTGCTTGGGGCATGCCCCCTGTTGTGGGTCACTACCCCTATGGCGGGTGTAGTGTCTGTCATCTGACGTCAGCAGCCAAGACACTGGATTTGGAAGAAGGCAAGATTTGGCAACTCAGAAGCCATACGAATTGCAACTCCAGTAACGTGGTTTATTTGATTGTATGCCCCTGCAATTTAAAGTATGTGGGCATGACTACACGCAAAATAAAACTACGTATAGGGGAGCACCGCAGTAACGTGAGGTGACATAAAAATACAACGAAATTGACAACACCTTTTCTGGAGCAGGGACATGGACCAGACGACATAAGATGGACCATTATTGAACAACTGAAACAGAGCAGTGAGAGTTCCATCTTTGAGAAAGAACAGCGATGGATTCATCGTTTATCTACACATCGTTGTGGATTAAATGATGATATACCGTATATACCGTGGGGGTCGGTGATGCGCCGCTAAATCCTTCCCCTTTTTTTACTCTGTTCTTAGTACAGTTTGGAGCAAACTGACTGACATTCTATGACGGCCTTCTCTTTATCTATTTATGAACACACTAATTACATGTTTAATAAGATAAATACTTGTGGTGCAGTCTTCTTAGTGTGTTTGCGTGTCATTTTCTTTTCGACCTATAAACTCTCTCCATTGTTTGAGAGAAGTCCCGCTGAAACAATTAAACCCAGGATTTACCAATGATTCTGCATGTGCTGACTGTAATGTTTATTCCTTCAATAATGTGCAGGATGCTGAATGAGGGTTTAACAAGTATTTATTCACGGAGTTACAACAGTTATAAGGAGCGCCGGCCAGTGCTGCCGATCGTTGCCTTCATCAGCGCGCTAATGGGGATGCGCGCGCAGCGCGCCAACATGGCCGCCGCACGTCACGTCTACGTGACGTGCGTAAACTAGAATGCGCACACTACATATCTCCCCTTTTTTATCAAGCTTTACTGAGTCACTTACAGTTCATTGTCCAATTCGAAATCTCGATATCTGGAGGGTCTTACCACCTGCCTTCCACTCCTTGTGACCCTGACGGGGTTCTCCATAGTCTCTTGGCTCTGCATCTCATGGCCTACTGCTCCTTCACTCACAGCTCCATCTTCATTCATGCTTCTCTCCAACCTGTCCCTTTCTATTCCTTGACTTCCGTTCTCTTCTTCCTCTTCACTCTCCGTTCCGGCTCTTACTCCGCCTTGCTGCTCACAGGCATCTTGCCTCCTCTCCACGTCCGAACCTTCCTTGTCTTCCCATTCGGTTCCCTGTTGCTCCCAGCCCAAAACCTTGTTACACCTGGCCATGCGGTCCTGGGACCACACATTCCCATCGCTCAGCAGGGCCGCTCGATCATACACTTCCACAACTTGCATCGGCTTGCTGTACTTGCTGTCTCCTTTCTTCTGTAGAGTGGCCAACTTTACTCTTACCCACTCTCCTTTCTCCAGGCCTGTACCTTTGACATTCCTTCGTTTGTTGTAGTGGTTGCTGTAAATTGTCTGTGCTCTTTCCAGGTTGGCCCGCACCACTGCAGGGGACCATTCACTGGTGATGAGCTTTTCCTTCCAAATCCTGTTGTCGTGCGTGAATGGTTCACGTCCTCTCAATATTTGGAATGGGCTATACCCCGTGCCAGTGGGAGTTATTCTGTAGGCCCATACCATGTTCTCTAGTGCCTTCTCCCAGTTCTGTTCACTTGATATGGCTGCTTGTATGGCTCCCATCACTACCCTGTTAAATCTCTCCACTAAGCCGTTACCGGCCGGATGGTAGATTGTCGTGTGTTTGACAGTGATGCCATTTCTTTGCATGAACTTGTTCCACTTTTCTGACGTGAACTGGGGCCCATTGTCACTCAAGATCGATTTTGGTATTCCTTCCCTAGTGAAAGTCTCTGACAGAAACTTAATGATGTTCTCCGTGTCCATGGACTCATCTACTCTCAACTCCGGCCACTTTGAATATCGGTCCATGAGCACACACACATATTTCTGCGTGCCTTGGTCATCTAGGACCGGTCCCAAAATGTCTACAGATAGTTCTTCCCACGGATTTGAAGGAGGGTCGAACTTCCCTATCGCTGGCCTCAAGGGTTTTAAGGTCTTGTCCGCCCGTTGACATTGTGGACATTCCCTGACATGCCTTTCAGCCCTTATGTCCATGCCTGGCCACCAGTAATTTTGTTTTGCTCTTGCCTTGAGTTTCCCTATGCCCAGGTGTCCCTCATGTAGCAGGTCCAACAGTTTTGAGGTGAGGTTCCTTGGGGGGATCACCTTATCTCCCCTGTACATGAATACCCCTTTGTCTCCTACCGACAGTTCTTCCCGCACTTCAAAGTACGGCTTGAGGCTCGCCCTCACGTTTCTTTTGTCTGGCCATCCCTGTACGATGTGCCCTTTTACTTCCTTCATGTCGATGTCCTCTTCGTATGACTCTGTCCATTCTTGTTGGCTGATTAGTTTCTCTTGGTCTTCTATAAGGGCTACCAACTCCCCACTGCCAGCAGGGTCTTCCTCTCCTGGCTCCAATGGCGGCTGCCCTACTCAGGTAATCCGCTACTCGGTTCCGGTTCCCGGGAATGTACTCCACGTCATACCTGAACTCGAGTAACTTTAGAGACATTTTGGATATCCTGGGAGTGGCGCTGGCGTGTCCGCTCGATGTTAGCACCTTCACCAAGGGCATGTGATCTGTTTTGAGTAGAAAGCGTGTTCCCCACAGAAATTGCCGGAATCTCGCCATGGCCCATACGACCGCCAGCATCTCCTTCTCAATCACGCTGTATTTGCTCTCCGTATCCGTTAATGCTCTGGAAGCAAAACTGATGGTCTCCATTTCTCCTCTTCCTCTGTCTTGCATGAGTACAGCGCCCAGGCCCTTGTCGCTGGCATCAGTCGTCAGTACAGTGGTGCCTTGTGGGTCATAACCTTTGAGGGGAACAGCTCCTGTGACGTCCTTTTTGATAGTTTCGAACTCTGCTTGGGCTTCTGGTGTCCACTGGAACACAGTGCTTTCCCTGGTCAACAGCCTCAAGTTGTGGGTCTTGGAGGCGAAGTGTACCACAAACTTGCTGTAGTACTCCGCCATCCCCAGGAACGACCTGACCTCTTCCTTGTTCCTGGGCGGCGGTGCTTCAGCGATGGCTTTAACGTTTTCCAACTTGGGGGTAACGCCCTGTTGTCCGATCTCGTGTCCTAGGTACGTTACCGACTGTAGGCCCAACCGACACTTCGTCCACTCCGCTGTAAGGCCTTTGTTCTCTAGTGTTTTTAACACCTTTCCCAGTTTCTGATCGTGATCCTGCTTGTCTCGCCCCATCACCAGGATGTCGTCCTGGAAATACTGGACGTCCTTGCAGTCTCTGAATAGTTGGTGCATCATTTTCTGGAAGACTGCAGCCGCCGAGGCCAGCCCAAACGGCATTCGACAGAACTGGTAACACCCAAACGGAGTGATGAAGGATGTGAGACTTTTGCTGTCCGGGTGAAGTGCTATTTGGTGATAGGCCGAGGTCAAGTCGATAGTGGAGTACCACTTTACCCCTCTGGTCTTGGCCAACATTTCTTCGATTCTGGGGAGGGGAAATTTCTCCACAACAATATTCTTATTCAGTTCTCTCAGGTCCACACAGAGCCGGACCTTCCCATTGGGCTTCATTACAACCACCAAAGGCGCCAACCATTCTGCACAGGTTATCGGTTCTATTATTCCCTTCTTTTCCAACTCCTGGAGTTCTCTCTGGACTGCTTCTCTTACCGCGATCGGTACATTCCTCACTTTGTGAGCTACCGGGATGGCCCCTTCCTTGAGCACGATCTTGTGTTGGAAGTTTTCCATCCGTCCCACCGTGCCTCCAAACACTTTCGGGTAGTTCTCCTTCCATTTGTTCAGGTCCGGCCATTCCTCTTGCTCTGTGAGTAATATTTGCTCCTTTCCTCCTGGATCCAGCTTTATTCCTAGGTCGCCCTGGTCTAGCCATCCCAAGACAGAGGGTCCTTTTTCTGCGATGTACAGCTTGCACCATGCTGATCGGCCCCTAAATTCGAACAATAGGCGGCGGAACCCCACCATTGGAATGCGGTCGCCATTGTAAGTGACCGGCCGAATGTCTAGTTTTTCCAACTCCGGGCCCAACTTGGGTCTGAACGTTTCTTCCCACACTGCCCGTTGGATGATGGTAAATGGGGATCCAGTGTCTGCCACCACGGTGATGGTGATTCCGCCCATAGACATGTCCAGGATGGGTTTTGTGGATTTCCTCCCTTCTACACTCATTACCTGGTCGTATATGCATAAGACGGTGACCACCTCTTCCTCTGCAACCTCCTCCAGATCTTCTTCGCCTTGATCGATGCATTTCACCGTTTCCTTGGGATGTTTCTTCCTACACACCTTCTCATAGTGGCCTAAGATGCCACAGTGTAGGCACTTGGCTCGGAACGCGGGACATCTTCTATCGCGTGCGTCGTGGGACCAACTGCCACATCTGTAGCATGATTTCTTGCCGTCATTGCCTGTTTGCTTCCCTTGCCATCTGCTGGTTCCTTTGGTTGCTGGGTCTTTGCCTCTCTGGTCTTTACGGTGGTCTCCCTCTTGTATCCTGTTCACCATCATTGGGGTGGCTACGTCTTTCTTGGTTGCGACAGCGCACCTCCTTGCAAGTTCCGCCCTCTTCACGATGACCATTACATCTTTGAGCGTGGTGTCGCCGCTTGCCCACAACTTGTCTTGGACATTTGTACTCGTGGTGTGCATCACGATCTGATCCTTTATGAACTCGTCTTCCCACAGTGCGTATTTACATGGGGCAGCCAGCTTCCTCAAGGCCGCTACGTATTCTTCAATGGTTTCTCCAGCCCATTGTTTCCTCTGCTGGAAATTAAACCTGTCCACTGACACACAGATGGTGGGGCGATAACGTTCATCCAGATCTTCCAACGCATGGGCATATACATCCTTATCAGTGTCTTCTCTCTTCTTGGGCACCAGACTCTTGTAAATCCTGAGACCCTCCGGTCCCAGGTTCAGTAACAGGATACGTTTCTTCCTTTGGGGTGTGAATGTTTCTTCATTTTCGTCCTCCAGGACCCCTATGAAATTATCAATATATTCTTTCCAATCCTCCCATTTCATCAGGGGGTCCCCGGGTTTCAGTAAAAATTGCACCGGTGCAATTGCATAGCCTGCTGGTGTGCTCATTCTCACCTCCCTGGTCGTTGTCGTTTTGACGTCTTTGCTGGTGGGACTCCCTGGGGTGCTGTCCTTCGCTTCTGTAATGGCGTCTTCTTGGGGACTCTTAGTGTCGGTCCCCGCCTCCTCCTCTTTGGTAGCCAGCGCTGTTCTTCCCTTCCACTGTGTTGTGGGAAGGTCTGCGCAGTGGCTTAACTTTCGCGGGGTGCGGTGCTGCCTCTCCGGCCCCTTCGCCGCCCCTCAGATGGCTGTGGCTCTGCCACGCTCCTCAACCCTGTCGTGCCTTGGTGGGCTCAGCCGTGCCCCTTTATGCCCTCTGCATCTGGCCGTGTGTAGCAACTCTGTGCTGTGCCCAGGTGATCTGAGGGTCGCCTACCCTGTTGCTGCCCACGTGGGGGAGGGTTCGATTTTCTTCTTCCTTTTTCCTGCTGGGTTAGTCAGCTGGAGCCTCCCGACCTCGTCGCCACTGTAATGTTTATTCCTTCAATAATGTGCAGGATGCTGAATGAGGGTTTAACAAGTATTTATTCACGGAGTTACAACAGTTATAAGGAGCGCCGGCCAGTGCTGCCGATCGTTGCCTTCATCAGCGCGCTAATGGGGCTGCGCGCGCAGCGCGCCAACATGGCCGCCGCACGTCACGTCTACGTGACGTGCGTAAACTAGAATGCGCACACTACACTGACAACTTCGAAATACCTTATATAGATAACAATTCAAAAAAATATATATATATATACACAAAAAAAATTCCAGTCCATTTGACTCATAATTACATCTATGGGGGTTACTTAAACAAGCACAAACTGTTTTCTTTCCCCTTCTTCTGTTCTTGTTATCATAGATATATGGTGAAAAACATGGGTAAAAGAGTCTCAACTTTCTAGGAACCAATTGGTTGAAGATTTACTTCAGTATGATGTGTGATCGGACTCAATCATGATGTTTAACGTACCAGGAATGTACTAACTTGGCCGCTTTAATATGGTGGTCAATGGGTACAGAATATAACCTGTACTTAAGGTGCTGTCACATCGTGACATATACACGATTATTTTGTTCGTCTCTATTTATTTTCCCTTGATTGGTGGGACAATAATAAAGTTGTGTTTCTTTGAATAAAAGAAAAGAAAGCCGAGACATGTCCTAATGCGCACTTGCCCTTTAATCAAATTAAACAGGGTACGATCACGTGCTTGCTACTTGACGTCGGCGCACACGTCCAACGTGACAGCGTTTAAATCTCAACAGAACCCGCGGTATCCGTGTATAGGGGCCGTGGAAGTGACTGAATCTAGGTGTGGATGTGGGGAGTCGCCAGCCAGAAAGTAAGTAGACATCGTATCACGGTCCTGTGCCCTGTTAAGTCTGCCGACTATTTGCCGTTTATTCAGTCCACATCCTCAATTACTTAAAAATAAATACTTAATAATACCTGAATACATCCTTTTGTGTATTTCGAAATAGATGCTGACGTGAAAGTTTACCCCTGCCACGTGTCCAGGAAGTCCGTTTGCCTCTTTTTTAGAGTAAGTAGGTTGAAATATCATTGGGAGTTAAAAGAGTCTGCAGAATTTAAAGACGTATTTTTCTAACAATTTGGTACCTTTTTTACGTCACGAAGGAAATTCGTTGTATTTTTAAGTTAATTTGAAGAAGTTCATGCGATGCTTGTAGATATCTACGTCATGCATCGGTACTCATGTATTCTTCCAAAATTTAGAGAATACTCGATGGTTGAGCGTTGCAAAATATAATAAAGTAGGTTGCAATGTCTTTTTCTACTTTTTTGCACTATAGTTGGGAAGAAAGTTCCCAACTCGTTGACTGGTTGTTGGATCACGGGGTTTGCTATTGGTGAAAAAACTGTAATGTGTTTATTTAGGCAGCATGTCTGCAAGTGAGGATACACATATGTTTAGCAATTTATTTATGTTGTTTTTTTACAGATTTAGAACACTCTGACACAAGAGTGCTTGCACCTGAGAATCACAGTGCATCAATTACAAGTGTGTAATTTTCCTTCTTGTCTATCTACCTGGTTTGTAGTAGGTGCCTTAGTGTGCACCTCCTCACAGGTAAGAACATATACTGGTCCTGAGGAATGCTGAGCTGAGTTTGGGCTCGATAGCTGAAACATGTCCATGTCGACCTTCTTTTTAGGACATTGGGTTCAAATTTACACGACCTTTTGCATGTCCGATTGTTCACTTTGTTTTTAATTGGGTCAGAACTACCCCTTTATTAAAAAGTTTTTTTGAGGGTGTAGTCAAGACTCATTTTAATCAGCACTTACTTCTGGTACTATTCACGTACTAACAAACAGGAACCCGATGAAGATGACTGGCTACCTGCCTAGTGTGGGTGCCTGAGGGTTCTTCTTTTTTCCTCACTGTGTGCGCATTACAATAGACACCCCCCGGGTCTTTCATTCACTCATGGGCGGGGGTGGTGGAATAATTTTCTGACCCCCCCCCTTTTTCGCTGATGTAGCTTTTTTGTGTTATTAAGGTACTCTTCTGTTGTTTTTGTAAGTCAGATACACACCATAAATTAACCTGTGGTCAGGTAGCTTGACTCAGAGCATTCAGGCTTAACTTAAGAGGTGATGTGTAAAGTATTTGTGCAACACTTTTTTAAATGACAGTAACTCAATGAAAACACTGCAAAAAGACTCGACATGGGTTTAGAAATATAGAGAATATTTATCTGAGTAACACAGGACCAAAACTACAAAAATCCAATAAGTAGAAGTTAGGATATGATATTTAAAGAATTAATATGAAAACAGTGCTTAGAAGTTACTATCGGTCAAAAGGTTACCTGAAATCGTGAGGGACTGGTGCGAATTCAAAGTTCCGGCCAACCACGATAGAGGGCAGGCTGTCTACAGGACCCAGACAGGTTCCACTGAAGAAATATCTTGGATGAAGCTTTTGTGGACGTCTAAAAGTTACTGCGTCATCATTGAGCCACACAAAGGGGGTTGCACATTGTCGTGGAGCTCTGTTGAAGTGATTCCACTGCGCCGTTGTCAAACTACGCAGAGCATCATCATCGAGCAGCCTCTGCATCGGCATCGAAGGGCGATGCATTGGTTTTGCAGAAATCAACTGCAGAATCCACGTCTGAGGCCCAGGACTTTAGGGAGCACCTCAGGCAAGGGTAGGACTCACAGATGGTCCAACAGCACCAGCAGGATTGCTGGACATCTTTTGTGTCCCTTAGACTTTAGAAAGCAAGAGGCAAGACAGTAAGCTGTTGGAGTCACTATGATATCAAGTGAGATGGATCCAGACCTTGCCCTCAGCAGGGCAGAAATCAGCAAGCAGCAGGGCTGCTCAGCAAAGCAGAGAAGCAGTTCCTCAGAACAGTCAGTCACAGCAAAGTGCCAATCCCTACAACACAGCAGTCTTTACTTCAATTCTTCCCAGGTCCAGTAGTGCTATGTTTAATATAGATGCCCTAATATAGGCATGGTTTGAGATGCCCTAATAAAGGCATAATCTTTTACCTACATTAGTTCCCTATTCTCCATATTAACGGGCACTGAGGGCTGAACCTTATCTAGACTGTGGTTTGGGTACAGAAGGAGGGTTTTTCCCGAACAATGGCCTCCTATACCATCTTCAATGTGCTCATCCAGTATGATTAAATATTCATAAGCGTTCTAGGAAACCAGGTAGGGGCTAGAATCCACCTGCATAAACATCTACGTAAACGGTTCATCCCATATGCCATCTACATACCCAACAATAGCTAACACAAGACACAAGGGACAAAGGGACTTTTCTGTATAAATACAGCACCACTTGCTATCAGTAGTTAGAGGGAACCAAGATTTCCAGGCCGACACACTGACCAGAGACGATGAGGCTCCTGCATGCAGTCGCTCCAGCTGAGAGTAGTCTAACCATCCCTTGTGGGGTGTCCAACTCGAGACTAGGACGAGGTCCAACTCTCTCATTAATCAGGTAATGGGGTTTGACTAAATCCTAGCGGGATTCTTGTCTCTTTTGCACGTACTCACATGCTAGATACACTTAGGTACATCTACAAAGACATCGTAGGAGTATGCACTTTATCTTATAAATATATTTTATATATATATATATATATATATATATATATATATATATATATATATATATATATATATATATATATATATATATATATATATATATATATATGTTCATGGCTATTGCAAAATGGTAGAACTGTACTATTCCTTTTTATTCACTGTACTGCTGATCATATATCTCTGCTACTGTGTAATAGTTGTCGCAGCACATATATTTTACACTAGAAGAACGACTGTGCAATAAATTCTTATTGTAAACACGCTCAACTGTTTCTTCTATGTAACTATCTGAGATCAAATGAGCAAGCACCAGTGACTGAGCGAAAAGTAGTACATTGTTTCCACAAGTCTGAGGGATCAGGGTTGTTGTGTTCTGAGTTTGCCAAAAACTAATCTCGCTGATATAAAGGAGATTCTAGTGGCACTGTGAGCTAGCTAATGCAAAACAGGCTACCATACGCGGTGGGGGTGCTCAGAATCAGTCTGCCACCAGGCCCACAGTGTATGTTATCTAAAAGCACAGGTCCTTCAGGGGTACTATAGGAACTACACTAAAGTATTGTACTGATTTGGTAGGGTCAGAGCCCTCGTATTATTACCCAAAAGTGCCTTTAATGTAGGGGGTGAAAAGTGCACAAGGATCCCTTTCAACCCAGCTCTGTCTGCCAGGATATCTGTGGAGGATAATCAGCCCTTTGTGTGAGGACAGGACACAGTCTATTCTGATCTAAGTGTAAGCCACTTCTCCCCCTTCCTGCACACAAAGGCTATCAGAATGCAGATGAGTCCTCTGTCACACCCAGCCCTTTCTGTGTTTGTGGCTGCTAGAGGGAGTGCACAAAGTGTAGCTGTCACCCAGCCCAGACGTGTATTGGAGACCGGCTGCAGACACAAAGAGCAAAGTTAAGAGCAAAGAAATGTACACTTTCTAAAAGTGGCATTTCTAAAATGGTAATGTCAAATTCAACTTTACCACTAAAGAGGATTTATCACCACTGTAGGAAAGAAGAGTCTGCTTTCCTAGATAACCCCACTTTTTGCTTGGGGTCAGTGTGTTTTTGACCTAGTCTGCTGTGATCCTGCTAATCTGGGCCTCAGCAACTGTGCTTTCTCCCCTAAATTGACATGGTAGGTATTTTGGTAATTCCACAAGTGGCTACTGTTGCACCCTTGTAAGTCCCTAATATGTGGTGCTAAGGTACCCAGGGCATAGATACACCATGGGTCTCCCATGTCCATTGAACCTGTGACTAAAGGCCTGCCATTGCATCCTGTGTGAGTTAGTGCGTGCACCTCTCATGACAGATATGTCTCCTTATATCTGAGGTCACTACACTTTAAACCTATATCACCCTTATGGCAGGCTCTTTAGTCCTGAAGGCAGGGTGCTTGGGTACAAGTGTAAAGGTGCTGCCGCATGACCAGGACACCTCTACAAACCCCAGAGTTGATTCTCCAGGCTTTGAATGCGCAGTCAGCTATTCCCGCTCTGGCGCCAAAATGGACTAAGGACATGGGAGTATCCTCTCCTCTGGGAGGGACACCTGAATTGTTCCAACCATTTCCTTAGGGTACTTCCCCTGTGGCCGAGTCCTCAGATTCATTGTGGGATAAGACTCAACCCTGAAACTATGTCACTATTCAATCATCTGGACACTTGGACTTCGACTGGAACCAAGACTCCTGCTGCTCCTGGTCTTGCTGTTCTTCAAGTCTTCTTCGCCGCCTGTGCTTCATCCATGTTCTTCAACAAACCTATGGGCATCAAGCGCACCTGAAGAAATCTTCCTTGGTCAGACTCCATCCTCTGCACCGGAGGCCTCCATCTTTGGAGCTGCTCAGGTTCCTCTTGCGATTCCTGTGCCTTCAGCCTGTGGGTTCTCCTGAGGGACTTCTATTGCTTCAGTGAACTTCCCTTTCTTGCTCGGGCCTGCTCTGACTATCCTACTGTTGGTGAATCCAATAGACCTTGCTGGTGAAACGTTTTCTCCCTTTCATCTTCCTCGCCAGTGACGGCTACCAAGGCTTGTTGGTGCTCCCGCCGGATACCAACACCCGGCATGGGATAGCTCCTGCACAGCTCCTGGTCCTCCTCAGTGTCATCTCGTCCTCACAGCTACAGCGACAAGGTCACTGTGGACTCTTCAGAACCTCTTGACATCTTTGGGCATTATGCTTACATGCCTCTTGGTCACCTCCGACTGTCATAGCCTCTGCACCTCTGCTTGTAGGCTCTTCACTTCCAGAATCCACCCTTGGATTCCATGGAAGTCCTTAACAGTCTTCTCCAGAGGCATCTTCTTCAAAGTCTACCATTGCTGTCTACGGCAAGTTTCGACGACACTTCACCCCCATGCACCCGGCTTCCCTGGTGCAGGTAACATGGTTCCTGGGGCAATCACGGGTGGGGTGGCTCTCCATCCTTATGTCTTCCAAAGGGTTTCTTCAGGATCCTCCTTCTTTAAAACTGCAACTGCGACTTCTCCATTGACTTCCATGTTCCCACTCTACACACAGCCTCTGTGGGGTTCCAGGGGCACTTACCATAGGTAGTTCCATGTGTCCCCAGGCCCCTCTGGGTTGTCTAGTTCAAGTCTCGTTCTCCTTTGCAGTTCGCATTCTACTTTCTTTATATATGGTTTGGTGTCCCCCTGGATACCAGTGTATATTTATGCTACTTGCCTGATTCTTGCAAAGTATTATTGTGTATTGTGTTGATATCTCCGAGTAGAAGATATACCAATGTGTTAGTTATTGCTGTTTAATAAATAGAATTATTTTTATATAAACACTGTGTAGTTCTTTTTCATTTAACTTGCACTCTTGACTAACGTTGGTAAAACAAGCTGCTTTACACTCCTTCAGGATAAGCCTGAATGCTGCTCTCCACAGTTACCACTTTGAGAGCTTTCAAAGGTCATCAAATGCCACTAAAATAAGCAAAATGGTTGACTGGATTAGTGCAAGGTGCATCACTTAAAAAAGGTGTCCACCATATTCTAAGCCAGCCTCCTACAACCACCATTCCAAAAATATAAAACTTGATGTAGCTATTCCTTTTTGATCAGGAATTTCAGCTTAAAAGGTGTTTCAATGAATTCCCAATGCTAGCCTATGAAGAGTAGGCCACACAGCAGTGAAAAATGAATTCAGCTGTTTGTCACTACCAGGACATGTACAACATAAAAGTACATGTCCTGCCTTTTACTTACACAGCACCTTGCCCTTAGGGTCACTTAGGGCCTACCTTATGGGTGACATATGTATAATAAAAAAGGAGTTTAAGGCTTGGCAAGTGGTTGTAAATTCCAAGTCGAAGTGGCAGTAAACTACACACACAGGCCCTGCAATGGCAAGCCTGAGACAGGTTTGAAAGGCTACTTGGGTGGGTGGGACAACCAGTGCTGCAGGCCCACTAGTAGCATTTAGATTACAGGCCCTGGGTATATGGTATACATCTTTACAAGGGACATACAGATAAACTAAATATTCCAATCAGGTATACACCAATGTCACCATGTTTAGGGGAGAAGCACATGCAATTTCGCACTTGTCACCAGTGGTAAAGTGCTCAGAGTCCTAAGGCCAACAAAAAGATACAGCAAAAAATGGAGGGAAACTGGCAAAAGGTTAGGGGAAGACCACCCTAAGGATGACAGGTCTAACAACACTCCGCCCTGAGATGCCTCATTTAAAAAGAAGTACACAGCCCAAAATGGCATGCTACTCTACCAAGTATAGCAAACTTCCATCAATGGAAGAAGTTTGCCAAATCGATGGGAGCAGCATGGGAGCGAATTCCCCAGGGTGCACAGGGCATATAGGGCGGGTGAAGTTACGAAAAAAGTCCGATTTTTTTTTTTGCACCCCTAAATGTCGATGATATACGGTACACAGACCTTAATCGTAGTTTTCAGTTTCAGTTTGCGTCAGCTCGTCGGTAACAATTTCAGCCCTTAATCCCAGACAACAAACTAGAGGATAATATAACAGAAACAGATTTGGCCTCACACCCCCCCCCCCCATTACCCCTGGCGGTTTTGCTTGGAAAAGGGAAGACATCTACCCTACATGTCCAGGATGTTCCTCGATGTCACAAGTCCACAGGTCTGCAGCAGCTGAAATCGGACGCCTCCTCCACTTCTAGTCTAGATAAAGCAGATTGCCAATTCATTTATTAACTTGTTTCCAGCATACAGAGAGACATCTACCTGCTGCATTACTCCCCCCGTACACGCTAACAATTCTGTAATATCGATATCAGGGAACCTTCAAGAACTCCCCCAGGCCAATAAGAGCTTGTGTAATAGAGCCTGGGATTCAAATCCACTGTGCGAGATAGGATGGGAAGATACTAAGGATATAAAGTTCACCGCAGAAGCGCCAACAAGCTTTGTGGGGCCATTTTAAATTCAATCCAAGCCATGGTCAAAACAATTAACCATCATGCCAACAAAATAGATATTCAATTAGACCTACTCAATACACTGGCGCTCTTCGTGTCAGGTATTGATGAAAAGCTCAATAAATTAAATGTCCTGATAATAAGAGTTCAATCAAGGAATGACACCAACTTCGCTATGTGCTTATGCAAGGAAATAATTGACAAATTGGTGCAATGACCTGTAGTATCAGAAGAAATTCTGGAGAAATAAGAAACGCACCCAACATAAGTAATGGGCAGCTCTCCAGGATAGTGCAAAACAATGTCATGGTCAACCCAGCAGCACCTGGCACTATAGAGCAGGCACCCTTATCTTGTGCAGGTGAATCGAGAGAGGTTACCCCTTGAAGGAGACTTATGGTGTACCAGGCCGTGTTGAGATCAGTAGTCCAGCACTGGCCTCTACAGCAAGAAGACCAAGTCGCCTAATCTCTCAGCATCACCCCACATGAAGAAGTGGGACAGAAAAAGTACCAGGAAGGGAAGAAATCTGGCCCACCCGGTGATATTCCCCATCTTGCAGGTTCATGAATAGATCCTTGATGGGAGAATAGGTACTCCGCCGACTGATACTGAACCAGCCAAAGCAGACTGTCCTGAGCACAGTATGGAGATACAGCCCCACTTCATCACCTCTGATGAAGTTGCCAGGCCTCCTGCAACTGATACTGACAGAGAGGAACAAAAGTCTTGTTCTATTTCTGCTCATAGCAGTCCCTCATCAAATCAGGGCTCCATAAATACTTCTGGAGGTCAAAAAACGGTAGCGTATTCATGAGACAACTGCAGTCCACCAGTGGATGCTCAGGTGCACTAGCAATCTGAACCCCCTCAAGAGGGAAGGATATCACTGCCTAGCCCTCAAAGAACAACACCCAGTGGTGCCAGGCTGACTTGTTGTCAGTGCAGAATCTATCCTGAGGAAAAGATGCACAAAACATATTGTCACCTGGTACCTAAGTGAAAGATAGCACTGAAACACAAGTAATGATTACAGGCATGTACCCTGATCCCATAGAACAGCCTGGTCATAAGACAAGTCTAGTGTAGATCCCAGAATTCATATCTAGGGAAATACACAATACCTTAAATCGAGCAATTGTCCTGAAGTTAATTAAAGGTCTACGGGCCTGGCGCAGGTGGAGTCCAAGGATATTTTCTCCATCAAATTCCTACCCACTCAAGGTAAGCAGGTATTGGAATCCACATTGGTTACATTCAATTCTCGATTTATTCAAGCACAAATCACAGCAAACAAGGACCAGCTCAAGAGTTGGGACATAAAGATAGTAACACCCCAGGAGGACCACTATCCTCCTCCTCTTTTAGCACTACATCAATCTGCAAAGGGGAATAAAAAATTCACTTTAACATTTTTAACATCAAAAGGCACATTTAGGAAAATAGTAATTCATGCGATGGCGATTTTCCGTCTTGATTATGGTAATTTTCTTTATATAGGCTCCCCAAAATACTTTATAAAACAACTCCAAGTTGTTCAGTTCTGCAGCTAGACTTCTGCGTAAGGTCCCAATTCATGAACCAGTAGGGGAGCATCTGAAACAGCTCCATTGGCTCCCGATCGACGCCAGTTTCAAATTTAATGCAAAAACAACAGTTGATGGACATAATGCAGAACAATGTCATACATTCACCCCAGTACAGAGTTCTGGGCCTATATCCATCGTTTTTTTGCTCACCAAGCCACCCCAGTACAGACATGGCCATATGGAAAACAGCCTTGACCCTGTGCCTCATGGGGACAGTCCAGCCCGAACTGCCAATCCATGTCTTCCCTGGACCGGAATCAAGCATCCTAGGACCGGTTTCTGGCTATCAGCCATCATCAGACAGGGTAGTTTGACTCCAGTGGCGTGGAGAGCACGGGACTCACATCTGAGCATACCCGTCCCACTCGGGGTGACAAATGGAAAAACAACAGTTGATGGACAGAATGCAGAACAATGTCATACATTCACCCCAGTTCAGAGATCTGGACCTAAATCCATCGTTTTTTTGCTCACCAAGCCACCCCAGTTCAGACATAGCCATATGCAAATCAACCTTGACCCTGTGCCTCATGGGAACAGTCCAGCCCAAACTGCCAAGCCATGTTTTCCCTGGACCGGAATCAAGCATCCTACGACCGGTTTAAGGCTATCAGCCGTCATCAGCCAGGATAGCTTGACTCCCCTTTGGTATCTCTTTATTCGCCCTAAGTTGGCAGGGTATGCCCAGACGTGGGTCCCTTGCTCACTCTACCACTGATTTCAAGATAGCCTGGCTGATGAGGATTATGAATCCAAAACCGGTCCCAGGATGCTTGTTTCCAGTCCAGGGAAGACATGGCTTGGCAGTTCGGGCTGGACTGTTCCCATGAGGCACAGGGTCAGACTGATTTGCATATGGCCATATCTGAACTGGGGTGGTGGAGTGAGCTAAAGAATGGTGATGTATTAAACTCAGATCACTTGACTGGGGGTGAGTATTTGATTTGCTCAAACGCTCCGTCCATCATCCCCTTTGGTATCGCTTTGTTCGCCCTAAGTTGGCAGGGTATGCCCAGACAAGGGTCCCTTGCTCACTCTACCACTGATTTCAAGATAGCCTGGCTGATGAGGATTATGAATCCGAAACCGGTCCCAGGATGCTTGTTTCCGGTCCAGGGAAGACATGGCTTGGCAGTTCGGGCTGGACTGTTCCCATGAGACACAGGGTCAGACTGATTTGCATATGGCCATGTCTGAACTGGGGTGGTGGAGTAAGCTAAAGAATGGTGATGGATTAAACCCAGATCAGTTGACTGGGGGTGAGTGTTTGATTTGCTCAAGCGCTCCGTTCATCATCCCCTTTGGTATCGCTTTGTTCGCCCTAAGTTGGCAGGGTATGCCCAGATGTGGGTCCCTTGCTCACTCTACCACTGGATTCAAGATAGCCTGGCTGATGAGGATTATGAATCCGAAACCGGTCCTAGGATGCTTGTTTCCGGTCCAGGGAAGACATGGCTTGGCAGTTCGGGCTGGACTGTTCCCATGAGGCACAGGGTCAGACTGATTTGCATATGATCATGTCTGAACTGGGGTGGTGGAGTGAGCTAAAGAATGGTGATGGATTAAACTCAGATCAGTTGACTGGGGGTGATTGTTTGATTTTCTCAAACGTTCCCTCCATCATCCCCTTTGGTATCGCTTTGTTCGCCCTAAATTGGCAGGGTATGCCCAGATGTGGGTGCCTTGCTCACTCTACCACTGGATTCAAGATAGCCTGGCTGATGAGGATTATGAATCCGAAACCGGTCCCAGGATGCTTTTTTCCGGTCCAGGGAAGACTTGACTTGGCAGTTCGGGGTGGACTGTTCCCATGAGGCACAGGGTCAGACTGATTTGCATACGGCCATGTCTGAACTGGGGTGGTGGAGTGAGCTAAAGAATGGTGATGGATTAAACCCAGATCAGTTGACTGGGGGTGAGTGTATGATTTCCTCAAACGCTCCGTCCATCATCCCCTTTGGTATCGCTTTGTTCGACCTAAGTTGGCAGGGTATGCCCAGACGTGGGTCCCTTGCTCACTCTACCACTGGATTCAAGATAGCCTGGCTGATGAGGATTATGAATCCGAAACCGGTCCCAGGATGCTTGTTTCCGGTCCAGGGAAGACTTGACTTGGCAGTTCGGGCTGCACTGTTCCCATGAGACACAGTGTCAGACTGATTTGCATATGGCCATGTCTGAACTGGGGTGGTGGAGTGAGCTAAAGAATGGTGATGGATTAAACCCAGATCAGTTGATTGGGGGTGATTATTTGATTTTCTCAAACGCTCCGTCCATCATCGCCTTTGGTATCGCTTTAGGATCAAATTTAAGGCACTTTGCTTAACCCATTAAGCAATAAACAACGGAGGTCCCCTAAAAATCAGAGGCGCAATACCATATGTCCCCAACAGAAGTCTAAGACCATCTCAAGAACACCTTCTCAGAACCACAAGAACTAAGAGAGCAAGATGGGGAGGTAGATCCTTCTCACATTTGGCACCTAAGCTTTGGAACACATTGCCACGTGAATATTTGTGGAAGTGGAATTTAGTTTCAGGAAAAAGTTAGACATGCTTATTTCCGCAGTACTTTTAACTAACTTACTTATTTCTCTTCCACAGTTCACTCATTTAGCGCTGGGAAGCCCTAGGGCAGCTAAGCGCTTTAGAAATCCATTTAACATAACATCGACCTGATCAACATCATCAATATTGAAAGGCACAGCGGGCTGGTCACCTCCCCACCCCCCAGGGCCCACTGGGTTGACTATCTAAGCATCAGCGGACCAAACGGACGCAGCCCAAAGAAGATTTGTGACCAAGCAAAGTGAAATGAACAGCTGGAGCTGGCTCCTATCAGTCCTATCAGCAGAACACTGCAAGGATTGAAATGAGATGTACCCAAAGGCATCTATAACAGAGCAGGGTAACTTGAGTATGTGCTTTTGGAATCTGGGTGGACTTGCATCAAAAATTGAGAATTCCTCGCAGTTGCAATATGTGAAAAACTTTGACACAATTGCGGTTCATTAACCCTGGATACAATCCAGCACCCAGCGAATTAGGTTAGTTGAATATAGCAGGTTCTCATGTAAAAGCAATAGCTTTGGGGGAGCAAAAGGCGCTTGGCCATGTCCATGAATTTTAATTTAATCACACAGGTTACTGTGAAGGACCAACACAAGCCGTGGGTATTCGCTCTACGTCTGGGTGGCTGGGCACGGCTGCCGGCAAATCTGTTTTTTTTGTCAACATCTATATCGGTCCTAGAAAAAGATCAGCAGCAGTGGATAAACTGATTGACCTGCTATTGGTGCTGAAAAGAGTTTGTATAATGGTCAACCTGTTAATCAACAGTAATTTCAATCTAAACCTTTTACAGCCTACAAACGAGGATGATGATGATGAAGTGCTTGGTTCCATGCTCTCCCAAAGCTATGCACCCTAAGGCTTGGGGATGCTTCTCAGAGCATCTGTGGCAAAATATCTGGCCTATACATCTTGCAAAGATGCAAGCATTAGTCTTAAAAAGACCACCAGTCAACCGAAGCCGATTTGCCTTAAAAGAGCCTGGATTAATAGGTCCCTCTGGTAATTGTGGTGTCTTCCGCATGGGCCAAGCTACTACCTTGTTTAAAACAAAATGATCAGAAGAGATTTTGGAAGCTAATCAATGAGAGTGAAAATTACTCAAGTGCTGCAGACAATGCTAGCATAAATGCAGAAGATGGGTGAAGTATTTGAAAACACACTTCATGGGATGTACCAGTGGCCCTACTTCCCAAGTATCACCCTCAGGGGAGCCCCACATGGCTCTTGAGATGCTTGACGGTCACGACCCACTGGAATACTCCACCTCATCCTTAATCAAGGTCATGGAGAACTCACGTGCCAGTGTGCGCCTGGCCCTATTGGCATTCCCAAGCTCTCCTGAAAGAAAACATCTCAACGTTGGAAAACTTTCTGCTCCATATCTGTAACATCATACTGGCTTCTGAGAGCATTCCAAAAAGCTGGTTCAACTATCCATCCTATCTGTAAAGGAAGGATAGCCTCCTCCCCTAACAACTATAGTTTGATAGCTTTGTTAGAAGTGGACCTCAAATATTTCTCAACAATGCTGTTACAAGATCTATCAGAGTGGGCTTCAGAAGCTGGAAGATTGTCCATGAATCATATGGGTTTCATAAAGAACCAAGAGATACTATACCTAATGGCTGTGGTCTGATCATGAGGAGGGTGATACCCGCATGCCACTGTTCATGTGTTTCGTGGACTTTAAGGCTGCCTTTGACTGCCCCACAAGTGATAAGCTGTGGGGAAAGTCACGACATTGGGGGACCCAACAAAAGCTTTTGAGGGCAATAAGGCTACTCTACACAAAGACATGGGTTAAGATTAAGGTCAGGGACGGGAGTCACCTGTCCAGAGAACTGAGTACATTATTCAGTGTGAAACAGGGAAGTGTGTTAGCACCATTACTGTTGAGTTTGTTTATTTTGGATCTTTCACCATCCCTCGACGAGTTGGTATCTCACGCCTCAAGCCTTGGTGGTGTACCCCTGTCCAACATCACATAAGCAGATGATCTACTTCTATCAAGCAACAACAGAGTAGGTCTACACAAATTGATCAACCGGCTTTTGGAGTATTTAGACAACTGATTGGAGATTAACCTTAAAAAGGCAAAAGTAATCCCTTTAAATTGGCGAATTGCTAAGCATGGAAAATGGCAACCTAAAAGGTCCAAGACACAAGAAATAATGCCATATACATACCTAGGTTTCAAATTGGACTTGAGGGCCTCCCATGCGGCTCAAAAAGAAGCTATTAGAGGGAAAGCAAATGAGCTATACTGACTTTGCTACTCTAACTAAAAGTCTCTGGGGCCACAATCTTAAAGTTCACATCATGGTGATAAAGTCAAAATTGATCCCTAACTTTATCCTATGGGGGTGAGATAATCCTTGATGAAGATGCAAACTTTTTCGAGAAGCTAATAATACAGACATATAAAGGAGTGTTCCAATGGCCGAGGTCTGCCTCCCCAGCACAAGTCAGACTTGACATTTCTCTTGTAAAGCAATCTTGAGCCAGACACGGGGCCTTCCTAAGACGTTGCCACAAAATGAGGATTGCTCCTAATGATTCGATGGCACACCATGTCTGGGCCTAAATAAACCTACAAAGGTTGAAAGGATGTTTTAATAAGTATTTGCAAGATAACATCGAGAACCTTGGCCCTAGTGAACTAATGCAACTGGATATAAGTGAGTAAGCATTCAAGAAAGCAGTCAACAAATGTGTGGGGCTGAAAAGTCAATTGGAGGGTAAAATGACGCTAGCTAAGCGAGCACAGGGGTGGCTGGTGTTAAACTCCTATGATGCCCAGCAGTAACAGTCCTATTTTGATGCAGCATATTTAGCGACAGTCAAGAGGAAATTCATGGCAATGAGATTTGGTCTTCTCCCCTCCCTGGACTTCATTCAAAGTGGCAGGAGGAGGGTCGCTCAGAGGCCTTGTTTGTGCCATCGGACAAAGACAACTTTCCTGCATATCCTCAGCCTCTGGCACCAGAGGACCCTGCAAAGTAAAGAATTTCTAGCCCAAGGAATAAGAACCTGCAGGTCAGCGGCCGTAGAGGTCTTAAACCTGCGAAATTTCAAGTTGAATACTTGCTTGGTGCATTTTTCGCCATTTGTATGGATCAGATTAGGGTGAAGGTCCGTTCCTACCAGGGCCCCACTATGTTTTCATTCATGAAGGGCGTTATCAGCCTGGCAAAGCTGGGCACAGGATGCTGGTTGACCGGCTGCTAGAAAGTGATAATGCCTCCTATCCTGGTGGGTCTCCAAGATCGATGTGTGCGTTTTACAGCTGGTCACTTGTCACTTTACAACTTAATGGCCATGTTCTAACGGGGGTTAGGGACTCCTCTGAGGTATTAATATGGCAAGGCATAAGCCCCTTTGCACATTAACTACTTCCATGATTAGTTGAATGCGCCCCAACCCAAGTTCATGTTTACGCCTCTGTAATTTAGCATTTCATCCCGGCCGAGCACTGTTTCAGGCCTCCGAGCAGACATAAGTAGACCAGTGTCAGGAGGGGAATTGGCCACACTTAGCACTTTAAAAAAGGCCGTGGATTTGGACGTTTTTAGGTTCCTGAGAGGGGGTCGCCAGGGAAAAAATGACCCGGGCGTGAAGAATTGCCCCCAACCATGCGCCCATGAGGCTCGACTTCTTAATAAAACGAAAATCACTTCTCTCACGATTTGGGGAGGACGCACGAGGAAGTTCCTGTGCCGTGACTACATACAAGTTTGTATGTGTGTTGTCTCGCTGTAGTTGGCTTTGGTGCCTTAGTGTGCACCAACCACCAAGCGAGTTTCTTTCTTTCTTCTTTTTCTTGTTTGGTCCTGATGAAAGCTGAGCTTATTTATAGCTCTGTATAGCAGAAACATGTCATGTCAACCATTGTTGTTTTTATATGTATAGGACTTCTTGGTTTGAATTAACATGACCAAATGTATGTCCGCCTCCACTAATGTTTTTAATGGAGTTAGAACTACCCCTCTATTAAAATAATTTTCTGATCTTGGGAGTAGTCCACACTCCTTTTAGATTCACTTTTTTCCAGCACTTGTGGTTACCATATCACTTTTTCTTTGTAAGAACCCAATGAAGACAACTGGCATCCGACTTTGATTTGGTGCCTGAGGGTTCTTTTTCATCACTGCTTAACTGCACAACTCATTGTTTCCTCGCTTTCTACTTATTCTTTCTTTTTCTCAGGTGGTAGGAATTACTTTACTGCTTTCGGATTTACACTTAAGTAATTGTCGCTCTTTTGTTGGTTTCCATTCACACACTTAGCACTTTGCCATGAACTATGCACCTCATAGAAAAATACCCATGTGGCTATGTTTCCGGTTAAAACTTGCTGCCATTGTGGCGGGAGGTATCCACATGAGATTTGTTAAATCCTAACTGCAGTGCTATGCAAATTAGTATTTCAACTTGGCTGAACACTATTCCAGGCTCCCGGATTGACACAAGTAGACTAGAGTCAGGAAGGGACATGGTTGCGCTTAGCATTTTGCTACGCTCTATGCACTTTGCAGTAGGATGTCACTGTGGCTGTGTTTCAGGTTATAACATATTGCTACTCTGGGGGGAGGTATCCACATGAGATCTGTTACATCTAAAGTGCAGTGTTGATGCCACCATACGATGCCCTGAAACCTGGTGAGGCCAGTGGGCTGTGCTTTTCATATTTTGCTTTGACCACAAGGATTTATATCTGCACAGCCTTCACTTGAATTACGTTTTGTGGTTCTCTGCACTATGCATGTTTAACCTAGATCTTAAAATCTACTGCTACCACGGGGCAAGCAAGGTATCTATGGGAGCGTGTCAAAATATTAGTGCTTTGTATATGTCATTATGTGACGTTTTACATTTGGCGAGGCCCACAAGTTGTGTGCTACATCCACTGCTCGAATAATTCTGCTACCTTCTTGCTGCTATGGTTATATTGATTTTATATCTGTATAGTCCATACCTGTATTATGTTCCTTTTCTCTTTGCACTAAGCACTTTATAGTACGATATCTTTATGGCTTCGTCCTGGGCTTCAAAATTTGCAGTTTTGGCGGCAGGTAGCAATAGGAGATTTGGCAAAATGCAAGTGATGTGCCTTGAATTTAGCGAGGCCTAAGCGTTGTTTCCCAACCACTGTTATGGTTAATTTAATTGTGTTTCTTTTTAAGTCTGTTTTTGTATTTGTTTTTACTTTTATCTGGGCATGATATTGTGGCCGTTTGTATGCTGTACGTTTAAAGTTTTTATTACCTAATAAACTACATTTTACCCCCAATGTTATTGGTGCAGGGGATCTTTATTGGGAAGGCCAGGTGTTCCTGCGAGCTGTTGGTGTTGGCTGAGGTGGTAGTGCAGTTGATGATTTTGTAACACATATTATATGTAAAAGAAACAATTGATGGACGGAATGCTGGACAATGCAAACATTCACCCCCAGTCATAAGGATCTGGGTTTAATCCATCATTCTTTTGCTCACCACACCACCCCAGTATGGACCAAACCATATGCAAATCAGTCTTGACCCTGTTCCTTATGGGAATAGTCCAGCCCAAACTTCCAAGCCAGGTTCCTCCCTGGACCAGAAACAAGCATCCTGGGACCTGTTTCTGGGCATCACCCTTCATCAGCCAGGCTAGCTTAAATCCAGTGGTGTAGTGAGCATGGGACCCAGGTCTGAGCATACCTTTCCCACTGAGGGCAACATATGCAAAAGAAACAGTTGATGGACAGAATGCTGGACAATGTAAACCATATGCAAATCAGTCTTGACCCTGTTCTTTATGGGAACAGTCCAGCCCAGATATCACTCCTTGGTTAGCCATCCTGGCTTCGGAACGGGGTAGGTGCAGCACAACACGTCCACAAGGAGCTGACATTCAAGTTCAGATGTCTGAATTCCGCTGCAGTTCATGAAGTGCAATCCTCAAACCAGTTAGGTTGTGCCATCAAGTATACGGGTAACAATCCCGCACCATCATACAGTGGTAGGTAGGTTCCACCATACCACTTGTGTAGATAGTAACCACCAACGGTCCTGATGAATCGCCACTAGATCACTTGGACTGACCAAGGCGTGAAACATGTTGACCCTCTAGACTCATTCTAGCTTGATAGTCTCCTACCCCTGCTTTTCTTTTAATCAGACAGGGGTCCTATCAGAATAAAATGTTTCCCAGGATTCCCTCATCTGTTTGAACAATTTCACTTACATCTACACTTACTAGGCCCCTTACCCCCACTGCACCTTCATGGCCGGAACAAAAGATCTCCGATAAAGAGCCCCTTTACTGGAACTTGTCAGGTATTGCAGCGCCGACCCGACGAGGAGCCGGCCCATATGATGAAGCATGACACCTAGCTTGCTTGGTGTGTGAGGGCCCTAGTTCCAAAAGGAGGAATATCACTCCTCCTGAAGCACCACCTGCCCCTTTATCTCCACTCAGGAAACCAAATTGATTCAAATATATTTTTTGGTGATCCACTGACGAACTTCGTACTTCCTTTGTTTGTTGATTCTCGGAAGTCCACCGTGTACCAGCTGGCTTATCTGTTAGATCTTCTTTGTTTGTTGGGTTTGATGGATAAAGGGAGTATGCGCAGTTCCTGATCGAATTGTTGAAGTTTGTGATGTCCTTGATGAGGCAATTTGTGGGGTTGGGTTGATCCGTTATGAGGTTGCTGAGTCAGTCAAGTTTGCAGATTTTTCCCCAGCTGTAGCTTGATAGGTTGGTGCAGGTGGGTGGGTGGTTGAGTTTCAGTGTATCGACCTGGAAGTGAATGATGGACCGGATGGTCCATGTGAGAGGTGTGGTGGCGATGTAGTTGATGGTGGTGAAGATGGGGTCCAGTTTATGTCCTGCAGTGTGTGTGGGTCCTGGGATGAGCTAGGTGAGACAGATGTTGCCCACGCTTTTGAGGAGTGTTGTGGAGCAGTGGTCAGTTCTGCCTTCCAGGAGGAAGCTGAGGTTGCTGATCAATAAGTTATCTCTGAGTCAATGGTGAATGGGGCCACAAAGTTGGTGATAAAGTTGTTGAAGGTGTTTTGGTGTCCTGGTGGTCGGGAGGCGAGGGTTCTCTACAAGGTGAAGTTGTCAGAGATTTGTAGTTTGAAGTGCAGGTGTTCCATACATGGGGTGTCGTTTTTTACCAAGGGGGAGCACTTGATGGATTCCTTGAAGATGACTGTGAGTCCTCCTCCAGGCTTGTGGTTGCAATTCCATTGTGTGATCTTGTAGACTGTAGGAACTGCTGCGGTGATGTCAGGTGCTAATGTGGAGTTGAGAAAGGTTTCTTTGATGAAGAAGAGGTCTGGTGCGTCGCTGCTCAGTAAGTCCCAGATTTCGGTAGAATGTTTGCTGAAGGATTGTGTGTTGAGCAGCATGCATGCAAGTGAGTGTTGTTGTATGGGTTTGCTGTGGCAGTGGTGGTGTGTGGTGTGGCTTGTTGGTGTGGTGTTTGTGTGTTTGTGAGGCTGAAGGAGAACTGTCAGTGAGAGCTAGTGAAGGTTCCTACAGTGCTGTGTGGTGCAGTTCCGCAGTAGCGGTTTGAGCGGCCAAAGGAAGGCTGCGGAGAAACTCGGGGGTGATCGGGCCGAAGTTCCTGGCACTGGGTATGGTTGAGATACAGACAACTGCAGCAGCGACACACTTGCTGCTCAGTCGCACAGCAGCCACCATTAAGTAGGTCCATGGAGGGAGGGAGGAGCATGAGAGGGGTGTGGCCGGGGCGTCTAGGAGCAGGAAGAAGAGAATGGAAGACAACATGGTAGGAGCAGGTAAGGAGCGGAGAGAGGCGTGAGGTGGAATAAATGTATGGGGGGGCTGAAGGGGCCTGAAACAGAGGTAAAGGCTTAAAGGAGAGAACAACAGAAATGAGCAAAATGCCCAATAGAGTGAGAAAACTGCTCAATATAGAGAAAGGTGCAAGAGAGAAAACTGCACAAAAAGGCACAAAAGTGAAACTGCACATAAAGGCATAAAAGAAAAACCTGAACAATCTAGAGAAGAGGCACAAAGGGAAAGAAAAGGCACCAAAAAGAGAAAGGCAAAAGTGGAAGAGGCATGAATGTGGGAAATAGCGCAGAAAACAGGCATGAGAGTGATTATGGCAGAGAGAGAGCAAGTGAGAGAGTGAGGAGAGAGGCAGGTGGGTGAGTAGGAAGAAGGAGGAGAGAGAGGGCAAGGCAGAAGCCTCGCGGCAGGTGTCAGGTATGAAAGGCCTACGCTGATTGGAGGACTGGTCCCCATTAAGTGGGTGGGGGGGCTGGGCCTAGGCACCTTCTCATTGGGCGTGCAGGGACGCCATTAAGTAGGTCCTGGTAGGGGAGAAGAAGCCTGGAGGGGTGGGGCTTCTAGGAGCAGAAAGCAGAGGCAGCTAGATGACATAGAGGAGCAAGTAAGGAGCAGGGGGAGTGGGTGATGGGGGAAATGAGCAGTAGGAGGGCTATGGGAGTCTGAAACAGGGTAAAAGCCGGAAAGACACAAAAGAGCAAAAGGCCCAATAGAGAGGTAAAACTGTACAATATAGAGAAAGACACAAAAGAGACACTGCTCAAAAAGGCACCAAAGAGAGAAAGGCGCAAAAGTGGAAGAGGCACAAATGGGGGAAAAAGACCAGAAAACAGGCAGAAGAATGATTACGGTGGAGGGAGAGCGAGTGAGAGTGAGGGGAAAGAGACAGCAGGATGAGAAGGAAAAAGGAGGATAGAGAGCAAGGTTGGAGCCTTGAGGCGAGAGCTGGCTCAGAAAGGGCCTAGAATGGTTGGAGGACTAGTTCCAGGTAAGTGGGTAGGAACAGACTGGAAACAAGGAAGTAGACTTCATCCCAGCAACTAACTCTTCTACTCCACGGCCATGTGCAGTGCGCTACTGATTTCTACATGCATGGGAAATGCAGGCACCAAGCAATGGACTGCACTCTCCAAAAAGGTTGGGGGCACTGCATTGACACCAGGGCAAGACATGTTGTACATACATGTTGTAAATAACCCATATGCTCCACCTATTGATTTTTGGCTGGTGGAGATATTGGAACAGAACGGGGATTAAGGGCCAGATGTACAATGTATTTTTGCCATCACAAACAGGAGTTCGTCCCATTTGCGACCGCAAAAAGAGTCTAGGCATGTACAAACGCTATTTCGCGAGTCACTTATTCGCAAAATTGCGTTTGCGACTCTCGCTATTAGCAAGAGTCTCAATGCCATGTACTATTGTTTTGCAACCGCATTTGCGCTCCGTCCATCATCTCCTTGTGTTTGCTTTATTTAACAAGCATTGGCATAGCCAATAGGTCTCGCCTTTGGGACCTTATAAGTGTTTAGTTATCCAGCACAATATCCTTGGTGCAACATCATCAAATGTTGCATGGCTAAACACCTATCAGGTCCCAAAGGCGAGACCTATTGGCTATGCTAATGCTTGTTTGTACAGTATCTAGGCTCACTTCTGCGGTATCACTACATGGTTACCACGTTCCCCTTTGAATCGTGAACATGCTGGAAATGTACAGACCACACGGTATTAGTGACTTTTTAAATTAAAGTACTTCATACAATGTCTGTTTAAAGACCCGCATTCAATTTAACACCACTCCACTGTGAAGATACTGGCGCACCAGTGTGAGAACGTGAAAACCCTAGTGCACACATTATGCATGCACGCCCACACTACCAGCCCTCAGATGCGCGTGCGCCCTCGCACACAGAGCGACGCGGTCATTGGAGTCGCGGGGCGGGGATCAGCACCTTGTAGAGATTTCCACAGTGATACTTAAACAACCTTAAGTTAGTTGTACAGGAAGGTCACGCAGAGCAACAGCGCTCAATAAGGATTAGGAACAGAGACGCGGCTTTAGGCCGAGGGTCGCGCCATTTTATACCATGTTGAAGCACCCGGCATTCTGGGTCAGCTCTTCACCAGGCTTCTAATACTCAGCTGGTGACATCGAGCCGACAGAACGGTGGTGGACATTCTGTTATATTAAGACTGAATCACGCAACAAAATATAACACCACTTCCTACTTCAAGGGGGAGGGGTGGAAGGGGCAGAACCATTCTAGTGATGCGACCGTGCACACATGGAGGGCTTACTGCAATGTACTTTTAATAAATGTAAGTTCAGCTTATCTAACCGATATTTTCAAACAGCTTAACACTCTTACAAGGTAAATATTGTTTGTCTGCCATAGGTACACCGCTGGTCTAAATTGACATACTGTCTATGCTCAATTCTAAATCAGGATTTCTAAAATTATCTTAATAAAACAGAATAACACATATATGTCATATATATATATATATATATATATATATTCACTGAAAAAACCATAGGTTATACACCATATATAGTTAGGAATTAGCATTTAAAAAACCTTATTTTACTCACACAAAACCATTGAAATTCCATATATAGTTAGTTGTACTAACTATATATCGCGCACCCGCAATCCACTGCTGATCATGTCACATATTACATCATTCATGACATGGTCAGTGACATCACTGATGACATCACTGATGACATCTCAAATGACATCACTGATGACATCACTGATGACATCTCAAATGACATCACTGATGACATCACTGATGACATCTCAAATGACATTTCAATGGTTTTGTGTGAGTAAAATAAGGTTTTTTAAATGCTAATTCCTAACTATATATGGTGTATAACCTATGGTTTTTTCAGTGAATTTTCAAGGTTTTGTAAATGCTAATTCCTAACTTTATATGGTCTATAACCTATGGTTTTTTCAGTGAATTTCATTGGTTTTTTAAAAGCTAATATCTATAGCTGTAAAATGTATTCTTCTTTAAATCCAAAAATATATTTTATATGTTTATTAATAATTTTTTTAAAATATTTTTTTTGTTTCGCTCCCGGTCCGCGAACCGGGAAGCTTCCCGTTAGCTCAATTTGATGCCGCGACCCGGTCCGCGAACCGGTAAGAAATCAACATAGTGACGGTATCGCGTTGCCGTGTAATGCGTCTTATGATGTACTGCGTTAGCGCACCCGGAAGTGCCCCGGGGCGCGGACCGAGGCGCGAAACGCAGCTCCCCGGAAGTGATCCGCGTCGCGTCGCGAAAGCGCGACGTATCGCGTTGCCGCGTAATGCGTCTTGTGACGTACCGCGTTAGCGCACCCGGAAGTGTCCCGGGGCGCGGACCGAGGCACGAAGCTCAGCGACCCGGAAGCTAACCGGGGCGCGTTCCGCAGCGCGTAACATGAGCGTGAGAGGTCATGTGACTTGTTAATAAAACTTTTCATTGGTTCATTTCACTTTTGGTTTCATAATGATGTAAGGCTAGGTCAGGTGACCTAAAAATAACACTTTTCATTGGTTGAGAAGTATTGTTTTTCCCAAATGATGAAAACCCCTCCTTCTTTCCTCACTCTGACTTTCATCATTGTGAGAGGAAGACCTTCATTACTATATCAGAAATGGCTTCATTGGTAGCTTCAGCTGGTGGACCCCCACCACCACCTCCACCTCCTCATGGGAAGAGAGGACCACCTCCCCAGGTGATGACCAACACTGAGGAGGAAGAGGAAGAAATGGATGAAGAGGAGGGAGAAGAACCACAGTTCTTAGAAGAGGTGCCCCGGGTTTCACATAAGAAAGCCAGTTTCATCTGGCAGTTTTATTCGATCCCTCCTGGCCAAAAAAAAGTCAATGCGAGGTATGTCACCTGCCTCATCTGTAAAGAAAAATTATCCAGAGGGACGGATAAGAAATATAGTTACGGAAATCATACAATGCACAGGCACATGACAAGGAAGCATCCACTCAATTATAGCCGGGCGGAAATACGGAATTTGCAGGAAAATCCAAGATCAACTCCTGTGGCCAGATCAAGAATACCCATTTCATTGACACCAGCAGAGGCACGGGAAACTGTGCCAAATATACAAGAACATTTTGGCCACATGATACACTCTTGTATGCACTGTCGTGCGTTGTTAGCATGTGGCAACATGAGCATAAATGCTATAAACCTGGCGTATGAACACCATAATTGCCCTAACCGCCCCCAGTAATTTTTTTTTTGCTCCTGTTGAGCCCTTTTCAATGCCTGTTTTTTGTTGTTCCCCCCCCAAAAAAAACCAAAAAATATATAAAATCGTTCAAAAAATACAAAAAACAAAAAATGTTCAAAAAATAAAAAAAAATATAAAACAACAAAAATATTTAAAAAAAAGTTCTTTTCAGAACTACCTTCCCTTTCAAAAAAAATTGCTAGAATGTTCAGCACTCTGGCAAGCTCTATTTCTTTTGGTTCGCTTCCCGGTTAGCTTCCCGGTACGCGGACCGGGAGCTAACCAAAAAAAATAAAAAATAAAAAAAGAGTAAGTATAAGGAAAGTAAACAGAGAGTGATGTTAAAAGAAAGACAGCTATAGGGAGTAAAGAAGAGATACTGTTTAATAGATCTATTTACCGAAGAAAAGACGGAAGAGGGTATAATTGTGAAAAACAAAATAGATAACGAAGTGAAAGAAAAAAAAAGAGAGTATAACATTAACAAAGAAGAGTTTCTTGGAGAATGTGAGTGAATGTTCAAAATAAGATTAAAACATGAGGAATAACAGAGAGAAAAAATAGAAAACAGAAAACAAAAAATAACAGAAAAAGATTAATTGAAACAGCAAAGAAATGTAAGTAACATAGAGCCATATCATCAACATAGGCAATAAAAGTTTTGCAGCTTTTATTGGCAGAAATGTGTCGCTAAAGCTGCTTTTGCGGCAGAAAACTGCCGCTAAAACCACTTTTGCACCAGTTTTCTGCCAATAAAAAGAGCAATAATTTTATTGGCTGTGTTCATAATATGCCCCTTAGTGTGCTTCAACTACACAGAGAAAGCATTATGAACAAGTAGTGATAGAGTGATCAGTCAAAGACACTAAGAGTAATAGAGACGGAGTGAGTGAACAAGAGTGAGGAACTATGAGAAGAGAGGGACTGAGAAAAAGAGTGGAAGGAGTTGAGTAAGTAGGTAATAGAGAAAGGAATGAGGAAAGTAGCAAAGGCAGGAAACTGAGGGTTAAAGAAATGAAGCAGTGGAACTAATAGAAGTTAAATGTGATAGAAATGTAATGAAAAGAGTACAAAACATTTACCTTATAATTGTCGTTAAATTACTCACTTTTTGTTTTTATACTTTCAATCTGTGAAAGAGAGAACAAACATTTGAAAAATATTAAAACATGTATTTAAAAATTACAAAAGACAAGGGAAAAGATTGAAGGACAAACAGTTTTTCAACAACTTTGACACTTACAGAAGCTTCTGCTTCTCCAGGCCCCCTACACAGTCCTAAAGATATACATTTTAAACTAACAGTATCTTGATGCAGATGAAGTGAGGCCTATCTTAAAACATGGTGCATCTTTTGCATTGCTGTTGTCTCAGAAAAGTGTCGCAAGACACTAAAATTTTAAATGATTACTTCAGGATGCCAATAAGATGTGTCCTATCCAGAGGTTTGTTTGAGGTGAGGCCTACTCAGGGTTGCAGATGAAATTTCGAGTTGTTGAAGAGAACAGAGGACATAATACATGTGAAGGTCTACCAATGAAGTGAGTCATGTCCACTGCACTCTTGAACAAAGTCCAAACCTCCTATGTTTCCCTGGACAGACCTAAACTTGATCTGCACAATGTGATTCATAATGATAGGAAACACAGGTGATGTAAATGAAATACGTGCAATTTATTTTGCTCATTTCACAATCACATCACTTGTGTTTCCTTTGCTTAGGTATCTCATTGTGCAGATGTAGTCCAGCATATGAAAGAATACGCAGAAGTGCAGCACTGCATGCAACAACTTTGACACTTACAGAAGCCTCACCTTCTCCATGCCTCCTACACAGTTCTACATATACATCATAAATGCAAACAGTACAGAATTAATTATATTTTTGCTGTTCTCAGAATGTATCAAAATTCACTAAAAACAGTGACTTGAAGGTATTCATCATATAACAGCGGGGAAAAAAAAACACAATCAAAATGATTGTGTTTAAAAAACCCATACAACATAACAAATCAGAATTCAGAACTCCTTAAAGTTAACTTACTTTCCATGACGTCAAAGGATGTCCTATGAACAGCTTACACTCTGTTGTGCTGTTATTACTTTCAGCCCGCCACTTTCTGAAAGAAAATCTCCATCGTTTTTAAAAACATGTTACATGCAATAAATGACTTCTTGCTCTCTACCACAAGTTTCCACAAGGCCAAATCTTGTCAGACCCATTTATAACTCTTTGATTTGTGGTATATAAATAAATAATACCGGATCTATTTTTGAATGAATGAATGAATAACAGATAGCTCAATAAAATAAGAGTCAAGATTCGAGGTAGTAGGAGTTTCTGCAGGTTTATTACAGCATAAGGACAGGATCAGGACAACCTGCATAGAACAGGGGTAACAGGGCCCGGCAGGACAACCGGGGCCCAGCAGCTGCCGGGGCTTGATCTGGGATGAGCGCGCTAACTTTTAATAACAATACATCAACTTATATACATAGCGCAAACACATAGCATTACATTGCAGTAGGCGTAACAGTGGGTGGAGCAGAAGGCGTGACGTGTAGCAGTCGCGAGAGATAACAGTAAAAGTAGGTGTAACTGGGAGTATACATAGACATGTGATGCAAACGTAACAGAATATGTCATGAATGGGCGGAAACATAGGAGGGGGCTACCTAAGGAGCCGGGACCTCTAACCTGATGGTGCGCGAAAACTGGCAATGACGTATTACTAGGAGAAGCTGGGGGCTATGAACTCTGTGCTAGGAGCAGAGACTAGAGTCTGGAGGGTCGGAGCGACATGTACCTAAACCCTATCTGGTATCTGATGTTTAGGGAACATGTTGATATAAACTAGAAGTCATGAGGGGAAAAGCTAACTTGACTCTAAGACTGGATCATGCATTATTCTACATGTAGTGCGTGATGAAGAATATTAAATGACCATTAATACAGTATTTCTCTAACGTGGAGCCGAATAGGCTAGACAATGACGGAAACTATTGATGCAGTTCAGTAGCTCAGGAATGCAGAGAAGGAGGACTGAACTGATAACTGGAACTATAACATACTTTTGGCAGACTCAGAGGCAGAGCCAAGCTGCACCGGGCACTGCGAGGCAGGAAGTAAGTGAAGGGTCGAAGATACAGGTGGGGGCTGTATCGCTCCTCAGCGAGGGCTTCAGGAGACAGGAGCTGAATCTGTTGTCCGGGCCCTTTTGAGGCCTGGAAACGGGGACTTTATTATGGAATAACGTGCACACTGGGAAACGTGGCAACGTAGCTTTACATAGGCCTGATATTCGTAGTATTCACGAGGACTGGAAACTAGCATACTAGAGGTGGACACAACTGGAATTGCGTCATTAATCGGACATGGGGAATAACATATGCATATTGGTCATGCACACATAACATATGATGGATGAGGCGTAGGGACACAGAACATGGCAAAATTTACTTTTCCACATTCCCTCCTTGTCACTACGTTTCCATCAGGAAACATCAATTTTCATGATACCGTCTATCATTTCATACAATATCATTTGTTCGTCTCGAATTGTCTTGGAACGGGATTTAGAACGGGGTTTGGGACTAGGAATACAAGAGGTAGCACACATGCTGCAAATCGCAGGGCCACATTGTATACAGAGGCAGCAGCTAAATATGATCGCTACTGCAATACCTAGAAAGGACAGGACTTTCCATCCCCAGGCGGAAATTATATTCCAGAACCAACCTGACCATGTCCAGGTGCCTGGATCTTGGTGTAACAGATGGGCAATTTTATGGAGTCTGGTTATAGCGGAATAAACAGACGGCGCGTTATTTGGAATGAAAATACAGCAACTAGATCCGATGACTCTACAGGCCCCGCCCCTATCGGCCAGTATGACGTCAAGGACGAGACGATTTTGCAAAACGACAAATCTCATAGCAGATTGTTCTTCGGTTAAGTTACCTAGAGCAGAGGCAGTCTCATTTACTACAGCTTCAAGGGTTCTTGTTAACCTACGGATCAGTTTACTATTCTGGACAGGTCCTACAAAGAAGAAGAAACCTTTATTGAAATCTGTATACTGTTCTAGAGTAGTTTCAGTATAATCGACAATTGGGGACTCCCTTCTATGTCTAATGTGTACTAGATGTGTGTTTCTGTGATAATCAGATGGAGCTAGGAAAACAGGTGGCAGTAGGAAAGCAATGTAACAGATTCCCTCCCAATTGAGGGGCAGACGGACATATGCAGTTTGACCACAAATAAAATAAGAATGACGTGAAGCTTTGAAAACAGATTTCCCACTGTCACTGTACTGGATAACAGTAGTACATTCACTATGACCTACATGTATGGAACCATAACTACGAACACATAATTCGCCTTTGACTGGTAGTACTGAAATAGCAGGTAAGTCTGGAGTAGTATCAGACTGAACATTCAGGACCATGAAATTCGACGAATAATTACCTAAATTATATACTTCATTTTCTAGATCTAAACCTGTTCTGTGGGGGAAACCTTGCTTGTCTGGAAAACATATACTGTTAAGAAAAGACATATCTGTTGAGGATGACGTTAACGTGGACCATGCTCCACACGAACCATTGTGTGAGAATGGATAAGGAAAAAGTGGCAGGACTCCCTTCGGTGTCTGGAAAGGGGGAAGTCGACCACACACCCAACAATTAGTGGCATTGCTGGTCTGGTGTGAGTAATGTAACATACGGATAAATGAGTTGTTGCGCATAGCAAGGCGGTATGAATATTCGTGAGGAGGCAGATCACTAAACGTGTGCTCTACTGTAGCATTAGCAGACATATTAGTATGAGGAACTGGAAAATACAGATAGAATGCATAGCTGGTGCAGGAAATCAAAATGCTGATGAATAATATGAAACTCAGAAAAGCGATACATTGAATTGAATTATTACTGACTCTCTCACTATGGGGGTCTATTTTATACATGTCAGAAACAGTCTAACCGTTTCACCTAGGGGAGGACTTATACAATCAAACTGACTGACTTATTTTACTAGACCTGAGCTTTAACTTATACTCCTGTTGCGGAGTTTTCTCTAACAAGGAAGGGGTTGTAGTAATGTCTTTTGCGGGACAGTCCTTTAAAACAATGTCTTGACAGTTTTTAAAATCCTGGGAATCCTGGGAAATGTTTTTAGAAACCGGTTTTAATCCATTGAAAAGTTTAACATGAGAAAGGTGGATCCATCCTTTTCTGCCTTCCAACTTGACGGCGGTACGGGTGGTCAAGAGGACCTGACGTGGCTCCTTCCAACGTGGTTCCAGCGGACTTGATCTGTCGAAATTTCTGATCATCACCAAGGAACCTGGAACGATCTCGTGCGGTGCCACCTCGGTATTGTCTGGAAATGCGGCGGCAACCTGTGAACGACATGAGTTGAGGGCAGACATCAAGGAAGCTAGGTAATCTGTCAGCATATTACATGAAACATCGGTAATACTTCGGGGTCTAGGAGTACCCCACATGTTAGGGGGGCGGCCGAATACGACCTCATACGGGGACAGACCTGATCTGGAATGTGCGACCATGCGCATATAAAACAGAGCGACTGGCAGAGCTACTAGCCAGTCCACACCTTTTTCTTTACAGACTTTGGCTATGCGGATTTTCAGAGTCTGATTATGTCTCTCGACTAGACCGGCTGCTTCAGGATGGCGTACACAATGGAACTTCCACTGGTACCCTAACAAAAGGGAAACGTGCTTCATCAGTTCAGATGAGAATGGCTGGCCGTTATCAGAATATACGACTCTAGGGAGTCCATATCTAGGGAAAAATTCACGAACCAACTGCTTGGCAGTGGTCGCGGCTGTGTAATCTGGAACTGGATATGCTTCTGTCCACCTGGACAAAGCGCATACAACTACAAGGACATACTTGAAACCTCGACATCGCTCCATCTGAATATAATCCATCTGGAGGACCTCAAAAGGGTGGTCAGGGGGCTGGAAACCACCTTGTTCCACCGGGACACTTTTACCTGGATTAAACTGACAACATATCATACAGGTACGGACTTTCTGCTTGGCTGCAGCTCGTAAATGCTTGTTGAACCAAATGTTCTGGATACTGTCTAACATAGCTTTTTCTCCTAAATGTGCTGGACTATGTGCGGTATTGATAATGACTTGAACCATAGAATCGGGGAGAAACCATGTGGCTCTACCCTTCGTTAACCATCCTTGATCTGTCTGGACCCCTCCTTGTTCAGACCATTTCTTGATTTCATCGGGAGTAGCATGTAACTGGATATCTATGACATCTTGAGTAGGGTCCTTAACTGTCATACATATAGTCGGATCTGGAGTGTGTGTCTGATTGACTGGAATGTCTGGAGTCTGTGCTGTAAGCTTGGCTGTGCGATCTGCTAGATCATTACCTTGGGAAATAATGTCAGTAACTTTCGTATGTGCTTTGCACTTCATGATAGCAATAGATGTCGGTAAATGTATGGCATCTAACAGAGCTTGAATAAGGAGACCATGCTGAATCTTGGTTCCATGAGAAGTCATGAAACCTCTCTCCTGCCAGAGCACTCCGAAGTCGTGTACAACTCCGAATGCGTAACGTGAATCTGTGTAAACATTAACTTTCAGGTTCTTGGCATGTATACAGGCTTGTGTCAGAGCGACTAGCTCTGCTGCTTGAGCGGACAGGGTGTCAATACGGTGTGTTTCAATAACTTCGGTGTCAGTAGTCACGGCATACGCGGCGACTAGTTCTCCTGTACTAGTTCTCATACATGAACCATCCACATAAAGTGTCAGGTCGGGATCTGGTAACGGAATGTCTGTCAGGTCTTGTCTTGGCTTTGTCGTAATGTTAACTACTTCCACACAGTCATGTGTGTCTGGATTTGAATTAACAGATGGTAACAGTGTAGCAGGATTCAGAACGTTGCAGCGTCTAATTTCTATGTGTGGCTGGAACAGAGTCAATTCATAACCTGTTAAACGTGCAATTGTCAAGTGCTGTGTTTGTGTTCGGTTTAAAAGAACTTCTACTGAATGTGGAACTTGTACTGTCAGGGAATGTCCTAAAACTATGGAATCACTTTGTCTGATTGCTAGTGCTGTGGCTGCAACTGACTTGAGGCACGCAGGCAACGCCTGGGCGACTGGATCTAATGTGCTAGAAAAATAAGCACAGGGCTTGTATTGTCCTGCTTGATCTTGTGTAAGAACAGATAATGCTGTACCTTCGCGTTCAGTAACGAAAAGTGTAAAAGGCTTACTGTAGTTCGGTGTAGCTAGAACTGGAGCTTGACATAGGGCTTTCTTTAACTCATTGAAACTAAGTGTATGGTCAGATGTCCAAGGGAGGACAGTCGATACGGCTGCCTCCTGTGTCGTTAACTGTATCAGTGGCTTGGCTAGAAATGCATACTGGGGAATCCATTGTCTACAATAAGAAGTAAGGCCGATAAAGGCACGTACCTCCTTCTGGGTTCTGGGCTGGGGAAGACTCGCTATTAACTGGATACGGTCGGGTGTCAACTGCCTACCCCTCTTGGACAGCAAGTGTCCTAAGTATACCACTTGCTGGACACAGAATTGAAGCTTCGAAGGTGACACCTTGTGCCCCATCTCGGCAAGGAAATACAAGACTGTAAGTGACGCTCGTTCGCAGTCACGTTCAGAACGGGCTGTGATCAGTAGATCATCGACATACTGGAGCAGGGCGGTGTCAGTTGGCATGTGAATGTTGTCTAATTGTCTCTTGAGTGCTTGACTGTAAATACTAGGGCTTTCTGTGAAACCTTGAGGAGCGCGTGTAAACATATAGCTCCTTCCATTCAAACAAAATCCGAAAAGAAACTGGCTGTCTGGATGAATTGGAACACTAAAAAATGCATTCTTGAGGTCTATGACAGTGAAGAACATGGCTTCGGAATCAATAGCGGTTAACAGGGAAGAAATATCTGGGACAACTGGGTACTGAGGAATAATACATTTATTAAGCTCTCGTAAATCAATCACTAATCGATATACTGGGGGTGCATTTGGATCAGTACGTTTCATGACTGGAATGATCGGAGAATTGCATATATTGGAGTCAGTTTCTACAACTACTCCTTGAGCCATGAGCTCGTCAATAATTTTGGATAAGGCTGCTACAGCCTCAGGTGGCAATCTGTACTGTCTGATTCGGGGTAACACTACACCTGGTTTGAGAGTCACACGATGGGGTGTGATTTTCATGTAACCAACATCAGTTGGACCTTGCGCCCATAAGTGCTGTGGAACATTAGACAATCTTGAATCAAAATCTCGTAATACATAGTGACCCTTAAAGTCACGTAGGAACAGACGTATTCCCTCTGGGGAACAGCAAATAACTGCACCTAATTCTTTCAGTGTCTTAATACCTAATAGGTTTTCTGGACATGACTTAGTAAGTAACAGATCAGTAGTACGGGACAATGGACCTACTTCTAGAGTGACTGGCTTTGATATCTCATTAACTATTGGCTTTCCTGAAAATCCAAGGGAAACATTTCTTGAGCCTGAGAGCGGAGCCCCTGGAACTTCGGCGTGACTAATTGTGGTCCTACTTGCCCCTGTATCGATCAAAAACTTTCTGTCTTTCCCTAATACTTGACTGTGAACATAGGGACCCTCTTGATCTACAGGTATCTCGATGAGAGGCAAGCCTACCTCCCTCTCTAGGCTGTTTCATGAATATGGCTGGTACTCTGGATACTCAGACTGTGCATACTGGTACATCTGCGATGTAACGTGCTGTGTTGCAGCAATAGGCTGCGGTGCGGAAACTGTCTGTTGTGCATTCTGTGACTGAGGAATCTGTGAAACTTGTTCTTGTCTAGGCGGACGTGGTCTTTCTTTAGTCTTACCAGTAGCTATATTATGTTTCAGAACTGCACACTCGTTTATAAAATGACCTGGCTGTTTACAATAATTGCAGTTCCCTTTAACGGGAGCTGCAGGATGACTGGCTTGATTCGGACCCCTCTTCTGACTGTCTTGAAGAACAGATTGTGCAACTAGCACTTTCATTTTCGTGTCTTTCATACGTTTTCTCTCGTGTTCTTGCTCTTCCCTAATTCTATTCTGGTGATACTGGAGCATCTGGAGCATTTGGGACGGAGTATTTGCTTGCCAGGTGCTTTCGACTTTCAAAACTCGGTTTTTAATTTGTGGGCTTGAATTCTCGACTAATTTGGTAACAAAAAGGTGAGGGTATGACTCACTACTTGTCTTGAGACCACTGTTAATACTAAAACATTTTTCAAATCTAGAATAAAAATCACTAATATCTTCATCTTGTTTCTGTTTACAGGCTGAGATTGCATCCCAGTCTTCTTTTCTCGTTGTCAATAATCTGGGTAAAACTTGAATCAGTAATTCTGGTAATTCTTTACATTTATCTCCAAGACCGGTACCTGGTACTCGTGCCTTGTCTTCAGCTTCTAGAGCTGCCCAATCGATCTTTTTCTCTCCCACCTCCCATTCTTTTTCCTTTAGCTTTTCATACACCCCTGCGGGTAACAGGACCTTTAACATTTTAATGATATCTGGGTAAGTGTATTCTCCCATACGGAGCATGTCTTTTAATTCTCTATGGAACCCTGCTGGATCTTTGTCATGACAGGGAATTAATTTCTTCATTTCAAGAAGTTCCATCTTTGAAATCGGAGTGTATACAAACACTCGTTGCATTTCGCCACCCGTCCCTCTGACTGGGTGGACTTCTCGTAACGGATTCTGTCTGTCTATGTAAAATGATTTACTTTCTGGGGGTGAGACATGAACAAAATGCGGATTCAGGGACGTTCTATATTTGTGGCGCTGTTCTAGAATGACACTAATTAAATCGGTACCTGGACCTCTCCATTTATACTGGAGTAACTCGTTCAGGATATCATGCAACGGACCTGGATCAGAATGTTGACCCTCATACAGAGTAATGAGGTGCTGGATCATATACATACCCACCAGTCGTTGCTCGGCTGGGGGCAGTTTCAGAAACATTTGTGCCACTATTTCGTCCGGAAAAGTGGTAGAATCAGTAATCCATCGGACTGCTGATCGGGCTAGTTCTTGTTCATGCATGGTACTTAACTCACTATAACCGATTCGTGATTTCAGAATGTGATCGGTAGCTTGAAATACTTGTTCTAGAGAACCTTGTTCTGGTGCTGGATGATGGAAAGTAGACTTGGGTTCTAGACGTAAATGGCGATCTGGAAATCTAGATTTTCCTACATACGCTATTCTGGCGGAATTCTCGTCTTCCTCTTCAGGATCAGAGATACTTTCTTTCTCGCTTACTTGTGCTGCTTTACGCTGGTCGTGTATCTTTATTATTTCTTTACGGATTTTCTTGTACATACTCTCCATAGCACCGACGGTCTTGTGCTTACCCTCGGCTATATTATCACTCCACCTTGTCAGGATTCTCATTTCGGCGGAATCTTTAGACGGGTAATCTTGTTCTCTTATTAGACAATTGATCAGGAACTTTAATATCATGAGCTGGATCTCGGCTTTCCTTTGAGACATAATCTCGCCAATACTCTCTGGATCATCTCCTGTACGGATGAAACGATATATTCTGTCTAGATCTTCTTTCATATTCGGCAAGGTGACTAGATACTCGGTCACCCTCCTTACACGTAAGGAATATAAAACCATATTATATTCGCCTGGAACTGGATCATAGACACATTCGTTAAGGGTTTGCCTGATTTCTGTAACAGACTGATGTTTGGGCGTGCGCTGTAACGCTTGAGCATGTAATTCGAGTAATGTTAAACGCTTGTGTGGCGGCGGGGTTTGAGGAAGACCTCCTCCTGCGGCCCCTAAACTGGAATCGTCGATTGACATTCTTCGTGCTGACAGGGTCGGTAGTTGTAACGTGGGCTGAACTTGTATGGCGGACTGGACCGGGGGAGCTGTTAAGGGCACCCCGGTGTCTGAAGGAGCAGGAAGTGCCTGATTTACAGGGACTGGCGGAGCGCGAACAGGATTTGCATATTCGGGGACTGTGTCGTCCAAATAGGACGAAATAAAAATATCAGCTGCGGTCGGTTTGTGACGTAGCTTAGTCGGAACTAATGGTGGCGGGAAATTACTGGATGCCTCTGGGGTCGCTTTTGGCACACCTTCGGCAAGAAGAGGATACATACCCTTAATGAGGGCATGCCTCTGTCTGTCTGACTGTTCGGTTTTGACTTGTTCACCTATCTCGATTAATTCTCTTTCTTGGGCTCGTTCCTGGGATTCTCTACTTAACTCTGACTTTCTGACTTCCTTTTCAGTTCTTCTATGCGCTTCCTTACGCCATAACTCGATGGCATCTTTCTGTGACTGTCTGGCTTTCTTTTTCCATAATGCTTCTTCTACTCGCATGATACATTCGGCATCCCATGTACCCGATACGGGCCATCTATACTTTTCTTCTAACTGTTTGGTATACTCTACCCATAAATCTAGATACAATATGGCGCTTATGCCATGTTTCTGATACATAAAGTGACCTGGACTGTCCCTGGGTGGGACAGGAACTGCTTCTTCTAACAGACCCTTTCTAGTTTTTAACTGACGTAACTTGGAAAAGAGCGGCATGACTGAACTGTAATCTGGACACAATACAATACACAATAAAAACACGAAATCACATCACACTCATACCACAACAGTAAAATACATAAAGAACATTATAAATAACAGTTCGAACAGAATATTACCTGAAATACTGAGAACAGAAACAGAACAGAATTTCTCGAGAACGGAACAGACTAGAATTACTGGATGCACTGCTGAAACAGTACGGAACATACCGGTCCCATAAAGGGACGCATCAAGACCCGTATCCACCTAGGTGAACACTTCGTTTGTGAGTCTGGGCACCACCAACCCACGGACCAGGAGTCAATTTAGATTGGTCCTGTCTAGATACTACCCCAGCAATGGTACTCACCGGGCAGCACGGAACGGAAGGCCTCGGACTGGACTGGACGACGGACGACGAACTTCGGACTTCAGTTACAGGTGGGCCTCCGGATACCTCGGACCTTGGACTCTCGGCTTGGGCTCTGGTCGGGACTCGCCGCGTTCCTCCACCGTCTCGTTCGGATGCTGGACCGCCTCCTCCGTCTCCTCCGTGGGCCTGAGGGATACTTGGAGCAGAAATATCTGCCAGTGCACGGTATGGTTCCGTCACGACTGCAGAGGGTCAGGGGGTCGGCGTGGCTTCACCGACGCGTGGGGAAAGGGCAAGTCCCTGTTCGGGCGCCATTATGTGGTATATAAATAAATAATACCGGATCTATTTTTGAATGAATGAATGAATAACAGATAGCTCAATAAAATAAGAGTCAAGATTCGAGGTAGTAGGAGTTTCTGCAGGTTTATTACAGCATAAGGACAGGATCAGGACAACCTGCATAGAACAGGGGTAACAGGGCCCGGCAGGACAACCGGGGCCCAGCAGCTGCCGGGGCTTGATCTGGGATGAGCGCGCTAACTTTTAATAACAATACATCAACTTATATACATAGCGCAAACACATAGCATTACATTGCAGTAGGCGTAACAGTGGGTGGAGCAGAAGGCGTGACGTGTAGCAGTCGCGAGAGATAACAGTAAAAGTAGGTGTAACTGGGAGTATACATAGACATGTGATGCAAACGTAACAGAATATGTCATGAATGGGCGGAAACATAGGAGGGGGCTACCTAAGGAGCCGGGACCTCTAACCTGATGGTGCGCGAAAACTGGCAATGACGTATTACTAGGAGAAGCTGGGGGCTATGAACTCTGTGCTAGGAGCAGAGACTAGAGTCTGGAGGGTCGGAGCGACATGTACCTAAACCCTATCTGGTATCTGATGTTTAGGGAACATGTTGATATAAACTAGAAGTCATGAGGGGAAAAGCTAACTTGACTCTAAGACTGGATCATGCATTATTCTACATGTAGTGCGTGATGAAGAATATTAAATGACCATTAATACAGTATTTCTCTAACGTGGAGCCGAATAGGCTAGACAATGACGGAAACTATTGATGCAGTTCAGTAGCTCAGGAATGCAGAGAAGGAGGACTGAACTGATAACTGGAACTATAACATACTTTTGGCAGACTCAGAGGCAGAGCCAAGCTGCACCGGGCACTGCGAGGCAGGAAGTAAGTGAAGGGTCGAAGATACAGGTGGGGGCTGTATCGCTCCTCAGCGAGGGCTTCAGGAGACAGGAGCTGAATCTGTTGTCCGGGCCCTTTTGAGGCCTGGAAACGGGGACTTTATTATGGAATAACGTGCACACTGGGAAACGTGGCAACGTAGCTTTACATAGGCCTGATATTCGTAGTATTCACGAGGACTGGAAACTAGCATACTAGAGGTGGACACAACTGGAATTGCGTCATTAATCGGACATGGGGAATAACATATGCATATTGGTCATGCACACATAACATATGATGGATGAGGCGTAGGGACACAGAACATGGCAAAATTTACTTTTCCACAGATTTCTTGTAAGCCAATCCCGTCATTTGGCATTTCCGCAACTTTCAGAATTAAAATGTTGAAGATCATTTTCACAATCCTGGAATAGTAATATCTTCCCCTTCTTGCTCAGTCATGTTCTACATTTCCTATGACACTGATACTGCTTACTATGAAGCAGACTTACACTACCTCTATGACTACTACAATTATTTAATTCTCTACATCACTTTTAATCACAAAGCAATGTAAAACAGTAGACAGCATTGCAGACTTACATTCCCTCTACTTTATGTTTTGATTGGCTGCTTCAATTAGCTTATAAAAAGAAATAGTTTTTCTGAACTCATTCAAAGTGCACTTATTTCTCCATGACGTCCAGTCTTATGGTTAGAAGTTATGTCTCTGAACTACACTTATCCTCAAGGCCAAATTGTGTAGGAGCCATTAGAACTTCTTGAAATTCCACAGAGCACATCCCGAGATTATTTCCCTAAAATTTTGGTTTTAAAAACACCAGGTAAGAGTTTTTAAGGTCATACGGCAATTTTTTTTTGAAAATTAAAACAGAATCGTTGCAGAATGACCAGCCATTTCCAGACTTTAAATAAGCTGTGTAATGTCCTGATGTTATTGAAGGACCGTCATGATATATAATTGCTGCAGTTACAAAAGTCCTTCCTGATATTGACAACTGCGAAGCTACAAAATTTTTAATTAAAGTTGTCAATTTTGTTCCATCAGGCCTACATCGTTGGAACATTAAAATGACATACTGGCCATATGTTCGTATAAATAATGTGGACATCATTTCAGATTTACATTGGCTACACTCCATGTTGTGATCAGCTGCTTTTACTAGCTTATTAAAGGAGACTGATTTACTGTCTGGCAAAGTTAAATATATAAATCTTTCTGAGTCTACACTAGTAGTACTTGATACCATACAGTTCTCGCAGTCATGCTGCCATTGATAAGAAAGCCCAAACAGCTGATCTACATCTACACCTTCAGCATGTAATACATCAAGCATATACATTAAAAACTCCTGACAATCTTGCTGAATATTTTGAGAGAATTGTGTTTGGCCTGAACATCTGTCTAACAGATTTCGAATTTCAGACACACTTTCTATGTTTGTTCTATCAGTGCTACATTTCTCTAACACAGAATTTAACAAACTGCAAAATGTTTGATCAGAATTGACCACAATCTCTTCTTTTACATTTTCTAGAGAAAACAAAACATTAACCACTACATTAGCATAGCAGTTGACACCAGAACTGTTTTCAAACTGAAAACCAACAACATCTTCAACAGAATCCTTTTTGTTTCTGCTTGTAATTTTAGGTTCATTGACTTTTTGTCTTTTTGCTACAACCTCCCCAGTATTGGTCACATTTCTTCGTTTCCGGCCTACCACACGTTTCTCAAACAAAGGATACTGAGGCAAATGTGGCGCATACTCTCTTCTTAACCTATTGTATTCCTTAACACAATCTAGATCCGCACAAATGTTTGTGACATCACACTCAATCAAGTACAATCCCGATAAAGTTCTAACTCGTGACAATGCCACATATGCCATACCCTCCTTGAACACAGAACTGCCAATATTCACCAATGCACTGTCTACACTTAAACCTTGCGATTTATGGATTGTCACCGCATATGCCAAGCAAACAGGAAACTGCTTACGGCGAACATATAAGTCTTTTACAAGCAAAAATCTAGCAGAACAACGACCAATTAGCTGTACTTCCTCAATGCCATCAAATTTAATTTTTAAAAATTCAATTCCATCTCTATTTCTGTATTTCACAAAATCAACAACATTACCCATTGATCCATTTACCAGACCTCTTTCAACATGTAAATTCCTTCTTAAAATTATACGGCAGTTCAAGCACACATTCAGAGTCTTTTCAAAACCTGCAGTTTTAGATATACTCTTCTCTAATGAATCCAATTTTGTTTTCAGATTCTCAGACAAAATAATTGTTGATCCCATATGCTCTACTCTGTCAATAGCTTCCAGTTTCACAATCTCTTGCTTTTCTAAATGCAACATTTTGTTGTTGAATTTGGCACATTCTGCAAGAGTTGGCATCAAACATATTCCAGATTTCTTCTCAGTAATTTTCTGAAAAATATTCTCAGGCACAACATCTTGTTCTGGATATAAATTTGACAGTAATCGTGCATGTAAAGCTTCTTTCCCATGCTCGGTTACTTTTCCAATTCTAACATCTTGTAGAATAGTCTTGTAAACTTCATCCTTCGCCTGACGCATATTTTCATGCAGTTCAGCATAATTGAAGTTTAACCATATATTGACGTTGCCAATGCTCCCTAGGCACTTCCTGGTATCTTCATGCGTGAGCATTTTGAACACAGGTTGCCCTTTCACTGGTGTCAGCTGCAAAAGATCTCCGAAAACAATGATGTGTTTGCCACCAAATAACACATCATACTCTGTTTTGAGAACTTCTTGCATTCTCAAATGCACAAAGGCAAGCATGACATTGGAAACCATGCTTACTTCGTCAATGATAAGAAGTTTCATTTTCCTCAAGATTCTTGAAACTTCAAAACAAGCATCTCCAGATAGCTTGTGATATTGTAATTTGTTGTCATGCTCCACTGGCAGCATCAGTAAACGATGTAAAGTAATCCCTTTAATGTTATGTGCTGCCAGTCCAGTTGGAGCGGTGACAACACAAGACAGCGATGACTCTGTCCTTTCCTGCAAATAGCATGAAATTGCTTTAATGAGGAAACTTTTTCCAGTTCCCGCTTCTCCACTCACGTACAGTCGGACAGGCTTCAACGATGTACATGAGCACTCTTTCTTGTCATGACTTAATCCATGATCAATTTGCATGGTAACTTCGTCATATATTTTCCTCTGCTCAACGTTGAGTTGTTTTTCCAACTCTTCTAAGTTAACCGCATCCTCCTGAGCATGTGCCATGGCTCTTTCCACTTCATTCATGGCAGTGGCAGCTTCATTTTCGATAACAGGTCCTCCTAGTGGATCCTGACTCAATGAAGCAGAACTCTGACTGTCCTGAGAACTGTCTCTGGCAATCTCGGCTGCAATCGTTGCTTCCTGCTCAATTTCCGCATTCAACATTTCTACATATTTGGGAAAAGCAGGACATTCTATGGTCTCCTTGGCGGCATTGAAAGAGTCTTCGTAACAGAGGAAATCTCCAAGCAGTTCCTCTTCTGCACGCCAAGGCTTGAAAAGTTGCAAAAGTGCTAAATAGAAAAACTCCTTTTTTTCAGGAGATTCGCCACTCAATTTTCGATGGTTTACCAAGTGGCATTTTCTTTGCTTGACCAGACATCCCTCACTTCCTATTACAGCATACACTCCTTTCTCAGTATCTTCTTTGATGTTCCTCTTGAATATGTAATTTTGAAGAACCTCATACAGACAAACATTGTCGAGGTGACTGCTTCTATTTGGATAATATGTATCCAACATGTTGGTCTTCAAAATGTCGGTACTGTTTGGCTCCTTTTCCGCCAAATACTCAATTTCCCGCACAGGTTTGAGAACTCGATTACGCGTTGCAGCAAGACCAAGACTCGCCCAAACGATACTCCTGGACTTGGCATAGAGACTTGCTGAAGACAACCGGTCAGAGCATTCGTAAGCTCCAATTTCTCGATGCGACAACATCTTCAGACTGAAACTGTACAACTTCTTGCTGAGGCTCTTTTCATGGGAAATGTCCTCCCACATATCCTTCAATTCTGTCTTCTCTTTTTTGGTGATGTAAGACGTCACATACCGAGCTACAGCCATACAGTTATCAGCCACAAACTGTATATCCATGTTAGCATTCCACATGGACAAAATCACCGGGTTGTAGTCGTTGATGTACTTGGACTCTTCGTTCCTCTTCAAATTGTATGTGTTTTTAGGTGATTTCTTCATGACATTGTGTCGCAGCGAAGACATCAAACTGTTTACTCTTCCTTTAGAAATCACCGGTCGTGGAAAGCCGAAACGACATTTAGTGTAGAACTTGTCCTTGTTTCGGAATTTACGACGGCAGTACTTTCCACATCGATGGCTTTGGAAACGCAGAACTTTTTCTCTTAGGCTTTTCTTCTCCTTTGCGTTTGGAACAGCACACGTAGAATACTGTTGGATGAAACTCATCACTGAGTCTTCTGGATCCGTTCCAAATTTAGGTGCATCCTTGATCCACAGCAACATATGTATATGAGGAGCACCTCTTGCTTGGTACTCATTTCTCCAGAAGAAATCCAACACCTCTCCAAGAGGTGGATTCTTCTTATTCATGATGAAAGACATCATAGCTTCAAATCTATGATTGAAGTACCTACATACATTGACTGGATCCAAAGAGCACAGTTCTCCGGGTGTCTTGAATTCGATGTTATCTACGTTAGCATTTGCCTCTCGTAGAAATTCAAGTAAGTCTTCCCAGCCATACTCGGCACAGCTCAGAGTGAGGAACCATGTGGGAGTACCTAAGTTCCTCAGCATACATTTTAAATCACCATGACGACAGTACCAGTACTCATTAGTACCACGCTGACACGCCATGAGATTAATCAGGTGAGAATCCAAAATACTGTCTTGGACATTGACTTTATCCATAAAGTCACTTGCCGAGATGTTTTGCATGTGTATACCACTTTTCAAGATGTGGTTCACTGCATATGACAGTCCAGACAGATCGCTTTCAAACAGGAGATGAAACAAATAAGGAATGCATTGTCGAAACCTAGCATCTCCTGCATACAATCGCAAAGTCCGGTATTCAGAAGCAGGAATTTGATGAGGTCGCTCATCATATCTTCCTCCCTGACCTGTTGGAAAAAGCTGTGGGAAACACCGAGCTTCCAAACTTTCCTCCCAAACACTAATGGGACTCCCTTTCGCTTGTTTCATTTGAAACAACTCAATAGCATTCCCCATGACTTCCTTGGAATGCAAAGGATGAACACTATAATGTTCATATATTTCTTCACTAGTACAGGGTTCTACTTTCTCAATTTGACCAGCACACAAATCGCTGTCCTCTTCCTCACTTACTTCCTCTTCTGCAACATATACATTTTTATAGTATTTATTATATTTTTTCAAATACAATGTTGCCCTTTTGACTTTCCTAACATCTACTAAATCTTGCCATATTTTCTTATTCTTTGTCGGAACCCCATTAACTAAGATAACAAGAGGTTCCTCTTCCACTTTTTCTACTCCAATTGTGTTAATGTTTTTCTTCAAATCTAGAGGCAAATAAACAACTCTTCCCTTTAATCCTCTCTGTAAATCTGATGGAGGCAATTTCCCTGTCTTTGGCTCCATTCTTACAATAGCCTGAAAGGGATGGATACTTTGAATCAAAATAGATTCATAAGTATTTAAATCCTTCAATTCAGAAGGAATCTCAACCAATTCCAGATTATTATGAACTGCTCTAGCAGGCATCTGGTTTTGATTTAATTTGCAACAACAATAAGTACACACACGTTGATCCAATCCCAAATCAAAACAATTTTCTACCATCAAGTATGTTGCGAAATCCTTCCATTCACTATTATTTTCCCTTTCACTTTTTGCATATAAATCCAATAACTTAGTCTGATTCTTATAATAAGTGCGTCGACAACACACACAAGTGAAATTAGGCCTCTCACTTGATTTCACCTGAAACGTCGCAATTTCCTTCTGAAAATTATCTGTACTGGAAACCTGTACACTATCTTCCACATTACCCTCTTCTTCTTGGTCAATTTCAACATTCTCCTCTTTACTTCCAAAGTAACAAAACTCAATTTCACATCTATTTCAGAACCATGCAAAAGAGCAGCGCATAATTGTTTAAGCATAATTGCTGGACTCTTAGCATAATACAACATTCTAACTAATTTCCTCACTTTATTATGATGCACTGCTAGCATCCTGAAATGATGAAAAACACTCTGGCATACTCTCCTGGAAAGACAAGCCAGTGAATGACCATGCAAACCTGTCACTTCTCTCACTCTGCAAGGATCTAATTCTTGCAACAACCTTATTTTCTGCTTCAAACTTTTCTTATTAAATGACCGTACAAAATCACAAAGCAAATTGATGGAATCCTGTCGCACACTACAAATACTACTACACTTCCAGGTGTAGACAGGACCCTTAGCACGTCTTCCTAAAACCTCATTACCTAACACCTCTTCTGTCTCTGTTGTCACAAGTTTTTCTTTTTCAACTGGACAACCATCTTTCACTTCATAAGCACGACCACTGGTGTCAACTGCATGCACCAAATCATTATCCTGGAAATAACTCTCCTCATTAAAAAATGCCTCACAGCTTGAACTATGCATCCATTCTCCAGAAAAAACTTCACAAAAATTACTACAATTAACTATTCTCTTCCATCTACTATTTCTTTTGAAATCATAAATTGCCTTGTTTAGCTTCCTAATTCTATTGATTATCAAAATAAATAACTTACGTTTAATTTCAAATGCCTGATCAATAACTTTCTCAACTTTTTTTTTTCTCTTATAAAAAACCACTTTCTGTTGACCTTTCTTAATATTTTTTAACAAATTGCCAATTATCCTGTTGCGGAACATTCGTTTACGAATGTCCCTAAACTGTTGTTTCCTTCTACTATCATGCACAGAGTTATCTCTTGCTCTAGCAGTAACATTTTTGATTGGCCTTTCCTTTCCATTTGAATTGGTTCTCTTTTTCTGGACTGAAACATTTTCTGTAGTAATATTTTTTTTACTACACATATTTCTTATGAAATATTTTGTGCTCTTACCCGGTGCTTTCTTCGTGACTTGACAAATTTTTTTGTTAGAGGACTGCTGCTTATTTTGTTTCACCTGCTGTCTTTGACGTTTTGCAGCCTTTCTCTGTCTTTCTATTGTTGGCATGGTGAAATCTTGAAATGATCTGCAGTTGAATCTGTGGTAAAATATAATAAAAAATGTTATTAACCACTATTACCAAACAGTAAATCAATAACAGTGATCAAAAACTTAACACACTACTTGACATTTTAAATAGAAGATTTTTTAGTCCTTGGCAAATTTACAATACAGAAATAGCAGAAAAGAAATGACATTTATATTTATGTTACCTGTGCTATTTTATATGTGAATCTGATCTAATTTTATGAGCATATTTTAATATTTTATTGAAGCCACTACACATAACCTGTTTTTGAAGGTGTCTTTATTTTTAAATTAAACGGTTTACATTTTTACTTTTTATTAATTATAAATTTTAAAAATAAATGTTTATAGTTCCATAGGCTCAAGCAGGTCAGCTTCCCACCCTATGTCATATAATTCGGACAAATCTGCATCCTCATCACGCTCTTCTTCATCCTCAGGATTTAAATCATCCAAGGGATCAACATCCACTGATGTTTCAATTACGAGTTCAATGATGAGGTCAAAATCAACTGATTGCAGATTGTCGCTCATGTTGATGTTGTCTTTATCTTTAAAGAAAGATAACAACAATGAGATGTTGCAGAGTAAGAGACAAATCTCAGAGATTATAATAGTAAAATTGTTTAACAAGAGTAATATTTTGCAGCTATTATTTAGCCATGTCCAGCAATGCTGAGCAGGTGAAGACTATGTCTAATTTTTCAGTGAACAGGACTCATCTCTTCTTAACCTTGGATAAGCCTCACCGACTCTGTGTCCCCTGCACATACTTAAATGTAAAGGGGCAGATTTATGTTAAATGGCACATCCCCAGGCATGCACCAGTTAACGTGCACCGCTGCTCTGCCACCCATGGTGTGCCGTATTTACAATCAGATAGGAGAAAGCTGCGTCAAAACCCTGCGCCTGCTTTAAGCAGGCATAGGTCTTGACGCAACATTGTGGAGATGGGGCACCCCTGAGCCTTGCTTAAGCTGCATCGCACTTGCGATACAACTCCAGCAATCACTACCTTTACAGCACAGATACGTCACGCATCTGTGCTATTTTTGCCCCATGATGCCCCGCATTGTAAATGCAGCACACCATGGGTGGCGGAACAGCGGCGCAGGATGACTGACACATCCCTGGTGATGCACCAGTCATCATAAATCTATCCCTAAGCTTCTTATCTTGTTACAGATGAACCGCCATATGTACCATCAAACTATTTTGCATTTCCTAAATAGCGAATTTTAAGGGATAAATAGCAATTCTTTACCATTCCTAATTTGCAATGAGCAAATTGCTAATTGCAAGTTACCCATTCATTTCCATGGGCTAGGAGGCTCATAGGAATGAAGGTTTAATTTGCGATTAGCAATTTGCTCATCACAAATTAGGAATTTTTCCAAGGGTGCAGGGGTGTCTCAAAAACACCCTGCTGCACCCCTGAAAAAGAAATTTGGGGGCATATGGCACACATACATGCCCTAAGGGCATGTGTTGGCGTCATATGGGACCTTTTGTTTTTGGGAAAAAAAGCTTTTTGAAAAGAATTCACAAATTACCACCAACTAGAAGTTGGTGGTAGTTTCCAAATCCTTAATGTCATTTTTTACATATTTTTTGTTTGATACATTGCATTTAAGTAATCGCAAAATTTGCAAATCCTTCAGTGCAATCGCAAAATAAGGAATAGCAAATTTTGCTACTCCTTATTTTGCATCAAACTTGTTTGATACATACCATTTGTCTAATTAACATTCGCAAAGGCCGAAATTCGCAGAATTTTGATCTTTGCGAATGCTAATTAGCTTGATACATATGGCCCCAAGTGAGGCCTGTCTTGCAACATGTTGCATCTTTTGCATCACTGCTGCATCGGTTTCATGTGGTACGTTTTTTTTACACCATGACATATCTGCCTAAATGCATCAATTTGTAATTTTGTCGCCTCATAGCAAATCTTTTGCACCGCCGCTGCATCATAAAAGTGACGCACAGTGGCGCAAAAGAGGCATACACCTATCATAAATCTGTCCCTAGCATTTTAAATGATTAATCCAGGATGACGATAAGGTGTGGCCTATCCAAAGGTTTGTTTAAGGTGAGGCCTACTCAGGATTGCAGATTAAAGTTACGCTTGATGAAGAATACAGAGGAGATAATACATGTAAAGGCCTACCAATGAAGTAAGTAATGTGCACTTTATTTCGCCAGTCATCATAAATGTATCCCTAAGCTTCTTATCTTGTTACAGATGAACCACCATATGTACCATCAAACTATTTTGCATTTCCTAAATAGCGAATTTTAAGGAATAAATAGCAATTCTTTACCATTCCTAATTTGCAATGAGCAAATTGCTAATTGCAAATTACCCATTCATTTCCATGGGCTAGGAGGCTCATAGGAATGAAGGTGCAATTTGCGATTAGCAATTAGCTCATCACAAATTAGGAATTTTTTCAAGGGTGCAGGGGTATCTCAAGAACACCCTGCTGCACCCCTGAAAAAGAAATTTGGGGGCATATTGCGCACATACATGCCCTAAGGACATGTATTGGCGTCATATGGCACCTTTTGTTTTTTGGAAAAAAATGCTTTTTGAAAAGAATTTGCAAATTACCACAAACTAGAAGTTGGTGGTAGTTTCCAAATCCTTAATGTTATTTTTTACATATTTTTTGTTCGATACATTGCATTTAAGTAATCGCAAAATTTGCAAATCCTTCAGTGCAATCACAAAATAAAGAATAGCAAATTTTGAATTAAGGACATTTTAAGTAATTTCCACATGTGCAGTGTTTTCAAATTATGATTTGAAAATCGTTTTTGGGGAAAAGGAATGGTTTGCAAATTTATGACAAGGACATAATGGTGTATGCTTCTCTATAAGGCATTTCAGTGTCTCTGATGTCATTTTTCCCATATTACATTATAAGACCTTTCCCCATGGAGCACATTGCTTGTAAATATGCTCCCACCTGTGCATGGTGAATTTAGATTTTGACTGTTTGAGTCACATAGCCATGTTAATAGTGACCCAAAAAAATTGGAAACGCTTTAAAAAAACACATTCATGTGTCTTAAGGACATTTTAAGTCATTTCCCCGTGGACAGTGTTTTGTAAGTGGCGCAAAAGAGTCATACACCTATCATAAATCTGTCCCTAGCATTTTAAATGATTAATTCATGATGACGATAAGGTGTGGCCTATCCAGAGGTTTGTTTAAGGTGAGGCCTACTCAGGATTGCAGATTAAAGTTACGCTTGATGAAGAATACAGAAGAGATAATACATGTAAAGGCCTACCAATGAAGTAAGTGATTTGCACTTTATTTCGCCAGTCATCATAAATGTATCCCTAAGCTTCTTATCTTGTTACAGATGAACCACCATATGTACCATCAAACTATTTAGCATTTCCTAAATAGCGAATTTTAAGGAATAAATAGCAATTCTTTACCATTCCTAATTTGCAATGAGCAAATTGCTAATTGCAAATTACCCATTCATTTCCATGGGCTAGGAGGCTCATAGGAATGAAGGTGCAATTTGCGATTAGCAATTAGCTCATCACAAAATAGGATTTTTTTCAAGGGTGCAGGGGTATCTCAAGAACACCCTGCTGCACCCCTGAAAAAGAAATTTGGGGGCATATGGCGCACATACATGCCCTAAGGACATGTATTGGCGTCATATGGCACCTTTTGTTTTTTGGAATAAAATGCTTTTTGAAAAGAATTCGCAAATTACCACAAACTAGAAGTTGGTGGTAGTTTCCAAATCCTTAATATCATTTTTTACATATTTTTTGTTTGATACATTACATTTAAGGAATCGCAAAATTTGCAAATCCTTCAGTGCAATCGCAAAATAAGGAATAGCAAATTTTGAATTAAGGACATTTTAAGTCATTTCCACATGTGCAATGTTTTCAAATTATGATTTGAAAATCGTTTTTGGGGAAAAGTAATGGTTTGCAAATTTATGACAAAGACATAATGGTGTATGCTTCTCTATAAGGCATTTCAGTGTCTCTGATGTCATTTTTCCCATATTACATTATAAGACCTTTCCCCATGGAGCACATTCCTTGTAAATATGCTCCCACCTGTGCATGGTGAATTTAGATTTTGACTGTTTGAGTCACATAGCCATGTTAAAAGTGACCCAAAAAAATTGCAAACGCTTTAAAAAAACACATTCATTTGTCTTAAGGACATTTTAAGTCATTTCCCCGTGCACAGTGTTTTGTAAGTGGCGCAAAAGAGGAATACACCTATCATAAATCTGTCCCTAGCATTTTAAATGATTAATTCATGATGACGATAAGGTGTGGCCTATCCAGAGGTTTGTTTAAGGTGAGGCCTACTCAGGATTGCAGATTAAAGTTACGCTTGATGAAGAATACAGAGGACATAATACATGTAAAGCTCTACCAATGAAGTAAGTGATGTCCACTTCATTGCGCCAGTCATCATAAATGTATCCCTAAGCTTCTTATCTTGTTACACATCAACCGCCATATGTATCATATAACTATTTTGCATTTCCAAAATAGCGAATTTTAAGGAATAAATAGCGATTCTTTACCATTCCAAATTTGCGATGAGCAAATTGCTAATTGCAAATTACCCATTCATTTCCATGGGCCAGGATGCCCATATGAATGAAGGTGCAATTTGCGATTAGCAATTAGCTCATCGCAAATTAGGAATTTTTCCAAAGGTGCAGGGGTGTCTCAAGAACACCCTGCTGCACCCCTGAAAAATAAATTTGGGGGCATATGGCGCACATAAATTTTAACAACATTCCATTACCTCAAAAACGATTTTCAATTCATAATTTGAAAACACTGCCCACAGGGAAATTGCTTAAAATGTCCTTAAGACACATGAAAGTTTTTTTTAAAAGCCTTTGCAAGTTTTTGGGTCACTTTTAACATGGCTATGTAACTCAAACAGTCAAAATCTAAATTTACCATGCACAGGTGGGAGCATATTTACAAGGAATGTGCTCCACAGGGAAAGGTCTTTTAATGTAATATGTGAAAAATGACATCAGAGACACTGAAATGTCTTATAAAGAATCATACACCATTATGTCCTTGTCATAAATTTACAAACCATTCCTTTCCCCCAAAAACGATTTTCAAATCATAATTTGAAAACACTGCACATGAGGAAATGACTTAAAATGTCCTTAAGACACATGAAAGTGTTTTTTGATTGCCTTTCCAGCATCGTTGGGTCACTTTTAACATGGCTATGTAACACAAACATTTAAAATCTAAATTTGCCATGCACAGGTGGGACCATATTTACAAGCAATTTGCGCCACAGAGAAAGGTCTTACATTAAAATGGGAAAAATAACACCAGGGACAGTCAATTGCCGTATAAAGAAGCATACACCATTATGTCCTTGTCATAAATTTAAAAACAATTCCTTTTCCCCAAAAACGATTTTCAAATCATAATTTCAAAACACTGCACATGGGAAAATTACTTAAAATGTCCTTAAGACACATAAAAGCGTTTTTTAATTGCCTTTGCAGCATGTTTGTATCACTTTTAACATGGCTATGTAACACAAACATTCAAAATCTAAATTTTCCATGCACAGATGGGAGCATATTTACAAGCAATTTGCGCCACATAATTCATAATTTTTTCCTTAAAGCACACTATTCTCTATCTAAATTAAAGAAACATTTTCTCACCTTAGCAAATACTTTGAGTTTGAAAACAGTCTCAGAAACACACCAATTTGTCTTCAGCAGAGCAAAAGGTATGCACTCCAGAGTCTGCAGCTATCAAAAGCACAGAAATGCTGTAATTCTTCACACATATCTCTCATGTCACCCAATCAAAACTCTTCCCTCACTTTTTTTCAAATGAAAACCCTTCCCCCCTCTGCCATTTCATGCCTTTTCTGCATAGCAACCACCTCTTGGAAGACCTCTGGTGTTTGCAAGTTCACACAACAATGTTGCAATTGAACTCTGAACTCTCAGTGCACCTGCGTATCCACTGCAATCTTTCATTTAATGATTTTTTATTGACCACTCAAAATACATCTTTCAAAGAACACATCCATGCACCCTAACTTTCTGTTTTCAGCAATCAAAATCCACCAATCACTGTTACTGCTTCATGAACACAGAAACTCCACAGTTTTTTTCATTTTAAACTCTCATTTTTTCAACTGCCATTTCATTGCCACACTTCATCTGACTGCAGGAGAACCTCCTCTCACCATGTTTTCTGTCTGGATTGTTGGACATCGTTATATTCACTGGGCTCACAGGTATGCTGAGAACAGAAAATTACCTAACCTCAATTTACAAGATGTGGAAATTAAGTGGTTTGGCCACAGAGGATTAAAATGTCACCAATTGATACCAATGGTGAAAACCTTTATGCATTTGCCCAAACCTGACCTGTTAATTGTGCACTGTGGAGGTAATGATTTGGGCACTTTGACTGGGGTAGGTCTGGAAATGCTTTTAAAGGACACCTTTGAGCAATTGATGGCACTTTTTCCTCAGACTGCCTTGGTATATTCAAATATATGCCAAAGACAGAAATGGAGGTGGTCAAACCAATTTTGTCCACAAATTGAGAAGTCGAGGAAGCATGTAAACAAATCTGTTTCAGCTTACATGAGAGACCATGGAATGGGCTCCCTGTACAACAATAACTTGCGTTACTACATGCAAGATATCTACAGAGGAGATGGAGTTCACTTCTCAGATGAGGGCAACAGAATTTTCACTCTGAATTTAAGACTGTGCATTGGTACCTACTTATAAGTACCTAAATGTACCATAAACCCAAAAGCTCTTCTCAGAGCTACCCTACATCTGATCACTCACAATTATTATTTTACTCTAACATTTTTCACTAATTTTCAACAAAGTACGCTCCCTGGGACGCTACCCGGTACGCGAACCGGGAGCTAACCTCGCGAAATTTTTAAAAAAAATGTTTTTTTTTCGCACATATAAGCCTCCTCAGCCACCCTCACAAAACCTAGGGGGTCAAGATAAGTCTACCGTGCCCCCTTCTACCCATTCTGAACATTATTTGCCCTCCATTTTGTATCTTAATTCGACCGAAACACAAAATGGTGGACTCCCGTAACGCTTAAGGTTCGCGAACCGGGGCGCTCAACGGTTCGCGTACCGGGTCGCTCCCTGGGAAGCGCACCATCAAAAAAGGTGGGAAAGTAGTTCACAGAAAAGCCACTGGAGACAATTTCACCAAATATAGATTAGCTCATACTACATACCAATCCCTACCATTTTCACAAATTTGATTGGAATTCCATTTAGCCATTTAGCCTGTAGACCTCTCTAAATACCCTGAGGTAAATTACTTCACAAAACACATCTGAAGTGTTGGAATTGACAACCAATTAATATGTTACTTTCATTTTCTACTTTTTTTACCTGACATTTCATTGGTTATATACCTGAATATATATAAAGGAAGAGAAGAAAACACAGCCATTTTGACTACTACTTCTTGGTGTACATTTCAATAGTATTTTCACTAATTCCTTCAACTTCTTTCTAAAGGTAAGTTTTTATTTTTAAAACTGAAGTATATTGTGCACTATAAGTTAATATGGTAAACTTTTTCTGATAGTTATATACTATCCCTCTGTAGTAGTTATGGATTTAGATAGACTTCTCTGTTATAGTTATGGATGGAGTTAGGCTTCTCTTGTATAATTATGAATTTAATTACGTTAAATCACATACACTTTTTTATATTCCTACTTCCACTCTGATACTATACACTGCCCAAAGATAAATTCACTGATAAAAACTGCCTATCTAAAATTAATCCCAACAGTGCCCTATCTCTACTAATATATATTTTTTTAATCTAAATTTCAGGCAAAATGGAAGGCGAACAGAAAGTTGAATTTCAAATTGTCCTGCAAGAGAGCAGCCAAGAAATCATTGATGAAAATGATATTGAATTTTTCGATGAAACTTGGGACAAAGAACTACTGCAATGTGTACAAGCAGTAGATAACCTCCTTGAAAATGAGGACATTTTACACCCTCAGAGACTACAATGTATATTCAATGATAATTATGAAATTTCTGACAATGAAATGTTAGAAAGTTTAATAAATTATGAAACACAATCACAATAAAAAAAATGCTTAAAAAATAAAGAAAATAAAAAATAATCAACAAAACCAACAATCAATTAACATACAGCATTTAAAAAGTCTATCATTCATTTTTCATTGCAGTACGCTGCCCAGAACGCTTCCCGGTTCGCGGACCGGGCGCTACCCACGCAAAAAAAGAAAAAAAAAATTTGTTTTTTTGCCCCGCGGGGCCCTTTTAAAGACTCCACATTAAACCTAGGGGGTCAGGGAGGATCTACTATGCCCCCTTATGGTTATTTCCCCCTTTGTTTTGGCCTCCTCTTGTCTCTCAATCCTACCGAGAGACAAGATGGCGGCCGCTCCGGACTGTTTAGAATGTTGACAGACACCGGAGAACCACACCGGAGAACCAATCAGCTTCGCTACGCAAAGTTCCGGTACGCGCCCCGGTCCGCGAACCGGGGCGCTGCCCGGTCCGCTGTTACAGATATATATCTTTTTTTAAATGTTAATTTCTCAAAATCCACTGGAGCACATATATTGAGACCTACAAAAGGCACATCGGGCTACCAGTCCCTACAATTTTGCCAAGTTTCGTGCAAATCCATTCAGCCGTTCGGGCTAAAAGTGAGGCCAACCGCCCTATAGAAAACTCAATGTTAAAAACACGTTTTGGGACCCCCCTTTTTTCTCGGCCCCCCCTTGACGAACCCCCCCCCAAATCTTCAGGGGCTGCTCAGAAACAAAATGTTCCATTTTCCAGAAAATTTCAGCCAATTCCGTCCACAAACGCCAAAGTTATTAGACATAGAATTTTCAAAAATCCCATAGAGAAAAAATCCTAACTATATATACCTACTGGCGACCGCCAGTAGGTAATATATTTGTGAAAAGGATATATTGAATTTAACAATCTGCTTCAGTTATTACAGTTAATCGGCCTCCTTTTATCTTGTTACCTTTTTGCCGGGTCTGGTGGCTTAGTGGACTAATGCATCCACCGTAGGGGCCCGAGGTCGACCTCGTGGTCACAGGTTCAAATCCCTGCAGGTCCACTCAGCCTATCATCCTTCTGAGGTCGATAAAATGAGTACCATTGACTTGGGTAACACTAAAACTCTGTTATTCAGTGCCAAGATACCCTTGAGTGAACGTGTGCTTTACAAATACACAGTATGTTATGTTCTATGCATGTAACAGACAATGCTGTATCTTGAGGACCCACACTGGAAGCATTGTGGTCCAATGCATAATATGCGATTGCAGAGGTGTGACTGTGAATGTGAGCTGAACATCAACAGGCTTGGTGCATATGATTGACTGGTTGCGTGTTACTGGCAGTTCGCACAGACTGATGGGCTGAAGGCAGCCTGAAGAAGTGTGCACATGATCATGCGACCATGTGGAAATGCCCGCGCGGGGAAGCCAGATGGTTTACCACCGAACTTCGAGAATCCAGGCGCACATGCCGCCGCCTCGAAAAGGCCTGGAGAAACACCAAATCCACAGAAGCCCACAACAACTTCAGAGCCACCACCAACGCCCACCATCAACTCATCAGAGAAACGAGGAAAAAAGCGATTGAAGACAGAATCTCCACCCACGCACACAACAGTAAGGAACTCTTCAGCATCATCAAGGAGTTCGCCCAACCCACCAGCGAGTCTACCGACATCCCTCCCTCACAAGACCTCTGCGACAAACTCAGCACCTTTTTCCACCACAAAATCAAGAGCATCTACGACAACTTCGACGAAGACAACCAACACACTGAACCCTCACCAACCACCCCCGACACCCGGAAACCAGCGATTGATGACTGGACAGCCCTCACCACCGAAGACACACTGAAGACAATGAAGTCAATCCACTCAGGGGCCCCCACGGACCCCTGCCCCCACCACATCTTCAACAGAGCCGCCGACACCATCGCACCCATGCTCCGCCACACCATCAACCGCTCCCTGGTGACTGCCTCGTTCCCCGATGACTGGAAACACGCAGAGGTGAACCCCCTCCTAAAGAAACCCTCAGCGGACCCCACCGACCTCAAAAACTACAGACCCATCTCCCTGCTCCCGTTCCCAGCGAAAGTCATCGAGAAAGCCATCAACAGCCAACTCGCCACATTCATTGAAGAACACAACATCCTCGACTCCTCCCAATCCGGCTTCAGAAAAAACCACAGTACGGAAACCGCCCTCCTCGCCGCAACAGACGACATCCGCACCCTACTGGATAAAGGAGAAACAGTAGCCCTCATCCTCCTCGACCTATCAGCGGCGTTCGACACAGTCTCCCACCGCACCCTAATACGCAGACTCTATGATGCAGGAATCCAGGACAAGGCCCTCGACTGGATCTGCTCCTTCCTCTCCGGCAGGACGCAGCGGGTCAGACTCCCCCCTTTCCTCTCGGACCCCACACCTACCACCTGCGGAGTCCCCCAGGGCTCCTCCCTCAGCCCGACGCTCTTCAACATCTACATGGCTCCACTTGCCCTCATCGTCAGAACCTACGGACTCAACATCGTGTCATACGCAGACGACACCCAGCTCATCCTCTCCCTATCCAACGAGCCCAACACCGCCAGACGCAACTTTCGAGAAGGCATGGAAGCCATCGCCAAATGGATGAAAAACCAACAAAACAGAAGTACTCATCATGGGCCCAAACGCCGACGCCTGGAGCGACACCTGGTGGCCCACCGCCCTCGGAAACCCGCCAACCCCCACAGACCACGCACGCAACCTGGGAATCATCCTGGACTCCGAGCTCAAAATGGACCGCCAGATCAACTCTGTCTCATCTTCCTGCTTCCACACCCTCCGCCTCCTTCGTAAGACCTTCAAATGGATCCCCCTCGAACACCGAAAGACAGTCACTCACGCCCTGGTCACCAGCAGACTCGACTACGGCAACGCACTCTACGCCGGAATAAACAAAAACCTCATCCACAAGCTACAGAACATCCAGAACGCCGCGGCAAGACTAGTCCCCAACCTGCCAAAACACTGCCACATCTCCCAGCACCTGGGCACACTCCTCTGGCTCCCGGTCGAGGCGAGAATCACCTTTAAGCTGCTCACCCACGCACACAAGGCCCTCCACGGCACTGGACCAGCATACCTGAACAGCCGACTCAAATTCCACGCACCCCAAAGGACCCTACGATCAGCTCAGCTCTCCTACGCCGTGGTCCCCCGCACCAGAAAGACCAGATCGGGAGGCCGCTCCTTCTCCTTCCTCGCTGCCAAAGCATGGAACACCCTTCCGCTCCACCTCAGACAGACAACATCGCTCCCCATCTTCGCAAGAAACCTCAAAACCTGGCTCTTCGACAGACCCCCTCCTTGATGGAATGGAACCTGCACCCCCCCCCACCCCTAGCGCCTTGAGACCCTTACGGGTGAGTAGTCGCGCTCTAACAAACCCCTGATTAATTAAGTGGGAAAAAATGGGGGTGCTCTAAAAGGGGTGGGGCAAACCTTGGAGGGGTGTGGCCTATCTAAGTAGGGGCGTGATCTAAATAAAGATAACTAGTGTAGCAGTACTCCTTGCTCTGACAAGTCGTCAGCTCTAGGATTCCTCAGTGCCCCCTCTTTGTGGCAGCCCAGGCTGAGACAGCTTCCTGAGCGCGCACACAGCCGCACCAGAGTACTTAACAGGTCTTTAAAAGACCATTTGCATGTTAATGATTCTTTGTCGGTTTTTCACCCCTTGTTAAAGCCCCTGCACCTCCACACTTCCTACTATGGTGCCCACGGGTGTTTTGTTCAACAGTGCAAATGCTCACTCCTCCCCTTCGTCGCCCCGTGGGTATGCCAGTGGGTGCTTGTCTTATATATCACACTAGATTCGGGAGGGCCTGAGGGACATTTAAAGACTGAGCACAGGTTGTATCCCCCGTACTGATATATAAACAACCTTACAAACCTATGGGTCTCTCTTCTGAAAATCTAATCAGGAATACATATTGTTATACCTCAGCATCACATTGGTATGCTGATGGAAAATCAGAGAGTAGGATTCTGATTCAAGGCGTCATGCAGAAGATGGTTAACCCTGTGTTGGCATTGTGTAACTATGTTGTCGGATTCCCATCAACATCGTGTGTGATCAATATTATCATGTGGTCCTCCGCCCTGGGTCTAGTGTCTCTAGATCACCGAGACAGCTATAGTACCATCCTTGGACTCATAGTATCCATATGCCAACATTTGGACAACCATATGTATCTGATCTGACGGGTTTGTGCAGTGCAAAAAAGAAAAGTGTGTGACATTTAAAATAGGATAGAGAATCTCATTATAATTTTATTCAGCCAAGAACTCTTCCTAATTAAAAACAAAGAACAGCGCAAAACATTACTACTGCAGTTTAACAAATATCTGCATTAGGGCCAACATGTTTCAGCCTTAGTGGGAAAGGACCCTAGGCTTTCTTCAGGGCCTCTGCTCTTAAAACAATGTGACTGCAAAACTTGTGTAAGTGACAAACTTAATTACAAAAATGATTACTAAGATAAATTCAACCTTAAAGGATATAAATCTCCATAAACAGTGACTTCACTTCTCCAGCATCCGATACCACTGTGTAATCCAGTATGTCTGGGGAAGAGACCTCACCTCATCCTGGAACTGTCTCAGGCGTAGTGAGACCCCGCTCTGTCCGTCGTTGCCTCTGGCCGTGGCTGAGACAGTGGGTGCTTGTCACCAGGACACTGAATAGGCCCCTCTGTGGCTTTAACATTGGCCCTAAACACGCCGAGAGGCTTGTGGTGTTCCAAACAACTAGGCAATGGAGCACATTAGCTTGATTTGTTTAAGCAGTGCCTGCGCATGCTCACCCGAAACCCCAACAAAAAACCGAGACATCTGGTCATCCTACCTTTGAGGCCCGAAAATAGAGCCCCCAAGAGACCCCTTTCGAGGCTCCCAAAAAAAACTGGGGGTGCTCAGATCCCCACAGACCCCCTCCTTCCCCCCCCATTAAAGCCCTGGGAGTGAGTATCTTTCCCAGCTCCCCAACACCTATAGACTGTACACAGATTTTCGAACAGGAATTCATAGCTCCATCCGGGACAGTGCTCTCTAGCGGCGTCTATGGTTGTTTTAAGACCCCTGCCCCTCCCTCCCAAATGCCGCCTCCGTATAACTTGTAGGTATATTTATATATGTCCGTAAACATGGTAAATCTGAAGAACGTGTTGAAACACCAAACTCCGGCACTTTCAGATTCTGATCTGTCCTCGGATTCAGGCTCGGATGTCTATATACTTTTTATTTAGGTTTTATTTGCTAATTGTGTATTTTTTCCCTGCTAAAAAAAGCTCCTTCATTAAGTACTAATTAACTGAAGACTAAAGAGATGTCCCTGATAGTTCCTCCTACCTCGTTCAATGTTTTACTCAAAGGGCAGGGCCACTAGAGTTATGCAGCAGGGGAGGACCAAATTATGTGGCAGAGTTTACTAAACTATGCAGCAAGAAAAGGCAAATTGTCCGGCATAATGTGGCACATTTTGTAATAATTCATTATTTAGTCTTTTTTTTGTTTTACATGTTAGCATTATCTAGGCAAAGGGTTCAGCTCATGAGTTCCAGTCTGACAGCCAAAGCCAGCAAGAAACAACAGAATGATGACAGTCAACCTTCTTTCCAAAGGGCCTTCCATAGCGCAGCAACACATGTTGCTGCGTTTTTATTAACGTTTGATCCGTTTCAGCTAGAAAATGTTTCCGTTAACATCTGTAGGATATGAAGCAGATGATGGATTATATGGCAACTGTGGCAAATTCATAATTATGCAGGAAAAGCTGTTGCTGCAAAATCGTATAATTTCAGTGGCCCTGCTCAAAGACCGCAAACACTATGGCATGGAAGAGCATATTATAATGGTTGTTTGATGTATAATTGTGCCTCATATGGATTGCTTGCACTGCAGTGCATTACATTATAGATTATTTTACATCCCAAAAGTAACCTGCATCATCACTTATTAAGTTCTTTATCTCGTAGACTCGTTGTATACAGTAATTCATTTTTTTGTGTTGTAATTCTTTATTAACATTTTGCGAAAGATTACATCTGGAAAACAATACCATCGTCCACACACTTTTTTGTTTTGTTATTACAGTGCAGCAACCTTTTTAGATTTCGCCCTGGCGTTGCAACTGCGTAGCAGTTGCTCCGCCCAGGCGAAATCTAATGTTATCTCTATAGTGGGGACTTGAAACCGCCCCTTCTTCCATTGGCTAGCTCCATAAATGGAGGCTAGCAATTGGAAGAGATTGGCTGTCAATCACGTTTTCCCGTGAAAACGCGATTCGGGGGCGTTTCTGGGTCTTTTTTAAGCCCCGCCCCTTGTTGCCGTGTGTCCCGGGCCACGCTGTGATTGGCTGCAGGCCCGGGACACCCCCGTGACGTCATTTCCCAGGCCGCGCTGTGATTGGCTGCTGGCCCGGGACACCCCCGTGACGTCAGCCAATCACAGCACGGCCCGGGACCTGACTTGTTTTCCTTGCCTTCTGAGGTTTGTAGTTCTTGTGCGCACATTATAAAAACTGTGCTACCTATCCCAGAATGCTAAGAAAAACCTGGAGTGGACAAATTACTCACGCAGGAATTTAGGAAAATCGAGAGCGCTGGGCTCCCCTATGCCACCCCACGCTGCTACGTTTTTGTGTTGCATTTGTGCATCACTAGAACTGTGGAATATAAAGCGCTCTCAAAACTTTGCATTAATCACTGCCTCTGACTTCCCCTTCAGAAAACAAACACGCGAATCCCGTGTCTGAGAGTGCGGACAAAGGCGCCTCGTCACACAAGTCACACTGATGCGTTGTGTGATCATCGGCTTGCTTGGCCACAACCCAGGGCAGAGTTATGAGTTGATTGGCAGGGAACCCTGCGAATCCGAGCTGCGTTCCGCAGAAGCCCTGACGTACTCGCACCAGGGTGTGTTTTTTAGAGACAGTCTATTAAACAACCCGAGTTATTTCACTCACATTTCAACACGGTTTTACTCTTGAACTAAAGATTCGTTTTACCACTTATCGATTCATTGTATAACACAAAGGCCCCTTGTTTACATGTCGATTAGACTATCCTATTCCATGTCGTTTCTTCATTTTCTGCACGAATTAGTCATTTGACCACGTATTAAAGTTGGCAAATATCGGTCGTTTTTTAAAAACAAAATATCGACTTATTTTAACAATATGCTGGTTAGTGTTTCCCACGAATTGGATCGTTTACAGTTGATTGGTTTGATTGGGGCATAAAGCGGTTCGTTTTTCTTTAATGTTGGTATATTTTTTATCGCAAAGTGGTTAATTCATTGTGTCTTGTTGGTTAGTTTGTGTCAGTTTTCATCACTCTAGTTCGTTTTTGGCAGAAGTTGATTCATTTTGTGAAATTTCGATTTGTTTTCGTGACAAGTCGGTTATTTTTTGTTTCCTTTAGTTCGTTTTTGACAAAAATCATTCTTTTTTTTTTTTTACAAAAGGATTGGTCGAGAGTATGTTGCGAGAACTGAATGAACCCGGAAATGGGAGCAAAATGTGAACGTTTTTATTACAATGCTATCTATGCCTTGTATTCTTGTTCCGAAGATAAAAATGTCTCTGAAAAAAGCTTTATAGATCTTATAGGATATTTAGCTCTATATAAAAAAAAATCGTAATTGGATCACTCAGTAATTATATATATATATGTGTGTGTGTGTGAGTAATTACTTTGCGAGCAAATGATTAAAAATCATATTGACATTTTGCAGTCCTCGGATAAAATGGACGTTTTTTGTCCATATTTTTTATTAATCCTCTCTAGTGGCATTTTTCCTGTTTTCGTTTTTCTTTCGCCCCTTTTGTTTTGCATTTAGCCACGGTCGGTCCTCTTAGCGAGTGGTGAAAAATAGTGATAAAAATAAAGAAGCGCAGAATGATGGCTCTGTGGGTAGGTAGGTCCTTTAGTGCATGGTGTTGAATAGTGCTAAAAACAAATAATCGAGGAGTGATGGACGCAGATACATTGTAAATGTGTATATTCCGTGCCCGCAGCCCAGGGGTTAACCTGCAGCGCCGCGACGCCGGCAGCAGGTGTCGAGGGCGCCTCAACCTGCGCTGCTCAGATTGAAATACGACCCTCTGCTCTGTAGATGCAGAGGTGTAGCCTGGGACCAGGGTTAAATTCCCCGCCTCGGCAGGTCTTGGGCTCAAAATGCCACGGACCTGATAATGCTCGCCTCGGTGCCTATTCCAATCATGGAGTCCCACTCTGCAACTCTGGGCAATAGCTTGCTTAATCTCCACAACGGGGATCACTGAAATAATATCGACTGCCAAAATATCGACTACCCAAAATATCGAGGAAAAAATATCTACAACCAAAATATCGAGTTTGTATGTACAAACAGGTAAGTACAAAAATATCGAGTACAAAATATCGTTTACAAAAATATAGTTGTAAAAAATATCGACTTTAATAAAAACAATGTTTAATTACATTAATATAAAAAATTAATTACTAAAATATAATTAACAATACTTAAAATAACTTTTAATAATTAAATAATTAATGAAAGTAAAAAAATATTTTTTTAATCATATTTCTTAAAACATATATATATATATAGTAACAAAATGTAATTGAATAATAGCCAATATTATTAACGTACAAATATAAAAGAGTAAAAATTACTATTCCCACTGCAAAGAGTGCAACAGTGGATATATGACGTTACAACGCAACTTTTACAACGCACTACCATTACAACGTAAGTATTGGTAAGTATATAATAATTTTTTTAATTTAAATTATTTAAAATTATTTAAATATAATTTAATTTAATTTAATTTCATTAAATTAAATTAATGTAAATTTAATTTTACTTTATTTTTACACTGTACCCCTGTACCCCAAAAACCCAAAACTGACCCTGAACCCTAAAAAAACCCTTTACCCAAAAACCCAAAACTGACCCTGAACCCTAAAAATACCCCTTTACCCAAAAACTAAAAACTGACCCTGAACCCTAAAAATACCCCTTTACCCAAAAACTAAAAACTGACCCTGAACCCTAAAAATACCCCTTTACCCAAAAACCCAAAACTGACCCTGAACCCTAAAAATACCCCTTTACCCAAAAACTAAAAACTGACCCTGAACCCTAAAAATACCCCTTTACCCAAAAACTAAAAACTGACCCTGAACCCTAAAAATACCCCTTTACCCAAAAACTAAAAACTGAACCTGAACCCTAAAAATACCCCTTTACCCAAAAACTAAAAACTGACCCTGAACCCTAAAAATACCCCTTTACCCAAAAACTGACCCTGAACCCTAAAAATACCCCTTTAATTTAACATAATTAGCAATTAATCAATTAAATTAAATTAATTACCAATTACATTTTAATTAATTAACAAATATTATTTAATTACCAATTAATTAAATATTACTACCAATTAATACATTTACATATTTAATAAATAATAATTAAATTACTTCCCACCCTATTCCCCTATAAACCCACAACCCGCTACAGGAAATACATTATTTTAATTTACATAATTAGCAATTAATAAATTAAATTAAATTAATTACCAATTAAATTTTAATTAATTAACAAATATTATGTAATTACCAATGAATTAAATATTACTACCATTTAATACATTTACATATTTAATAAATAATAATTAAATTACTTCCCACCCTATTCCCCTATAAACCGACAACCCGCTACAGGAAATACATTATTTTAATTTACATAATTAGCAATTAATAAATTAAATTAAATTAATTACCAATTAAATTTTAAATAATTAACATATATTATTTAATTACCAATTAATTAATTATTACTACCAATTAATAAATTTACATATTTAATTAATTATAATTAAATTACTTCCCACCCTATTCCCCTATAAACCCACAACCCGCTACAGGAAATACATTATTTTAATTTACATAATTAGCAATTAATAAATTAAATTAAATTAATTACCAATTAAATTTTAAATAATTAACATATATTATTTAATTACCAATTAATTAATTATTACTACCAATTAATAAATTTACATATTTATTTAATTATAATTAAATTACTTCCCACCCTATTCCCCTATAAACCCACAACCCGCTACAGAATAAAATTACACAATAATTTTTAAAAAATCATTAATTAAAAATATTTATAACATAAAATGACACTTTTCACACATATTATAACATAAAAACACTATAAATAATTACATATTTAAAAAACGATATTTTTTACTATCTAGATTATATACTTGGATATTTTCACTTTCTATATTATTTACAGTCGATATTACTTCACTTACCTTAAAAACGATATTTTGGCTGTCGATATTCTGTCCTGTCGATATTTTCTCCAAACGATATTTAAAACTCGATATTCTGTCCAAACGATATTTTGGAGTCGATATTATGTCTGTGCACCCCACAACGGCCCCCACAACGCTAAGGATGCCTGGCCTCCACCTTGGGGGTGCCCAGGAGTGGACACCTCACAGGGAAAGCCAGGATGGGTTTCACAGCGGTATTCGTACAAGCGCCTTGAGACCCTTGTGGGTGAGTAGTGCGCTATACAAGTATCAATTTACAATTTTTTTTTGCGAGAGATTAAGCTATTGGCATTGTAAATGACAATGCCATTTATTTATCGGTTTTCAAAACCAACACATAAATAAAAAAATTGTCATTTACAATGCCAATAGCTCTAACTTTTACAAAGGTGAAACCGTTGCATTGTAAATGCTTGTTTTAATGAGTACTCGGGACTCACTGAGACAGATCTTTACGCTTTGCCAGTGGTTGTTGTATATAGCAATATGTCAATAAAGTTTCCCCTTTGGGCGAACTTTTTTAGGCAAACCACAGTTTACCACTCAATATCACTAAATTGCACCCACACAAATGAACTTAAGAGCAGATAATGATCAACATGAAACAGTCATAGAAAAGCATGTACATTTTATTTTGGTAAATGTTAAAAGCAAAAGATTTTTAAAAACATATTAACACAAATTACAAGACAAGGGACAAAACATAGGAAATTGATTCCAACTAAAATAAGAGTGAGAGATCACTAGAACGAATAAATTGATAATTCCTGCTCCAACTTATACGTTAGATTTCATAATCACAGGAGTATCATTCCAATTTTGACTTAGTGTTGCTCCACTCAAACAATTGCATCGACGCGTTTCGGTTCAGGCTTATAAATGTTCACAGCCAAAAACCTTCTTCAGGATTAAAATAATGTCCCCAAAATATCTGAAATAAAAATACACAATATAAGATATACATAGCCTTGACTGAAGAGTTACAAACATTAAACATGTTAAACCGACATCGCTCTTATGACACGTTAAACCACACTGCTCTTATCCAATATTGTGAACACATATCAGGGGAATCAAAATGAATTATTTTCTCCCAAAGATTAAAACTATCACAAAGGCAACACTTCATCACAAAATGCTATGCAGATGCTAAGCAGAAATAGGGGCAAGTTGACATTTGGTCAAAATCAAATAAATCCCCTAACAGCCAAAACGGTTCTATTTAATATTCGTTGATGGCTAAAACATGTGAGTTCGAACCTGAGCCCGACCACCCCGATGAATTAATATATACCAGGTGTTTACCTACTTTGATCAGCAGGTAGATATTTTCTGCGGCACTGCTATAATCAGCTACCTTCGAAGAATACCTACAATAGTTGATTCGAAATTAGTGATGTCCTATATATGTTGTTATTAACGATTCTTCAACATTATAACCATTCAGAGTTATATTTATTGTTAATAGAAACGGCCATGTCTGCTCATATTTAGAGTCACAGCGTATGCCTCGGACTCTATCAATGTATTGAACTGCAAATGCGAGCACAGACAGATATTAATTTATTGAAGAAATTGTTCGAGATGCTCTTTTAATAACACACCTATTTCTAAAGGAAAATCATTCGACATACGATATGGGAAGAGTGGATATTACACTCCATCTGTTTACCGAAAGAAAAGGGGGGGATTTTTTAAGGTTACGTTGATGGTAGAATACATCCATTAATTGACTCTCCCACATAGTCCAAAAACAGTGCTATTTTTACCTCAGGAGTTAATTTCAGATATGCGTATAAATATACTGCACTCTCTCACGAAAAATGACGGCTAGATCCCGTTCATCCTCATCAAGGCCAGTAGAATCTTCCGATCTTAATTAAGCCATACCGCCCGCAGCCTAAAGGATGATATACAGGCAAAATAGGGTCAAGTGCTCGTCGGCATATATGTTTAGCCGCCCCCACCCTCACAAGATACTGCGTACCTGCTCGTATCGAGATAAAAGCCGCAACGTGGGGTTCCGTGTCCTGTTCACTCCGCTGTCAACCAGTGAGTGAGGACCGTGGCTTTATATATAAAATGTACGCGCGACAGCGCGAATACGTTATGCTCAATTCGGTCTCGTCAACATCCGGGTCAAAAAGCATTTCCGGGTCATGACGATAGCGAGCACCATGCTCGATAACGGACTAGTATTGATAGAAAGCGGACTTACTTAACCTATTTTGTTTTAATGCAAGGCACTCGTGCGTGTCAACATTTAATATGTAGGTAAACACTTCATGTATAATAAACACTCAATAGATGTAAACATATATTAAAGATTGTATATGTGGCCTGAGAATGAAAAATCATTCAAGGAAAAAATTCTTTCAAGGAAAAAATTCTTTACATTTGAAAGTTCTTAATTTATAAATAACCTTATGGATGGTGCCAAAATTGTCATAACAACCACGGATAAATATTATTTTCTTTCAAATATTCATGGTTTCCAAATCTTAAAAAATAGGGCAGAAATAGTCAAAACAAACAACGAATATAGCACTCTGCTATATTACCATAACAGCCCTAGATATAACACACTAATGTCTAGTATTCAATAGCTAGACTGTAAAGCAAAATTATTCACCAAACAGCACATATTTCACTAATTAGTATGCAAACAGTATTCTAGATTTTACTATTCATTGCGTCTGGGAATTTACAACCAGTTACAATTCTAATCCAGTGATTACTTTATAACCGATCTAGGTACAAAATATGTATCTGATTGACAAAGTCAGACACAATTCTGAAACCGGTCATAAATATAAAGCAGTTAAACAACATTACTTAACACAAGATAACACATAGTTCTTATTACATCTAAAGTATCTTTGCGGCAAACAATGTTCCACATTCAAAGACAATGTATACAAGTCATCATTGTCAGTACAATCTATGCATATCATCATTATGAATACAATAAATACATTTCATGCGGGTCTGATAAGTCGCTCCCATTCCTCTTTGGAGTTCAGGCCCTCTCTAACAGTATTAAGAAATGAAATGTACCATTGTTCACGTGCCTTACGTTTAGATTGCATATTTCCTCCTCTTTTGCCAATAACAATCTTCTCGAGGATAAACCATGTGAAATCATTTTCACCATGACCAGCCTCGAGAAAATGTTCGACTAAAGGTGCAGTTATTTTTCTCGTTTTTATAGCTGACCTATGTTCCTGAAACCTAGTTCTAGCTTCTCTGCCTGTCTCTCCAACATAGCCCATTCCACAGGGGCAGTGCAATAAATAGACTACGTTTTTAGTCCTGCAGTTTGTAAAACTTTTAGATTTCAGCACATGATTGTTGAAATTAAGTTCCTTAGTCTGTATGCATTGTGGGCACATATTACATGTGAAATAGTGAAACTGGAAGTCTCCAGTTCCATCCCTTTAGGGCACACATAGGTTTTGTCTTTCCATAAGAAAAAAGACTTCCACTCTGTTTTGAAAATGTTCATAAATCTCTATTTAATTCATATGAGATTTGATTCTTTCTTTTCATTTCATCTTTGTCATATATTTTATAACATCATAAGCTTCAGGCAATGTCGTTTTTAGGATATCCAATGCATTTCGGGCATTTTTGTTATGCCCTTCATCAGGGAACAGACACTGCAAGAATAGTGTAATGTCAGTTACAGTTCATATTACAATGGGGTATTAATCACAGCACTGCTATTCATTATTGGGGTTAGTACATGCATATTCTTATGGTGTTCACTTGTTAAAAGTTAGGCTGCAAACGTCAACATTATCGGCGCCATCTTGCTCTTCTTGAACCCATTCGTGCACATAAGCGGCAGCCATTTTGAGCACCACGGCCTCCCTGCCCCTCGCTGATAGCCAGCGCGTCTCTAACTCTCTCCCTCGACCTCGCAGACATCTCCCCCCCCCGCGCGCTGACAACCCCCCCCCCCGCTCTCACATGCCTTGAGTCGTAAACCCCTCTTCAGCGCAGCACTGTCCCGGAATCCCATCCTGTTCCCAGCGCAACACCTCCCTTCGTTCCTTTCATGGTCCCAGACCCTTTGATACGAACCCCCCTTTTCCTGTGTGCCCGTTTTTCTTCCTCGTTCCCAGGCCGCCACCTGGCTCTGCGGATACTGTTTATTGCCCCCCCGTACAGTAGGAAGCTTCCCCCATTAAAGGACCCTCGAATTGATCAAAGCCTCCACCCTATGATATCCGATCAATCCCACCCATTCCGTGAATCGGCGGAATGTCCAGCTGCGCGATAATCATCACCTATTGGGACCGGGGTGGGGACTTCAACTGTAAATGTGTGTGGGAACGGGCCTGAAGGGGAGATTCCGGGGATGTCCTTTCATACTTCAAAGCATTGCAAGAATGTGTTACCTGCAATAAAGATCATAAAACTGTGTATAAGAGGCCAGGCCTCAGAGATGCGGGTAGAGCACCTCGTGACGATACTGGCTGTCCAAACTGATGTGTTCTCCTCCGGAGAGAATAAAACCTTGTTTCCTGCCTTCCAGTCTCCAGCGCCTGCCTCTTCATTAGTTAATATCTTGTGGGTTTAAGAGGCGACACCGCCGGGCAATACTTTAGGATCTTTTATTCTGATTGGTAGCCTGACCTTTCACAATTGGCGTCCCAAACGTGGGGCCCATCAGTGACTCGTGGATCCAGTGGGAGAGGTCCTGACGACAGAGTGAACGACTGCAACGATCGGGAAGTGCACCTGTCCGATAGACCCTCGTCTGACAGCCGATCATCCGAACTTCACTGGTTCCGAACAGACCTCTCTCGAGTGATCTACGGTCCTGACTGGGAACCATCAGGAGTGCCGCGAGGATTACGAAGAAAAGAGGACGATCGGGCGCTGGATTCGGAAGACAAGAAACTGTCCATGCGGTCCGGGTAAGGTCGTGTAAACACGACGAATTGCGAAATGATTGTTTAATTGTTTAGAAAATACTAGTATTACTCTTTGTTAATTTATTTGGAGATCCGCTGTCTGCAAACGGAGAAACAACAGGCTCTCTCTTTGCAAGCAGTGGAGGATAGGTAATGCAGCCGTCGTGCCTATCTTTCTCCCCCACTGATTAATTATTTGAACCTGAACTATTGTTCACAGACTGTTTTCTGGAGATTCTCTGTCTACAAACAGGAAAGAGCCCCCCCCCCCTTTTTGCAGATAGTGAAAGGGTAGGTAACGCAGACCTTTGCGGGCCTACTTATTCTCCCCACTGAATTGTTTAATTGACCGAACGTTGACTATTTGATATTGGTTCATGAGGTATTCACTGCCTGCAAACAACGTAGAATAGGAATATTCTGTCTAGTCTTTGCACGCAGTGATAAGATAGGCAGTGCTGACTTTTTGTCCCCGTTGTGATCCGTCATGTCTGTCTTCTCTCCACTGATTGGTAGCCTGTTTAGCCCGGACCGCTTATTAGAGATGGACCATCCGGCTCCACTGGAAGGCACCCCTAATAAGGACATGTTCATGAAGCATGGATTGATCGCTATAGCCTATAACAAGCTGTGGCATAAATATACGAAAAAGGATCGAGAAAGTCAGTGGCCACTGATAGGATCCTTCGATGATGACAAAATAAATGCGCTAGAAACAGCCCTTGGTAAAAACAAGACAACGCCCACTATGCTTGATAGTTTCGGCATGTGGCGCAAAGAAACTGAACAACGTAAAAAGAAAACTGAAAGTAGGTTGGGAAAAGAGCTGCGAAAAGCAGCCCACCTAGCTGCTCAGAAACTAGAAGGAGAGATAAAGGAAAGAGAGAAAGCCAAACAGAAACTAGAAATGGAAACATCAAGTCAGTGTCCGGTTAGAACGTCCTCCATGCTCTACCCTGATTTACCCTCAAGACAACGAGCCAACGATGATCTGCTGTTAGGTCCTCCGACCATCTACATGCCCCCTCCATATGCCCCTTCCCAACCCTTAGCACAGCACTCACCACCCCCAGGTACAAACGAAGGTAGCGCCACAGCTTCGGCCCCCATGGCCTCTGTGCCGGCCGAACCCCTTGTATTAAATACTACGCAAACGACAACGTTAGGCGACCCTGAGACCCGAAGGGCTGGTTCTGCAAGAACAAACAGACTAAGCAAAGATGAGCGAACAGGGATCGACAAGATAGCAAGGACACTGGTAGAAAGGAAGGAAGATGAAGAGTACATCACGGATATGTTTAACTCGTATACAGGGAGTCACAGACGACATTTTACCGTACGACTGTGTTACCATGTCTTGAACGCATACGAGGACCGATATCGAGACAAAGGTCCCGAGAGCCTAACGACTCTGTACCGGAAGGTCGATATCGGGGATGAGGGCGAGTGTGATGTGACGGACCTCCTTACGCGTACGCTTGAGGTTTTCCGCCACCTCACTGAACGAGAATCGGGAACTAAACCCACGACATCCGTAGTGACCGAACCACAAACTGAGCAATCTAACACCATGATGCCGATACGAGAGGCTGCCCCTTACTGGGTTCCCCCACGAGGTGCAGGGACTAACGATGATGCAAACCACCAAGATGCAAAAGGAAGGGTAGTGTACAACTGGGTCTACCAGCCATGGGACCGGCAAGAGATTCTGACATTCCGGAAATCTCTGCCTGACCTACGTAAAAACCCCACTGCCTTCTATACTGAATTAGGTACAGCCCTAGGTTCAACGATTATGACCCTGGCTGACATCGACTTGTTTTTCGGGTTATGTCTACCAGCTGATGTGTGGAAGCAAATCCGGAAAGTCGACCACCTTGAGCTGTTTGGACATACCTGGTCACAACTCGACAACATTGACAAACAACGAGGACCTGGACAAAAGCCTTTGAAATCCATTCTAGACCTTCCAGATAAAATCGTACAGAAATTACATAGCAAGTGGACCGAGAAATAAGGGACAACAGCGAGGGCCCCCAAATGACACGACTAACGACAGATCAGGCAGACCAAATACATTTGATCGACCCAGACAGAACCAATACCAGTAATCTGACTACGATGACGCCCACAACTTTGCATAGGACTGCCAAGGGCAAGGGAGGGATCCAGTCGAGCTCTATGTTGACCAGCAAGGCCCTTACGTCACTGCTAAGGTCCTGGGTACCAAGTCTCCATTTCTGGTAGACACTGGCGCAACACGTAGTGCGTTATCTAAACGACTGATTCCAAGGGCACCCTTGTCTGGCTCACTTATAACATCGACAGGTTTCGATGGAACGCCCTCCACTAACCCTTTGTCCGCCCCGATCCTCTTTGACGTAGAAAACAACACCACTGACACCACGTTTTTACTTTCCTCCAATAGCCCTGACGCCATTATGGGACTTGACTTATTGAAACACTTCCGAGCGACGATCAGATGTTCTCAAGACGGAGTTCGAGTTTTCCTTTACGACAACCCCGTTCTGCTTAGACATTGCCCTCCCCGACGCATGTTTTCCATCACCGACGCTGACACATCCCTGCTTGACACTCTGCCTCCGTATCTATGGGCCAAGGCGGATTCGGACGTAGGGCGCATGTTGATTGACCCAGTGCACATTACTGTCCGACCAGACGCAACGCTCCCAAAACTTCCACAATATCGGATATCGCCTGAGGGCGAGAAGGCATTGGTAAAGATTATTCAGTCACTGATAGACGCAGGAGTGGTAGAGGAAGTGGTTAGCAACGTTTGCAACAGCCCTATCTTGCCCATCATCAAGAAACAGGGAGAGGGAGATGAGAAAGCATACCGTTTTATCATTGACCTTCGAGAGATCAACAAAGTGGTGGTACCCCAGTACCCTGTGGTCTCAGACATCACCACCATCCTGACTTTGATTCCTTCTACTGCCACCACCTTCACTGTCATTGACCTCAAAAACGCATTCTTTTCCATCCCCATCCACCCAGACAGCCGATATCTCTTCGGCTTCACCCTAAAAGCCCGCTCATATAGGTTCTGCCGAGCACCCCAGGGCTACACAGAAAGCCCTAGCATCTACAGCCAGGCCCTCAAGAGGCAACTGGATCAAGTCCAGTTACCCGATGGAGTGGTGTTAGTGCAATATGTCGATGACATCCTTTTGGCAGCCGACACCACTCCATTAGCAGTTACAGCCACCATTCAACTCCTGCACTTCCTTGCGGAAAATGGCCACAAGGTCTCCAAGAAGAAGTTGCAATTCTGCCAACCCCAGGTCACTTACCTAGGCCACCTTTTGTCCAAAGAAGGGAGGAAACTCACCCCCGACCGGATCCAAACCATTCTCGAAACTCCTGTCCCTAAGACCCAGAAACAGGTTCGCTCCCTACTAGGCCTCACCTCCTTCTGCCGACAGTGGTTACCAAACTTTAGCCTCATTGTGAAACCGCTGCTTTCTCTGCTAGGTAAAGACGTCCCCTTCCCACTCCCTTGGACCCCTGAGTGTCAAACCTCCTTCACGGAACTACGAGATGCCCTTTGTTCGGCCCCTGTCCTAGGTACCCCGGATTACAAAAAGCCCTTCTCCCTCTACACTCACGAAAGGGAGGGGTGCGCTTTATCTGTCCTGACCCAGGCCATTGGCCCAAAGCAACGACCGTGCGCTTACTTCTCTGCCACTCTTGACCCTGTAGCCAGAGCCTTGCCTGCCTGCCTTCGAGCTGTAGCTGCTGCTGCAATCTCTATCCGACAGAGTGAGGGGATCGTACTCTCGAATTCCCTCACGGTACTGGTACCCCATGCAGTTGACACCCTCCTGAACCAAACCAAGACGCAACACCTGACGAGTGCACGACTGACTGGATACGAACTGACTTTGCTTGCACCCCATATCGCCCTGAAAAGATGCACCACACTGAACCCGGCAACTCTGTTACCCTTACCAGAGAACGATCCCAATGTGCACCCTGTACATGACTGCGTGACTTTCACGGACGAACAGACTAGAAGTAGGGTTGACCTCAGAGACACGGCTTTCCCTGACCCTGACGGAGAGCTGTGGGTGGACGGTTCTCGCATCAAACTCCCCGATGGCACCACTTCCGCTGCCTATGCAGTCACCACGGCTCGAACTGTAGTCGAGACAGCCTGCATCACGCAACGATCTGCCCAGGCAGCGGAACTGATTGCCCTGACACGAGCCTGCATTCTGGCAGCAGGAACCACAGCGAACATTTACACCGACAGCCAGTATGCCTTCGGGGTGGTTCACCATTTTGGGCTCCTTTGGAGGGAAAGGGGATTCTTGACCTCACACGGCACCCCCATTTTGCACGGGGATCTAGTCTCCGCCTTGATCGAAGCTGTCCTTCTCCCCAAAAAGCTTGCAGTCGTCAAATGCCAGGCACACAAAAAGGTGACAGACATCTTTGGGCAGGGAAATGCGCTAGCCGACATCACGGCCCGAACGACAGCTGAAAATAGGACGACAACACATATGTACGTGACCAGGTCACAAGCAGAAAAATGGACTGACGCTAGGGACACTATTAGAGACATTCAAACGGCTAGCACACAACACGAGCTGACTGAATGGACACGGGTGGGATTAAAAGATGACGAAGGCTGCTGGCGGACAAGAGACACAAACAAATGGTTGCTACCTGACTCGTACCTGATTCCCATACTGGCTATGGCACACTCCCCTGCCCACATAGGATCAGCCCCCATGATTGAACTTGTCTCCAGAGTTTGGCACAATGATAAAATCACAGACTCCGCCAAACGTCTGGTCCAACAATGCTTGATATGCCTGCAACACAACCCCGGGAAAGGAACTGTAGTACCCCGGGGAGGATTTGGGGTCCCAAATCACCCATTTGAAGTCCTGCAGATGGACTACATCCAGCTAGACAGGTGCCAAGGCCTGAAATATGTACTTGTCGTGGTGTGCGCATTTAGCAAATGGGTGGAAGCATACCCAACCCGTGACAACACTGCTATGGCTACTGCAAAAGTACTGTTAAAGGAGTTTTTCCCCCGTTACGGCCTTTGTCGTATTTTATGGAGCGATAATGGCCCCCACTTCATAGCCGAAGTCATCCAGTTCATCTTAAAGGGGTTGGGCATCAAGCAGAAATTCCACGCAGTCTTCCACCCCCAGTCTGCTGGACTTGTTGAGCGACACAATGCCACACTAAAGCTTAAACTGGCCAAGATAGTGGCTACCACGGGTCTGAAATGGCCAGACGCCCTCCCACTGGCATTGCTATCGATGCGTTCCACCCCCACCAGACATCACTTAACACCTTATGAAGTTGTTTTCGGTCGACCCATGAGTGTCTGGTCTGCACCAAAACCAACTTCCATTCATGACGTCCCGGACGTCCTAATGTCTGATTATCTGTATAAATTGACTGAAACTCTGTCTGTCATTCATCAGCAGGTGCAGCAGGCCATCCCCGATGCTTCCAGGGGTCCGGGTCACGCCATCCAACCTGGAGATTTCGTGCTGATCCGAAACTTTCAGCGGTCGAAGAGTTTGGAACCCCGGTGGACGGGCCCCTGGCAAGTGTTAATCACCACCCGGACGGCTCTTCGTGTGGAGGGGAAACGGCACTGGCTGCACGCACACCACTGTAAGAAGGTCTCCTCGACCCTGGCCACGACAGAAAACATCGACAACCAAGAAGAGCTCCTGAACAAGGACCGACCGTCGCTAACCTGCTATCCTGATACTGAAGCACTTGAACTTTCAAAATTCTCTGATCCCACTGTGCCATCCAGAGAAGGGTATTTCCTGCGCCGAAAGGAGGGAGCTTCGGCTAAGTAGACCACGAACTAAGTTGAATCTCAGAACGGTTACCCAAAGCAACCAAGGGTTACCTGGAGAGAAGCTAAACTAAGTCTGTGGTTCTGCCCACTACCGAGCACCTTGAAAATGAAGATGATGGAAGCGCCAGATAAGAAGATGATGGAAGCGCCAAATAAGAAGATGATGGAAGCAACAGGAAATACCCACTACAGAAACCCAAGAACAGACAGACTCCACAGCTCAAAGACAATTGCACTCTTCATCACAATCCTTTTCTGCTTCCTCCTCATGACCACACTCTGGATTGTGGAAGAAAATGCACCTGCTCACGAAACATTCATGACCACTGCTCAGCCTACCACCATGAAGGAACATTATCTGATTTCGCTCTCTCCTCAACTCAGAGAGAGGCGAAAGGAGTTTTGGAATAACTCTTTCGTACAGCTCCTTCACCAGCACAATCTCGCCACCAATGCCACCAACTGTTGGATCTGTGGGTTGCTACCCCACGCCACTGGACACTCGATACCATTCATCCCCTCACCCTTCTCAGTTCATGGCTCCTGCCTTGCTTGGCTGATCCTCCTGCAAGAAAGCTATAAGGACAATGCCACCTCCAGCAAAACCGTAACGCATTTCTTCCACGGGGTCTGGCGAAACAAAACAAAGGCACACTTCTGCCCGCAGACCTCCAACGACTCAATCCACATGGACATCCCTGCTAAAGAACGAATTGAAATGCAGGTGTTCAACAATCCAACCAGACCCACCTTCTCCTACCTGCGGAAACGAACGGCTGCCACTCTGACTGTGGCCCTGTCAGTCATCAACGTCACAGGCCACATGTGCATAGAAGGACATGGGACACAGCTGGTGGGCCGCAGTGCTTGCCGTTTTACTAGAACTTTGGACTCCACGGATCCACCTTCCTTTGTGTCGTCCCCAAACATGTATTTCGTCTGCGGCACAAAGGCCTACACCTGGCTCCCCAAAGGCTGGGGGGGCACTTGTTTCATCTCCTTCATCCTTCCTCCGACTTATGTGGCTCCAGCGAATCATCATAGACAAAAACGAGCCAAGGACATTGAGCAAGCCGACTCAACAGGAGCGCAGTTCCTCGATGCTATGAAGGGACTTGTTCCCCTCTGGGGCCCGATGGCAAACAGCCGTGCCATCCGACATCTGACTCAGGCAGTTGAGACAACAATGAACATCACAGCTGGTATCTTTGCTAACAACACCGCCGAGCTTCAAGCGGTCCGCTTGGTGGCCCTCCAGAACCGCCTTGTCCTAGATGTGGTTCTTGCGGACCGTGGTGGAGCATGCCGCATTATTGGGTCCAGCTGCTGTACATACATACCGGACAACTCACCCTCAGTGTACAAAGCCATCGAACATCTTCACAGACTCTCTGCAGAAGTCCACCAGGATCAGGAAGAATGGTCGCTTGGTGGTTGGTTCTGGAACACCGTTAAGAACTGGGGCTGGACACTGTTCACCATTATCCTGATTCATGTAGTTGTAATATGCGGTCTATGCTTAGGAATTCAATGTCTGCCACCTCTGTGTTCACTATGTACAAATTGTATTTGCCCTAAGACTGTGGACTTTGGAAACGAACGCATGGGAGCATTATATGATGCCGAGGTTAGGAATTTGATGAAGATTGACATTGAGTAGGCAAGTTGGCTAGATATGTTGAAAAGGGAGGACTGTTAAAAGTTAGGCTGCAAACGTCAACATTATCGGCGCCATCTTGCTCTTCTTGAACCCATTCGTGCACATAAGCGGCAGCCATTTTGAGCACCACGGCCTCCCTGCCCCTCGCTGATAGCCAGCGCGTCTCTCACTCTCTCCCTCGACCTCGCAGACATCTCCCCCCCCCGCGCGCTGACAACCCCCCCCCGCTCTCACATGCCTTGAGTCGTAAACCCCTCTTCAGCGCAGCACTGTCCCGGAATCCCATCCTGTTCCCAGCGCAACACCTCCCTTCGTTCCTTTCATGGTCCCAGACCCTTTGATACGAACCCCCCTTTTCCTGTGTGCCCGTTTTTCTTCCTCGTTCCCAGGCCGCCACCTGGCTCTGCGGATACTGTTTATTGCCCCCCCGTACAGTAGGAAGCTTCCCCCATTAAAGGACCCTCGAATTGATCAAAGCCTCCACCCTATGATATCCGATCAATCCCACCCATTCCGTGAATCGGCGGAATGTCCAGCTGCGCGATAATCATCACCTATTGTGACCGGGGTGGGGACTTCAACTGTAAATGTGTGTGGGAACGGGCCTGAAGGGGAGATTCCGGGGATGTCCTTTCATACTTCAAAGCATTGCAAGAATGTGTTACCTGCAATAAAGATCATAAAACTGTGTATAAGAGGCCAGGCCTCAGAGATGCGGGTAGAGCACCTCGTGACGATACTGGCTGTCCGAACTGATGTGTTCTCCTCCGGAGAGAATAAAACCTTGTTTCCTGCCTTCCAGTCTCCAGCGCCTGCCTCTTCATTAGTTAATATCTTGTGGGTTTAAGAGGCGACACCGCCGGGCAATACTTAAGGATCTTTTATTCTGATTGGTAGCCTGACCTTTCACACACTCTTGTGATGCTAGATTGCTAAACTCATGTTCTCAAAGAATTCATAGACATGTAATCATGCAAGTTCATACATAGTGTTTACATTCATAGTGAGTCGGTGTTTCACTTACAAGCCTTTCCTCTTTAGTGTGGTTGTATCTGTAAAAGAACGATGGGAGACATCGTCACATTCAATCTGTTTGTAAAGCGGCAAAAACGATAAGAGTTCGCCCGGTGGGGTTGGCTGAAATAAACTAACCTGTAGTGTCGATTTGGCGTGCTTCGGTCCGTTGAAAACTCTTCTGAAACGACGGCACAGACGAAAAACTGGCCGCGCTTTGCTATGTTCAAAAAAGTTCCGGTCATGTGACCATTGAAATAGAAAATAGACTATGCGTGTCTGATGTGAGTGTTATAAAACTATGCTTAGTTTAAATATTTCAGACCCGATAATATCAGATGTGGAGAAACGTGTATCTAGTCTATTCAGGGGAGAAATTGACTAAAAAAGTGAATTCACTGAGGAGGTTAATTATTCTGCCAAAAACGGAAAGCTTGTGTGGGGCTAGAACTTGCGATTGGTATACGTGTGAGAATGTGTTCCTCTACTCTTGAGCTACTGTGGTGTTACTCATGTGTGAGAACGGTCTAGACAGGGATGTTATGTCATAAGAAATACGTGACCTACCTTCTATTCTGTTTAGATCTATCTGTATGAACTCACTCAGTATTAACAAGCAATAGTCATTAGAGCAATTTTTACAGGTAACATGACAGTTCGATCCGGTCATTAAGACCCGTTGGTTTCTGGGTAGTACGTTTTTGTATCCAAAAGTTCTCTCTCCTTAGTAGGTGCTTGGTGTTGTCTCTTCCTTCTGTTCTCTGTACTGTTTCAAGTATCACGAACTTTAATTGTGAAATGTTGTGTTGTTCTTCCACAAAGTGCGCTGACAAAGCTGATTTGGTATTTTTCAATCGGATGTTAGATTTATGTTCTGTGAGGCGTACCTTGATGCGCCGTTCCGTCTTACCCACATACATTTTTCCGCATGGGCATCTTATTCCATAGATCAAGTTGTTGGTGTCACATGTTGCGTTTACCTTAAGTTTGATTGGGTGCCCCTTCATTGGGTGGTTGATTGTATTTCCCCTGATTATACTGTTACAGTTGCCACAGTTTAGGCATGGTTTGGTTCCAGTGAACTCAGTGGTCTCCGTGGATTTGTTTTGGACGATCTCACCAAGGTTGTTTGCTCTTGTGAATGCGAATATTGGTGGGAGTTTAAAGATTTGTTTGAAGTCCGGTTCTAAATTCAATATTGCCCAATGTTTCAAGATTGTGTTCTTGTATTTATTACTCGCCGTTGAAAATTTCGAAACCACTACGGTCCGTGTTTGTTCTGATTTGGCTCTAGAGGTTACATGTGCCACATTTATGATTACCTAACAAAACAGAGTTGTCTAGAGTTCTTTGGCTGGAATGCGATTCTTCTCTGTAAGTATGTACTAAGACATCACGTAAGCTCTTGTTATTTTTTTTTAAGGCAAACAAAGGTCTCTCCAATTTGTTAGGTTCATCATAATTCAGAATGTGCCAATTCTTATTCACTGCATTTTTGATTTGGTTGCTAAGATTAGAAAACCTACTCACAAACACAACTTTTTTAAGAGGCTCCTTTTTCTCTTTTTTATTTACCACAAGAGCTTCCCGGTCATAGAATCTTGCCCTTTTCATAGAGTGAGTAAGAAGTTTTTTCGGGTAACCCCTGTCTCTAAATTTCTTTTTTAAGGTTTCAGAGTGTCTGTAAAAATCCTCAAGACCGGAGCAGTTCCGTCTCAGTCTCAGAAACTGGCTGAAAGGGATACTTTCCCTTTGGGATTTAGGGTGAAAACTTGTAAAGTGTAACAAGGTGTTTTTAGCTGAGAGTTTAGTATAAAGTTCAACTTCCAAAAAAAACCCTACATCTTTGATGGTAATATCTAAGAAATCCACCCTAGATGTACTATATGATGATGTGAATCGTAAATTAGGATCACCCAAATTAAGCCAGTTTAAAAAATCATCAAGAAGATCAGTAGGGCCATCCCAAATAAAAAAGATGTCATCAATGTAGCGGTACCAGCCCGCTACATTCTCAAAAAAGGGCGTTAGCTCATTGTAGATATGTTTGGCCTCAAATGCACCTACATAAAGGCATGCCAGGCTCGGGGCACAGGTGGCCCCCATGCTGGTACCTTTCAGCTGTTTAAAGAATTCATCCCTGAACAAAAAAACATTGTTCATAAGGATGATTTCTATACATCTCACAATAAATATCCTGTTGGCGCCACCCAAATCATGAAGTTCCAGTAACTCATCGATGACATTCACCGTATCTCTCTGAGGAATGTTAGTGTAGAGAGACTCAATGTCAAGGGTAATTAGACACTGAGTCTCTCCACAAAACTCCCTTCCCTCAATCAGTGATATCATGTGGGCAGAATCTCTCACATAGGACTTCTGACCACATACCATTGGTCTCAAGAAATGATCTACATATTTACTGATTGGTTCAAGGAGAGAGTCTATACTGCTCACTATCGGTCTCATTGGAGGGTCAACCAGATCCTTGTGGACCTTCGGAAGGCCATATATCGCTGGAATTCTAGGTTCAGTGTTATTAAGGAACTTAAATTCCTCATCACAAATCCAGTTTTTACTCTTCGCCTCATTAAGAAGATCCAAACATTCTTTAGAGATTCTCAAGAGACTACTTTCATGTATCCGGGTGTAGTGTTCTTTGACCTCAAGTAAATTATACATCTTTCTATCATAATCAGTGGTGTTAAACAGGACGATTCCTCCGCCCTTATCTGCCGATTTAATCGTCAGAGATGTATCATCTCTGAGTGAGTTTAGAGCAGACCTCTCCTGTATGCTAATGTTATAAATATTAGGTTTTTTCGCATTGCAAACTAGGTTATGAATATCACTCTCCACAGCTTTCTCAAAAGCTTCTACATTTCTGCTGACCATCGACAGCGAGGGAGTGAACAGTGACTTAGGTTTAAGGCCAGAGATATTTGTGCGATCAATCGGTGCTCTATTTTCAAAGAATCTATTTAATCTAATCTTCCAAAAGAAAAGGCGCATATCCTTTTCTAATTGGAACTGATCTATATGAGCAGCAGGAACAAAGCTAAGGCCTCTACTTAAAATGCTCATTTCTGTATCACTAAGGACTTTGTCAGATAAGTTGATTATTGGTATTCGGCCGGTCTCCAATAGCGTTTGCTCCTCGTGCTCATATACCCCTGTTGCTGAGGAGGGGCCCGTTGTATTGACCCCTCCCTGAGTTCCCGTTGTAATGTTGCCCCCTCCTTGGGCGGTGTCCTAAAAAAGTTCCTTGTTCTTTGGGGAAATTCCTGCCTGTCTGTTCTTCTCTTTCTGGACAGTCCTCTTCGCTACTCGATCCTGATGTTTCTGAAAAGGTGATTTGTTTTCTACCCCCTCTATTGTACGTTTGTTTATTATGTGGTCTGTCCCAGTAGGGTTCATTTTTTTGCTGATAATAATCTTCTTGAAGAAATGGATAAACCTTCTCAACAGAGAATTTCTCTATATCTTTTTTCAATTATTAGTTTTCTTATTGGTTAAGTATTCACTATAACCTTCTACATCTCTGTTGATATCTTCCAACTTCTTTTTTGCCTCGTCTAAGGCTGGACAGTTTTTTAATTCATTTTCCAATTTCTCAATTTCCTCTTTCTCTAAAATAATTAAACCTTGGGCTGTCTCAATAATTAAAAGCATCCAATCACGGCTGCACCTGTTGGATATCATAGTCCAAGTATCTAAAAACTTGTTATTCTCAACGAACAAGCCGGGCTCATTCCGTACCTGTAACCCTATAGGGATAATACCAGATTTAACATATTCACAAAGGAAGTCCGCATGGGCTTCAGTCCGTATAAGTTTCTTTTTAAGGTTGAGGAGCTTTCCCCAATTTTCACCTTTCCCAGTAAGAACTGTGAATTTTTTACCACTCTTGGTACTGATGATTCTGTTGAGTTGGTCCTCGCTGAACCCAAATGTTCTAAGTTGATCCATTGAACCCAATCTATCACCACAATGAAAGGAACTCTCCAACAACTAGGGCTGTTCACAATGTCTCTAACAAAAGAGAGGGACCCTAATGAACCCAAAGGGGTAGAGTACCGGAAGACAATATGTCAATAAAGTTTCCCCTTTGGGCGAACTTTTTTAGGCAAACACAGTTTACCACTCAATATCACTAAATTGCACCCACACAAATGAACTTAAGAGCAGATAATGATCAACATGAAACAGTCATAGAAAAGCATGTACATTTTATTTTGGTAAATGTTAAAAGCAAAAGATTTTTAAAAACATATTAACACAAATTACAAGACAAGGGACAAAACATAGGAAATTGATTCCAATTAAAATAAGAGTGAGAGATCACTAAAACGAATAAATTGATAATTCCTGCTCCAACTTATACGTTAGATTTCATAATCACAGGAGTATCATTCCAATTTTGACTTAGTGTTGCTCCACTCAAACAATTGCATCGACGCGTTTCGGTTCAGGCTTATAAATGTTCACAGCCAAAAACCTTCTTCAGGATTAAAATAATGTCCCCAAAATATAACAATCTGAAAGAAAAATACACAATATAAGATATACATAGCCTTGACTGAAGAGTTACAAACATTAAACATGTTAAACCGACATCGCTCTTATGACACTTTAAACCACACTGCTCTTATAAACATACATCCAATATTGTAAACACATATCAGGGGAATCAAAATGAATTATTTTCTCCCAAAGATTAAAACTATCACAAAGGCAACACTTCATCACAAAATGCTATGCAGATGCTAAGCAGAAATAGGGGCAAGTTGACATTTGGTCAAAATCAAATAAATCCCCTAACAGCCAAAACGGTTCTATTTAATATTCGTTGATGGCTAAAACATGTGAGAGTTCGAACCTGAGCCCGACCACCGCGATAAATTAATATATACCAGGTGTTTACCTACTTTGATCAGCAGATAGATATTTTCTGCGGCACTGCTATAATCAGCTACCTTCGAAGAATACCTACAATAGTTGATTCGAAATTAGTGATGTCCTATATATGTTGTTATTAATGATTATATGTATATATATGTATATAGCACACACCCTGAACTAAGCGGTCTCTTTGCGCTTTGTGCTCATGGGAGGTTTTGGATTGAGAGCACTATCACAGAAACCAGACACCCAGAGCACACTGTGCTTTCTCAGCGAGTGGGGCTGGAAGTAGTTCTGGCTCCAAGCTCGTTCAATTCTTGGCCTCTACGCTGCAACTGTTCTCAAATGTGCTATTGTGAGGGGATTCTGACGGCCAAATAAGTAAAAATTATCTTCTAAATTCGGACGGTTTAGCAAAGAAATCACCAGGTAGATCTGGAATGTTATAAAGGTGAAAAGTTCTAGAAGTTTGCGCCCAAACATAGAGTTTTACATACTGTAATAAAGCACATACTAGTAATTGTATGGTTAAGAAAGGAGGTCTTTATTAATCAACCTCATCCACAATCTAACAGGAATAACTGACAAAGCTGGAACCTTCCCAAGGTTCACATAGGGAACATTCCACTGACTTGGTTCCAAACAGGAACACCCCCATGGAACCAAGTCACATCATCACACTCCTTCCCCTTTACATTTCACAAGATCAAACTTAAAGATGATGAAGAAGTACAGAGATAATAACTAAATAGAATAATGACACAAAACCAAACATAGTTCTAGCTGACATACAACCCACACCTCCCTTACAATAATATTAAAACCTTTGACAATTTCCTGCAAAAAGAGAGAGTTGTTATACATAGTCATTCAAATAAGCAGGAGCTCTAGTAACTCTGCTAGAGCTGCGAGAGTCATTAACTCTTGTGACAGACTCAGTGTATTCTTTTTTTATAAGAAACAGATGGTAACAAAACATCACTTGAATCACTAATAGGCACATGTGCAACCCTATTAAGGTTCCAAATTCGCCCATCATCTGTTTTCACTGCATTTTTGAACATTTTTACAATTTTCTTTGCATCGGTAAACTTAGACCACCTCTTACAACCCACAGGAACCCTAATTTTTACCATGTCACCAAGTTTGAAATTGGGAACCAAAACATTTTTTTCCTCATCATAGTAGATTTTCCTTTTCCTCTGTTGCTGGACTTCTCTGTCTCTCCATTGTCCAATACTGTTATCTTTCAAACCTTTGTCCAGATCCATCCAACCTGGACACAAATTAGTATTAGATGACCTACCCCTAAACAACTCGAAAGGAGTCTTGTCTGTTGTGCAATGAGGAGTGAAACGATAAGCAGAAACTCTATTCTGCAATTCCACCCTCCAATCTATTGAATTAACTCTAGCTAACTGAATTCCTTCTTTCAAAGTTTTGTTTAACCTTTCCAGGGAACCATTGGATTCTGGATGATATAACAAAATCCTTTTGTGAACAATACCACATTTTGTCAAATAATCCTCAAACTCAACTGAACAAAATTGAGGCCCATTATCCAAAAGTAAAGACTTAGGAAAACGTTCACTTTTAAATAATGTTTCTAGAAAATTTATCACACAACGAGAGGTGACATCTCGTACAGCACTAACTTCCACCCACCGAGAATATAAGTCCATCAACACTAACAAATAAGGAGTATTCTGCTCTCCATGTAATGGACCGACAATATCTATTGCAACTTCATCCTACGGGCACAAAGGCAAAACTCTGCACACCATAGGTGTGCACCTTGGTTTGAGTACTTTGTCACTTACACAGCACGCCACACAGTCGCGAACAGCCCTTTCCACCATCAAATCAAGACCAGGCCACCAAAAATTCTGTCTAATACGCTCCTTTGTTTTTGAAATACCCAAATGACCAACATGGGCCATATTGATAATGTTGTTTCTCAAAGTCACAGGAGGAATTAATCTAGTTCCCCTTGCTCGAATCCCATTCACCACAGCTAATTCATGAGCAACTAACGACCAAGGTTTTGACAATTTCCCATTATGATTTTTAGATACATAATTCATGACTTCAACCAGTTCACCATCCTTAGATAATTCTTCCTTCCATTCGTCCTCTTTTATGGCACCAGACGTAATTTCACAAACACTGACTTCCCTCTCCTCAACTCCTTCATCATGCTCGTCCTTCTCCAAGTCATCTACACAATTCACTAAACGTGACAAACAATCCACGGAAACATTAGTGCTACCAGGAATATATTCAAATTTGAAATCAAATTCCTGAAGAGCAATTACCCATCTCCTAATCCTTGAAGAAACAGCATCTAGACCCTTTTTCTCCAAAATCTCTATTAAATGTTTGTGATCTGACCTTACAACAAAAGGACAACCCCAAACAAGTTTCCTAAACTTATTAATAGCCCACAAAATAGCAAGAGCCTCTTTCTCTATCACAGAGTAATTTAACTCTGCACCTTTCAAACACCTAGATGCACAAGCGATGAGATTTCCTCCCCCATTCCTAACCTGAAACAACAAAGCTCCAAGTCCTTTACAACTTGCATCTGTTACAATGAAAGTAGGCTCACCTGGTCTAAATGTTTGTAGATTCGGTGCACATTTGAGCTCCTTTTTAATTTGTATAAATTCCTTATTACACTCATCAGTCCAGACAAACTCACATTTCCTACACATCATACCTCTTAAATTCTCTGTTTTGTCTGCAAAATTCTCAATGAATTTATTGTAAAATTCCGCCATTCCCAAAAACGACGAAAGGTCCTCCTTTGAACAAGGTTCCTTAAGCTCTTCAATCGTTTTTACCAAATCTTCTTTTGGCCTCACACCAAAACCAGAAATATGATGACCTAAATAATCTAGTTCTGTCACACCAATCTTACATTTGTCAGGTCTAAGAGAAAGACCAGCTTTTAACATCTTCCTAAGTACACACCTTAATCTACCATCATGTTTCTCCTTAGTTCTTTCACATATCAACACACCATCCTGATAACATTTCACGCCACAAACATCCTTTAACAAATCATTCATTATCCGCTGAAACACTGACGCCACAGAAATGAGACCAAACGGCATTCTTTTAAATTTGTAGGATCCGAAAGGGGTTATGAAAGCCGTCAACTCTTGTGATTCAGAGGACAGAGGAACTTGATGATAAGCCGAAGCCATATCTAAGGTCGTAAAATAGCACGCACCATCCAATGTTTCAACAAGTTCTTCAATGTTGGGAAGAGCAAATGTATCTACTATCACCTCATTGTTTAAAGCACGAAGATCTACACATAGAGGAATCTCATTATTGGTTTTCTCGCAACGACAATGGGGACCAACCGTTCTGTCGCTTCCACAGCTTCAATCACACCAGTTTTTAATAATCTCTCAATCTCTTCCTTCACAGCATCCTGCATACAGATTGGAACACGTCTAACTTTTGCAGCAACAGGAATGGCACCAGTTTTTAGCTTGATTTTGTGTTTGTAACCTCTCAGACATCCAAGTTTCTCACTGAACAATTCTTTAAAGTTTCCTATTACTGCTTCACTATCATCATTTACAGACTATACTTGAATTGAAGGATTTGCATTCGGATTGAACACCACACCCAAATTAGCTTGATGTGACCAGCTTATTAAGCTATCACCTTTTTCCGCAACATAAATTTTCCCAACAACATATCTCTCATTATATTCTATCATTTCTGTGAAGAACCCTAACATATTGATTGGTTTTTTCCCAAAACCAGTTGGTCTCATATCAGATCTTTTTAAAACAAATTTCCCTTTAAAATGTTTTAAATAATCTTCTTTTGAAATAAAAGTTAAATGTGAGCAAGAATCAAACTTCATCTTAATCTTAACTCCTCCTACATTAACCCAATCAGAAGGATGTTCTAAGATGCCGTCATTAATTTCGAAAGTTACTTCTTTAGTTTCAACTCTAGTGTCTCTTCTAAATCTTAGACTGTCGCAGGGATTCCGTTCTCCTACAGAACTGTGCATAGAGATTTGGAACCTCAGTGAATTAGGGTGGCCCAAAACTCACCTCAGTACCCAAAACCCCCTTACCAGGCTAGCTACAGTGTCTCATTGGTCATAACAAACTCCCAATGTTTAGACAAACCAGAACATGAACTTACGATACCTCAGGTCACGTGGAACACATGAGCACTCTTTCGTTATACAATCATTTCAAACCAGAACGTGGAGTAAATGAGGACACGTGCACATTTGAAATATTTATTTACTAATGCCGTTTTCTCAAACGCAGATTCTTAGATAATTCAAGGAAACATATTATCAGAAGCAAAGTTATCAGCATAGTTACTAGTCCATAAAAAGCGAATGGTGACAGCATACTAACATGCTGTAATGAATAAGGGTTAACACCACCTATTTCTCACCCTCCCTAACTAGCATATTATATTAATATCTAAGAAGGTCTCTTTGGGTTTTAGCAGGGCGGGCCCATACCTCAAGATCCTAGTATGAAGAGATCACATCAGCTTCCACCAGCTCTCTCTGCATGCGAACCGCATCAAGTGAAGTGTGAGTGTTCTAAACAAAGCAATATAAAACCCGCCTAAAGCCTAAATTTGGCAGAAGCTGCACTTATGTTATGTCTATGAAGGTGCGGAGATCAGACCTCATAACAATTCTGTATCGTGTTATCCTTGAAGCTTCAGCACTCTCTGTACAGACATAGTTTATTAAGCAAAGCTGATATCAGAGCAATACCATATTATTCTCATGTAAATCACAACGGACTTCTAGGTTGAAAGCTAAATCAACAATTAAGTGTCGTGTGCAGAAGCAGCAAAAGGAAAAATGGCGTTTAAACATTTAATAAGCCTATGCTAACTTAACACATTATAAAGATAAACAGTAGCTATATGACACCCCCCTTGATCCGAGCACGGACAAGATAAGATAAGATAAGATAAGGGCATCTTCATGAAAGCAGAGTTCAAGAACGATGAGCAATGTTATAATTAAAAAATATGATGGGAAAAAAATTCCATGAACCAACTCAAAAATTCAGAATGGCAATGTAGTGTCCATCAGCACTCAAGTCAATAGGTCCGGGAGGTAAAAAAATGCAAAGAAAAAGGTGTCATGATCAGAAACCAAGAAAGTTTTTAGGGTAAGACCGAATATGCAAAATATGCAGCAACAGCCTCCAACATGAAATTACCGTCTTCATCCGAAAACAGTTCAGCCATCCAATTCAAAAGAGGGAAGAACATACGTGCTCTTCTAGTACCGGAGCCTCTATCACCATCAGAGGACAACTCGGTGGGTTTTCAAGAAAGCTCTGTGCCAAGAAATCTTGCGCTGCTGCGAGTATGTTCCAAGGATTAGTCTATGCATCAATGCCAAGGCCATAATCCTATCGCCAGAACAAACCAACTCGTGAGCCACGACGGGACACATCAGCTGATTAAAATCGACGTCATGAGAAACCGTCTTGCAGAGACACAAATCAATGGCCCAGTCAAAATCACAGCTCAGGCAATGAAATACAGGCTGGACACATGTGAAATAGGAAACTCGAAACGATAATCCAAACGCCGTGCTTAAGGTCACAAGCGGCAGTGTGCCATAATATTCAAGCATCCTGTTGCGAAACAGTGCCAGGAGGGGCTGCGCGGCTTCTTGCACATGAAGGGCATCCATATTTAATGAAACAAAAAATCACCAGAACGCCTGCTGCTAGTGCCAGTAAAACCAGGAATCCACCAAACAGACTTGAAAAAATAGAATGAAAGAAAGCAGGAATGACTCCAAATATTTTCTCAAATGAAGTCACGAGACCGCAGCTAACTATTTTAAAAAAATGCGCCAGCCCCGTCGTCGAGGACGCGTTAAAGATTGAATGAACCAGTTCGCTGAAATGCAACGGTAAATCAGTATTTAAAAGGGCCTGAACCTCTGTACGGGTGTTAGCTATGTGAAGCACGAATGTTTCTCGAGCCGAACTCAAGGCCACTTCTTTTTGGGACAATAGAGCTCTTATTCTGCTCATGCCATTGAACTCCGCTTTCAAGGTTGGGATGCGCCGCCAGATGGAAACATCCCCGTTCCCATGCGTGGGTGGGTATAGCACATTTTTGCAGCAAACTACACGCTCAGTTACTGTTACCACATAAGCAACACCTTTAATTAACCCGCAACAATCTTCATTATTTAAAAGTAAATAACTTCCGTTCCCCAGTAAGGTAAAAGTCGGGATGATTGCTGGAACCGGAGTCCCTTTTAAAACACAGGCTAAGTTCGGCCGATCCTGGTTACAAGAACCGTGCAATTGTATGTGCCTACACATTAATGAGTGATCTGGTGTTTCTGTACACTCCTCCCCATTCAGATAAACCTCCTGTCCATCTTTTAAACATCTATAGGTAAAAGGAAGGGACCAGACTTCATGGAGAAACGCACTACCTAATGGTTCATATCGACCTATGGCAACATATCGCATACAATTCGTAAACTTATACAAAGCAAAAGGTAATGTTATCAAACCGTGGATAAGCCACGTTGCAGCGGTGGCCTCCGCCACAGAAAAAGGCAAGGACTCTAATCTCTCAATATGTAACATTGAAAAGGAAGCATCTCGCATGGAAAGCAAGCCCTGCTTGTCAGTTAAATTAAAGGGGGCAAAGAGAGAGGAGACATTCATGTAGGTCCATGGCACCTTGCCAGACTTAAGTGTTTGTAGGGTCCACGCAAATTGCATGATAGAACGCAATTGATTCTGACCATGGTACAATACAGACACTTCATCCTGCACAATATCCACTACAGAAGACACAATATTATCTAACGTGTAAATGCGGGAAGAAAGCATGTTAATACTATTGTCCACCACAGCAAGCACTTTTTCTAGATTGGCTTGATCTATAGCTCTAAGGCGTGTCGCCGCCTCAATATGTGATGTCTTCCAGATTTCATTGTAAACAGCATATATCCACCTTTTTGATCTACCACTAGCTGGGCCTTTTATGAAATCATTTAAATCTACATCATCATTCAGCTTCGCAAGATGTAATTTAACAGCAGACAATTTAGAATGTGTCAGCCAATTTTGACATAATTTGCCCACTGAGTAAGTCGTGACAGAATGTTCAGTTTCAAAACGTGGATCAGGTCTGACCTGTTTAAAGCCATCAGATAAACCCAGAAAACTGTGCTGGCATGAATCAGCACTTCTGTGCCACATCAGCCAACTCTTTGGATCCATACTGGACATGTTAAAGGATGAATTCAGCAATAGGGTCTGCAAGTCCCTAATCGAAAACTGAGTATAATTACTCCAGCCAGAATATTCTTCTAACTCAGGGATGGTTGGAGTATTCAATTTTTTAGAAGTAGCCAATCCAAAGCATGTTGTTTGTGAAATAGAGGAATTCAAAAACAACATTTGATTCGGGATGAGATAAGCACGGTGCAAAGCCTCAGTGCCTTGTACCTGCCAGCTTTTAGAACTCTAAACAGATTTTAGGTCAATAGTTTCCTTCCATAATTCATAGCCGCCAACAGCCAGCTGATCATTAAAGGACTTTGAGTACAATAATTTGGTATCGGTAAGTCTAACCTTGGACATAGGCTTCTGTCTCATTTTGAAATAAAAGGACTCAGGATTAGACTGATTGAAGTCAGTAAAATAAGTGTACTTTTTCAAAAAAGTACTTGAACTGCCTTGTTTCGGAGCGGGGCAACGCTCCCATTGCGTATAATTTACAGTATTCCTTCTGGAAGTCGTTTTATGTAAGAAGTGATTGCCAAAATGTTGAAAGCAAAACAAATCACCATAATTAGCAGATTCTAAGTACAAATCTTCAGCATCAAAGGCAGCATAGTATTTCAAATCAGAAAACAAAGACTCTACGGCCTGAACATCCCAATCATCAGAACGTATGTTTTGTTTCACTACATCCCCCATGTTCACTCTAAGCACATTTGGGACATTAACAACCTCAGTGGGGCCATGCATTTGAAATCTAACGGCATCCCACACTATCCCATCAAGGACAGGCCAAGCAGTGATGTTAACAAATGTCAAGTCTCTTTTCAGTCTGTGTGCAGAATGCGACGAGGAAAGGGGGGCCAAAGTTCCATTGAGATGTCGAATGCAAGTTCTCTCCTCGACATAGTGTCCATTCACAATTCGAAAAAAATAAAACACAAACCCAATTGACATAAAAAGGTAAATTGAAAAAAGCACCAGCCAAATATATGTCTAAGGGGGTATCAAAAAATGTTTTTTAAATAAACTGGCATAAACTGCAAACCGTGAGGGTCTCTTGGAGGCATTGGAAACAGAGTCAAACGAAAATCTGGATTCTGTGGCCAAACGGGTCTGCAGGTCAGGCATGGATAAGTCAGTGGGGTAAGTGTAGTCTATTTCATCACGGTCAGTACCAGGCAAAGTACTTAATAAAGGACTGGAAATTGCAGGCAATTCGATGGCCACTTCAGTTTCAGGAGAAGAAGCAGTGGCCAAAACAGAATTTCTCACAGTGGAAGGACAGGAGACTGCCGGTGTCATGCTAAGAAGAATCGGCCATTCTGTGTATCTTGACATTGTCAATTGAGATAAACCTGTTTTCCTTACGACCAGGAAGCGGTGGCAAAATGACTGTTCTTGTGCCCTTCACTCCAAGGACTGGAACCGGAGCTCGATAGGAAGGACCAAATTCTTTCTTGTTAACGATCTTCTCACGAACCAGTTCTCCAACTTGGGGTAGCCAGCCAACTACCGGGATCTGCAACGCATCATCCGACGTGGAGGGCAAATGTTCCTTTGCAAGACTGTCTCTGGTCTTTTGTAGATCCTGTAAAACAGTGCAATGTTCATCTACGTCAAAGGTCGCGGCGCGAGCCACGCAGTCTAGACCGTCAAGGTCAGGGACGTACATCTTGATGCCAAAGAGCATTTCGTATGGGGTCCGCCCACCCAGAGACCTTCTAGGGAGATTATTAAGAGCACGCTGCACGCCATTGAGGTGGGCCAGCCAGTTTCTGCCAGTGCCTATAACTCGAGCTGTCAAAGATTGCTTTAAGTCACGGTTAATTCGCTCCACTACACTATTACCCTCAGGTCTGTAGGGAGACGAAAACTTGACTTGGACCCCCAGCGAAGTCATGGCATCCTTATACGCCTTAGAGGCGAAAGCCGGACCCTGATCCGAATGGAAGGCACCACAGGCAAAAACCCCTACAAAGACACGCAAATCTCTTATGACAGTCCGTGAATCAGCGCTGCGATGGGGCCAAACCCACACAAAGCGTGTGCATGAATCAACTGCTGCTAAGATGTACTTATGCGCAGTATCAGAGGAAAAAGGACTGCATTGATCTAAATAAACACAACCTAGTGGCTTATTAGATATGTACAACTGTGTCTGTGGCGGACGCGCAGCAGTCGAAGGTTTGATCTGCTGGCAAATGTCACATTGAAGGACATAATCTCACGTCTGTTTGTACAGTCCCCGGCACCAGAAACGTTGTTGTAATTGAGCTACAGTGGCCAAGACGCCCGCATGCGTAGACGCAACACCTTCATGTGCCGCTGTAATCAACGTAGCCCTGCGATCCGAGTTGGGAATCAAACGTTCTCCAACTTCAGGAATTTTCACAATAGGAACCTTTTCGGGACTTAAGTGGTATGTGTACTTCGAAGGGAACCCCGTAGGATGTTTACCTCCCTTCTCAGTGGCTGCAACAGCCGCCAAGATGTCATCATCAATCTTACTTTTGGACCGTGTAACTGCTGCAACTAAATATGTAGACACCGCTGATTTCGCTGCTTCATCAGCAAGCGAGTTACAGACAGCGTGGACTCCCACACGCTGATGGCCGAGAGTATGAATCCCAAAAATGAGTGGCAACGTAGCCTTAAGCTCAGCCACTCGAACCCAGATCATCTTGCGTTTTATTGTGCTACCCTTGGAATCACGAAAATCATTCTGAATCCAAAAGAACAAGTTTTCATTGTAAGACTGGACACAGTAGTAAGAATCACTCACAATAAGAGTAGTCACACTAGGATCAGCGTACTCCAACGCTAGTAAAAGAGCCCGAAGCTCTGCCAATTGTGCGGTGCAGTCCCCTAGAGTCTGCGTGTGCACAACTCTGGACTTGAACTCATCGTTCACCATGGCACCCACCACAATGGCGCATGCGGAAACGTAGGCGTGTTTAGAGCCATGCGCAACCTGCGCCGAACCATCAGTGTAAATGATGCAATGGAAGTCCTCCAAAGGTCGCCTAGCTAGAGGAGCAGGATGAACAAATTCATACTGCAAGTACTCTTGTGACCGTAATGAGGCGTCAAAAATAAGTGTGACATCCGTGGACGTCAAGGAAGCAGCCCATTGAATCCACCGAGGGTGCAAAGCTTTAGAATTTGGTACACTGGCTTTCGTAACTGCCTCCAAATGAAGACAGGGTGTAACAACCAACATGCGTTTTCCCTGTGACAGAGCACGTTCCTTAAGAATCGCCATCTGCACAGCCGTTAAACACTTTCTCCACAGTGGAAAACCGCATTTCAGCTGAAGTGTACAAGTGTGACTTGTAAGCAATAGGTACTGTGTCTCCTTCATTAAAAGTGAGGTACGTGAAACCCACTGTCCCAGGAATAATTCTTAATACCAGGTTGGTGTGGTTATCACGAGTCAGTAAGAATTTAGAAGCGAGCAGATCAGCCTGCAAGGATTGCAAAATGGCTGAGTGCTCAGGCAGCCAGCATGACTTGGAAAAAGTTGGTTGTATCAAAGCATACAAAGGCTTGATACGCTGGGCATATTCCGGAATGTATGTCCTCCCAAAATTTAAAAAGCCCAGTAGAGACTGTAATTTTTTCAGCGTTGTAGGAGCGCGCAACTGTGCGCATTTCTCCAAGAAGTGAGGAGCCAAACCTCTACCTTCATTGTTGAGCTCATAGCCCAGGAACAACACTGTGTACTCCGCAATGTGCGATTTTGCAGAGTTAAATTTGTAACCCATGTCTGCAAAGGTACAAATAATGGAATTCACTCGACACAGATGCTCCCAAATTTCGTCGTCTGTGAGATATATGTCATCCACATACGAGTAAGCATCCGGGTCGATCCTCTCCAAAAGAGAGACTATGCGGGCGGTAAATATACCAGGACTATTCTTATAGCCCATTGGGAGACGCCGGAATTGTTTTTGGACCCCAGCGCACGTAAAACTGGTCCATTGGGAGCTAAAGCTATCCAATCTGTGGGCATAAAAACCGTTGGTAATGTCAAGCGTCGTTTTAAAACGCTTACCCACTAGACTATCCAGCAGGGCAGAGCCGTGAGTATTCTGTACTGCACAGTTACGGCAATGCGAGTTTAAATGCCGGTAATCCAATACCAAACGATACGATCAGTCAGGCTTGGTCACAGTAAAAAGAGGGTTATTCATCGGTGACACACATGTTTCAATAACTCCCTGATATTCCAATTGTTCAAGGATTGCCGCGACGGAAGCCTTTGCTTCACGCCGTATGGGATATTGAGGTTGAGGCTGAGGCTGAGACCGTAAAGGAATCTCGTGGCACGGGGACAATTTATCCCAACCACATTGTTTGCGGTATAGAGCCCTAGCCCACTCTTCTGCAAAATGTTGCGCATGTTCCTTCGAGACAGTGTTCGCGAAACTCGGGAGGATTACCTCCTCCCTTCGCGGCGCTGCGAGCACAAAAGGTGGGGGCCAGTCAGCCTCCGAAAGCAAAATGTCATATGTAGATGAAAGATTTTCCCAAAATACCCCTCTGATGGTACGTTGTATGTCACCTTCTATTAACAGGACAATTTCATAAAGTCTATCAGGGTGAGCAACTGTTGTATCTGCTGTTTCTATCACAACGTAAATATCAGTCGCTGTCACCCTCAGTAGTGGACGCAGGGCCTCTCTCACTATGGTAATCTCCGCCGCGCTGTCCAGCAAGGTCAGAGCCCACGTCAGATTCCGAAGCCGCGTTCTCACTATCTGTGGCATATCGATGCGCTGTTAAAGCTGCGACTTTCTTCTTTGCAAACTGTGGTCTCTTCGGCGTTGAGCCATCCTGCTGACCCGTGCCGTCTGTCTTGCGGGGCTGGTCACGTCCTTGCTGACCACCCCATCCCCTTCCGCCTCCTCCACCACCGGTCTTCGGAGCCGATGAGTCCTGAAAGGAACGAGGAGAGCGTTGATCAGAAACCTGAAATCGATCAGGTGATTTAATCGTCGCGCGATCGCGCAAGTCATAAACACGTTCTGTTTGCGCAGGCAACTGAGACGCAGGTTGAGACTCCTGTTTCTGTTGTTGTTGTTGCTTACCCTGTTTCTGTTTTTTGGGCCAATTTTGTTTTTTGGACTGGGGCTGAACTTCTGTTTCTGAAGCCTGACCCTGGGGCGTCTTCTTCTCTTTTACAGAAAAAGGCTTTAGACCCTTACTAGTGCGACCCACTGTTTTATAAGCAGCCACTACTATCCTCGCCAACTGACCGGGTTTTTCGGCATCGGGGATTGCCGCCAAAGCATTAGCCACCTGAAAGTTCACTGCATCTCCCTTGACATTAGCAAGAATGAGATCGCAAACTATATCAAACAAGCCACACAGGCGCATACCCAATTCAACCGCCGCTTCCGGTCCGTGATCATCCTGAACACGTTTAATGATCGTAGGCAGTACAGCCATAGATGGAGTGCCATAACATCTCGCATAGACAGCCGCAAAAGTTCTGCCCCAGGTCTCAGTCAGCGAGTTCGGGTGCTAAATCCTTTGGCAAACTAATCGTCAAGATTCTATGTTTATCTGCAGGAGTTGTATTAGGAAATACTGCTTCCAGCTGGTCAAATTTCTCGGCAAGCCAGAAAGGAAAATCATCCTTGTCCTGGGGACGCTTACCAAACACTGCATTAATCATAACCGGACTGAGCTTTAAACTGCCCTGTCCCGCTGGAAGAGCGGGACCCCCCGGGGGCCCACCCGGGAGATGACGACCTATGTATTGCACTAATGCACGAATCACGGCAATAGAAACTACATGCAGTCTATGAACCTCCGCTAAGGTACAATTGCTGTGTTGAGGATGAGGAGTAAATCCAGCCAAAACAGGCCAATTGGCGCCTGGAATGGATAAAGGACCTAACCTCGGAGCGCTTAAAGAATGGGGTAGGGCGCCACCAAACCAAACGCGATGCTGCCAATGATCAATAGGTACTTCCAGTGCCCTGTACGGAGTATATTCATTCGGCACAGGTGAGGGAGTGCAAGTGTGGAACACACCAGAATTTGCGTCCACAGCCGGAAACGTCATCCACGAATAAAAGAGCTCGTAAGGGTAAGCCGCATCCGCACTCACCACTAAAACCACAGCCAAGCCTTCCAATGGGACTTGGTAATTCTGCATATGATTGCGCACCGCAATGCGACTATGCTGCGGAATGTCCACAGGCTGGGCCATGACTGCACAGGAAGTTAGAAAAACAAAGGAAACTTTGTAGCACAACTGGGTAGCAATTCAAGGAAACCGTTTTAGAAAGATTCAAGCTTGAAAAGACCTATTTCAAAAATAGGTAGGTTTTTCCAACACCACCGTTTTCCGGAAACGACAGTGAAGGGGTTAAGGTTTGAATGATATACTACTCGAGTGTCATGATATAAGACCACCAACGGTTGGGCGCCATGTCGCAGGGATTCCGTTCTCCTACAGAACTGTGCATAGAGATTTGGAACCTCAGTGAATTAGGGTGGCCCAAAACTCACCTCAGTACCCAAAACCCCCTTACCAGGCTAGCTACAGTGTCTCATTGGTCATAACAAACTCCCAATGTTTAGACAAACCACAACATGAACTTACGATACCTCAGGTCACGTGGAACACATGAGCACTCTTTCGTTATACAATCATTTCAAACCAGAAGGTGGAGTAAATGAGGACACGTGCACATTTGAAATATTTATTTACTAATGCCGTTTTCTCAAACGCAGTATCTTAGATAATACAAGGAAACATATTATCAGAAGCAAAGTTATCAGCATAGTTACTAGTCCATAAAAAGTGAATGGTGACAGCATACTAAGATGCTGTAATGAATAAGGGTTAACACCACCTATTCCTCACCTTCCCTAACTAGCATATTATATTAATATCTAAGAAGGTCTCTTTGGGTTTTAGCAGGGAGGGCCCATACCTCAAGATCCTAGTTTGAAGAGATCACATCAGCTTCCACCAGCTCTCTCTGCATGCGAACCGCATCAAGTGAAGTGTGTGTGTTCTAAACAAAGCAATATAAAACCCGCCTAAAGCCTAAATTTGGCAGAAGCTGCACTTATGTTATGTCTATGAAGGTGCGGAGATCAGACCTCATAACAATTCTGTATCGTGTTATCCTTGAAGCTTCAGCACTCTCTGTACAGACATAGTTTATTAAGCAAAGCTGATATCAGAGCAATAACATATTATTCTCATGTAAATCACAACGGACTTCTAGGTTGAAAGCTAAATCAACCATTAAGTGTCGTGTGCATAAGCAGCAAAAGGAAAAATGGCGTATAAAACATTTAATAAGCCTATGCTAACTTAACACATTATAAAGATAAACAGTAGCTATATGACAAGACGACCATTTTTTCCCAAATGGCCTTTCTTCCCACACACATTGCATGTAACTTTCAAGATTGGGCAGTTTTTATCATTGGCCATATGTCCCAATCTTCCACATCTGTAGCAATTTCCTTTAAAATTACTTCCAGTTCTCTTTTCTACTGCTGCCTTGCTAGCCTGGCTATCACTAACGCCACTTTTAGCATCAACTGGATCTTTTTTCTTTTTCTCTTCCTGACACTTTACCTCCTGAACTTGTACTTCCTCAATCTTTTCATTTGAGCACGTATTTTTCCCAGTTTTGCTCAACTCACCCACACACTTAACCATGTGTTCCACCCGCTTGGCAATAACCATCACTTCATCTAAAGGAGGTTCATCCTTCATCCACAGTTCCTCCCTTATTTTGTCATTTGTACATCTCAATACAAATTGATCTCGTATCCTTTCTTCAGTTAACTCACCAAATTTGCAGCTTGAAGCTAATTTTCTTAACATCGTAACAAACTGTTCTACCGTTTCTTCCTTTCCTTGCTCTCTCAAACCAAAGTAAAATCTCTCCATTATGGTACTTACTTTAGGCAGATAATGTAAGTCCAATTGTTTTATACAAATTTCATATTCATTAAGTCCCCTTTGTTCTGCTTGACTTAAAGCAGGTAAATTCTCTAAAACTTCTTGTCCTTCCCCACCAATGTAATGCATCAAGAGAGCATGTTTCCTTTCTGCACTTAAATTTGCACCACAGACACTAGTGTAATTTTCAAATTTTTTTTTTCACTTTTTCCATCTAATAGGTGGATCGCCTGGATCAGAAAGAAAAAACGGTGGCGAAGTTACATTCTGCATTTTCACACACGTTTCTTTTTACTTTTCTAAAAGTCAAAGTAATTACTTTCCCTTTTTTTTTTTTATAGACCACCAAGAGTATGTTCTATCTGATTTCACTTATCACAGTTGTTAACAATGTATCGCTATTACTTTACTTTTCCCAAAAGAATCAGATTGTCATACATTAAACACGATAAAAACATCAATTAACTTTAAAAAAAAAAAAAAAAGAAAATTGGTGTGCTCATCACCGTAAGCACAAACTCTTCTTCTTTCCTTTCATTTCCAACCGTTTCTTTCTTAATATTGATCCAAAGATATTTCACCATCGATAACCTCTTTTCCACATGTACTTTCAAATCAGTGTTACTTTTCCAATGAAATAGTTTCTTCTTGTATTATTATTCTTCTTCCACATTCAAAATACTTTCTTCTCACAATGAATTGCCTTTAACTGACGTTTTTTTTTTTATTTGTTTCACTTTTCCGATGTTCAAAATAGTCTTTACTTTCCAAACACGATGAAATCCTGTTATTTCGACTAATTTTATACACTTAAGATGGCCGCCGCGTGACGTCACTAACAAACACTCGGTTCTGTTTCTTTAGGCAATTGGGCACATCTTCTAGTAATTCATTACAGTACAGACTTCCTACACCTAAGATGGTCGCCAAGTGACGTCACAAACAGTTAGTTCTTTTTCTTCCGGCAATTGAGCTTGTTTTCCATCATTCTCAAAATGTTCTACATCAAGTGTAGCTTGTTTTTCTTTACTCACGGCAGTGGAACGCAGGCGAGGATTATGCGTGTCACCTTGGAGTAGAGCCGACTGAACACTCCCAGATGTCGTTTCTCTTCCTCACCGATCTGCCACACAGCACGCCAGTGCCACGCTTCTTCCTCTGCCCTTCGCCGTGTTCGTTACACTCGATAACGAGGTAACTTTTCTTTTACCTTTTCTTTTCCTTGTTGTTGAGGTTGATGACTTTATCGTGGATACATCACACCACCTAACGTCGCCAGTGTAATAAAGCACATACTAGTAATTGTATGGTAAAGAAAGGAGGTCTTTATTAATCAACCTCATCTAGCATCTAACAGGAATAATTGACAAAGCTGGAATCTTCCCAAGGTTCACATAGGGAACATTCCACTGACTTGGTTTCAAATAGGAACACCCCCATGGAACCAAGTCACATCATCACACATACCTCTTTCCAGTTGCCTGTCCATCTCCACTCCCCAGAAATTGAATCATAGTGAAGCCTTCCTTTTTTTCCAAGTTACTGACCATTCAACCTCTACTGACCGATACAATTCGATTCTCTTTTAAGGTGGATCACCAAAAAGCAGTTGTGAGCTACTGAGCTAGTACACCATGGGGGATGACGCTGCGTGCTGGGCTTCTCTTGGGCTTTGGTACCACCATCAGAAGTTTGCAAGGGTCGCCCTGCAGCAGTAATGATGCTTATTCCCCCATGTCCACAGCTCCATCTCTCAGGATCCTAACCATTCACAATTATATGCCATACTATTCAGTGATGCTGGTACACCCAGCTCGAAGTTGGTAACACTGCCAAATGTCCTTGGCCATACTTCTTAAGACCGCAGGCACACCCTGAACCCAGGTGGGAACAATGCCAGAAAAGATTTAATATTCAGCACCCTCACTGCTGTGAAACCCATAATGTATTTACATCAGACATGCGCGGTGAGCGCCTGCAGAAATATGTACATCTCTCAATGGGCTATCTGCTGCCATAATGCATTGTTTTGAAATTACAGATGTAAAGAATTCATCCGCCTACAGAAAGCCAGCAATATCTTTTGAAGACAGGACATCCAGGAAGGTTTATAATTAAGGGTTATTTTGGTATAGATGGAGCAACCCCCAACAGCTGTCTTCTCTGCAACATCAGCCTCTCATTACTGGATTCCATAAGCCGGATTTCAATAGTGGAAGCTTGAGGCTGCTAGACAACTGTTGCTAGGATAAGTAAACATAGACAAGATTACAACATATCCTTTTCCTTTAAAAATAAAATAAAATAAACATACAACTATATACCAAGTTGAAACTGAATCAAAGCCAAATCATTACAATACAATTATATATAAAAAAATTAATTACAAATGTCATCTTTGAGCTTGATAGTCTCTTTCTTAACCCTTGTACTAGGCAATCTATCACTTGTAAAACCGTGAGTTGGATTGCTTGTAGCGTCACCCTTAACACCACCACTCACAGCAGAACCAGAAAAGTTCCCATCTTCCTTTAACACTTCACGAGTCTCAGTTTCATTGCATTTAGACACTTGTTTAGCACTCCACCATTTTCCATCAGACAGCTTTAAAAAGTCATCCCTAGCTTTTCCTTAAGCAACTTGTCATTGTGTCTCTGTACATAAGTACTTTGATAGTTTTCAACTTTACATCTTATGACACTATCATCAATCAACTTCCTACCACACCTACCCATCCATGCCGGCACCGCTATGGAACAAGGAACCCTGCCTTTGAGCAAACAAAATGGAGTTTCACCCGTGACACTATGGGGAGTGGTCCTATAATTCCATAACATTTTCTTTACTAAACATTTCCAATCTGATTGATTCTTAACAGCCATCTGAATACAATCACCAAGAACCCGGTTAAAACGCTCAATAAAGCCACTACCACGAGGATGATAGATAGGAGTTCTTAAGTGTTTAATTCCCCACACTTTAAGAAAATTACAGAACTCATTAGAAATGAATTGAGATCCATTATCAGATATTATCTCTGCAGGACACCCTTCTCTGCGGAATATCTCTTCACAAAAATCAATAACTGTATCCGCCTTAACCTCTCGTACAAAAGTGACTTCAGGCCACTTGGAAAAATAGTCCATTAACACGATGGCAAATCTGCTTCCCATCCCGAGTATCTCAAATGGACCACAAATATCAATTGCTAACCTTTCCCAAGCATGTTTTGGCCTGTTCATATGATGAATGGCAGTTTCTTGAAAAACATGAGTTTTGTCACTTCGCAAACACTCTACACTATTCCTCACAAATCTTTCAATCTCTCTGTCCATTCTGGACCACCAGAAATCCTCCCTGGCCTTTCTTTTCACAGTTGACATACCTCCATGGCCCTCATGTAACAATTGCCACAATCTAGACCTCATGGTACAAGGAAAAATTAGCTTATCACTTCTTCTTAAAATGCCATCCATCACAGACAACTCACTCCAAACTTCTTTATATGGAAGTAAATCTTTGTGGGATTTCCAACCATCCTTCAAAGGAAGACTCTCAATGACACTTTTCATAACGATGTCATTAGACAATGCAAATTTCCAATCAGCTTCATCGATGGCCTGACAAGTCTCCCCTAGCTTTGCCACAACCCATTCTTCAATGTCTGATTCCTGCTCATTACAGTCATCCTTTTCAACCGGCAGACGTGATAAACAGTGTGATAAACAGTCCGCAGTCACATTCCTCACCCCAGGTACATACTTCATATTAAAATCGTACTCTTGTAGACGATAAATCCATTCGGCAAAACGCGGGGTAGCTTTTGCAGCTCCTGCAGTAAAAAAAATGTCAATCAACGGTTTATGATCTGTGTGTAGATCAAATTTCCTGCCCCACACAAAATTCCGGAAATGCTGCACTCCCCACCAACACACCAGTGCCTCCTTCTCAATAGTAGAATACGTACTCTCCGCCCCTCTAAGTGTCCTAGATGCAAATGCAATTACTCTTTCTTTACCCTCATGATTGTGCATTAAAATGGCACCCAAACCATAACCATTGGCATCTGTTACAATTATACATTTGTCACTTGTATTAAAAGGTTTTAAATCAGTAGCATTGGCAACTGCCTTTTTTACTTCCTCAAAAGCATTCTAACATTTGTCGGACCACATAAATTCAACATTTTTCTTCATAAGTTCACGCAATGGAAAAACACAATTCGAAAAATTGAAAATAAACCTTGACTAATATTCGGCCAATCCTAGGAATGACCTAATCCAAATTCATATTTAACTCCTTAGTTACTACACTTTTCACTTCTTTTTTCATCTTTTCATCCTTGATTTATTCAATCCATTTTACTCATTTTCTTGACCATTTGCAGTCTTTCACAAAATACGCAGGGGCGTCAAGTGTTCCACATGACACGCTTTATTTAAAAAAAACAATGGATTTCGGGACAACCCTTCATCAGGGGTATCTAGAAAAAGCTCATTTAAACATCAGTCATATATCACACGTTATATGATGCATCAACTGAAAGCCAATCCTTTTGAAATAAAATTGCTTAAACAGTTCAAGTTGACCTCACATTTCAATGCTGCTTCACCCTCGGTCTCAACATCAATCATAATCTAGTCTCTACATTATCCCCGAGCTGCGCGTGTATCAGGTGAAAACTTCCAAGGTTTCTTAATAATTCATGACCCGATGTTCACCTTTTTATCTCTATGCTAGGAAAACGCTAGACTCAAGTGCGCTCATGTCCCCATATTTGTAAATAGAAATCCTGTTATTTTACTAACCTCCCACACATTCAACAAGGTTTACCATGGCATATGCTTTTCTAACTCATCAAAACCCCATTCGGTATTATTTCTTGGTAACAGTTGGCCGTTTCCTCCCCTTTCTTTTAAACGCCTACTTTTCCTCAGGTGTTCTATCTTATGCACTTACTAAGATGTGGACCGGATTTCAACTAATACACTGACTGTTTCACACTCCATATCCCAGAATCCTTTAGAGATATCAAAATAAACTCTTCTCTAACCCATCGCGCTTTTCCCATAATTCAAACATTAAAACATTTGTGGCACTAAAAAACAATTGTGGCACTAAAAAACAATGGCACTCGGGTGTTTAGACTGTTCATTCATAGTGTTAATTAATCTACTAAAAATAGTTGCCTTGTGTTGGGCATACTGCATTTTTATCAACTTCAGACTTATATTGTTATTATTATATAACGTACCTTCAGTTAAGTTGGTTCAATGTTAAATGAGCACAGAAATTCACAATTGAAGCTCATGGTTATTGATGAGCTAGACTTGATGTAAGATAGAACTTTTGACCAATTCTCTGTACCATAGATGTATTACTGTGTGTTGTGAAATGTATTTGGGAATGTTTATAGAGTTAATATAACATGAACTGCCACTGTTGATGAATATGTTATCTTGCTCGCTTTTAATGTAGAAATTATGTTGTTTATTATTTAGGTTAACCTGTGGCTTGTCCTGAAGAAGGCGCTGGTCGCCGAAACGCGCGTCGAGATTATTTACTTCTGTGCCACATATAATTGTTATTTTACATTGTGCTAGAAATTTGTATTTTTTATTTTGTTTACAATTGTTTTTTACATTGTGTCAGGTGCCTTCACCTTTGTTTGATGTATACTTATTTTCTCCCTTTTTGTTGAGAATTTATGTATAGTCCCCGCGGACTATTTTTCTAATAACTTTTTGGATTAATTAAATAATTGTTTTTAACTAAATTCATTGATATGCTCTCAATAAAACTGTAATTTCATCTTTGAGAATGGTCTTTAGGTTTCATATTATTTCTTAGACAAGCAACCGTGAATGCCTAGGTACATGTTTACACATATCATTCATAATAAAATACATGTGCTGGTATAATAACGGACAAATCTAAATTGCCCACAATGATATGTCCTCTTAATCCATGAAATGAATGATTAAGTCCATGTGATTATGCTCATTCGTGACAGAGAAACAAAGCTCCTGTGTAGTTTATATACTTCGCCCTGTGTACAGATCTCACTTTAATCACTGCTTAGTACTCCATTTTCGGACTGGGTGCAATCTCGTCGGTTTGGACGGAGGTTCATTAATAATGCAGGACAAAGGTGGTGAGATGCACTCCCGTGTTATCCATTTCATTTTACTTTTTTACATTTCTGTTTCTTCATTTCACCATGTACAGGCGTGCATACTTGTTAGCGCTCCGCCCAATCGCGCTGCAATTATAAAGCTGAACACAAAGGAACCCCATGGCTCCCTTCCAAGCTGCACTGCCAAACGAATCCAACGAATCAAATTCATATTTAACTCCTTAGTTACTCCACTTTTCACTTCTTTCATCTTTTCATCCTTGATTTATTCAATCCATTTTACTCATTTTCTTGGCCATTTACAGTCCTTTCATCCTTGATTTATTCAATCCATTTTACTCATTTTCTTGGCCATTTACAGTCTTTCCCAAAATACGCAGGAGCGTCAAGTGTTCCATATGCCACGCTTTATTAAAAAAAAACAATGCATTTCGGGACAACCCTTCATCAGGGGTATCTAGAAAAAGATAATTTAAAACAACATCAGTCATATATAACACCTTATATGATGCATCAACTGAAAGCCATTCCTTTTGAATTAAAATTGCTTAAACAGTTCAAGTTGACCTCACATTTCAATGCTGCTTCACCCTCGGTCTCAACATCCATCATAATCTAGTCTACACATTATCCCCGAGCTGCGCGCGTATCAGGTGAAAACTTCCAAGGTTTCTTAATAATTCATGACCCTGTGTTCACCTTTTTATCTCTATGCTAGGAAAACGCTAGACTCAAGTGCGCTCGTGTCCCCATACTTGTAAATAGAAATCCTGTTATTTTACTAACCTCCCACACATTCAACAAGGCTTACTGTGGCAAATGCTTTTCTAACTCATCAAAACCCCATTCGGTATTATTTCTTGGTAACAGTTGGCCGTTTCCTCTCCTTTCTTTTAAACACCTACTTTTCCTCAGGTGTTCTATCTTATGCACTTACTAAGATGTGGACCGGTTTTCAACTAATACACTGACTGTTTCACACTTCATATCCCATAATCTTTTAGAGATATCAAAATTAACTCTTCTCTAACCCATCGCGCTTTTCCCTTAATTCAAACATTAAAACATTTGTGGCACTAAAAAACAATTGTGTTCCTAAAAAACAATGACACAATTTTGATTGACCGCATCTAGGCACTAGCACCAATATCGCATATATAATGAAATCGCCTAAATGCCACATTCTGCCACAAGCGCCAAACACTACCGCCTTATTCGCTCACACGTTTAGGCACCTGGCGCAAACCCACTTGTGTATGTGGCTGAATATTACGTGCTTTTAACATCATGTGTCTTTTTTGTCCTGTTTTTTGTCTCTCTTTTTGTCTCCCTCTTTAAATCCCTTGCAGGTACAAACTTAGAGGAAATACCTCTCACATATACAAGCACCTTAGCGTGTGCTGCACATGCAGTGCACTGACAAACATATAGAACCCTGTAACCCTTTTACTCAAGGATCCAGACTGGCCATATGGCGAGCAGGGCTGCTCCAAACTGGCACCCACCTCAGCCGGCCTCTCTCACGCGCGCGCGGGGGGGGGGCACAAGGGTTGCATCTTAACATCAACAATATTAACTTTATTGGGCTGAAACAGAGATGCATTTTGGCGCCCCTTTTATTTTTCTTCTATACGTTTGACTTAACTTATGTTTCCATTGAAGTTGACAGTGATAATTGGGAGCTCTCCGGCCATAGTTCTCTGCTGAGGGGGCCTGCTGGAGCTCGGGGGCCGCCTGCCCGGCGATGGCTGGTGGGGCCTGTGTTATGCCACTGGGATCAGGGGTCCTATTCAGGGTACTTCCTGATTCCCAAGAAGGATGGTCATTTACGGCTGATCCTTGCCCTCAGGATTTAAAATTTCTACCTCAAACAGGAGAAATTCAAAATGCTGGAGAAGGAAGACTGAATGGTGTCTATTGATTTACAGGATGCTTTTTTTCACATTTACATTGTGAAGTCACATCGGAAGTATTTTATGTAGGTACTCAGCATTATCAGCTTGCAGCCCATTTGTTCTTACCTCTGCACCTCGGGTCTTCACAAAGGTGATGGCAGTGGTGGCAGCACATCTCAGAAGGTCGGGGATTCCTCTGTTGGACGACTGGCTGCTCAAAGCTAAGTTGCCAGAGATGGTGTTGCATCATGTGCAGTTGACAGCGCAGCTGTTGTTCAATTTCGGATCTCTGATAAATGTACTCAAATCTCACCTGGAGCCCTCTCAGTGCAACCTGTTCATAGGGGCAGGACTGGACACTACAGTGAATCATGCTTTCCTGTCTCCACAGAAGATTGAGGACATCCAGGCTATGAATCCACTGTTGCAGAATGGAGCATTTGCTCCAGTTCTGAAGGTCTTGCACCTGCTATACCTGTTTTCTTTAACCATGCACATGGCATATGAGGGCCCTCCAGTGGTGCTTCCGCAGGCAGTGGTTTCAACACAACGCAAATCTCAGAAAATTGGTGATAATCTCCAGAGACACTGCTGTAGATCCTCAATGGTGGAGTGTTCCAGGCAACCTGTCTCAAGGGAAGCTGTTTCACCCTCCTTCGGTGGCCACAGTGATAACGGATGCCTCCACTTTAGGGTGGGGAGCACATCTGGGGATTTGGAGGTCAAAGGTCTCCAGAGAAAATATTATTTAATATCAATCTTATGGAATGGCGGTGATACGATTGGCGGTCAAGGCCTTTCTTCCTTACCTTCGTGGTCAGTCGGTTCAGGTATTAACAGACAACACTACCGTGATGTACTATATCAACAAACAGGGAGGGGTAGGGTTGTATTTTTTCTACAGAGAGGCCCTGCGACTCTGGTGCTAGGCTCAGGACCACCAGATTTGCGTACTCGCAAATCATCTGGCTGGAGTACTGAATGTGCATGCAGACAGTCTCAGTCGGCAAATTTTGACCGACCAAGAGTGGTGTCTCCACCTAGAGGTGGTACTAAACAGTTTCAGGATGTGGGGGTTTCCTCGGTTGGACCTGTTTGCCACTCATGAGAATGCACACTGCCCGTTGTTCTGCAACCTTCAGTATCCGATGCTGGTAGCATTGGGGAGGGGGGGTGTTTCAGATTGGGTGTCACAGATTCTTTACTCGCTTCCCCCCATACCCTTGATTCCTCAAGTTCTGGGGAAGTTTCGCCAAGACCAGACCCAAGTCATATTGATCGCCCTGGATTGGCCACAAAAGGTATGGTACATAGACCTTCTTTACTTCTCATTGTACTCTCCGCTCCGTCTCCCTCTCAGGGCTGATCTACTCTCACGATCGAAAGGGAAGGTTCTACACCCCTATTTCCAGAGCCTGCACCTTCATGTCTGGAGATAGAATGGGGCAACCTGAGTTCTTTCTCTCTCCCACCTGAGGTGGTTGACGGTATTTTATCAGTCAGAAGACACTTCACTTTCTATGCTGGTAGGTGGGCTAAATTTGTGAAATGGTGTGGAGTGAAGTCATTGACCCCTTGAAAGCCCATTTTTCTGGTGTTCTGAGTTTTTCTCTTTCTTTGGTACTTCAAGGCTGTGCTGTGACTACTGTAAAAGGTTACTTATCTGTCTTGTCTGAATTTATTTTCTTGCCCGAGCAACCGTCATTGTTATAGTCTCCTATAGTTATGACATTAATTAAGGGTCTCACTAATCGTTTTGGAGAAACGTTTCTGTGGAATGCTGCGCATTGGTATCATTCAAACGGTGAGGAATCCACAGGCAGATACTGTATCCACCAGAAAAAGTGTTACCGAAGGTAAGTAACTTGCTCTTTGAGTCCACATGCAAGGACATGTTCTGATAGTTCATGTATGCAGGACTAAGCTCCCAAACATCACTTGTTTAAGGAAGCACATGCTATTTCTTTTGTACTCTAGGGCCCTGATTACAAGTGTAGATACTATTTAACGCACCTGATAACTAGCAATACCTCAGGGTATATTATTAATCAGATGTGATAAATAGCACCTATTACAAATTTAGGTTGAATAACATGCAGATTTTGGTGTTTAACACGCCAAAATTTGAATGATACAGTAAATAATGTATGCGTTTGCCCTGTTAGATTTCGGCAGGTTTGACCTTCCAAAATTTAACGGGCCATAAGGTATTTAACGCATCTGATAATGATTGAATACGTCAAATGCCCTTGTAATTCAAAACCATGCGTAAACAGGGGTTTAAGCATGGGTCGGAATACGCCGACCATTTCATAATCAGGCCCCAGATATTTTTACTATTTGTCATATGCATTCCAATTTATTCTACTGCTTTATGTCCACTAGAATTTTTGTTTCTTAATTAGCTTTTGCATCGTACATTATTTATTGTTGGTTCCTTTTCAATTAATCTGCTGAAGAAGGGGTGGGAGCAAGTTACCAAGTACCTGCCCCAGGATGTAGTCAGCGACATGTTGGCTCACAGAAACCTGATGCCATACTTTTGTAGGAAGGCCCCTGAGAATCTAGAAGAAGCGCTGGTATGACCAGAAGGCTACTCTGGTTGAATTTAGCCTGGACAAAATGTGTGGGTTATGAAGCCAGTGGAGACCAGGGCCCCACAAGACTGCTTGTCAGGGTCTTATGAGGTGAAAGAGAGAAGGAGGGAGGTAACATACTTGATGGACCTCAAGGACCCTATAAACCCCTTAAGGGAAATCCATGTCAGTCACCTGAATCCCCATTATGAGAGGTCTGAAATCACTATGCTCCTGGTGCCATGATGGAGTGGAAGAGGAGAGTGAACATTTACCTAACCTCCCATCCTCTAAGGAACATGATGAGTCAGTGGAAGGTGTCAACCTCTCCCTTACCCTGACCCCATAACAGCAGAGGGCCTGTCGCCAATTGTCAACTCTGTTCTCCCTCATCCCTGGGTTCACACATTGGTGTACCCATGAGATTGAAACTGGGGACAGTCTGCCTGTAATGAAAACATTTACAGGCTATCTGACAAGGTGAGGGTTAGCATCAAGGAAGAAGTATCCAAGATAGATGCTTGTGTTGGCAGTGAATTTGATTGAGTATTCCAGTAGTTCCTTATCCAGCCCAGTGGTACTGGTACCCAAAGCTGCCCCACCCAACGCCGTCTCAGAACTCAGGTTCTGTGTGGATTACGGGGGGATCAACTCAGATACCAAAACTGATACTCACCTAATCCGCCTAGTTGATGAGCTGATTGACAGGCTGTGACTACCTTTGATCGTACACCAGGGTACTGGCAGATTGCGGTGACTAGGAGGCTAAAGAGAGGCCTGCATTCTTTTCCCAGAGGGCCACTTCTAATTTAGGATGATGTCCTTTGAGTTAGAGAATGCCCCTGCCACTTTCCAGAGGTTGGTCAACAGGGTCATTGCTAGGATTGAGTCTTTGAGTGCTACCTACCTAAATGAAAGATCTGTCTTTAGTTCCAGGTAGGAGGATCAACTGCTCCAACTCCAGGAGGTGCATCAAGCTCTGCAACAGGCATGCCTGCCTATCAAAGCCAGAAAGTACTAGATAGGGTAGGGATCTGTGGTGTATCTGGGACAGCTAGTGGACAGTGGAATGGTGCAGCCACTCCAAGCCAAGATTGGGACCATCCTGTCATAGGAACCCTTAAAACTCAGACTGGCGTTCGGGCCTTCCTAAGCCTCACTCGGTAGTATAGGAGGTTTGTCAAGAGATATGGCACCAGCATTCTCCCCTTGACTGAGATGACTTCAAAGAAGAAGCCCAGGAAGGTGATCTGGATAGAGGCCTTCCAGAAAGCCTTTGATACCCTTAAGGTGGCCATGTGTACAGCACCCGTGCTCAAGGCCCCTGACTTCTTCAAGGAATTCATAGAGCACGAAGATGCTTCAGAGCATTGCTTAGGAACTGTACTATTACAGTTAAATGAGGAGGACCTAGTCTAACCTGTAACCTTTATCAGAAGGAGGTTACTCCTCAGGTAACAGAGGTGAAGTGCTATTGAAATGGAAACTGTTGCTGCGGTCTGTGCACTGAAGAAGCTGAGACCATATCATCACGCATATAAAAAGGGAAGAGAGTATCATACACACAATACACACGAAAAGATGAAAAGGAGGAAGAGGTTGGTGTCTGTGAAAACACCCCTTTCTAGGTAAACATAGGGTTTTTGTAATAATGACCTCACCCGCTAAATAGTGGCATGCTTCATCATAGGGCTGTTACTACATACCTGCGCAGACCAACGGCTGAGATGGAGCAAACGGAGGGGTAAGACAATACAAACATATATGTATTGGGATCCATTCATTAAACTGGATGTAAACAGACCGTGATTGTGTAGGTGTAAAACTAACTCAGGGATACCCTTCAAAATTTATTCATGGCCTCCCTTGCCAGGATTACAAATTTAAAAAACTGGAGATGGTCTAGGGTATAATTAGTACCCCTGTCTCGCCTATACTGCCTCTATGTCGACATGTTTTGCCCACTTTTGCCACCCAATAAGGGTTGTTTGTCCTTCCTCAGGAAAGCTATCCAGTTTTTTTATATATATATATCCCTTTTTAGGTCAATATCCAGATACTCAAAGGGATATATGTGTTTGAAAAAAAGGGTATTTCTGTAAACCATGGCACCAGGAGCATAGTGATTTCAGACCTCTCATAACCATGACCTTGCTTGTCACTTTCTGTGTAGACACTCTTAGGGGTTACTTAAATGACAAACATTTAACATAAACACAAATACAATACAACACCAAGCGTTTTCCACTGCACACATATACATTGCTCCCCGCGGAGATATACATTTCATTATAAATGTGTTTTGATTAAAATTTTGATGGAAGACATCTCCTCTTTTGCACATGTATCACATGCGCACATAGGCTGTGTCACGGAAATCCCCTGACCGCCATATACAAAGCTGCTGTCACTCACTCAGACAGCCCCACCCCTCAAGGCTGAACAGAAAGTCACCAAAATAGGTAAATCTAGCATAAGGGAAAAAGTACAATCAAGTAGTCTCTTACCAAGTTTCATCGGTAAAGTCGCTCAGACAGTGCAAGTGGAAGCATCCCTCTGTTGTCACTCTTTGTGTTGTGAAATAAGCAAAGATTTGCATAAAACACATTCACTGACTCACTTTTTGATGTTAAATCAGTTTCTCTGCCACCTGTTTCTCATGGGTTAAATTTATCTATTCCCCGATGTTTCAATTTGTAGTCAAAGCAAACAGATCGTCTAAGGTGTTTCTATTTTCATCTATTAACTCCCTACATCGGGATTAATGTATCCATTCCCCGATGTTTGCTCATGAGGCTTTTTTTTTATAACGCAAGTATAATCACACCTATCTTGTGGGGTGTGTCTGAGCCACATTAAATCACTCACCCCGGGAAGGACCTCTCTACCCCTGGTGAGGCTTTATCCCAATGCAACGTAAGTCTAAACACACCGATATTATTGAGTGCGTCCGAACCATATTAACTCACTCCCCTAGGAAGTATCTCACTATCACATTACTCGATAACTCTCTCCCCCTTGCTGAATATTTCAAATGGTCACGCTGACTAAAAACTGCCAGCAGTCATTCGGGGCACCACACGTCCACTCATATTCCACTTAATTTGTCACGGTCTGGATGCTACTGGTAAGTACCTCTTGCCACCTTGTGTAGCTGTAGCGGCATGAAATCCATCGCCTTAAGTTTAGTTTCAAATGACACTGGGTAGGCACTTCTGACTTCAGGTCGGATCAGTTACATCACCCGAACTCAGCTAGAAACTAGACCCCTGACCCCGTTCTGGCTTCTATCACAAATCCTCACTTCCTTTGTGAGCATCTCTTCGTATATATTTCTAACTACTGTTTTTTGCTGGAAGGGAATTGAAAAAGATATTCCCCAAAGTTTGGTAGTAAGTTTATATTCTCCCCAGTCATATTGTTTTTCCTTTATAGTGTTAGTTAAAGCCGTAGAGACTGGGACTATGTAGGTCATATATATGCTCATTTGTGTTTGGAAATAGTGGACGCCACATTGTTCTTTGCTCCTAAATAGTTAGGCTGGACTGGCATAAAAGCAGGGGGGTGTAAGAATTGTCATTATTTTTCTTAAGAACATTTTTTGAAAGCCTTTTTATGTGGTTGGCTCTTACCCATAACTGTGCTCACAGTAGAGGGACATATACCAGTGTATGCTCATGACTTGAACTCATGTTGAGATGTCACGATTATTAATAAATTGCCAGTAGATGCTCGATTATGGGGAGAAATTGAAGAAGGTTCCCGGCATATCTCTCTCTATCCCTGAACAAATACGGGGTGGGGGAGGGGGGTTTGTCTTGTTCCTTGTATAACATATTAGTTCTGTGTCTTGATATTGCTTAGAGGTTACTAGAGGTTACTAAGCTGTTGAGGCCGTTTATATTACTACGGATCCTATAGATCCATTGTCTCACCCTTAAGAGGAGTAATGTCTTAATATCTCTCGCATTCTGGGGAATAGAAGTTTGCCTCTGCGAGTGTGTCGTAAGTTGGGTCATGTTTTTTTTTCATTTTATATTGCTCTTATGATATTCATACCTTTACCTTAAGGGTCATCATCCCTATATATAAAAGGTTGCATGGACACCTTATTAGGTGTAGATGACATTTTCAGAATTGCAATTTGTATGTTTAGTCTGAGCCCAAGGGTACTTCAGTCCTACATCTACTGTTTTTGAACTACAAGTGAGGGAACATACACCAAATCCCCCACAAGGGGTGTGGCCTACCACTGGCGGGAGGCCTCCCAGCCTTGTTTTTTGGGCCTGAGGTCTGGGTTGGGATCTGGTATGCACCAGCATGTCCCTAATGCTTGCGCTCTTTCTGAAGGGAAATATGGGTGTTGTGATGTGTAAACCATTTCAATTGAGGAACCACCAATTGTGTTGTTAATATGTTTTTTCACTTGATTGGAGGCTGACCTGAAGGTTGTCACACAAATAGTCCTGCCTACCTTATTTCTTTCCTTGTTCTCCAATAGAGCGTCCCTGTTGTAGTTCCTTACCCGGTGTTGTGCTTGATGTATGACCCGCTCAGGATAGTTCTTCTTCTTCAGTTTATCCCATAGGTTCTCTGATTACAATTTGTAGGCCCCTACAGTGCAACAGTTTTTCTGGAGAAGTAGGAACTGTCCAAAGGGTAGATTCTGCCTCATTTATCAGTCCCCGATCTCTTTCTTCAGAACTGGTGTGGGATCCACTGCAAGTATCTTGTAGTTCCGTCTGTCAGACAAAAGGCATAGACATTCCTGCTCATAAGTCTCTTTTGTTTATATAACGGTTGCTCCCCCCTGTCCACTGGTTTTATAACCAGAAGAAAGAGGTTAAATAACCACAGCCAGGGGACAGAGGTTAAATAACCAGAGGACAATGGTTAAATAACCACAGCCAGGGGACGGTGGTTAAATAACCAGAGGACAATGGTTAAATACCCACTGCCAGAGGACCGAGGGTAAATATCAAGAGCCAGAGGATGGAGGTTTATTGACCACAGCCAGGGGACGGAGGTTAAATAACCAGAGGACAATGGTTAAATAACCAGAGCCAGAGGACGGAGGGTAAATATCAAAAGCCGGGGGACGGAGGTTAAATGACCACAGCCAGGGGACGGAGGTTAAATGGAGATGGCTGTGGAATAAAGTGCAGCAATGCACATAGCACCCTATGTGTGCAGTGTTCATTTGAGTGCTGCATGCACACCTCACCGTATGTTGGCAGTGTTCATGGGATATATCACCTCTAAGTTAAGCATGTTTACGAGGGTGTCTGGGCGAAGGCAAGCCTTGGAAGCAGGTGATGGGAAGGAGTGATGCGAGGCCAATGACTTGTGGGAGCACTTTGTTTATGAAGCAATGCGGTGTCTCTCAGCTAGGAGGTAGAACCTCTGTGTCAATCTCAGTGCAGAAGATGGAAAACTTTGGCTTGCTCCCACTGTTAATAGCAGACGCGCCTCCCGGCTGACAGGCTTCAACCGGAAGACCACATGTTTTTTAACACAGTGACTCAAATCTCAATGAGCTGCACAGTATCAATGTTGTGATTCTTCGTGGCCACTCCAAGAAGTCAGACCTGACACAGGAACAATTTCGGGTAAGTTTAATAGAAGTAAGCAACCTGGCATCCGACCACCTCGACAGTCCAGTGCAACTGTCAACTATCGAGTGCCGTCAGCCCAACATTCACAAAAAGAACTAAGAACACAGAGCACATGCAGAGAATGTAATGACAGGTAAGAACAACATCATAACACATCCTCCTCCTTAGTAAAACAAAAAAACAAAAAGAAAGAAAAAAAACAAAATTAAAAAGTAACATAATCTTTAAGATACATGGGAGGTCTACAAACCCTACGCTCCAGACTCCCATCGTCCCTCACACCCTCACCTTGCAAGGCATAAGAGGGATTCCCTAAGGGCTGTTGAGCAACCTGGTGAGATCAATTATCCTTGTAAGAAGAATCAGACATCAACATTGCACCAGAACATTCATCTTCCAGGGAAGCTTGTTTGATACAATCACCTCCTTTCTGATATAGAGCTACACTCCTCAAATTCCACCTCACCACCTTCCAAAACAACAAAAAACTTACTCATACCAATGACACGGAAGGGCCCCTTAAATTTATGTAGACCAGCTTTCGTCCTACCTGACTTCACTTTGACCCAATCACCCACCACATTTTTACCAGGCACCACTTCTGGAAAACTCTCACCATCAGATAATATCCAATATTTTAACAAAGCTGGAACCAATCTAGAACCTGGAGAACGTCCACGCATGAGCTGAAAAGGAGATTTCTGAGTAACACTGTGGATGGTAGTGCGATAAGACCATATCATTTCATCCACAAGACGTTTAAAATCCAAATTGTTGGCTAACGCAAGTTGAATGGTGCCCTTAATGAGTCTGTTGGACCTTTCCACCATCCCATTGCCCATGGGATTATAAAGGGAAGTGCAAGAATGTTTCACCCCACATTTCTCAAAAAAACATCTCATCTCATTCGAGGTCAATTGTGTTCCATTGTCAGTAAGAATCATATGAGGAACATCCTCTTGCAAAAAGAGACGTTCCAACACCTCTATAGTGGACTTGGTTGTAATATCTCTCACAAATTCAACACAAAGCCACTTTGAGTGCACATCAATGACAACAACAGCAAAACGCAATTCCAAAGGCAAACCAGAAAGAGGACCTATAAAATCCAAACATATATTAAACCAAGGTTTCCCTGTATCTGTGATGTGCCCCATACTGCTTTGGAGACCAACTTTTAACCTCTTCTCACTTTCTTTACATCAATTACAATTCTCCACCCAACCTTTAATCCGGTCATCCATGCTTGGCCACCAAAACTCTTGCTTAACCCTCCTAATGGTCATACCTTGGCCAAGACGACCTTCATGAGCCAATTTGAAGACGTGTAATCTCAAACCAAAAGGTGGTATAAAACGATCTCCTCTCATTATCACACCTGAACCTGAAACGGATAATTCATCCATTAATTTCCATAATGGTCTGAGCGGAACAGGCACCATACTTTCTCTGGGAGCTCCTTTCTTAATTAAAAGAATTACCTCTTTCAAAATTGGATCCCTTTGCATTTCATCCAACCACTGAGCTTTAGAAAATGCACCCAAAGAGGATTCACAAACATCACCTACCGAAGCTACAGCCTCCTCATTGTTAATATTCTCTAAATTTCCATCAACACATTTCCAGTCCACTGAAATACGAGATAAGCAGTCAGCTTGCACATTTTTCCATCCCTGAATAAATTCTATGTCATACAAATACTCTTGCAGTCTTGCCGCAAATCTGGCAAGTCGTGCAGACCCCTTACCAGCTCCACCTGCTGACAAAATCTTCAACAAGGGCTTGTGGTCAGTCCTCAATACAAATTTCACACCCCACAAATACACCCTAAAGTATTCAACACTCCAAGCCACAGCAAGAGCTTCCCGCTCTCTAACTGAATAATTTCTTTCAGCCTGAGTAAGGGTCCTAGACGCAAATGCCACAGGTTTTTCTACACCACGCTGCATCTGCGAGAAAACCACCTTATGGGAAGCGCCCAAGATATCGTTAACTTGAACGTCATCCTCAACAACCATAACTAAATCAGGTGATCTTGGATTAATGATGATATTCAAATCAAACTGATGCATCCACCCTAATATTGGTGGCCCATCTTTGGCATTTAAACCTTGCCCTCAATACTCCTGGTTTTAAAAGTGATAGTATCAAACATATAACCCAGAACATCTATGGGCTGACCTTGATAACCCACAGGACTGATGTTTTTTAGACAATGAGACACCGTGCCACAATGTGGAGAAAATGGATTCTGGAATTATCATAAACAACGATCCCGAATCGACCATGAGAGAAACATTTCGCTGTCACACTATGAATTCAGCAGAAGGTCTCGTTAACCTTAAAGATTAATTGATTCCTCCCACAACCATGTCAATGTCCTGTTGCACCACTAACACTCTATTGACATTTTTAGCAGCGTCTGATGGAGAGCAAATTACATTAACCTTAGATTTTAATTTTTCTGCATTGTCTTAGGATTTTCATCTGTCACCACTCTAACCTTGTTTGCACATTCTGGAATAGTGACCTTTAAGACCACATTTTCTACACATTTGATCTAAGGCATAACATTTTTTTAAATCACCTAAATGAAACCGACTCCCACAACGCCAACATTCTTTCCCTTTGACCTTAGAAGAAAAATTAGAAGTAACGTCAGACTTGTTAAAACGTTTTCGAAAAGCACATCCTCAGTGAATTCTACATTACCAATGTGTGAAACATTTTTATCCCTACGTTCTAACTCCTTTACACTCTTTTGTGACTCTTCTATTACTTTCGCCATGTCTATAGCATCCTTTAGAGGTGGATCCTTTGCTGCCCATAATCTCTCTTGGATTTTCCTGTGACGGCATTGAACGATTAGCTGGTCACGAATTAGCTCATCAGTAATATTACCAAAACAACACTTTATGGATAGTTCACGTAATCTCGACACAAAGTCATCTATGTTCTCATTTTCAGCTTGAGGTTTAGTATTAAACCGATATCTGGCCATAACTAAGTTGACTTCTTTGGCAAACCTTGTCTCCAGTCTTTTAAGAGCTTCTTTATAAACATCGTCCATGGGTTGCCCATTGGGACCTAGAGCTACCGGTAAGTATTTAAAAATTCTGTGACCTTCATTGCCCAAAGTGCTAAGTTACAAAGCTTTCTTCCTTTCAGGATGAAAATTCTTCCCATCTAATGCTACAATATAGTTATCCAACATTTCTACCCAGTCCTCCCAATCAATTGCAGGGGAGCCAGGAGTAGAGAGAAATATCGGCGGAGTAACTATATTTGAAGCCATAGTGACAGAAGAACAGAAGGAAAAAAAAAAAACAATGCTGGAATTATACCAACCAAATTGCTAGAATATTAGTACAGGCAGTGAGTGATGTAGATAAACAACACAAAAACAAAATAAAAATTGAAAGTCACCATCAATGTAGAATAAATCCAGTAAACAGACGATAAATGGTGTGCAAATCACCAAAGGAGATTTGCGAAGACAACTTGAACTCTTCGTCAGATGAAAGTCGAGGAAACTGAGGTAAAAGACGCTGTGCAAAACGCACTGTTTTTCACAATCCAAGATGGCTGCACGTTAGGACGTATGGCGTTAAAGCGTACTATACGTGCTGAGCACTGTGCGTGAATAGCGGAGAGCACGTAGAAGTCTGACAACTGCGCTTCAATGACGTGCAAAGCATGCGTTGCAGTGATGTCACATCAGCCCAACCGTCCGGCGGCTCGAGGACTCGTGGCAGACACAAGCACACACGCCAAAATGAAGAAAAGTACCTTGGACTGCACAGAAAGCGTGAAGAATCCGAGCGCGATACAGCGGGAGTCCAAACAGGAACACAAACAGGAACAAGCCTTGGTCAGAGGCGATCACCGAACACCAGGTTGCAACACGGTTCCAGACAAACAGCAAGACAAAGAAGGATCGTCGCCAAAAATGTTGTGATGCTTCGTGGCCACTCCAAGAAGTCAGACGAGACACTGGAACAATTTCGGGTAAGTTTAGTAGGAGTAAGCAACCTGGCATCCGACCACATCCACAGTCACCTCGACAGTCCAGTGCAACTGTCAACTATCGAGTGCCGTCAGCCCAACATTCACAAAAAGAACTAAGAACACAGAGCACATGCAGAGAATGTAATGACAGGTAAGAACAACATCATAACAATCAGCAAACCTCAAATTGATCAAATACCTCAAAGAGCTCACAAATTAATTTTACGGTACTGTGCCCTTTAGTCATGTAAAACAAATAAACTCAAATTTTAACTAATCACAAAAAACTGTTACACTATTTGACTGTGCGTAGCATTGCACTGGTGACAGTAGGAACCACCACATGTCATGATAACCTCAACTATTTGAAACGTCACCCTTGAATGCACTGTGATGCCACACAAATGGCCGGTAGCGCGCTATTTGCGCCAAATAACAATAAGAATTGTGACTTCTGCATTCATCTGACTGTGCTAAAACGCCCCCCCCAACCCGCAGAGCAACTCCGAATTGCTCATGTTTTTGTCTGATCTGGAAGGCAAACTCATACATACCATGTGAAGAGAAAAAAATTAATACACACAGAAATAACCAAAAATCACACTTACACTGCTTAAAATGAATATATAAAATGAAGACTAAATTTTTCAAATTAACAGGGACGTAGCAAGGGGGCACCGGTCTTTTTTTTGCATGCAAGCAAAATAAAACGGAAAAATCAGTGTTAGGTATACTCTTTAGACCTTGCTGCCACTACGCCTGCAGCAGATACATAAACGCCCTGCAAATTTGGCATCCACGCTTTACTTTCTCGATCTTGACGAAATTCAATGGCGGTAAAAGCAACGTGCCTAAGGTCACACGGCAGGTTAGTGGTAAATGTTTTATAACAGATGTGCAGAATGCTAGCACGGCACGTCGTCTGGAAATGGGAACAGGGCATGGACTTACCTCTGGAAAGTGGTGGCTCCCCCACCTGATGGTGTTACTCTGGGGTCCTTCACTGGCACCCCTCATCCTGGAGGGACAGAGCCTGTCCGCCAAATCACACCACAGCCTCCATCTGCACGGACTCACACTGATGACCACACCTTACCTAACTCCTGCTAACTCGACCAACCACAAGGAAACTGCAAGAAATGCAGGGAACAGTTTCCTGGGAGCAACAGACGAACCCCAATAACCAGCAATGACCAACAAGCACTGGAACTAGCACCAATCCTGGACTCCGGAGCAGCGTGTTACCTACCTACCACCCAAATATTGTAGTAATGAGGGCCAAGAACAGCTCTGCTAGGACACCTTCATTCATACCAGCAGTCTCAACTGCTTTTGTAGTAGCAATGAGATGTGCCCGCTACATCTGGGGGAGGAATCGCGCTGCCTTTGTTCCTGGGCCGGGGTGTGAATCCCATGTTGGGTGATCACCCCTCAGCCAATACTGACGCTGCTCCAGCAGTGACAGGATTGGCTTAGTAGGGATACTCGCCGCCCGCCTGCCCATTAGGAAACCGAGGGTTGCAGCGTTGCTCAACCCTCGCTCTCCTAATGCGCAGCCACCAGCCAGACACTACACTAGTGCGCATGATTGGGCTGGTTGAAAATTTGCCGACCTTCACCAGTAATGTGCACTTGTGCTGCTGCCTGCTGTGCACTCCGCGCCACCCCCTGGCCTCAGTATGCATGTCAGTCAGGTGAGTCATCATGATGCCAGACCGCCCACCCCCTTCAGACTCTGAAGGGGGTGGGTGGTCTGGCGTTATGATGACTCACCTGACTGACATGTATTATCTTAATGTCGGGACTCGGGCTGTGGGCACGGGCGTCTTGTGGGGCAACGCCCCAGCACCCCAATGGATGCACCGCCATTGCGGGGACTGATAAATGAGGCAATGAGTAATGAATGGATTTCCGATCATGAAGCATCCTTCTTATCAAAAGAGAACTCGGTAACTCTATACTTTTATACCCTCCAAAAGGTGCACAAACCATCCAGACCTCCTCCGGGACGACCCATAGTGTCAGGAATTGGCTCAATACTTGAACCATTGTTACAGTGTTGTGACTTTTTTCTAAAACCGCTAATCCAGAATATGACATCCTAATTAAAAAACACTCTGGACACCCTGAATATACTGAGAGATTAGGAAGTTGATCTCTGATCAGAATTTCTGATTGGCTTAGACATCAAATCCCTCTACACGAATATACCCAATAATGAGACTCTGAGGGTTATCGAGGCCACCTTATACATGGAGGATTGGAAGTACTAGACACCTAGAGCATTCATACTCGACCTAGCAAGGATAGCATTGACAAAAAACGTTTTTGAATTCAATGGGACCATCTATCACCAAGCTCATGGGACAATGGACAGCGCATTTGCGTCTAGTGTGACCTGCCTCTACATGACAGAATTTGAAAAACTGCATATATATGCAGAAGACTCTCCTTGGACAGGATACATCATATTATGGAGACGTTTTATTGACGATGTCCTGCTAATATGGAGAGGTGACCTAAGCTCGTTGACGAATTTCCTACGGTGGATAAATGAGAGATACCCATTTTACACTTTACCTCCACTATTACAAACACTGAATTGCCCTTTTTTCGACCTTGAGATAAAGGCAGAAGAAGGAAGACTAATCACACAGGTTTTTCACTAGCCGACCAACAGGAGCAATTTACTTTCCTTTAATAGTTTTCGCCCCAAATATCTGTGAGAATCTACCCTTTGGACAGTTCCTACATCTCTGGAGAAACTGTTCCAATGTAGGGGTCTGCAAATTGGAATCAGAGAAACTATGGGATAAACTGCAGGAGAAGAACTATCCTGAGCGGGTCATATACAAAGCACAACACCAGAGAAGGAACTACAACAGGGATGCTGTACTGGAGAACAAGGCGAGAAAAAAGGTAGACAGTACGATCTGTGTGGCAACCTTCAGTATAGCCTCTAATCAAGTGAATAAAATTATAACAAAAAAATTGGAGGATCCTGAATTCAAATGGTTTACACATCACAAACACCCAGTGTTTTCCTTCAGAAAGAGCGCAAGCATTGGGGACATGCTGCTGCATACCAGACCCCAACCCAGAGCCCAGGCCCAAAAAACAAGACTGTCGGACTTCCCACCAGGGGGAGGCCACATCCCTTGTGGGGGATGTGGAGTGTGTTCCCTGACTTGTAGTTCCAAAACAGTAGACATAGGACTGAAGTACAATTGGATCCAGACTAAACATACAAATTGCAATTCTGAAAATGTCATCTACCTAATCCGTGTCCATGCATCGTTTTATATATAGGGATGACGAACAGTAAGGTAAAGGTACGAATAACAGAACATAAGAGCAATATAAAATGCAAAAAAACCATGACCAAACTTACGACACACTTGGCAGAGGCAAACCATAAAATAGAAGACATCTATTGGACTGTATTAGACAAACCCTCTATTCCCCAGAATGCGAGAGACATTAAGACATTACTCCTCATAAGGAAGCAAAAATTGTAAGGGAGCAAAAATGGATCTATAGGATCCGTAGTGACATAAACAGCCTCAACAATTAGAACCCCTGGCACCGGCTGAGTAACCACTAAGCAATATCAAGACACGGAACTGATAGGTTATACAAGGAACAAGACAACCCCGACCCGGTATTTGTTCAGGGATAGAGAGCTATATACTGGGAACCTTCATCCATTTATCCCGATAATAGAGCATCTATTGGCAAATTAATAATAATTGTGATGTCCCAAAAGGAATTCAAGTCATGAGTATACACTGGTATAGGAGGGGCGTGGCTTGAAGCCGATGATGGTGGCTGCTTAGGCGGAGAGCTCCGCAATTGAGCCCCTATTAATCCTGCATAAACGGAGCTCGAGACCCCCACCTCCCGCACGACGGTAGAGGAAGGGGTGCCCCCCTTTCGTGCCTGAGGACCGGGGGAGACAGCGGACCGGAGGACCAGCTGGGGCTCGATCGCCGACTGGCCGGTGTGCTGCGGGGAGAGAGCCTAAGATGGCGCCCTCGGCGAACAATCGCACTCCTACGGCACCGTGGTGAAGAGAACAACTGCGGGCGGACGGGGTTTCTGCTTCTGAGGCGGCGACCGGCGGGTGCACCCGTGGAGCCCCTGGACTTGGACACAGTGGAGGAGGTGAGGCGGGGCCGCTCCAGCTAACAGCGGGGAAGCGGCTAAGACTCGCAGGCTGGCTGAGGCGCTGCAGGAGAGAGACCAAGATGGCGCCCGCGGCGAAAACTAGAAACCTAAAGAAGCCAGGTTGAAGAGGGCAATTGTGGGCGGATGAGGCTTCCACCTGAGGCAGTGGCTGGCGGGACTACCCGGGGAGCCCTTAGACCGGGACATGGAGGTGAGAGTGCGGCGGAGCCGGACCAACCACGGGCGGAGTAGCGTTCGAGACCAGAGGGGGGCCACGCAGGGATCCCTGTTGATACTCCGAGAGGCGGAGAAGGCTGTGGCGCGGTCTGCCCTGGCCCTGCCATACACCGCAGAGGGCAGATGATGGCTGGGAGTGGCGCTGCCCCTGATCTGTGCCGCACTTAGATCTGGAGAGGCTGGCGGCAGAGGCCGCCGACGTGAGTGTGGAGGGACCCAGGCATGGGCACCCGCCGACCAGCGGAGAGCGGGGAGGAACAGTCGCTGCAGCCGAGTGCGCCCGCCGGATCACATAGCGGGGTCCCCTCTCTTGCGGAGCTGCAAGCCGCACTTGGGAGCTGGACACGAGGAGGGCGCTGCTGTTGGGACTATAGAGGAGCAGTCCCGGCGCAACACAAGCTGGGTGGAATGGGAGAACCAGAGGGCAGTTGAGATATCACTGCATACCAAGCACTGAGCACTGCAACCGGCGGAAGAAAAGTCTCCTTGTGACCGGACACGGAGCAGACCCCTCCTTACGAGCTGCGCTGCATGATGGCGACCGATGCGTTCTCCGGCCGGTAGACCCCTGGAGACTCCGATTGGGACTAATGGACAGTGGATAGTGGACCTCCTAGTGGCTACTGCTATTGGTATCCCACCACTCACAGCCGGGAGGAAATCCGCTTGGGATGACGCACCACCTCCGCATAACATTCCGTAGCTGGGACCGGGCACTACTGGTTCGTTGAGCAGGCAGGGAGGAGAACAGCGCCCTGTGAGAGCGGCCTCAAGTAACGGTCCCCGGGGATCAACTGCAAAGTATTCACTGTAAGAATCGGACCCGTGCCAATCGCATTTGTGACACGCCACGATGGGGAAACCAAAGGGGAGCAAGAGTGGGGCTCAACCGCCAGCGGAGGAGGACTTACCTGAACGTGAAGAGCAAGGAGAGCCTGAGCAAGTGCGGGACCCCCACTTACAGCAACAGTTTGATCAAATCCTACTGGCAATAGCGGACTCCCGCTCGGCACTTCAGCAGGACATAGCACAGGTGGCCACGGGATTGGGTCTGTTACGGGCCGATCATGGGAAATTGGCCGACAGAGTCACGGCAGTGGAGGGAACGCTCCAAATCATCGAACCAACTCAAACAGACCTCAAAGCTACTCTGACTAACGTACTAGAGCGTGTGGATGCTTTGGAAAGAAGAGCGGAGGATGCCGAGGGTCGCAATCGCCGGAACAATATTCGCGTAGTGGGTTTGCCGGAGAAAATAGAAGGTTCGGACATGGTACAATATCTTGAAACTTGGCTCCAAACAGTGGTGGCACCAGAGGGCTTATCTACCTTCTATACTTTGGAGCGAGCCCACAGAGTGCCGGCTAGGCCACACCATCAGGGATGACCTCCGCGACCGGTGGTGGCCCGGCTGTTGCATTTTCGAGACCGGGACTTGATCCTCCAGAAAGCGCGAGTGGATGGCCGCTTCCAAGTAGAGAATAGCAAGGTCAATATTTTCCCCGACTACACTTATGAAACCCAGCGCCGTTGAACCTCCTTCCTGGCCCTCAAGAGAGAACTGCGCAACGAGGGACTTCAATATTCTCTCCTGTTTCCGGCCAAGCTGAGGGTCATAGTTGATGGCAAAACATGTTTTTTTGACACCCCGGACGACGCCTCTGTTTGGTTGGAACTATATAAGGCTGGGAAAGATGACGGCGAGCACAGACCACGGACCGCCACAGAAGGATTGCCTATGCGGAAATCGGGACGGCTCCGCAATAGACAGTGGGGATTGAGGAAGCCCTCCTCGTCACAGACAGAAGCGGAACGGCGAGATGTACTGGCAGTGGTGTCCACACTATCGACTACGCAGCAGCCTACATCGGTAGATGGTACGGAATCAGAGAAAGAAAACAACAGGTCCGACTCGGAACACTCTGAAGCGGACAGCGAGCATTTGCCAAAGGTCACTCCAGAGAAGGCTGAGGGGATGTTGGATGAAGGGTAGACGGGCCTGAGAGCCGATTGGATTGTGGTCTTGAAGCTGCAATGAACTTCCTGATGTGTGCTATCAAGGGAGGTTGGTTGATTGAGTGCTGTTGGGGACTTGAGGGGGCATTGAAGGGCGCTATTTCTTGGGGCTCAGCACTATTGAAACCAGGTTGGGACAGTGGGGAGACGGCCTCCTATCGCCCGCTCTCGATGTTAACCACTGACTACAAAATACTGAGCAGTATATTGGCAACCTGACTTTTACCATATATGATCACATTGATCCATGCAGATCAAGCTGGTTTTATACCAACGAGAAATACGACTACAAACGTTAGGCGGTTAGTGCGACTATTAGAGGAAGACCACCCTGAGGCGCAGCAACCCATGATATTGTCAGTGGATATTGAGAAAGCGTTCAATAGCTTAGAGTGGGGATATTTATACAAAGCGATGGGATGCTTTGGCCTGGGAACGGACTTTCTGCAATGGACGAAGGTGCTATATACGTCGGCTGTGGCCTGAGTGAGAGTGGGCACACTGATATTGTTGCAATACCCGGTTGGTCGGGGTACGAGACAGGGATGCTCGCTATCCCCTTTGCTGTTCGCTTTGACGGTAGAACCTCTTGCAGCGAAGATACGCACAGGGTACTACTATGGGGGTTTGGAAAGTAGAGAGGGTCAACAATACATATCGCTGTATGCGGACGATCTGCTGCTCTTCCTTGAGGATGCTGGCAGAGCGCTGGTGGGAGCTGGAGACATACTTACAGAATGCCTGTTTCCGGTGAGGCAGGGGGAGACTCAGCCTACCACGTACGGAGAGGTGAGATAGGAATCCACCTGTTTGAAGTACCTGGGTGTCCATATCTATCACACTGCTACGGATATGCTGGAAGGGAATGTGGGACGTGGCGTGCGAGCTCTAAAGGGTAGCATGGCATTTTGGGCCACCCTCCCACTGTCGGTGACGGGCCGAATAGCACTATTGAAAATGATAGCACTTCCTCGTTTCTTGTATTATTTCAGAATATTGCCAATATGGATACCGGGCTCCACGTTTAAGCTGCTGAAATTGCTTGTGGTAGCTTTCCTCTGGGGTACGGGCCGGCGTAGGGTTGCACAAGCAACACTCATACGACCTAAGGCTGAGGGAGGACTGACAGTCCCGGACTTTGAATTATATTATCTAGCGGCCCAACTCCAATTTTTGACTCAAGCAATAGCGAGGGAATTCAGAGGGCCGGAACAGCAGAGAGGTAGGGGGATACCGCGCCACATCCTGTCGTTTATAGCGTTGCAACAAAACTGAACCTTAAAGATCTTCTAATGGAGGAGAGAACGCTTAGACTTTGCTGGAACCGCTCCCAACACAGGGTGGGAGTTTTACACCCGTATGCACCGAAATACCGCTGGGAATGGGTTATAGTAATGATACGAATTGGTGGTAGTGTCCTCCCCAATGAGGAGAAATGTCCGCACATAAAGTGACACAATTCCAAATCACAAAAATATTCGTGTAAGTAGAGTTGAGAGTCAACGTTCTTAGGTGCTTCTACAGCCTGATACACACCCACCACCAAGAGTGTTAAGTGGCACACAAAAAAAAAATTTGTACCTGACAAAACAGTAAAGGAACAGGCTACTAAAGCACTCTATGAAGTGTCAATTTAGTATGGTCTAGAAAATTCTAGACATCGCATGCAAGGAAGGATGGTCTCTGATTATTAACTGTCATAACCATTATATATATAAATTCCAATCACAGTCCTGTATCAAATAACATCAAATTCAGGGATCCAGACAGGATGTTCTCTCAGTTCTTTATTGAAAATCCAAATGTATAAAAACTTCCCAGCTCACACCGCCGACACGTGTTTCGTCTCACACTGAGACTTTTTCAAGGCAAGAATAATATGGAGACGTCCCCAGATTGGAAAATGAAATGACGAATCCTCCAAAAGATAGTGCCACCATCTAGATTGTTGAATAAGCGACAGTCTGGCGAAACAGTGCAGTTCTTATTTAAGGTATCAGGTAGTGGAGAGTAGTATTCCGAAATGTTCAGTTCAGTAAGGCTCAATAGAATAGGATGTCCATTAAGGACCTTAAGTGTAAGTAAACCCAAAAAAGGGTATGGACACCCTGTCCAATTTGGGGCCCTGTAAATATCACGTTCTCTTACGGTATGTTTAAGACGTATGATCAGACGGGGTCCCCTTTCAGTCAAAAATAAGAAATGTTAGACCATGATAAGTCTAAAACAGAGAAACTCGAGTCAAAGAGAGCGGCCGTCGTCAATCGTACCGCTGGGAATGGCAACGGCGTTGCCTCACGGCGGGCATTGGTCACAATTGCAAGCCTAGGAAGACGCGGGACTCCAGGTGTTGGGGGACCTATACGAGGATGGGGTCATGTTACCCTACCAGACATTACAAGATAGGTTTGATCTTCCGAGAGGGGGATTTTTGTTGCATGCAGCCTTGACGAGGGCGATACAAGCACATTGGCGGGAAGGATTTACGGAGCCTACGACGACGATGGCTTGCCAATATACCATGATGGCAGCTGGAACATTTAAGGCGGTCACGTGTCTCTACTCTAGAATGCTTAACGAGGGGTTAGCACCACTAGAGACATTGAAAAGAAAGTGGGAGGTTGATATAGGGAAAGATATCCCTGCTTGGACGCAGATAGTGCACAGAGCCTGGAAAAGTTCAAGAAATGCGAGATTTCAGCTGGTGCACTTCTACATCCTCCATAGAGCGTACTTGACGCCTAGAAGCATCCGTAGATATTTTAAGGTAGCAGAGGCGGCATGCCCCAGATGTACACGGGCGGGGGTAGAATTAGAACATATGCTGTGGTCCTGCCCATTGATGGGGCCCTACTGGGAGGAGGTGGGAGATGCCCTCAATGAGATAACAGAGAGGCAACTGACTTTTGATATGGCCACTAGCGTTCTGCACTGGTTCCCCACACATCCAAAAATAAGATAACGAGTACGTTTGTTGATATGGGGCTCATACTAGCAAAACGGGAAATCACAAAACATTGGAAGACGACAGTGTGGCCTAGCAGCAAGAGATGGAGGGGTGAGTTTATAAAGTGGGCAAATAGTGAGAGTGCGTTAAGGTATCAACAAGCGCATAGGCGAAACAATGCTAGAGAGTTGGAGGCAGCGACAGCATGGGAGGCATTGGTACAGGCATTACGAGACTATGAGACACAAGAGGACTGATTGAAGTTTTCCATCACACAGGGGAAGCCCCGTAGCATGACAGGAACATCAAAAGGGCTATACCATAGGAACTCCTGAGCACGACTGATAAATAGGATTACTACTGCTGTATGCGTCGGTGACGAGAAATGGGGGGAGGGGAGGGGGTAAATGTTCTGGAAAAGGGAAGTTGAGGGTGAATAATTGGCGAGGTTTATTAGTTTACTGTGGGACATTGATTGCTCAACATTGATACTGTAACACAGCATGTAACGAGATTTAGATGGGGGGGTTACCTATTGCATTAGAGATGTTATTGAGGGCATTGGAGCATCTGTGTTTATGTATGTATCGTACAGAAAATCAATAAACTACGTTTACATTTTTTTTTTTAAATGAGTATACACTGGTATACGTCCTTCTTCAGTAAGCACAGTTACAAGTAACAGTCAACCACTTTCATTGGTTCACGAACATAAAAAGGCGTTCAAAAAGTTTTGTTTAAAGAAAAAATAATGTAGATTCTTACACTCCCCCACCTTTTATACCACTGCATCCCAACTATTTAGGAGCAAAGAACAATGTGGCATCCACTATTTCCAAACACAAATGAGTATATGTAGGACATGCATAGTCCCAGTCTCTATGGCTTTACCTCACACTATAAAGGAAAATCAATGTGACGGGGAGAATATATACTTATTACCGAACGTTGGGGAATATCTTTTTCAATTTCTTCTAGTCAAAAAATGGTAGTTAGAGAGAATGTGGTAGTGAGATCCTTCCTAGGAGAGTAAGTTATTGTGGTCTGACACGCCAAATAATGTTGGTGTGTTTAGTTTTACGTTACAATGGAATAAAGCTTCACCATGGGTAGAGAGGTTCTTCCCGGGGTGAGTGATTTAATGTGGCCCAGACACACCCCACAAGATCGGAGTGATTATACTTGTGTTATAAGGAAAAAATCCCCACAGCTAACATCGGGAAATGGACACATCAATCCCAATGTAGCGAGTTAATAGGTGACAATAGAAACACCTTAAACGATCTTTGACTCCAAATTGAATCGACAAATGCTTCATATGGAAGCATGGGGGAATAGATACACTTAACCTCATGCAGTGAGAAGCAAGTGGCAGAGAACCACTTGATATTAACTGTTTTAACAGCTAAAAGTGAGTCAGTGAATGCATTTATGTGAATCTTTGCTTATTTCACAACACGGAGTGTGTCAACAAGGGGATGATCCTGCTTGCTCTCCAGTTTGAGCAACTTTATCGATGAAACTTGGTAAGAAACAATATGATTGTACTTTTTCCCTTTTTTAAAAAAAAATTATTTATAAAGTTTTATATAGCGCAAACTTGATCCTGAAGGATATCAGAGCGCTTTACAATTTGAGGCAAAGGCAAAAAATACAGTATTTACAACAATGTTTTTTTTAGGTGAGGCAGGCCGAAAACATCCTTTCCTACGGTGTTTAGTGAAAATCTTGGTTGTATCAAGGGGTTTTGTCATCAAATTATACTTAAACATGGTGCACAACCAGTGGTGCACAAACCTAGACGAGTTCCTTTGGCCATGAGGAAAGAACTATCCCAAGAACTGGAATCGCTTTGTAAACAATAGATATGTGTGCAGTGGAAAACGTTTGGTTTTGTATTGTATTTGTATTTATGATAAATGTTTCTCATTTAAGAAAACACCTTAGAGGCTCTACACAGAAAGTGACAAGTAAGGTCATTGTATATAGAAATTCCTTTTTTTTTTCAAACTCACATATCCCTTTGAATATCAGGATATTGACCTGAGAATGGATACATATAAAAAACGAGATCGCCAGTCCTAAGGAGGCCAAACAACCCTTATTGCGCAACAGAAGTGGCCAAACCATATCTATGTAGAAGCAGTACAGGAGAGACAAGGGGTGCTAATTATCCCCAAGACCAGCTCCAGTTTTTACATTTTAAATCCTATTCAGGGAACCCATGAATAAAGATTTTGAAAGGTATGCCTGAATTCGTTTCACACCTACGCAATCACTGTCTGTTTACATGTAGTCCACTGAGTGGATCTCAAAACATGTATGTTTGTATTGTCTTCCCCTCCCTTTGCTCCATCCCACACGATGGTCTATGTTTTTACAGAGAGGTTTTTTTCCAGACACCGAACTCTTCCTCCTTTTCCTCTTTTTTGAAGCTGAGACCATACCTGTTTGGGACTCACTTCTGAGTTCTGACAGACCACAGGCCCCTCAGATGGCTCATGCAGATGAGAAGTGAGCACCCCAAATTGTTGAGATGGTCCATCTCCCTATTGGGAATGGAATTCACACTGGAACTAGGCCCAGAGTCAGAACTTACCAATGCTTATGGTCTAGCCAGGTTCTTCTGCCTTAGTGATGAGAAATCCCATGGGGTGTGTAGTTCTACTGACTTTCAGCTGGAGGAGACACAATAGACCTGTCCGCCTTTGTGCTGTTGTCTTCCCTCAAACATTTTGCCTTCTCCCCTCCTATTTGCTATAATTTATTTTTGTTGGCTTTAGGACTCTCTGCACTTTACCACTGCTAACCAGTGCTAAAGTGCTTGTGCAGTCTCCTATAAACATGGTAAACTGGCTTACACCCAATTGGCCCAATTGGCACATTTCATTTATTTATAATACTCAAGTAAAGAGGTACTAGCTGGATCCAGGGCCTGTAAATCAAAGGCTACTAGTTGACCTGTAGCACTCACTGTGCCAACAACTAAAGTAGCCCTTTAAAACATGTCTACAGTCTGCCACTGTAGCCTATAGTGCAGTTTTAATCTGCCAGTTCGACCTGGCAAAATAAACCTTTTGCCAGGCCTAAACCTTCCTTTTTAATACACATAAGTCCTTCTTAAGTTAAGCCCTAAACAGCCGATAGGGCTGGTGCAGTGTATTTAAAAAGTTGGAAATGTACTCTTTAGTTTTACATGTCCTCATAGCCTAGCTCTCTCGTTAGATAACATTAGTTTACCTTATTACATTTAATAAGTGATAACCTTTGTTTGGGAACAGGTAAGAATTTCATGTTTACACCCAATTAATTGTAATTTAAAAGAGTAAAGTTGGATTTTAAGTCACAATTCCGAAAATGTCCTTTTAGAAAGTTGTCCTTTTCCTATCTTAACCATTTTGGTACCTGTATCCTGGTTCACATGACCAGGTGTAGTTGGCAGTTGCCCTTTGTGTATTCCTCCCAGACAGTGAGTCGAAGGGGTGATTAATTGTTGTCAGCATGAGCCACCCTGCCAGTGTGGAAGGGGCAGAGCTTTTCTCTGCCCCACTTACAGTTCAAAGGGGCAGTTGTCTCCAGCACACTCACCAAAAACTTGCCACCAGGCTATTGTCACCTCCTTCCCCTTGGAGTCTTGAGAGGGTAAGGAAGGAAATTTCCAAACCAGATGTGGGGGAAAGTCTAGAGGTTTCTCCCACTTCAAAGGCTGGCACCAGGTATAAATATTGGTCCCTCAGACTAACTCTTAATTACACGCCTGGAACTTTCTACATTACAGAAGTAGGACTACCATGCTGCTTGAGGCCTGCCTTGTTCTTCAGAGGACTGCCCTGCTGCTTGATCCCTACCTTGTTCTCCTGAGGTCTCCCCTGCTGCTTGAGAACTTCCTTGTTCTTTAAAGCACTGCCCTGCTGCTTGAGGCCTGCCCTGCTCTCTGAGAAGAAATACTGGACGTACTCCCTTTATTCAAGACTAACCTGAGTAACTTCAAGGGTCGGTTGGTTGAACTCCTTTTCTGAGCTACAGGGACACAACAAGCAACAGAGACTTCCCTGTAACTGCCCGGCTGATCTGCTGCAACTGGCCCTGCAATTGGACCTGTAGCTAGACTTGCCTGAGCTCTGCTGACCCCTGCTGGAGTGAATTCCTGATCCCCAAGTGGTGCCTCCTCAGGGCATGGACCTTGGGTAGCATCAGTGGAATTCTTCCTGTGGAATCCTGAACATTCAAGCACTGCACGCCGGACCTTAAGAAGGTAACTTTTTCAGCAGGATAAACCTGGTCCCTATATCAGGCCTGCACTCCATCATAGTTGTACTAAACCTGTGACTTTGTCCCGGTTTAGTGCAACTTGATACTCACAATTAGTGCTTTGTGCTTCTTGGCGCTATGTTTACTTTACTTTAAAATTGCATTTCTCTGGTTCTACTGATTGGATTTTTTTCGTTTTGATCTCATTTTATTTATTCGAGTTTACTCTATTTTTCTAAATGAGTGTGGATATCCCTTTTGTTGCATTTTTACTTTATTACTGTTTGTGTGCTTCTCCTAAGTTAAGCCTGACTGCTTTTGTGCAAGGCTACCAGAGGCTTGAGTACAGGTTAATTAAGTGACTTTTGTCATTCATCCTGACAGGGATTATAGTGGTTGCTTGAGAAGGATTTTCACTCCCCCAATCAAAAACAAATATTTACATGTGGTTAGTCAGTTTCTTATATCTCATTATAGGCCTTTAGATCGTGTTGTGTACATAATGGTGTGAGATGGCAAGGCTAATTTGATAAGTTGCTGTGTGAGGGATGGGTTGCGCTGCTGATTGTATGACTTGTATTGTCTGTGTGAATTTGTGGTAGGGCTTTTCCTTGTGAATGAATGCATCTTGAGCTTTTATTGTGTACGGTTGCCTACTCGTTTGCTGGCCTTTGCTTCTAGGTTCTGCCAGGGAGGAAAGAATTAAAGAGGGAAGCAGTGTCATAGACAAAGTTATGTATAGCAGTGGCTTGTACTATTGAGTACCTTTTCTCTGTCATCTATGTGGATTTGGTGCTGTGCTGGGCACTTGATCACGCAGGATCGTCTTACTAATATGATCCAATGGCCCTGTGAGGTGAGGTGAGGTGGTGATAGTGTTGTGTGTGTTGTGCATTACCTTTTAAATGGCTTTATAAATCCCTTTGTTTGAGGACGTTGAATGATTGTATAATGTGTTCTGTTATTATGGGTATTGATATGCATCAAGAGTTTTTTCACTTTGGTGCTGTGCTGTGTGATTTCGGGTGCAGGAGTACTGTCTAATATGTTCTGTTACTATGGGCATTGGTATGTGTGAAGGGTGTTGCACTGTTGAAAGCACTGCTTTTGACAGCTGTCTGGTTTGGTACCAAGTCTGGTGCACACATGTCTGCCTATGTGTTATGTTGCAGCATTGAGAAATGTATATACCAATTGTGGAAGAGAGAAGGATGATATTTACCCCGCGCTAACTCAGGACTCTGCATTGTCTACTAGGATGGACCTTTTTCTCAAACTGAGGCTGGAATCACAAATTCGATAACATTGCAATGGCAGTGAAGCTGATTTTCCCCCATAATAATGACAGAGAGGAATACGTTTGCAAACAATGAAGGTCTATTAGCAAATAAGTAAAGTTACAATCTCGAGGGGCGTGGCTTGCGCGCTGCTACGAGATGGCGGGTCGCGCTTGAGCTCCGAGACGAACGGAGGCCGTCGGAGGTTTACATCCGCTTCCAGTTACCCCACAGCCCTCCACAGCGGGTCTCATGTTCCTGAAGCTGTCGTGTGCTGTTTGAGCGTCATTCCTGCGACTTGGAGCTGCTGGTGCCTGATTTTTTGCCGGTTTGCGGTGGCGCTCGGTCTTTCCACGGGCGGCCGCCATTTTGTTTGTCTTCACTGACGGAGTTCCGATTTTCCTCACAAACGGAGGTGCCATTACTACGAATATACAAAAAATAGGAGGGGTTTGGTCCAAAAGGGGAAGGAGGGAGGTAGGACCCAAAGTCAGTAGAGAGAAAATATACCCACACCTCCATTCATTTAAGATCGAGATAGCGATCAAGAAAGACCAAATTAATTATGTCTCTCAAGGCAATGACTTTTGCCTATTTTATTTTTATTTTCATAGAAAAAAGTTCATCGTTACTTATTGGGGCCACATCAGAACCACACTATCAAGTTCACAGAAAATCGTTTTGATTTGAAAATTACAAAACACAATTTGTTATATATCATACAAAAATCTCCGCTAAGATTAGTGATAAAATTACACATACAAAACACAATACATCAATATTGAAACATTCACAATTATAAACATGTCACAAAAAAGTTGTTAACCATCTGTATTTTCAAATTCAACTTTTTTTTGGGGGGTTTTAAATCCGAACAATTAGAAAAACAAGTTTCTAACACCTAATAGGTTACTAGTACAAATTTCTAGGTGTTACGCAATCTAATTATGATTCAAATCTCATAATGCCGACGCGTTTCGAGTTCGGGTTATATGAATTCCCAACTCTCCTCAGGGCAGGATGAATCTTGTCTTCAACAACAATTTCTCTTTGGGGCCAGGAAATGCATCTGGCTTTAAATTATTCTCATGCGCGGGGGATGGAGGGAGTCTTAAAGCTCCAGAACCGGAGGGGCTCCGCAGCAGAAGTCAGACTTAATCTGAACAGCGCGTGATTTTTGCTCAATGTGCTCGTTTACGTTTTCACGCTAGTCCCAATTAATTTGCAGCTCATGCCGACCTTTGTTGAAAAACGAATTCAGCGACGCAGCGCTTGGCATTCAATGGTGCTCCTTTCACGGGCAATCGCCAGGAATGGGGGTAAACTAGTGCTGGTGACTATTGTTAGCCCTTACAAGCCTACAACGGTTTTCTTTTACTCTGCATGCTGTGTGGCTACTTAAAGTAAGACTTTTTTGCATTTCATTTTACTTTACCTTTCTTCAGAGCGCCTTCACTGCCTTTCAATGGTACTTATATGCTCTTTGGTACCCTGCTTTTTGGTTTCTGGTTTCTGAAGGCGTCCTCTTGCTACCGGCAGGGTCATGATATTTCTGTGATGAGATTCCTATTTTTGTGCGTGTAAGTCCGCCATTATTTATTACTCTGCTTTACCTGCTGGACGTGCGCTCTCCTACTTGTGCTCATTTCTTTTTGTGCATACGGATTACGACAATATTCTCAGGCCTTTTGATTGCCCTCATTTATCTCAAGTGGTTGCTTCTTCGCCCTCTGTTTTGTGGGCTCTATGGCTGCAAATATGGGCTTGTCACCAACTGCTAAGGACGCAAAAGATTCCAAAGCCTCTCTTAAGAGGTCCAAACAAGTATCTCCCACACCTGAATCTTCTCAAAAAGATACCAATTCCACTCTGGAGACTATTCTGACACGCCTCAATGAAGTACATGACATTGCGCAGTCTACAAAAACTAATACAGACTTGCTGCAAGTGGAGGTATCAGCCATCAGGAATGATCTTAAGGCTCTCTCCCTCCGTGTCTCTGCCACGGAGACACGTATCAGTGGTGCAGAGGATAATATGCAAAAGCACTCTCGATCTCTTGTGCAGTTAGAGCGCTCAATGGCGGCATTGCGGAGGGATCTCACTGAACAGGAGGACCGTAACCGCAGATCTAACCTGCGTATTTTAGGCCTTCCTGAAGAAGCCGAGAAAGGAGCACCCTCTATGATTGACTTTTTATACCAATGGTTGCCTTCTACCCTAAAAATTTATTTTCAAAGAGACTTTGAGCTGGAACGGGCACATCGTGTCCCCACCTTTCGTTCTAAATCTGCTACACAGCCAAGGGCGATCATTTTTAAACCGCTGCGTCATCAACACACGGAACAAATTTTGGCTCATATGCGGAAAGTTAAAGCTGTCTCCTGGGAAGGTCACTGCATCTCAATTTCTCAAGACTTTGCCAGAGACACGGTCATAAGGAGGAAAGGTTTTCTTAATCTTCGGAAGCGTTTATCAGAGATGAATATCCCTTTCTCCTTCTCTGGCCCTTCAAAATTTCGCATTACCTTCAAAGGTCGTTCCAGAATCTTCGATGAACCTGCTGATTTGGCCTCTTTCTTAGACAATCAGATGGAGATACAGATGGAACTTCAAATGGGGGCTTTGCTTGTTCCTGGTGCTTCTGGCACTTGATGTGATTCCTATGCCTGCAATGTTTTTTTTCTCTCTTTTCCAGGTCTATTAAGCTTGTCTTTTTTAGATCTGCGTGGTCCATTGTTGCTGGTGCGTCTATGGTGTTTTTGTGAGTGGTGATGGATGTTAAGTTTTTGGTAGTGTTTTTTTCCTGCGCCTGGAGTGGTCTGCTTTCCATCTTTATGCTGTTCGTTGTTTGACATATTAGGTCTTTTTGTTTGTTGTCTCTTTTTCATTATTGTACTAGTGCCTTTTCTTTTTTTTTCTCTCGGTTGTCTTTATAATTGCTATGGTCTTTTCGCTTTGGTAGTGTTTTTTCTTCTTCCCCATGATTTGTTCTTCTTTCCTTCTTTATGATGTCATTGATTGTTATATTGGACATATTTCATTTATGTTCCCTTTTTCAATTTTGTAGTAGTGTCTTGTTTCCGAGCGCCTTTATTCCTGCTACCTTTTTCGCATCTACCTGTTTTTTGTTCTATTTGTAGTGGCTATGTCTCTACTAGGCTCCTCTTTTTGCTTTTTTCACTTTATGGTATCCTTTATGATTCTATCATCCGTATGTGAGAGTTGGTCTTTTTTATATCCTCGTTCTTAGGTTTCCTACAGTTTTCTGCAACGTCAATTTTCTTCACTTGTTTTTTACTTGGCTCTTCCGTTTGGTGTTTCGTTGTGCTTGTTTGTCTTTATTGACTATTTGCTGGAATACTTCTTGTACTGTTTATTGTTTGGATACAAGTCTTGTTCGCTGATTTTTATTATCTATTTCTCTATAGCTAGCGTTAAGCTGTTCTCACCATGTTACAGTTACTGTCTGTGTTAGTTATTTATAGGCTTACTTAATTGATGCTTCATTGTTTAGTGTGCCTTACCATTATTAGCTGCTTTTCTCTACTAAGTCCAAGTTATTCTATTTATATTACACTTTATTGCTATCTTGTCTAGGTATCATATATGCAATTGATATTTTTTAGATGTTCCTTCCTTTTTCCATTAGATTCCATATAACAAAGTTTATATATTTTATGAACAAGAATTAATTGCTTACCCGTGCCTTTCACTATTTAATGTATACTTAGTTTTTGTACATATCTACGTTGCTGTTTCATTACTTGTTCTGCTTAACAACTATTTAATATCTTCTTCTACTAGGGCTAATTTATTGTAATTTATTGTATTTACATTGTATTTTATACTATTCTTGGATAGTTAGTTTCTTATTATTCATTTTTTATTTTTCCTGATGCATTTGAGGTTTGCTCTTGTTTCGTTTAATTAGTCTTAGTATCTATTTAAGCTATTTCTATAATTTTATTCATACAATGGTCCTATACCCTTTAGAGTCAGCTACTGTTTTGATACATTTTAGTTTCTACCTATTTCCCAGTTAATTACTTCTTGTCTTTTTCTACTTCCACTTCGTTGATTGGCATGTTTCTCACTTATTTGATGTCTTTTTTCCTTCGGTTTCATTTACTTTTTCATAGTGCTCTATCTTTCCTCCTATGTAGTATTTGATTTATGCATATTTTTTCTATAAACTTACTGGTTGAATTGTTCTTATTGAAATATTCCTCTTACTATTAATCCAAATTTCAGATCTCTTCCTTTTCCTGCTTACTTATACCAAGTTATATGTTACATTGGGGATGTTCAAGCTGATTGTTATTATACCTCATGATGGTCCCCTTGCTCGTCTTCCCACGTTCCCCTAGTATGAATTTGGTCTTCTTCAGACCTTTCTCGTTAATTTCTTTTCCCTCCTTCTCTTGCCTTTCCTTGACTATCTGTCTCTATCTTCTCTCACTTTCATCTTTTGCTTTCTCTCTTCTTTCTTTTCTCTCTTTGGATTTCCTCATAGGATTCTCCCCTTTTGATCTTACTGATGTGTGGTTGACTGCTTGTATTGGTGCTGCTTGTTTGCTCTCTCTCATCCATGTATTGTATTTGCTTTTCTCTACAAGATTATGTCTGACCTGAATGTGTTGTCCCTTAATGTTAAGGGTTTGAACCATCCAGTCAAGAGGTCAAAAGTCTTGGATTATTGCAAATCTCTTTCCTCGGATCTAGTTCTTTTTCAGGAAACGAAGGTATCTACCAGAGAGGCACTCTTCCTAAAAAAGGAGTGGGTATCAGATGTTGTTTGCTCCGATGCTTCTGGTAAAAGGAATGGGGTTATCACTTTAATCTCTAAAAAGTCGGGCTTGTCCATAATCTCCTCTGAGCACGATACCGAAGGTCGCTGGTTATTAACTAAGCTGTCTGATGGCAATGCTAATCTTTATGTTATGAATATTTACGCCCCGAACACAGATGACCCGTCTTTTTGGAAAGCAGTTACCAAAAAATTGAACGACACACCTCACTCGGGTAATCTTATTGTTGGTGGGGATTTCAATTTACCAATGGATCCTATTCTAGATAGAAATTCAGCTTTTCAGTTTCGCCCTCCTAAATCACATAAACAACTAATTAATATGTGTTCTATATCTCATCTTGAGGATCTATGGCGTCTACATAACCCCACTGGTAGTGATTTTTCTTTCTTTTCTTCCCCTCATTCTACCTTTTCGCGTATTGACTATTTATTGGTACACTCCTCTTTGGTTTCTTCTTCTTCCTCGCCGCTTATTCACCCTATTCTGATTTCTGATCATGCTGCGGTTACTTTTACGTTGCTGTCCTTTACTCCTCAGACAAGACCTCGCTCTTGGAGGTTAAATACTGAAATTTTGCATGATGATTCCCAAATTCGTGAATTATCCAATGACATTGATATTTTTTTTCTTGAAAATGAAGGCTCAGTTACTTCCCCAATTGTCCTCTGGGATTCGTTTAAGTGTACTTTACGTGGTCAGGTTATTAAGTATATGTCAAAAAGGAATGCTGCTATCAAAAAGGAACTTACCGACTTGACATCTGAGATTAAAACTTTAGAAGCTCTCTTTCGACATTTTAAAGATAAATCCTGCCTACAGTCAATTAAGCATTTAAAATTACATATAACACCATAGTCACCAAGAGAGCCCATATTGGGGTTCAGGCTCAGAAATCCAAAAGGCTATTGTTAAAAAAATGTGCTGGTAAGATTCTTGCGGCTACCTTAAAATTTCAGGAATCCTCTTATAACTCTTCTCGGATTTCTTCTATTAATGATCACCTTGGCAATAAAAAATTTCAGACTGAGGATATTCTTGACGTTTTTCGTGGTTTTTATAACAACCTATATACTCCTTCTAATCAATCCTCTTTTGAGCAATGTCAAGAGTTCTTAAAATCTGTCCCAGTAAAATCTATTTCTGTGGAGGATAGTAGTTCTTTAAATGGACCAATTACCTCTGACGAAATTATTGCTGCAATTACAGCCACTCGTTCTGGAAAGGCTCCAGGGCCTGATGGTTACCCTATTTTGTTTTACAAAACCTTTCTTCCTTTGCTTATTCCCAAGCTTCAATCTGTTTTTGATGCCTTTATTAAGGATGGATCTGTTTCTGGTTCTGCTGCTGATGCCACCATTGTCGTGATTCCAAAAGAGGGGAAAGATCACTCTGACCCCAAAAACTTCCGTCCTATTTCCCTTCTTAACATGAAAGCTAAGATCTTTGCTAAAATCCTAGTATGCGTTTAGAATCCTTCATTCCTAAACTGGTGCATCCCTCTCAAACGGGTTTTGTAAAGGGTCGTCTTGCACGAGATAATATCAGAACCTTTTGTCATATTCTCGGTTCCGCTAAACGCTCCACGCTCCCGGTCGCTGCTTTGGCTCTTGATGCAGAAAAGGCCTTCGATAAGGTCTCCTGGCCCTTTCTACGTGCTGTAATATGTGCACATAATCTTGGTGACTCCTTTATCCATATGGTCATGTCCCTCGATTCACAACCCCGAGCCAACATAAGAGTCAATGGCGGCACGTCGTCGTTTTTTAATCTTCGCCAGGGCACTAGACAGGGATGCCCTTTACCTCCTCTTTTGTTTTTATTATCCATTGATCCCCTCCTTAGACTAATTGACATGCATCCAGATATTAAGGGTTTTTCTTTTGTCCCTCACCGGATTAAAACTGCGGCTTACGCGGATGATGTCCTTATTTTCTCGGATGATATTGCTTTGGCCATTCCTGCTATTTCTGATATCATCTCTCTTTTTTCAAAGGTTTCAGGATACACCTTAATTAAGGACAAGACTGAGATGTTCCCACTGAATGCTTAGTGTTTCTCTACACATATGGGCGCTGCTGGCTTTAAATGGCAGTCTAAGCAATTAAAGTATTTGGGTATCTATTTTTGTTCCACCCTGTATGACACAGTTGCTTACAATGAAAATCAGACTATTCTTGAAGTACGGCGTCTGCTAGATGCCTGGTCTCCGAAACACATCTCATGGTGGGGGCGCCTTCAAACTCTTAAAATGATGATAACACCCATTATTAATTTTGTCTCTTCCATGCTCCCAGTGAAGCTATCTGCTTCCTTCTTTCATGACATTGATGTTCTTACTTCAAAATTTTTATGGAATAATAAAAGGGCTAGAATTGCTTATAAATTCTTACGACAACCATGTGATATGGGGGGTTGTAACTTCCCCGATTCGGAAAAATATCAAACTGCCTTTCTAGCATCTCAGGGTGCTCTTTGGTTTTCATCCCCTCCTGTTCATGCTCCATCTTGGTTGCTCATAGAACAAGAACTGGCCTCTCATTTGCCGACTGCTTCTTTTTTAACTACGTCTACCTTGTTTATTTCTTTTTCCCGCTCTATTATATTAGATACTATTGTTGCGGTAAGAATGGTGGACAGGAGGGTGGCGACTCCATTACACAAGTCTAGGTGGTCTACTATATGGCGGAATTCTAAAATTAAAATTAATATTTCTTCTTCTTTAATGTCTTACTGGGCTTCTAAAGGGATCTCGCTTGTTCATCATCTCTATGATTCCAATAATGCTCCATTACCGTTTTCCTTTTTAGCTCACCAGTTTTCTTTATCTAATTTAGATTTTTATACCTTTCTCAAGATCAAAGTGGCACTGGATAAGGTGCGACTTCATCCTACTTCCCCTACGATTACTCTCTTTCAATTATGGATTAGGACTGGTCATGTAGCTTCTAAAATTTATAAATTTTTACACTCTACTTCAATACCTACCCATACTGTAGCTCAGCAAAAGTGGTTACACCATTTTGACCAGAGTGTTACGGACCATATTTCTTCCGACACCTGGCAGATGATTGGTAAATTTTCTCTTCGTAATAAAATCGCCCCGTCGTTAATGCATTCTAAATTTTTCTCCGTTAACCTTCTCCATTGGACACCTACTTGCTTACACTCGTTGAATCTCAAAGAAGACAATCTTTGTTGGAGTTGTGGCTTATCACCAGGCGATTTTCCTCATATGTTCTTTGACTGTTCTCTTCTTCAACCCTTTTGGGATCTCATTCACAAACACCTCATGCTCATTTTTGGAATTCAGTTTCAATTATCTTTTCCATTAATCTTATTAGGCCCTCTAGCATCCCCAGTCCCTCTTCCCTTAGATTCCATGGAATTACAGCTGTTGGATATTTTATTGACTGTTGCAGTTAAAGTAATTTTAATGGAGTGGAAATCATTCTCTTCAGTTTCTTATCATACTTGGTGGGCTTGGGTTTCCTTTTTACGTAGTGCTCATACCTCGGTTGATCACGCCCATCTTTCTCCGTCTATTGCTAGTGGTGTTTGGACTGCTTTGGATACCTACATGGATTTATCTTCCAAAGGGTTGGTTGCACAATACCCCTTTGATATGTCTGGTTGAATGGTGTCTTGTCTGTTGGGTTGGTCCGGTGGAAATCCTCTTCTCTCTTTCTTTTCTTGCTGTTTCTCTCTTTCTCTTTCTTTTCTTCTTTTTTCTCTTTTCCTATTTCTTCTCTCCTCTTTCCCTTCCTTTCTGTTCCTCGAATACTCTAACTGATAGTAATACTCTTGATTCTTGTTTCTGATATATATTAATTATTTTTACCATACCTAATTTGTTTATCTGATACTGGCGGGCTAACGTTGTTACAGATGTCTCTTTTACAATGCATGCTTGCCTACTATATTTTGATTGTTTTATCCGATATCAATTGTATTACTGATACTTGTATTGTGTATCTTCATTTGCTTTTTCATATTAATAAAATTCTTTGAAATGAAAAAAGTAAAGTTACAATCTCAAATCTTAATAATTAATCATAAGTCAATAGTCACTGGAATAGAATGTATGTATATAATCCAGGCAGTCCAAATCACCATATACAAGTACACATTAATAAAGAAAGCATATGCAAATTAAAGATAAATTCAGTTCCCATAAAGAGTAACTCCATAATGCTAAACTATGGTGGTGGGCAAGTCGGGGAATTTCAGATGCAGCAGGTGTCAGCAGATATAGCATTAAAAAAAGAACCAAATGAAGGTTCCAATAAAAAAAGAGTAAATGTACTTGTTCTAGAAAGTTAGTCTATAGCCAAAAATATAAGGAACATTGACCTCAAGAGAAGGAAAGGAACGTCTGCCCGCAAAGGTGGAGCGGGGCAAGTGTTCTAACTAACTAACTAAACCAGCTTCACACAGTTAAAACATGACTTTTCGTCCAAATTATACATTCTACAGGTTTCAATTGAATAGGAACCAATCAAAAGCCAGTGTTCTCTCTGTACTTGGTGTCTGCCTCCTTTTCATGGATACTGCAGTGCTAGTTTCTTCCCTCATAGTGGCCTTTAAGATATCACACAAAGGCATCCCTTCCAGTGCAGGTGCTGAGAAACATTGTTAAAAAAAACAAATTATTTACAAATAACATGACGATCACACAATAAGCTGATAGAAACAATTTCAAACGAGAACATGGTGACTCTGGTGCCTGAAACAAAGAGAAAAATATGCACAACAAACAGAAATGCCACGTTTACTTTCAAATGGAGTAAGGCACCTAGTCCCACTCGTCTAATTGTGAGAATGTATATACCATATCTAGAATAATACAAGCATATAAATGACATAGGGCCAGATGTAGGAAGGCCATTACCGGTCGGTAACGGCCTAAATCGGCCTTTACCGACCGGTAATAGGCTTTTCCTATGTAGGTGGCAAATTTACCGATTTGGTAAATACCGAATCGGTATTTACCGATTCGGTATTTACCGAATCGGTAAATGAAATGTAGGAAGCACTTTGAAGAGTGCTTCTGTGCTTACAGAATTCGTTATTTACCACCAACTATTATTTGGTGGTAAATAACGAATGCCTCTGTAAATGCAAATCTGTGCATTTACACCTGTGCCATGTGACAGACATATAGGGCATGTATGTGTGCCACATGTGCACACAAGCACTATTCAGGGGTGCAACAGGGTGTCAAAGTGACACCCTGCCACCCTTGACTATTTCCCTATTTTACCGAATCGGTAATTGCCGATTCGGTAATTGACATTCATTCCTATGGGCCTCCGAAACGAATCTTAACGATTCGGTAATGTTTACTGATTTTTTATCTACATAGCATTTACCGATTCGAAAATACCGAATCGGTAAAATTCGGTACTTTCTAATCAGTAAATTTAAATTACCCACATCTAGCCCATTTTTCTCTATTTCTAAGTGTAAAATAATGTGTGAATACATGCAAGTAATTGTTTTGCATGTTACAGGTTAACATTTCATTAAGCGCAAATAGATGATGGTGACACTGCATCACCAATTCCCCCTATAATGGCTCTGAGAGCCATTACACAAAGCTCCCACCATTTTTCTTCATAACACTTTCAGAAACCGTTTACTGTCCACTGCTGTGTATGGTTAGATCCCTCTAACTCCTTTAAATCAGCATATACAGAACACTGTATTGCCTATAATTTCATTTCTTACTTCTTTCTTTTCAAACCTGTACCATCAGCTCATTTCTCTTCACCTTTCTTGCCTTTTATCAGAAACAAACAAATCATACAAAGTCCAATACTCAAAATAGGCCTTAATGTAGCACCTAAAATCCCACTTCCAAGTCTTTTCCAAATGCTTCTTAAGCACCAGTACCTTCCAACTATTTAAAGTCTTTGATAGATCTATGATATTCTTCACATAATTGTTGATCTCCTTCTTATCTGGAACATAAGTACAACCCTGATGGATGTGCAAAACTTTACAAACGTTGCCTTCTTTTGCCAGCAAAATATCTAAAGCAAGCCTGTTTTGAAGAACCATGGCCCTCAGTGCTTTAAATTCTGAGCTAATGTAACTTTGTTCCAGCAGTATCAGCTGCCAGCCTGTCCACCAAAGTATATAAGTGTCTAATTTTCACATCATTCAAGATCACCCCTACAGTAGGAATCATAGCACCAAAAATAATTCCCACCAACTGTGATTAACTACTAACTGATCTACCATAAGTGGCTTTACTTTTGTCTTCTAATTCATTTACAAGATATTCCTTTGAAAACATCAAGCCCATGTAACAACTATCCACCCAATTAAAAGGCATCTGAACCAGACTTCCCTTCAACATGTTGAAGACGTCAGAGTGGAACGGGTGACTTCATCCACATCTGGTGGTCTTGCCCCAACCTGACACTTTATTGGAAGGAGATCCTTAGTCACATTAAATATACAATACAATTCCCCATATCCAGCTTTCCGACAGTAACTGTGTTGGGCATTAGACCCTCACAGGTAACAGCCATGACACATTCAGGCTGGCGCCTAATAGCACAAATGCGGGGGCGCACGACAGACCATAGGTTTATATTGGAAGAAACCCAGCCATCCACCTATTGCGACGTGGTGTCTTAGTCTGTGGCATGTTCTGGCCCCTAGAGTTGCTTACCACCTCTTCTCAATCACACGGACACCAAATTAACCCACATTTGGCAACCATTCATTCAACACCTATCCCAGACTGAAAATGGTCCACAGCTTAGAGCGATGCAGCTATTTGAAGACTCCCTTCTACCTTACTCAAGAGGCACACACCAGTCTTCCCCTATCCCACAGGACTTTGGCGGGGCGTCTCCCTCCTCCTAGAAGACTTTGGCTATCCGCCCCTTTGACAATCTGAGCGCATCTTCTTCCACTCACCCTTCCTACCCAGCAATTTTTTCCCTTCTCCTACTATTTTAGTAAGAAAGGGAGTATTTACTAACCCCCTTTTTCACACTAGCTCCATCACGTAAATGCTAACACGTTTTCATGCTAATACGCTGGTATGCACAAAGCTTACTCTCATAGCCCGAACATTGGGACAGTGACCCCAAGCCCCCATCCTTTTGTTCTCTTATACCAAGGGGGCTTTTACTAAAATGGGGACCTTAGCGGCACTCGCATTTAAGTAGATCCCTACCCCCTATGGCTATTGTGCTACACGTTATACTTAAATACATACATAAAGCTATACTAGTGTATTCTGTTAATTGATAAGCATATTGTTTTATCTTTGGTACACCCTTACCCTCTATTGTTTCCTTTGGTTATAACTGGAGAACTTTGACAGGGTCATGCCAACGTACCATACTATCAGTGATGTACTTTGCTTTGTTTCTCCCCCTTTTTTGTTTGCCTACTCAATTTATATTCAATAAACAGATTTGAAACAAAAGGCATCTGAAAACAAGCATTAGTCCCACATATATAATAAACTCCAGGAACCACAGAGTTTCTTCCTGCCAAAATATATTTATTTTGAACCTCTACTCCTTTTACACATGCACTCTGTCCTACCTTTTTGTTGAGAATAACCATGCAACATGTTAAAGCAAACGTTGTTTGGGAGATTATCCTCAGACCTTTTAGTATGCAGAAGCTCTAAATGAAACTGGTGTTAGTATTTGGAACTAAACTTCTCTCCTACAGGGACAAGGGTAGATTTAGTTTCAGGAGTAACTGGCTTTGCAGGTGAGCTACAACTCATTATTAAGGATATCATTAGAAAAACAGAAACTAGTGATACTATGACCACTACTGCTCTCCGCCGATTTTGTTAAAGGGTTGACATGATTTGTATTGAACCAGAAAGAAAAAATGAAAAACTCAAAACCAACACAAACCAGCAGTAAACAAGTGTCTTTGTAGCTTGTGTAAGATTCTACAAACTGTTGACTTGTCCACGATGAATATAGAGTTCAGCTGCTTCAAAGTCAATCCCTATTCCTTAGTCAATGTTCTTTTAAAGTGACATGCCTACTCTTTTACAGGAGCCTTCACTCTATGGTTATTTTTACAGGTTCAACACCTTTAACCAGGTCAATATTTTTGCAGGAATAATCCCTAACTTTCTCCTTTACAGATGTTGCAGAGAGCGACGGCGAGCTGAGGTGATCGGAGTAGCTGCGGATACAGATGATACAGCTTGTGCATTGCACTCGCAGCTTGAAGTGATCTCCAGGGTTGATCTCCCCCGGTGCAGGGCCGCTGGTGCAGGGCCCTGAGAGCCGGTCACCATAGAGACATATGGACAGAGAGAAGCATGGAGCGGTGTGGCATACAGCATGTATTTTGGGTGTGCTGAGTTTGCCTGCTTCACTTGCCTCAGTGGGGGTGCAGACATCAGTCGAGACACCGAGGCAGCCCGCATAAAGACCACATTCAGCTTTCTACTCGATTGCCGGCCTGCTGTCTGGGGTGTGGGGGGGTGGAAGGCAAGCTTCAGCAAGTTTTTGTCCGTAATCTTTTCCTGCCTGTGTACTTACATCTCCTATAATTGGGCACACGCTTGCATATTTCCACTCTTTCATGCTCATATGCATGCTTATATCCCAGTTCACATCTTCTAAATATATTCACCTGTTATTGTATTGTATTGTAATTGCATTTATATAGAGCTTACTACCCCTGACGAGGCGTCGAAGCGCTTTTTCGGCGAGTAGCACGCTATTCCGGGACCCATAGAGGATTAGTGTTGAATTAGTATAGTGAAACATGCAAGTACATTTTAAGTGGTGGATAGGTTAGTCAGTTATTTGGATTTGGAATGATAGCAGAAGGATAGAGGAGGGCAAAGGTTTGTATTTATATAGCGCTTGTTGACGTATGCTATTCAGGAAGCCTATAAAGGATTAGTGGTGAATTAATATGGTGAAATATGAACTAATTTCAGTGGTGGATATTAGTCAGTTACTTGGAGTGAGAAGAATAGCAGAGGGATAAAAGGGGAAGAAAGATTTGCATTCTTATAGTACTTGTTCCCCTGATGGGTGTCGAAGCGCTTTTCTGGCGAGTAGCACGCCACTATGGAACCCATAAAGGATTAGTGTTGAAAATAGTATAGTATAAATATGAAGTAATTTGAGTAGTGGATATGTTATTCAGTTATTTGGGTAGTATATTAGTATAATTGAATATGGAATTTGAGAAGTGAACATGTTAGTCTGTTAATTTTGATTGAAAAGGAGAGTGGAGGGATAAAAGAGTGACGGAATTTCTTTTTTTTTAGGTCTTAGCAGTAGGAGGAGGCTTTTGGATGAGTAAAAATGAGTTTTGGAGGGTAGGAGTCATAGGGAAGAGTTTAGAAAGGTTTGTTTTAGGGGATCGGTATAGTAAAAAGAGGTGCCAGATGATGCAAGGAGGGGTAGAGTAGGAGAGAGTTTAGAAAGGGTTATTTTGGCGATCATAGTTGGGGTTTGGGATAAATGAGAGAGTGGATGTAGAGGATGTATTGATAGATGTATAGGATGAGCGATAGGGTAGTGCATTGGAAGTAGTAGTAGAAAGAGGTTTGAGATGAGTCAGAAGGTTGGGCTAGAAGATATATTGAGCGAAGTATAGGCTGAGAAATAGGGTAGTGCTTTGGAAATGCTAAATTAGAAGAAAGTGATAAATATATAGATCCATAAGTACATTGAAAGTATTTAGATACATAAAGGAGGTAAGTATATGTAGAATAAAGATATTGATAGAGGCACAGGATGAGAAATAGGGTATTATTTTTTTTATTTAGTAGTTTATAGAGCGCTCAGCTACCTCCAACGGAGGTGTCCCGGCGCTGAAGATATTACCTTTTTAGAGGGGTCCTGGGAATGATGTGGGGATTGGAGATTTAGAGGAGGGAAAAGAGCCAGGTTTTAAGCTTTTTTCAGAATAGAGGCTATGACGTCAAGAATCTTAGTTCTGTGGGAAGCTGGTTCCATAGTTGGAGGTGGACACTGCAAAGCCTCTACCTCCCGTGCGGGCCAGTCGAAAGCGAGGGGCAGGTCATAAGACGGAGATGGTTGGATCTAAGGTTTCGAGAGGCTTGTGAGAGTTTAATTCTATGGCGCAGGTAAAGCGGGCCTCGATCATTCAAAGCTCTAAAAGCCAGGTTTAAGGCTTTAAATTGAATGCGGAGTCTCACAGGAAGCCAATGAAGCTTGATCAGATGGGGGGCGATAGAGTGGCGGTAAGGGATGTTGCATATCAGCCTGGCCGCTGCGTTCTGGACTCTCTGTAGTTGGTTTATGAGGTACGCCGGGGCCCCTACATATAGACTATTTGCGTAGTCCAAGTGAGCAGTCATGAGGGAGTGGACAACTGTTTTACGAGAGTCTATTGGCAGGTATGGGATGATTTTTTTTATCATGCGAAGCTTTCCAAAGCAAGCTGAGGTAACTTTATTGATTTGCATCTTGTAGGAGAGGGCAGTGTCAAACTGGAAGCCCAGGTTACGGGCAGTTTGAACTGGGTCCGGGGGAGGGTTGAGCTCCGTCGGCCATCAGAGGGAGGAGGGTATGGGGGATTTTTGATTAAAAAATAGGACCTCAGTCTTGTCCGTATTAAGCTTTAAGTTATTAGCCGACATCCAAGAGGCAATGTTCATCATGCATTGGCGAAAGTTATGGAATGATTTTTCGGAGTGGTCTTTGAAGGAGAACACTAGTTGGGTGTCGTCGGCGTAAAAGGTTGTTTTGACGCCCCATGATTCAATCACTTTTGCTAGGGGTTTTAAATATACATTGAATAAAAGCGGACTGAGAGCAGAACCTTGCGGAACGCCCCAGATCAGTGGTTTCTTGGAAGAAAGGAAAGAGCCCAGCATCACCTGTTGAAATCTGTTCGAGAGGAAGGATTTGATCCAGGTGAGGGGAGTTCCGCTCACCCCAACCTCTTGCAGACGAGCCAGTAGTGTGTCATGGGGGATGGTATTGAATGCTGCGGATAGGTCGAGGAGGACCAGCATGGCCTCCTCGCCCCTATCCGTGCATTCTCGAATCGACTCGGATACCTCAAGAAGAGCTGACTCTGTACTAAAGTCTGGTCTGAATCCAGATTGACAATCATAGAACAGAGAGTTGGATTCAAGGTAGTAGGAAAGTTGTTCTTGGACTGCTTTCTCAAGCACTTTGGCGGGCTTGGGCAGGAGTGAAATTGGCCGGTAATTACTTAAGCAGGAGGGGTCGATGCCAGTTTTTTTTTGGATTGGGATAAGCATAGCGTGTTTCCACTCGGAAGGGACCATACCTGAGAGCAGGGAAGAGTTCCATATTTCAAGGAGGGGGTCGATAATTAGAGGGGCAATTTCGTTCATGATTAAGGCCGGGGCTGGATCCAGAGCAGAGCCTGATTTACATTTCCCGAATAGGTTCAGGGCATACTCCTTAGTAAGAGGGAGGAAAGAGGTAAATGCATGCTTACTAATAATGACTGGTTCCTTGATGGGATTGGAAGTGTTCTGCAGAATAGTTTCCGCGATGTTGGATATTTTTTTTCCAAAGAAGTCTGATAAGTTTTCACTCAGTGCTTGGGACGGGGGGACTGAGGTGGACATAGCACTGGGATTTGTAAAATCTTTAACAATATTAAAAAGGGCTTTGGAAGAGTTTTTTGCGTTTGCGATGGTGTCCGCGAAATAGGTGCTCATGGAGTTACGTTTAAGTTACGAAACTCCTTGAGGGTTTGTCTGTAGAGAGCTTTGGCTTCTGGGTCATAGGTCTGCCGCCACTGTCGTTCTATCTTTTTGCACTTACTTCTGTATTCTCTTAGTTCCTGAGTGAACCAGGGGGCTGACGGTTTTTGTCTGCGGGAGGAGAGGGTTTGTAACGGAGCTAATTTCTGAATAGCAGTAGTGAGATCATTGCTAAATATGAGAACTGCTTCGTTGAGATCGTCGGGGAGCGGATTTAGTCTGTTATGGTAATGTTGTTGTAGGGTAGAACATGAAATCTTGTGCCATTTTCTGCCTTGTGTTCTGATGGCAGACTCCTGTTTGGCCATTTGGTTTGAAGATACCTCGAATGGGATTAGAAAATGGTCGGACCATGTCAGCGGTAGGGATTGAAGGGTTTTTAGTTTTTCATGATTTGAAAAGATACGGTCAAGGGTATGACCTGCGGTGTGAGTAGGGCCTTCACTTTTTGTGTCAGGTTTAGATTTTCCATGGATTCTAGGAAGTGGGAGGCGCGGTTGCAGCTACTTATATCCACGTGGAGGTTGAAGTCTCCCAGTACCATGAAGTGGGGATGTTTGATCGAGAGAACTGCGGTGATTGCCAGTAGTTCAGAGATGGCAGGTTGGGGGGTGTTTGGGGGGTTGTACACCAAGATCCCTGATGCAATGGCTGTTGTAGAGTCCGATAGGGTAGTGCATTGGATATGCTTTTTCAGGAGAAAAGTAACACACAGATCCAAGTACATGGAAGGTACATAGATGCACAATGGAAGTATGTACATGTAGAGCAAAGATGATTTTTATGTATTTATTATTATTTTTCTCTAAACATATTATTTTACACGTTTATACAAAGTAATACACAAAGATAGGTACATATCTATAGTGAAAACAAATGCTTATATATAGAGGGATATGCTGTAAATTTCTGTTTGCGCATGGTGCTTATGTGGTGGAAGAGCCAAATCTTGAGTAGTTTTCTGAAGATAAGGTGGTTGTCGATGGACCTTATGTTGGGGGTAAAGAGTTCCATAGTTTGGCTGCTTGAACAGAGAAGGATGTGCCACCCATGGTTTTTTCTTGTATGGTGGGATTTTGAGGCGAGATGCTCCGTTAGAGCGGAGGTTCCTTGTTGAATGTGTTTGGTGATTTTATTCCTGATGAAGAGTGGTCCTTTCCATGTATTGCTTTGTGGGTGATACAAAGCAGCTTGAACGTGGATCTTCTGGCAACCGGTAACCAATGCAGGTCTTTCAAGGCAGGGGAGATGTGGTCTCGCGGTTTGATATGCAAGAGTAGTCTGGCAGCCGAGTTCTGAATCCGTTGTAGTCTTTTCATGGTCGTTAAAGGTGATCCGTGGTAGAGGCTATTGGCGTAATCGAGTTTGGTCAGACCAAGGGAGATGGTAGCTTGGACCTTGTGTGGAAATCCTAAATGAGGGGAAATGTGTTGCAGCGTTCTTATAGTAGCAAAGCTTGATCTTGCTAGTTTATCCACTTTGGGCATTCACTGACAGCTTGGAGTCCATGGTCATTCTGAGGTTTCTTGCTTCCTTTGATACTTTAGGCAGTGATCCCAGTTCATCAGGCCATGCGGCAAGCGGCTTGTAATGTTTCCAATCGCCACATGTGAGTATTTCAGTTTTTGAAGCATTCAATTTGAGATGGCTCCAAGTCATCCTCTGATCCACGGCTCTGAGACAGCTGAAAATTGGTGATTTTCCAATGTCTTTGGGGCATTCCAGTTGAAGGAGTATTTGCATGTCATCTGCATAGTTATAGCACGTGAGGTGAAATTTATTGATCAGTACTGGTAATGACTTCATGTAGATGTTCAAAAGCATGGACGAGATAATAGAACCTTGAGGGACCCCTGCTTTTGTGGAGTACGGTTTGGACGAGAAAGGTGGGGTATGGATAACATTAGTTCTGTTTCAAAGGTAGGACGCGATCCAGTCTAGAGTAGTTCCCTCTATGCCGGGTTCATAAAGTCTTTGTTTCAGAGTGTCATTGTCAAACGTGTCAAAGGCAGCTGAGAGGTCCAAGAGAAGTAGCGCAGCAACCCCGTTGCGGTCAACTGTATTCTTTAGGTCATCCCAGATGGCAAGGAGGGTAGATTCAGTGCCTCTTACCGGACGGAATCCTGTTTGGAAGTCTGAAAGTATGTCATTCTCTTCAATGAATTGTGACATCTGAGTGAACACTGCTCTTTCTATCAGTTTGCCCAGGAAAGGTCCATTTGTAATGGGTCTGTAGTTATCAGGGTTCAGCGGGTCCAAGATTGTTTTCTTCAGTAAAGGGCGTATGTATGACTTTTTGAGTTCTTCTGTAAATATTCCGGTAGTTAAGGAATCGTTGATGATTCTTCTTACTGGAGTGGCAGCAGATGTTGTTAAAATAATTGTCTTGAAAGTTTGTAGCGGACAGGGGTCAGAAGGGCTGCCGGCAGGCCTGCTTGCTTTGACCAGGTCCATAAATTCATTGTGTGAGATGTGTTGTACCTGTCCAACTACCACTACTAGTTTATGGTGCAAGCAGTAGTAAACTGTTTTGAGCAGGAGCAGTGACCAGGGAGACAGTAGCACAATAGCACGTTAGTTCTAAACGCTCCATCGCAATGAAATGGGGCTCCCAAGACAGACCGCTGGTGGTGGGATGGGTGGCTGAAATGGACTGATGCATGATTGCAGAAAAGACGGTATACAAGATACGGGGTTGCCCTAAGGTGTGGGACAAGAAGTGGGGCCACTGGAATGCGTACAGGGGTGACCTGTGTGACTCTCCAACTGCTGAATTAGCTATGTCACGTGCTGGACCTGTGGGAAGGCTTCTGCAATAATTAATGAGGCGTCCGCATTGTGATATTGATTCCTATCTGCTACACTAATTGTGACTACTATTTGACTCGGGTTTTTTTTTTTTTTTTTAACATGTTCAGGTTATAAAATTGTCCTTGGTTTAAAAAGAAAATACCAAACAGTTGATTTCACTGTCTTATGATCGTATACCTGGTCTTAGCATTACGCCATGATCTGTGATCGCCGCCGAGCCTCCGGGATGTCGGCACACCGGCTGTGTACTATTCTGTTTTTTCCTATGATTACTACATGCTGCTGGCCCCAGGGTTATAGGCACTAACCAGCTGTGTATGCTATACCTTTTGCAATAAAAAGTGTTTAAAAAAAAAAAAAATGTTTCGGACAGCAACATTCCAATGGTGTTGTCGAACCGCTTCTTCCAGCAGCTCCAATCCTTAATGGTTCGCCTGACCTGGGCCGGGAAATAGCCTCGAGTAGCTTGGAAAATATTAGTTAGGGGGATTGGGCACCCCTGATTTAGAGCTCTACTATCGTGCAGCACAGTGTGCACATGCTTACCACTGGATACATGGACCAGTGAATGTACCACATGTTCGTATCGAGTCAATTGTAGCAGACCCGAAGCCCTTACCGACGCTAATGTCCAAGCCGCGAGATCGCAGAATGGGTCTCCTAGACTCCTTAAATGTGGTCACACATGCATGGCATTGCATGATGGATATCCAAGCGTGCAGTCTCCTCTATGCCCCTAATGCCCCTGTGGCTTGGTGCACGTGGCTCCCACCTTGTAGGGATAAAGGGGTTGTTGAGGCCCTGCAGAGTCTACAGATACATACTATGGGGGACCTTTTCTCTGGGGGACGCGCTCGCAGCTGGAGCGAGATCGAGACAGACGACAACCCGCACTCCTTTCTAACGCGCTTCCAGTTCCATAGAGTGAGGCTTGCTCTTAAAGAATTGCTAGGGGACGATATGGAAGAACCTGCGATTGTGACTGCCTTTGACTACATTGTCAATGCCAAGGCCCCAACCAAACTAATCACCAACTTATACCGCATCGCTCTCTCTGAGAGGACAGTGGAGTATGCCAAACAGAGACTGGTGTGGCAGGTCGATTTGCGAATTGACATTGGAGACGAGATGTGGCGGTACTGCTGCGCGAGTACGAGACGAATATCTCTGAACAGTCGTCACAGGCTGCAACATTTTAAATATCTTAACAGGGTATACTACATCCCTGAAAGATTACATAGATACGGCTTACGAGACAGTCCTAAATGTGAGAGGTGTGGCGATCTACTTGCAGATTTTCTACATGTCGCATGGTCTTGCCCGGATGTATTGACTTTCTGGCACTTAGTGTACAGTAAAGTCAATGAAATCACGCAACTAGAATTGACCCCTGACCCCCTGCTGGCCCTATTGGGTTATTCCAAACCTCTTCGCCCACTGGATAGGAGACTTGTTGATATGGCCTTCCTTGTTGCCAAATGGTGTATAACAAGTAATTGGATGCGGGGCCCGGTCCCCACCTTAACACAATGGACAAGAGAAATGATGTTCTGCTGCACACAGACGGAGCTTCATAGCAATTTACTCCCACCGCGCAATAGGCCCAAAAACTACTGGTCCCTGTTCACTGACAGACACCGTGCATGTGCCACTAGGATGGAGGAAGACGCCCCTGACCCGACGTCTGACGCTGCTCTGACTGGAACAGTAGAGACCACCACATAAACACATCGACTCTGCCTGGCTTAGGGTTGGGAGGGGAGATGGCCATTGACGATGTGACGTGTCGGAGTCCCCCTAGACCCCGGGGAGAGGGGGGCCCCAGCTGACATATATAGGTTCCTGGATACATGGTGCCAAATCTGTAACATGATATAATGTATACGTGATGCTCTATGGCTGGTTGTAAATTTGACAGTGTGTCTTTAAGAACTAGTCCTGCTTAATCGCTGATTATGCTGATTGTCGTGTACTGTGATGTTAGCCTAGGTTTTGCACCTAAGTCATTTCTTTTCAAAATCAATAAAGAAATACATTTTTTTTTAAAAATGTTTAGGAGGGGAAGAAAGTTTAGAGAAAGACAGACAATGAGCCGCTAAGCGAAGTATTCATACAAAAAGGAACAGATTCTGTGTCTAATAGAATTCGCAGGTGGGTTGTTGGACTCCAAGAATTCAGCTTTGAAGTTATATATATCGCCACTGCAGAGAACAATGTTGCAGAACACCTCTCAAAGTTGGTAAATTTGAATAACACAGAGGAAAGTTTAGGTGCATGATAGGATGAAGGGGAGTTCAGTTGCGGTGTGTTAATTGAACACAAAAAGGACCAAAAGGGAGCATTGAAAGACCCAACCTGCATCGCTCCCAAATATAATCCAAACACACATAATATGTAGGGGGTCTAAATGAAACAAACAACTACAGGTTCATATTAGTTCTCTGGACTACTCTTAGAGTAAAGAAAACGAAACTACAAAAATCTCTATTTTAAGGACGGAAACCCTCACTCACCATATGGTGGCATGTTTCATCATCGGTTTCCACCTCACACCACTAACAATTGAGTTAGTGGTGTGGGCTACAATGCTCACAAAACTGGAGAGGAGCTCTTGAAAAATGCCTTTGAGTATATCTAAACATGAGCTGTATTGGTGTGGGTGAAGATATTCAGAGTGTAATATGAAATAGAAATTGAAGTGCAAATTCAAAGCTCACACAGGTGAGCTTGGGGAGAAGCTCACCTGTGTGTGAGTGCGATTCAATTGAGGGACCTTCCCCACGAGCAGCATACTTTAGCGGTCGTCCTGCCGCTGAATCGCACCACCCCTGGGGCCATTGAGTCTCTGTGTCAGGGACTCAACGTGTGGAGCATCGGCGTTGGATCAAAGGCAGCCGAGTTCTCTGGGACTCATTGAGAGCTTTGAATTTGCATAAATGGCAGCGCGCACCATCTGAGGATTGATTAGCATACTTCATTTCCCAGAAATCATTGTAACTCGTCCAGAGTCGTCCAATTCATGGAATAATATTTGGGAAATGTAGCTACTTTGCGCGCTATGTCTGCAGTGCCCCAGGAAGAAGAGGCAAACTCGAAACATGTTGGGATTATGGATGATGCATAATTAACTGGTGAACGACACTGCCTGTACCTTTAAATAAAAGCCTTTGGGGAGAAGCTCACCTGTGTGCGAGTGCGATTCAATTGAGGGACCTTCCGCACGAGCAGCATACTTTAGCGGTCGTCCTGCCGCTGAATCGCACCACCCCGGGGAAGGGGGCCACTGAGTCTCTGTGTCAGGGGCTCAACGTGTGGTGCATCAAAGGCAGCCGAGTTCTCTGGGGCTCATTGAGAGCTTTGAATTTGCATATCTGGCAGCGCGCACCATCTGAGGATTGATTAGCATACTTCATTTCCCAGAAATCATTGTAACTCATCCAGAGTCGTCCAATTCATGGAATAGTATTTGGGAAATGTAGCTACTTTGCCCGCTTTGTCTGCAGTGCCCCAGGAAGAAGAGGCAAACTCGAAACATGTTGGGATTGTGGACGATGCATAATGAACTGGTGAACGACACTGCCTGTACCTTTAAATAAAAGCCTTTGGGGAGAAGCTCACCTGTGTGCGAGTGCGATTCAATTGAGGGACTTTGCCCACGAGCAGCATATATATATATATATATATATATATATATATATATATATATATATATATATATATACATCCCCATACTTTGATAAAGAAACACATAGTTTGATCAATGCCTTATTGAAATAAATGTTGGAGAACTGCTTGTCCCACTGCTGCATCCTCCTTCCACGCAGTGTCTAGACAATAGTGTCTAGTGAAGGTGTGCACGTGTTTCCATGTCGCCGCTCTGCAAATGTCTGGTAGAGACACTCCTGCAAACAGAGCCGTTGAAGTTGCCATCTTTCTAGTGGAATGAGGGTGCACTCTGGAATGTAGAGATTTCCCAGATTTCTCGTGACATCTGGTAATGGCCGATGTTATCCATCTTGAGATACTTTTTTTTTTTTTCTGCATTTTCCAACCATAGAAACAGAACAAGCATGTCACAGCAGATCGTTCATCACACCCTGCCTTCCCCCCTCCCACCACCCACCATCGCCGGAATTGTACAAAACATTTCCCTTTGTCCATATATGGGAACATGCCATCTACATCTGGAATATGGTGCTGTATCCAAGCCCCTCTTCCACACACCAGAGCTATAGGCAGGACAGTTCCCACCCCCTCAAAGTCCCCCATCCAAGCCATAGTAACGTCGCCATTTCCCCCACACTCTATTAAACTTCTTCGGGCAACCTCTAGCTTTATATGTCACTCTTTCGGCTGCCATGTAAATATCAACCCCCCCCTCCTCCATTCGTCTAGTCTCGGGGGGCTTGGCGCTCCCCAGGCCCAAGCCACATCCCTCTTAGCCACTACTAAGGCCAGTGTTAGGAAAATTAAGTGGGGTTGGGTCAAATCCCCTTCAGTCGGTATCCCCAGTAACACCAATTTAGGCTCCAACGGTAGGGTCGTCTCAAGTATTTCACCAAGCTCCCTCATTATCGTGGCCCAGTAGCTCTGGAGAACCCCACATTCCCAGATGGTTTGATAAAAGTTCCCTTCTGCATGTCCACATCTTAAACAGTTAGGGTCACTGGCTCGGCCCACCTGATGTAAGCGATATCTATCATAGTAAACTCTATGGAGAATCTTAAACTGGATGAGCCAGAGCCTTGATTTTATTGCCACCTCCCTAGGGTGCATAAGGGCAGTCTCCCAGTCAAAGGTGTCCATCTCTCCCAGATTTGATTGCCATGTTGTTTTCAATTTCACCAGTCCATCCGGCATATTGTTAAGCAGGGTTTTGTAAGTCAAGGAAACTAATTTAGACGGGACCTGGTCCTGTAATAGACGACCCTCTAGTGGAGCATACTCCAGCAAAGGGCCTGTAAGCGCCCCTTCCGCCTGCCAGGCGTGGCGTACTTGCGCGTATTTTAGAAACTGCATGTGATGCAATCCATACTCCTCCTTCAGCACCTGAAAGGACTTCAGAGCACCCTGTTTCTGCAGGTCACCCAGCACTGAAATACCAATGTCGTCCCACCTTTTGAACCCTTTCAGCTTAAGTAGCTCTCGTAGCTACGTGCAATGCCACACCGGGGTTTGTCTGGACGGTTTGTGGTGCCAGCTAATCCTTCTTGTCGCCTTTTCCAACAGCTCTACAGTCACCTGTGTCTCACATAGTAGCGTTTCTCGTCCCCTACCCCCATATATATAGTGTAGACATGTGCGTCGCTCCAGTTTTCCCCGTTTCAGCCTATAAGTAGGGCGGTCTGCTGGGGCATGTAGCCAATCATGTATTGGCGCTAGATGTTCCGCCCTATAGTATGCCTCAATGTTAGGTAGGGAAATCCCCCCATTATATTGGTTCCTCTGTAGGCTCTCCAGGGCTATCCTAGGCTGTTTCCCCAACCAAAGCAACGCTCGAAGCCCCTCATTTATCTCTTTGAAAACCTGTCTAGGAAGGGGGAAGTACTCATTTTGAAATGCATACAAAAGCCACGGCAGGGTTATCATTTTATACATTGCCGCCCGTCCTAATATGGTGAGGGGGAGACCCTTCCATCTGAGCGCGTCCTCCGCAAAATTTGTGAGGACATGTTGGATATTTTTCGTATACAAGATAGAGCGGTCCTTTGTCATATAGATCCCTAAGTATGTAAACCCCTCAGTCGTCACCTGCAGTGCCGCGGGCAGGGCAGGTCCCATGCTCTCACCCCTGGGGCTGTATAGGACGACTTGTGCCAATTTATAGTATAGCCTGAGCATGACCCATAGCGGCCCAGCAAACGGAACAAAGGCGGTACTGAGATCTCTGGATGTGTAATGTATAACAAGATGTCATCCGCGTACAGCGAGATTTTCTCTTCGTAGTCATCACCCTGGTCCATTCTGAATCCCGTTATCCGTCTGTCTTGCCGTATTTCACACGCCACCACTTCTATGGTGAGGGCGAACAGTAGCGGCGACAGAGGGCACCCCTGTCAGGTCCCTCTCCTTATTGGGAAGTCCCCCGATAGGACTCCGTTAACCTTGACCCTAACTCGTGGATCAGTATAGAGAAGGTTGACCCTTTCCAAAACTTCGGGCCAAATCCAAACTTTAGCAACACCCCATCTAAAAAGGGCCAGTGCACCGCATCAAACGCCTTTTCAGCGTCGAGAGATAGAAACACATGAGGCTCCCCACGATCACACACCTCCATCAGCCAGTTATGGGTTCTCCTCAAGTTATGTCTAGTTGCCCTGTCTGGCAGGATGCCTGTCTGATCCAGGTGTATCAGATTTGGTATCACCTTTCTCAGTCGCAATGCCAGAATCGTCGCCAGGAGTTTAACCTCCACATTCAACAGAGATATGGGGCGGTAAGACGCACACTCCCCTGGAGGTTTGCCCTGCTTATAGATAGGTACTATTGTGGCCATGCGGAGATCCGGGGGGAGCGTTCCTTCCTCCAGCGCTCCCTCAAACAAAGCCAGTATGTGGGTAGTAAGGAGGTCCGCCGTTTTTAAAAAACAATTCCGCAGGGAACCCATTTGGACCCGGAGATTTCCCCGGTCGCAGTTTAGCTAATGCCACCCTCACCTCGGCTACAGTAATCTCTGCCTCTAGGCTTTCTCGAGCCTCCTCTTCTAGACTAGGAGTCTCAACCCTCTCCAGGTATTGACTGATCTCATCCATCAAGCCTAGGTCCCGACCCTCTTAAAATGTCTCGTAATAAGCTGCGAACGTCTGTGCTATCTGTTCATCCGTTGTTCTGATTCGGCCCTTTGCATCCAACACCCGATCTACCCATCTCGCCTCTTGCTCCCTCCGACTCGGTCATGCCAAAAGTCTCCCAGATTTGTCCCCCCCCATCATAGAGCCTATGCAAGGTCGCCTGCGCCTGCGTCTTGGCCTCGTCAGTTGCCAGGGCCCTGTATTGCTGCTGGACATCCAGCATCTGTCGTAACGAACGTGTCTCCCCCATCTTGAGATACTTGATCTGGATAAGGCTAGGCCTTTCCTTGGCACAGAAAAGGCTATAAATAGCTGCTTTGTTTTCCTAAATGACTTCATTCTTTCAATGTAGAACTTCAAACATCGTTTAATGTCTAGAGAGTGTAGAGCTCTCTCCGCTTCCGTAGAAGGATTTCCCAAAAATTTAGGCAATACTACCGGTTCATTGAGATGAAAGATGGTAGGAACCTTAGGGATGAATTTTGGGTTTGTTCTTAGTATAACTTTATCTTCCCGAAACTGAAGAAATGGTTCTACAATTGAGAAAGCCGGAATCTCGCTGACCCTCCTAGCTGACGTGAGGGCCAACAGCAAAGCCGTTTTCCAAGAAAGGAACTATAAATCCGCTTTGTGTACTGGTTCAAATGGTGTTTTCATGAGCTGTGTTAGAACCGTATTAAGGTGCCAAGGGACCAGAGGGTGTTGTATCGGGGGAAACACTCTAAAAAGTCCTTTGAGAAAATTCTTTTGTCACTCTTTGTGACCAAAGCGATGGTTGATTAGATACCCTTCTATGTCTTGAAATTGCTGCCAGATGCACCTTTAGTGACGCATGAGAGAGACCTGCTTTGGACAAAAGCAAACGGTATGGGAGGATTTGTTCTGGTGAGGCAGAAAAAGGATGTAGAGCCTGAGCCTGCTGTATATGTCTTATTTGTCGAAATTTCCAGAGAGTGAGAAAGTATACCTCGGCATTCTTGACAGATGTTTCAGGATCGGAATTCATGTTCGTGAGGTTCCAGACTGATAAATTCAGCGCTGTCAAATTTGGATGGCGAATTTGTCCTTTTTTCATAGAGATGAGATCCTGAAATAGCGGAAACTGAATTCTGGGGGCTATAGACAGCTGGAGAAGCTCCGAGAATCAGGCTTGCCTCTGCCAAGCTGGGGCTATCAGAATTAAGTGGCATGGCTCTGATCTCATTTTCCGAAGTACTCTTGATATCAGAGGGAATGGGGGAAATGCATATGCGAACATTCCCGTCCAACGTAGATGCCGCGCATTGCCCCAAGTGTTTGCATTTTGAGTTGCACTGGGTTGCGAACAGATCCAACGATGGTGTGCCCCACCGACAAAACACTCTGAGGAGTTGATTTTGAGCTAACTCCCACTCGTGAGAAACACTGGCTGATCTGCTCAGGATATTCGCCCTTGTGTTTTTTATCCCTGGAATGTGGTGCACTCGCAGAGAGATGTTGTGAAGTAGTAGCCATCTCCAAATCTCCTGTGCCAGTACTGATAGAAGCTTTGACTTTGTACCTCCCTGTTTTAAGAGGTAGAACATTGTTGTTGTACTGTCCGTTCTGACCATTACTTTAGAATCGTGTATCCTGGGGAGGAATGCTTGCAAACCCAAGAATACTGCTTTCAGCTCCAATATGTTGATATGAAGTTGAGCTTCGTTGGCGGACCAATGACCTTGCATTTCGAGGTCCTGGAGATGCGCCCCCCAACCTTGAAGTGAGGCATCTGACATCATCACGTAACTGGGGCATTGAGGCTCGAATAGCAGACCTTTTGTTAAATGTTTTCTGACCTCCACCATGACAGGGCTTCTTGAATCTGAGGAGAAATGGTGATCTGATCTTTGAAGGACCCTTGGGATTGTATCCATTGTTTGTCTAGGAGTTCCTGCAGAGGCCTCATGTGCAGTTGGCAATTTGGAAGCAATGGGATACAGGAAGACATCATCCCCAACAAGGACTTGAACACTGAAGTGTACTTTTATGATTGGAGATTTGAATACAGATTTTAGATTTTTTGAGTTCGCTCTTCTGATGGAGAGGCTTTTGCTTCCTTCGTGCGAAGTATGGCTCCAAAGAATTGAAAGGATTGTGACCGAACAAGGGACGACTTTTCCAGGAATATTCGTAGGCCCAGGCAATGAAAGAGATTCATTCAGCATTGCAGGGAGTTCAGGACTTCTTTGTAAGATGAACCTTTTATGAGCCAATCGTCCAGATATGGAAAAATCTGGTGCCCATGTAGCCTCAGGTGAGCTGCTACCGGCGCCATGCACTTTGTAAAGTCCCTTGGAGCTGATTTTAGCCCAAAGGGCAACACTTTGAATTGGTAGGGGCACCCTTCCACTATGAAATGCAGATATTTCCTGTGATTTTTGTGAATCGGAATGTGGAAATAGGCATCTAAGAGGTCCAGGGATGCCATAATATATCCTTTGCGTAAGAGCAACATAATTTCTTGAAGGGATAGCATACGAAAAGGGAATTTTCTTGATAAATTGGTTCAGACCTCTCAGGTCCATTACCTGCCTCCATTTTGATGTTTGCTTTTTCTTTATCAGAAAGAAATGTGAGTAAAATCCTTTCCCCCGCTGAGAAAATGTAACTTCCTCTATTGCCCCTTTTACTATCAGAGATAATATTTCCGCTTTGAGAGCTGACAGATGTTGTTGCTGTCTGTGAACAGGTGGTTGATTCGGGGGCTTCTGCACAAATTCTAGGGTATGGCTTTGATGAATTACATCCAATACCCATCTGTCTGTTGTTATCGACAGCCATTGTTGAGAAAAGAGAGAGAGATAATGGTTGTTGCCGATGTCTGACCAGGTGGCGGGTGCCTTGAGGAAGTCACTGTCTTCTATTAGATTGTTGCGCTTTTCCTCTCGCAGTATTCTTTCCCCTGGATTGTTGGTGATAGGAGGAGTTTGAGGAACAATACTTCTGGTTGCTAGAATATTGTCGATATTCTTGCTGACCATAAGGCTGGTACCTGTTAAACTGGTACGAAGATCTTTGGTTGTATTGTCCTCTAACACCTCTCTTCCGAAAGGACTGGAATCTGCCCTGTTGAAGAGACCTCAGCACCCGCACTGTGTCTGTGTCAGCCTTGATTCCCTGGAGAGCATCGTCTACATGCTTACCGAAGAGATTCTCTCCATCGAAAGGCATGTCCACAATTTTTGCTTGCATCTCCTGTCTAAATGAAGTGGCTTTTTATTTTTTTATTTTTTTTTTAAGACCTTTATTACAGTTGCAGAGTTATAACACAGCCTTGTGCCTACAACCTGATGGAGCAGGCCGGCAGCGATAACATATAGATCAATCATGCTCCGCAACTCTGGGCAGGGAGCCGAAGGTGTACACAGCATGTCGCCTACAACCCATTTGGGCCGGCCGCGATTCGTGCTATTTGAAGCTGTGAAAAAGAGGCATACTTCCGCAGGCAGCTGATCAGGCAATGTAAATTCTTAAACACTTGAGGTCTCTTTTTTACTTTTTGTTGAACTCTAAACAGTTAACAATAACATAGTACAGAGCTGAGGCAGGCAGTCCTCCTCCCATGTGGAGTCCCCAGCCGGGGGGGTCGCTGTAGGTAGGGTCCCTCAACGTCGAGTCCAGCGGAGTATGTCAATAAGCCTTGGATTAAATGTGCGAGTGCTTGCATACTGTCTGGTGTAGGGCCAGTTGCGTATGCCCCCTAGGGGAGGGGGGGGGAGGGGCCACGCACAGATCCCGCGCCAGTATCCGGGTATGGGGGAGATAAGGAGATAACCCACCGTGGTGTGTCATGATGTGTGCAATATGCCAGGGAAAGTAGGGGGGGCGGGGAGAAAAGGGAGGAGGGGGGATGGGGAGGGAAGGGGGGGGGGGAGGGGTAGGAGGATAGCATTGTCCGACTCCGACACCAAGAGATTCAAAAATCCGTCTCGTGTTAGGCCCGGGATGTAGCGGTAGGTACCCAAAGATATTCATATGAGGGCTTCCGGGCCCACGCTTGAAAAAGCAGTAATGTCATTACTTCCCAGCGCAGGGCGTCACTAGCGGGTGGGCGATAGGGGTGCTGTAGCGGTACGTGGCGATTGAGGGGAAGTATCTTGCAGTTCAAAGGGTTGCCCAACCAACCCAGCATCCCCCCGGTCTTCAGCATCCGCTTCAGTCGTAGATTGGGCCCGGAGTAGGTAGGCAGAAAACGGCCCCCACAGGTCTTTGGGTCGTGATTTATGTAGTAGCAAGTCGGCATAATTATGTAGTTGGTCCTGCCAGGTTGAAATTTTTGCCAGCCATATTTTAAATTTGGGGGCTCGTCCCCGGCCCCATCTGCACGCCACATGGCGTTTCGCAAGCAGGAAGGCCAGGGCAGTGAGTTTCCGGTATTTGTTGTTCGCTGGGGTGGGGAGCCCTAATAATGCAATTTTGGGACATAATTCTATTTCCACCCCTATCATCATGGATATAGCCTCATGTACCTGCGCCCAGTATAACGCAACAGCTGGGCACGACCACGCTAAGTGCATAAAGTCCGCCCCTTCTTGTTTACATCTAGCGCAACGGTCATCTTCCCGAAGGCCAAAGCGGCACCATTTGGCGGGAGTGTAATAGAGGCGGTGTAAGAACTTATAGTGGATCAGTCTAAGGCGAGCATTTCCCGTTACTGTGACCGTGTGGGAGCAGCTGTCCTCCCATTGTTCTTCTGAGAGGGGAGGATCTAAGTCCAAGTCCCACTCCAGCTTAGCTCTCAGCACTGGGGAGGCGGAGGAAACATACGCGTGCTTGTAGAGCATGGAAACCACTTGTTTCGGGGTGTCCTGTTGAAGCAGTGCATGTAAAGGCGCAAAGACTTCCGGTTCACCCGGGAACTCTGGTGTTACAGTTTTGATATTCTGTCGTAGACGCGCGTAGAGGAATGTGTCCATAACTGATGGTGAGTGCTCCCCGAAGAATTGGTCCCTAGTGCGAAACTGACCTTGCACATATAAATCTCCCCATGTGTGAAGAGCCAGTCTGGAGAGAAGTCGACGGCCTATTTCCTCCCGTGTAATACTTACTCTAGGGTCATTCGCTAGGGTCATGCGTGGGGAATACATAAGGGTCGCTCCCCTATGATCCGCGATTCGACGCCAGGCACGCACGGTGCAATCCACCGTGGAGGGGTCACGATCCGTTGCACTGACTTCCGTGTAAAGATACCCCGACGGTTTTTCTGGTCTCATATACCCATCCTCCACAGCAAGGTGAGCCATAAAGGGAGGAGGGTGAAGCCAGTAGGAAGCAAAGTGGCCTTGTGCGCAATCGTAATACAGCCGAAAGTTCGGCACTTCAAATCCACCCTGATGGTAGGGCAACATGAGCGTTGCAAGTTTTAACCGCGCTTGCTTCCCCCCCCCATATAAGGCGGGAGAGCTGGGACTCTAGTGCACGAAAAAAGGGCAATCCTGGACTATAGGGAATGTTGGTGAAAAGGTACAGCAGCTTAGGAAGAATGACCATTTTAATCATGGATATGCGCCCTGCCATGGACAGCGGAAGATGAATCCATTTCGTTATGCTGTCCGACAGTTTATCGAGGACAGTACCATAATTTGCCCTGATTAGAGCTTCACGGCTCCTGGTCACGATTATTCCTAAGTACTTTATCTCATCACTTTCCCATAATAGCGGGTAGTCAAGGGGGAACCGGGGGGTGTTATCCGTGAGGGGGAACAGGGCTGATTTGGACCAGTTGATCTGTACCCCCGCTATTGCTCCAAATTTGGTAATCTCACGGAGTAGGGGATTGAGGTTTTCCTGCGGTTTATGAACATATAAAGTCATATCGTCGGCATATAACGAAATAAGTAGCTGGCGTTCCGGGTAAATCAGGGACCTGTGGTTGTGATGCTGACGAAGCTTGGCTGCAAGGGGTTCGATAGCTATGGCAAATAAAACCGGGGATAACGGGCAACCCTGTCGGGTTCCTCTACGTATCTCGAAGGGGGCCGAGCGGGACCCATTTAGTAGGACCGAGGCACTTGGTTTAGTGTACAGAAGCTTGATCCAATCTAGGAAACTAAACGGAGTTCCCATCCGTTCCAGCAGCGACAAAAGGTAGTCCCATTCCAGGGAATCGAATGCTTTGGTAGCATCAAGAAAGACCGCCGCTGCGTCGCATTTAGGATCAATATCTTGCATGACCGCCTGCAAGGTGCGGAGGTTGTGTGAAGTCGCACGGTTCGGGACAAAGCCCGCCTGGTCCGGAAGGACCAGCCTCTCCATCAAAAGATTCAGACGCGTCGCCAGTACTTTTGCCAGTATTTTAACGTCAGTGTTTAATAATGACAGGGGTCGGTAGGAGTCACAAAGCTCAGGAGGCTTACCCGGCTTGAGCAGTGACGCTATCAGCGCCTCTCTCATACTAGTTGGCAATGAGCCTTCCTCGAGAGCCGAGTAGTACACCATCTTTAGGATGGGGGCAAGCAGATGAATGTACGCCTTATAGAAGTCTATCGGCAAACCATCCGACCCAGGAGATTTGCCAGATTTCATGGACATAATGGCGGCTTTGATTTCATCTAGTTCCAGCTCATGGTGTAAGAACTTCTGTTGTGTCGGGCCCAACCACGCAATCGCTGTGTCGTCAAGATATGCATTAAGGTCTAGAGGCATCTGCCTCTGAGAGGTGTACAGCATCTTGTAGTGGTCCGTGAGGACGCGAAGCTGTCCAGGCAGGTCTCTCTGTGGCACCTGTTGGTCATCCAGCAGAGAGGTGACGTAATTGTTATGTCTGGGGGGCCTCACAGCCGAGGCCAGAGCCCTCCCTGGCCTGTCTCCCTCACCATATATACGCGCCACATAGGGCTTCCCTAGGAATCGACCCTCCTTATCCGCCGCTTCTGAGTACTCATTGATCTTTTCTCTGAGCCGAGCTCGCGCTTCATGTTCTTGTGTACCACGCATAGCATCTCTCTCAAGCACGCGTATGTCGGCTTCTAACTTACACAGCTCCCCCCGAAGGGATTTGAGTACTCCCCCTCCCTTTGAGATACACCAGCCTCGAACGGTGACTTTGAAGGCCTCCCATACGGTAGTAAGGCTGTCAACTGAGTTAATGTTGCGAGCAAAGAAGTCCTGTATGTCCTGTTCCAGCTCCGTCTTGAAGGCAGAGTCTGTAAAATGCGCGGGGTTGAGGCGCCAGCTTAAATAAGGGGAGACTGCGTGGGGGACGCGCAGGGATAGTAGGACAGGAGAGTGATCCGAAAAAGTACGAGCTAGATGCATAGTGTTAACTACCCAGGGAGTAATGCCTGCCGTAAGGAATATGTAGTCTATGCGAGCCCAGGTGGAGTGAACTGCCGAGTAGTGGGTACCTTGCCGCAAGGTGGGGTGTGAGTATCTCCATGCGTCTGTCAAATGGTGGTCCTCCATAATGCTGAGTAAGGAGCGTTGTGTATGCGTATAGTGTAGTGATTGTGGGTGCGACCTGTCAAGAACAGGTTGTACCGCTGTATTGAAGTCCCCCCCAAGTATCACCTCAGCTATGCCTAACGTCTGAATTTTGCCCCAAATAGTGAGAAGTGCAGACGGGTCATCTGTATTTGGGCCGTAGTAGCATGCAATAAGCACCGTGTGAGAGTACAGTCTCCCCCAGACCATGCAATATCTCCCCCCCTTATCAACGTCCGTGCCCGCTGGGGTAAAACCCACCCCTCTACGTACGAGGACTGTGACCCTCTGGCATAACTGGAGTAAGATGAAAAGACCTTGCACGAAGCCCATTTGGATGCGAAAAGAGGGGACCCAGTCGGTGCTAAATGAGTCTCCTGTAGGAGAGCTATAGACACTCCATGTCTGTCGAGGTATCCCAATACTTGTCGCTTCTTTCTAGGTTCATTAAGCCCTCGCACATTCCATGACATCACCTGGACTTGGAGTATTGGCGGTGAATCTGTTACGTCACCCATCCCCGCAATGCAAAAGGAATAAGACATGTAGGTGTAGCAGTTAACAGCTGACAAGCCACATCATAGTTACAGATGAGGACATCTCCCAGCCTCACTCTATAGGACCCTCCCCTCCCGGGACTCATCTCCAACAAATAGAAAACAGTGCGATGCACGTACCAACTCCCCCCCACCCCACCCCGGTCCCCCCGACCACCCGGAGCGTACTCCATCCTACAACCCCTAAATGCCCCTCCCAAGCCTTTGTAACCAGCATTTTAATGCTCGCAGAGGCAGTGTATACAGTCCACCCACCCACACCGGCATCCCCAACTTGCCGGGCATACGCAACCCACCCCCCTTCCCTCAACCCAAGTGTAACCAAAATCAACACAATAACTACAGTCGCCCTAACCCCAGAAGGGGGAGAGGTGTTGTGGGGATCGCCCATTGGAGGCGTAGCCTAAGGGGTGCAAGACCTGCCCTCCACCTCCTTACTTGCACCCACTAGCACCCGGGACCAAGGTCCAGACTGTGGCGTGGGACGGAGGTGGGTGATCCGGCACTCGTTAGTGTTGTAGATCGATGAAAGCAGAAATCAGGAGTGGTACCTCACCAGGAGGTGGTACATCTAGACCTGGTGATGGCCGTTACAGTAGCTGTACAATTGGGAATATTGGTCCCCCTTTTTAGTCCTGTTGGGATAACGGAGAGTGCGATCTGGACCTTCGCTCCTCCCTCTCATCTCGGAGCCGTTCCTTCCTTTGCTGCTTAAGAAAATCCTCCACCTGTTGTGGGTTGTGAAAGAAATGATGTGTGCCACGGTGAGTGACCTTTAGCTTCGCAGGATAAAGCATGGCATAGGGGATTTCTTGGGTTTGGAGTTTCTTTTTCACAACGGCGAATTTGCGTCTTGCGTCTTGTACTGAGGGGGTAAAATCAGGAAAGAAGGAAAGTGTCGCGTTGCCATATGTCACAGTGCCAAGCTCTCTTGCGCGACGAAGTACCGCATCCCTGTCCCTGTAATTCAGAAAGCGGGCGATGATGGGACGCAGAGGCGCCCCAGGAGGAGGAGGTGCAGCAAGAGATCTATGTGCCCTTTCCACTATTAGATGGGGGAGAATGATTCCATCCCAAACAGTTCTACCACCAGCTTTTCCATGAAAATCTCCATTTTTCCAGTGTTTGTGGACTCCGCAAGGCCCAGGACGCGGATGTTGTTGCGCCTGGACCTCGCTTCTAAATCTTCATTTTTATCCGCAATTATTTTGAGCAGTTTGTCCATTTGCGTAACTTGCTTGGTGGTCGTCGTCGCCCCGTCCTCCAGCACAGAGATCCTGTCTTCGGTTTCTTTGATACGGGTGTCATGTTGATCCAGTCTCGTCACAACACTATCCATTCGCGTGTTAATGGTGTCAATCTTGGCATCAATGGTCGACAAGCTTTGCCGCATTCCAAGCAGGAGCGTTTTCCAATCTTCGTCCGGGGGGGACTGTGCGGGGGGGCTTCCTTCCACTTCCGACGTCCCCCTGGCAGGTTTTTTGGACTCAAACGGTATCTTGGACTGTCTGGCATCGTTGCGTCCCATTTCGCGCCTCGGGGTCCGGGCCGCCACCAGTGAAGAAGCCGCCAGAGTTACAACTAAAGGAGATCTGACAGCGGTGGGCACAGGCAGTCACGCTGCGCAGGATGAGGTCTTCTATTTTACCTTGTCGCCTGAGCTGGGTTTAGGGGTGCTGGTCACACTTTGGAGTCCCACTTTCCACTAATCCAGTCCTTTAGCGGGAGTAGCCGACCTCAGGGGCAGTTGGATCGATAGATTCTTCCCCCGGGAAGGGGGGGATGCTTAATCAGTGTCTGTTGGATCTTTCTGGAGCAAGGGATCTTCGCCTCCTAGACAGGGAGCCCACGCAGAGAGTTATGCAGGTCCACGTTGTTTAAGGGGCCCCTTCAATGTCTCATGTCTGCGTTACCTAGGCCAGACTTCCAGTACCTTCGTGGCCTCGCAGATCAGCACCCTGTTCTGCCCACTCAGGACGCAGTTGTAGGCCCATACGCTGTATCTCCGCCAGGGCTCCTATGTTGTAAGTTGGAACAGAGAAGGAGCGAGGGGGTTGCTCCCCCTGTGCAACAGCCTCCAGCGAGTAGAGCAGTAGGCGAGGCTCCCCCGCAGGGCAGGCCCGCGCTGCCGATCAGGCCGATGTAGGCCGCTCCTTCTCGCCGTCACGTCGCGCTTCACCCCGACAGGCGCGCTGTGGAGTGCAGGCAGGGGGCTGCTACGGATCTCCCCAACCCAGGCAAGCCCAACGGAGCAAAATAGGCGCGAAATATAGGCGCTCCAACCTCCTCACCTACGATGTGTTCCGTCAAGCCGCCAGAGCCTTCCCGGTTGAGCGCAATGTACAGCGCTGACCTTGGCGGGAGCGGCGTCAGTTCCAAAGCAATGCTCGCCTCACAGCACTGCGCCGGGGGTCTCGCCGCAGTAACTTCTCGGGCCGGCCCCAGGGGATGGGGGGGAGGGGCTCAGCCCCCGCGCCGTTGTCCGATAGTCGCGTTGTGTAGGCCGCTGATCCCCGGACTTTCCCAGTGTGTGGGTCCGGCAGTGTGCAGTCCCTGCTCCGTCTGTCTCCCCCGCTCCAGAAGCGCCGGCTTCTCCCAAGGCTGCCGGGCGCGCAAATTCAGCAATTTTCACACCGTTGTGTGCGGGATACTGCAATGGAGCCGATGGTGAGGGTTCCAAGTCAATTTAATCGATCAGGATATTGTAGGATCGTGAAGAGTGCCAGGTCGGGCGGGAGCCTCACTCCAGTGCGGCCATCTTGGTTTGGCGCCACCTAGCGCCCCCCCCTAAATGAAGTGGCTTTAAGTCATCCTTGCCTCTTGAGAGCTACAGCTCCCGCAATTTGTCAAAACGCTACAGAAGAAATGTCCATAGCGAGGGGGGCACTAGAGGGCGCACATGCAGAATGGCCGCACTAACGTGAGGCTCCTGCTGTCTGGAACAAATATCCTACATTTATCCTGTCAAATGGATTGAAAACCTGCTGAAATTATGCCATAATGAAGAACTAGCTAACCTCCCCCTACGGTGCGAAGATCGGGGAGCTCTGACAGAGTGTGCCCCAGTTCTGCGCAGGGAAAGACTCGGCCGAGGATAGTGCCGGAGCTGGGCGGGCAGTGGAGCAGCGGAAGAGGAGAGGCGAGACCGCGGCTTCATGAGGGGCAACCAGTCCGTGACTGCCGCGAGGGCTGAGTCACGGGAGCGTCCGCACTGGATTTGCCAAGCGCAGCGTACCGAGAGCCCCTTCACCGGGGTAGGAGACTGAGCGCAGCGTCTGAAAAGAAGGCAGCTGCTACACTCGGCACTTTGATTGGACGGACTATCTCTTTGTGGCGGAAATATACTATACTGCGCTGCCCCTGCTTTTACTAGCTTGATCAGTACCACTCGCAGGCGGAAAGAGGGATTAAAGACTAAAACAAGATTTCAAGTGTTCTGTGCATCGCGCTGGTGGTGACATGGGGAAGCCTGACACTAGGCAGCCCAAGCTCAACTTTGAAACAGCGAGGAGAGTGAACAGGCCTGCACAGGATGACCGGGACTCTGAAAATAGAGATGAGACCATATATGCACAGTATCTTGCAGGAGGTACGGCAAGGATTTGCTACAGTGGTGGATAAAGTAGACAGAATGTCATCGCGAATGGATGCAATAGCGCATAAGCTGGATGGACATGAGGAACGTATTAAAGAAACAGAGAGGCGACTATCTGATAATGACAATGTCACCGCCAGTCATACGACACAGCTCACTCGTATGGATAAACTTCTGAAAATAATAGCAGCCAAGAATGAGGACTTAAAAGCTCGCAGCCGACACAATAACATTCGCCTGATTGGAATTCCAGAATCAACAAACACTGGCAGGATGGAAGAGTATGTCAAAAAGATGCTGCTAGAGACCATTGGGGCGGAATCCTTTCAGTTCATAGTGGAACGGGCACATAGGTCTCTTGGTCCACGCCCAATACCCGGTAATCCTCCATGTCCCATCATCGCAAGACTGCTGAATTATCGAGATCGGGATGTAGCCCTTCGAGCAGCAAGACAGCAGCAGTCCTTGTCATATGACGGTATCACATTCTCCATATACCCGGATTTTACACCCATTGTACAGGAGGAGAGGCGCAAGTTCATCGACGTCAAGAAGAAACTGCGAGTGGCACAAATAGATTATGCACTGTTGTACCCGGCGTGCCTTAGGGTTACACATCAGGGGAAGCAGAGATTTTTCACTAATCCGCAGCAGGTGGAGGATTTCCTTCGGACAGTGAAGCACACGAATCAGAATGGTAGAGACCCGGGGGCCTCCCAACAATCCTGCTCTATAGGAGCTGAGGAAGATTCGCAATGAGGCTGTGGCGGCAGCACCAATCTGGTATACAGTGTGGCCTCCAGTAGACTGCTGTGTAATAATGACCTCAGCGGCAGGAACTATGTGAGACATTATATGCTGACCATTTGTCCTAGTAGCAACGAGTTTCAGGCCCCGCTCCTCCCCCCTAGGAGCCTGGGTATCACAGCAGCGGAGGGATGGGGGTGAGGAGGGTCTGTGTTGCCGACTAGAAATGCCCCCAACGGGTATTCCCCAGTGGTTGACCACAGCACAATGCTTGCAAGGGCTGTGGAGAAGTTTTTGACTCTGTTGGGGTGGGGGGGGCTGACAAGTTCTGGCAAGATTGGGCTGCTTCAGTGGGTGGGGGGCGGGATGGGCATGGATTGGGTTGTTAGTTGTGTCTTAGACTTCGGGAACTGCCCACATGGGAGCAGGTGGGAGTTGGAAGGAATCATTGTGCAGCATCAAAAGAACATTTCACCAAGTGTTTATGTTACTGTTCCAGACTTGGGTTGTATTGTATGGGAAACATTCAGTATACCGTTAGAGTTAGCAGACCATGGCTAAGGTAGACCTAGGTGCCCTAAATGTCATTACGTGGAATGTTAGAGGCCTGGGAGACCGTAGAAAGAGAAAACATATACTATAATACATGGATAGGCATAATGTGCACATAGCCATGTTACAGGACACTAACTTCGCACACCAAAAGCCAAATACCTTCGCCAGTAAGTGGACGGACCATAGAATTTTTTCCTCTTATTCCACATACGCACAGGGTACTGCGATTTTAATAAGAAAGCGGGTGCCATTTCACTTGGTGGGAGCGTCATGGGACTTGCAGGGCAGATACTGTCTCGCATGGGGACGGCTAGGATCAAAATCAGTTACGCTGGCCTGCTGCCATGGTCTGAATACGGACAAACCGTTTTTTTTTTAACCTCACTAAGGGTCAAAATATTCGAAGTAGACTCTACTCACGTCATTTGGGGGGAGACTTCAATGTTACATATAATCCACGGCTGGACAGGTCACATACTGCACCACACCACTACACTAGGATGCAGGTAGTGGTAAGGGACACCATTTCTGCCTATCACTTGATAGATGCTTGGAGATATACCCACCCACATGCGTAGGAGGGTACGCATTTTACAGCACAGGCACAGTCATGGGCAAGGTTAGATTACTATTTGGTGTCTCGCGGGGTGGCTCCGGCGATAGCAAAAGTACAACATCTAGCTAGAACCTACTCGGATCACGCCCCAGTGTTGCTTACACTCTCTTCCTCCGACTTTACCACACCGCGGAGCCCTTGGCGACTTCATGCCCCTATACTACTTGACGCAGTATTTCAGGAGGAGCTGCGGGAGGAGATATGGGATTTTTTTGTCCGTAATAAAGACTCTGTGAATAGTGTTGAAATTATATGGGAGGCATTTCAGGTCACGATTTGGGGATCTGCATTTCGAAAGGATCCGGAGTTCTTAAGGATATACAAAATACCCTGCGGAAATTAGAGATGGACCTTAAAGCACTGGAAGCGGAGTTTGCTGTGAGCCCAACTGGATCAACACAGGCTGTATTTAGAGATAAGCTTACAGAGTACGTGGATGAAGCGCAGAGGGAAGCGCGTTTTCGGGTAAATACTGGGTGGCCAGAAATTACGGTGAAGGAGATAGGCCTGGAAAGGTACTGGCGCACAAGGTGAAGCAGCCCCGCTGCTCTAATTATGTAGTAGAAGTTGAGGACCTAGAGGGTGAAACTTGCCGAGACACGACCAACATACTTAATGCCTTTTTGAGCCATTACAAAAAGCTCTATACTACGAGCAGACTGACTGAACAAGATCTAGACGGCTTTCTGGATGACGTGGCATTGGGCTGGCTTAGTGACATGCAGAGAGCCTTTCTATGTGCGCCATTTGAATTAGATGAAGTAAGGGATGCAATAATGAGTATGCAATCTGGGAAAGCCACAGGAACAGATGGAATTCCGGTACAATTTTACAAAACATACATAGACTTGATGGCCCCTATCCTTAGGGAAGTGTATGAGGAATCGTTGGAAGTTGGTCGCCTGCCTGCTACTATGAGTGAGGCTCTTATAATATCACTATTGAAGCCGGGGAAATCGCCAGAACAGTGCGACTCCTATAGGCCGCTCTCCCTCCTTAACGGTGATGCCAAGATACTGGCAAAATTGATCGCGACCCGGCTGAGCTTGCTGATGGAGAACCTGATTCTCCCTGACCAATCAGGCTTTGTGCCCGGGAGGGCTACCTCACACAACCTGAGGACACTCTTTGCCATTTTGAATAACGTCTCGCCGGACCTCCCTTTGGCTGCGATATTTTTAGACGCCTCTAAAGCATTTGATTCCATAGAGTGGGATTATATTTTTGGTGTGATGCTATGTATGGGCTTCCCACCTCTATTCCTCTCGTGGATCAGATTACTGTATTGCTTGCCAGTAGGCAAGGTCCTTTTGAATGGACACGCATCACAAGCATTTCGCATCACGAGGGGAAGCCGGCAGGGATGCCCTCTCTCCCAGTTACTTTTTGCTATTGCAGTGGAGCCGCTTGCGGCGAAATTGCGACAACACCACAATGACAAGGCTTTATGATGTAACCAGCGCCACATATTTATATACCTCTATGCAGACGATATCACTCTTTACATTCGAGATCCACAGCATAATCTGATCCCGAGCTTTAGTGAATTCATAGTGTTTGGACAGCTCAGGGATCCAAAATAATTGGGGGAAATCGAGCCTTTTCCCACTGACGATAGCTATGTTACGTTTTCAGCTGGACTATCCCTTGGAATGGTGTGAGGAAGAATTAAAGTACCCGGGAATACGAATTACCAGAAATAGGGAGGAACTTATGAGCTGAAATTATGGGACGGCCATATCTTCGATAGCGGACTGCGTCACACGCTGGATAGCGCTGCCCCTCTCCATGGCAGGACGTGCGTCCCTGATAAAAATGGTGGTACTCCGCCAGCTGTTATACCTTTTTTAAACATTCCGTTTTACCCAGGAGCTCACTTTTTGAAGACACTGAAGTCGGAGTTGATATGCCTTGTTTGGGGAGGCAAGCAACCTAGATTGCAATGGAATGTAATGACGCACCCTTACTCACAAGGGGGGTTTGGCATACCAGATTTCGAACTTTACTTCACGAGTGCACAAGCCCACTTTGCTTGGTTTTGGGTGAAGCAACCACGATATATGCCGCAAGTTGCGGCGGAGCACTGACTCGCACACTCCACTCCATTAGAGGGTGCCTTATATGTACAAATCGGCAACAGAGATAGGGAGACCACTGCCCTCACATGCACAATAGCGGCATGGCAGCGTATAAGGCGCATGCTGGACGTCCCCATGTTAAACTTGCCACTGTTACCTCTCACTTACCATCCTGACATGCCATTACACCAGGAAGCCGTGTTTCACAATTTTCAGCAGCAAACTCACACTCACACCTGGGGGGATTTGTATGATAATGGCCAATTCCGCACTGTCGAACATATGTTTCAGAACGTTCAGATGACAACACTCGATGTTTTTTTGTATATTAGGCTTAGACAGGGAATTCTCTCACTTACTCCTGATTTTCCGGTGGAGCCACAAGCATTGGCTCCATTACAGCTAATATTGGGAATTGCCACAGCTAAACTACTATCCACATTTTACTATCCACATTTGTAAAGCGCGAACAATCACCCGTTAGGGTCTCTAGGCCCTGGGGGCCGTCGGGAAGATTAAGCAAGCTATTGCCCAGAGTTACATGGTGCTGGGCTAATCTGCCGCCGGACCCGGGGATCGAACCGTGATCCCAAGATTCCGGAGTCAGTCACCCTGGCCGCGGCGCCACACCCCTCCCACCCCTGGCCGCGGTGCCACACGTCTCCCACTCCCAAGACTGGTCTCCCTGATATATAAAACAATACACACACACAGAGGGAAATGCCAGCCCCATTGTCACGCACAAGTTGGGGTGAGGAACTTGGGTATGAACTAACTGATGAGCACTGGGAGTTTTGTTGCCTGCAGACTGAGCGAGTGTCGGCCAGCAGCAGGCTCTGCATATTACACTATAAATTTCTACACAGGTTGTATTATACCCCGGCCAAGATGTGCAAATATAAGGTGAGAGAATCTGATAGATGTGATAGGTGTCTTGCTGAGGGTGCTGATTTTCTACACCTGCAAAAACAACAGTTGATGGACAGAATGCAGAACAATGTCATACATTCACCCCACTACAGAGATCTGGCCCTAACTCCATAGTTTTTTTGCTCACCACACCACTCTAATCCAGACATGGCCATATGCAAATCAGCCTTGACCCTGTGCCTCATGGGAACAGTCCAGCCCGAACAGCCAAGCCATGTCTTCCTTGGACCGGAATCAAGCATCCTATGACCGGTTTCTGGCTATCAGCCGTCTTCAGCCAGGATAGCTTGACTCCAGTGGTGTGGAGAGCACGGGACTCATGTCTGAGCATACCCGTCCCAATCGGGGTGACAAATGCAAAAACAACAGTTGATGGACAGAATGCAGAACAATGTCATACATTCACCCCAGTACAGAGATCTGGGCCTAAATCCATTGTTTTTTTGCTCACCACACCACCCCAATTCAGACATGGCCATAGGCAAATCAGCCTTGACTCTGTGCCTCATGGGAACAGTCCAGCCCGAACTACCAAGCCATGTCTTCCTTGGACCGGAATCAAGCATCCTATGACCGGTTTCTGGCTATCAGCCGTCTTCAGCCAGGATAGCTTGATTTTCTACACCTGGCATGGGGTTGCCCCGGGGTGAGAGCAAACTGGGATCAAGTGTTTCACGCTTTATAATTAATGATTGATACACCCGTAGAACCCACTCCACTAATGGCCTTGCTGGGATATGTCAAGCCCTTGCGAGCAGAACATCGCAAGTTTACTGCATTGGCGCTCCTAATGGCAAAACGGAGGGTGGCCTGCAGATGGGGTAGGGGATGGGCACCTAAATTTAAGACGTGGATTGCTGACCTGGTACTTTGCCAGGAACGCCTTACGACTTATGCCGGACTGCTACACATGTCCTCCAGACCCAGTGATAAATGTGCCCCATTGCAGTGCTATTTGATTGCACACCGAGAGACCTGACTGAAGGTGATAAAGCAAAAGTGTATTAGACTGATGTGGGTGTGAATCAGCGGAGTCTCGTGGAGGGCCACATATGAGGGGTATGATAATATAGATGCCTAAAGCTGCTCTTGGCTGAGTGCGCTGACAGGCACTAATGGACACGTATTTATATAGAAAGTTAGAACTGCTGTACTGGAAAAGATGTAAGACTGTGAAATGGAATTATGTTGTGAAGCGGGGTGCCCATGCACATCGTACTGTGTTATGCACTCACTATCATGCTGTACCGCTACTGACACTTGTTTAGGAGATTGCAAAGAATATTTCATGATGCAAAGGGACCTGAATTGCATATGGGAATTGAATGTAAGATGCTGAAGTTGACATTGTACACCTGAAATTAATTAACAGAAGTTTACAAATCAAAACAAAAAAAGAAATGTCCATAGCGATATCGATGGATTCGGCGGCCGCCCTAGCCCCATCTTGTAAGATAGCGGCTGCTTCTTCTTTTTTGTCATCAGGGAGGTGAGCTAACAATGGCGCTATATCAGATCACATTTGTCTGTTATATCGACTGATGAGAGCCAGAGCGTTTGCAGCTTTAATGGAAGACGCTGCCATCACTGTGAAACGCTTCCCTGCGCCGTCCATTCGTCTTTCCTTCTTTGTCGGGAGGGTCTACAGATGTGGAGACAGGATTTTTTGATTGTCTCTGCGCCGCTTGCATCACTACTGATTCTGGACGTGGATGCCCAATCAAACACGCAGGAGAAGACTCTGGTGCACAATATTTTTTCTCTATCCTGGTTACCGAAGCTGCCACCGAGGCTGGCGTTTTCAGGATCTTCAATCCTTCATCCCAGATATGGTCAATGATTGGAATTGATCTTATAGACTTCCTTGACTCCTCCTCGAAGTCGTATAGGAAGCATTCTGTTTCCTGTACCGGCAGCGGAAGCTCAATTCTCTTTGAAGCTTTTTCCATAATGTCATGGAATCCTCCAATGTCCTGTGGTAGAGAGTTTGCTGGTGACGGTGATGGAGATGGAGTTGTAGGCAATATGTACTGATCCCATTCAACACCCACAGGAGTATCTTGCAGAAGTTCTCCTTCTTCTAGCTGGTCTTCTCCATCACTCTCTGTGAAATCATCCCTTATAGTGATAATTGGGGGAGATCTCAACTTTTGCTTTGTAGGTGTAGGTTGAACTACCGGAACTTGGGTAGGAGCGCCTAAAGTATTTGAAGCAGGAGCATTAGCTTCAGGAAAACGATGATAATAGTCGTTGATCATGTAACGTAAATCAATCACCAGAGAAACAGGCATCGAAATGGACTCTTCCCTCTCCTCAGGATACGGTTCTTCTTCTTCTTCATAGTCATAAGGTTCCTGGAAAGATTCATATCTCTTAGATTCGGCTACTGGGCGATCTTTGAAAGAGTAGACATCCTGACACTCCTCTTCATCAGTTTCCTGACTCTTAATCTGTAGCTGAGAGGGACTGTAAGCTACACCTGTTGATTCGTCATCCTCCGATTCCTGCAGATACAGCAGATTTGATGGAGGAAGAGGAGAAATTTTTGTCCATGCAGTTAATTCAGTAGATTTTTTGACCGTCGACGAGCCCGTCGACGGCTGAAAAGACCTTATAGAGATCAAAGTCTTCGATTTTGGTGATTTAAAAGCTGTTGTCGACGGAGCTCCCGTCGACGATGCTCCCGTCGTTGAAATTCGAATGGTCGTCGACGGAGCTGTCGTCGACGAGGCCGTCGTCGTCGTCGTTGGAATCATCGACAAAGATGATGTTCTTCCCGTCGATGAAGTCGTCGAGGGACCTTTCTTCAACGGTGTTGTCTTGGTCACTGCCATCGACGATGCTGTCGTCATCGATATTTTCGTCGTCGACAATGTTGTCGTCGAGGGTGTAGTTGACGTCCTCACAGAAGTAAGCGCCGGAGACGCCACAGATTTCGTCGACGGAGCTGAAGAAACTACCCTTGACTCTAATGGGTTTCTTCAGAGGAGTATGAGGGAGAGAGGATGAAGATGACTCCTTTCCTTTAGTTTTTTGCTTCTTAGGATCCACTGTTTCCTCTGAAGCAGAAGACTTCCTCAGAAGACTGGCTAGTAGATTCCTCCTCTGATCTGAATCTGAGGTGGCCTTCTTTTTCTGAAGCCACAACAGCAGGCGTGCCTCTCTATCCCTCAAAGTTTTTGCTGAAAAGGTCTTGCAGTGTTTGCAGGACTTAGCCACATGTTTGGGATTAAGACAATATAAGCAGTCTTTGTAGGGATCCTCAGAATAGAGTCTCGCTTTCCCACAAGATCTGCAGGGCCTGAAAAGCCTCTTTTTAGAGATTTCAGCCACTTAGATGTAACACAGTACCTTAAATCCAGAAGAAAACTTGCAGTTGGAAAGGTCAAAAGTTCACACAGGAACAGAACTGAGCAAGGCACAGGGAGACGCCTTCTCACACTAAGGCGGTTGGAAATCTGAGGCAGAATAGCTCTACTGGGGAGTGTGATGTCACGTCTGGCAGCTGATTGGCTGAGTCTTAGACCGAATAATGATGAGGTCTGGTTACCAAATAATGTGATTCCCTATGGGATTTTCTGTGCACTGCTGTGGTCATTTTGTTACCGTGAGACTCCCACCATAACAATGGGGAAGATACAAGTATGTGAATCAATGAAAGATTCAATACTGGAGAAAGGTGGGAATTCAATTAAAATGTAAATCGATCTTATGCCACACTTTGAAAGTCTTATGCCAAGAAGAGAGTGAAAGCCAGAAAGAATGACAGCCTCACACAACACAATTAATATCACAAAGTTAGAGGCAATACTGATCAGGGCGAACAGGATGATAAACACTTAGCCTTGCCAAGAGTCCTCTGCAGACACAATTGGTCGGTCAGCGGCAGGGAACGATCATTTCCTGGTTTCTTCTGTATTTGAAAATAAGACCCCAGAGGCGTCAAATGACGTCATACCCACGGGAACAAAAAAGAAAAGCTGGTAAATGAAGTCCTGGCTAGGCATCCCTCAACCCCAGATGGTAAATACCCTTAAAAAATTAAGTATAAGAGCCAGTAATAACTACCAAAAACACAACACTTTCAACCTAATTTGCAACATAAATACAAAAATCACTAAAAAGGCCAAGCACATGATTCCAGCCAGAGGTCCTCTCCACTTTTTTTTTTAGAGTTGTAGACTAAACCACTAACCCAAGTATCTGACAAAGACTTCTAACCACAGATTTCTTACCTTAGAATAATCCCCAGGAGTCAGAGTGGATCAGGAAATTTTTCGTGAGCAGTACCCCATGTGCCGTTTTAGGTAGGGTCGTTCGGCTCCACATGGTGCCACCGGTGGCGGAAGTGACATGCGTAGTGCCTACATAGGCAGCAACCCAGCTCACTGACATGAGTTCTTATCTTTCTTCACCAGTTAGTGCAGATCCAGTCTCTTTAGAGTAACTTTTTTTGGACTCTTTGTCGACATTTTTTTGAGACTTTGTCTCCTGGTGCATCAGTAAGTCAGCTAGGACAGCTGGTTTCAAACACTATGGCAATTTCACCAACAGATGTCTGTAACGGACCCACATTTGGTTTGCCTTTTGTGTTTGGAGTGTGACCACGACGCCAAGACCTGCATTGATTGCTGTGCCATGCATCCCAAGGCATGAGGGAGCGATCCCTCAAGCTCCTTGCTGCTCGACACACAATGCTTACGATCTCTGTCAAGAAGAACATCCCAAAATCGGTCATGGAGCTACTCCAATTGCTTGTCATTGCATTCGAGGTTGTCGGAAAACTTGGGTAAGCCCCACAAGCACAAGAAGAGCAAGAAGTCGAAGAAATCTTCGATTTCGCCACATCCGTTAAAGTCATCTGACGAGACAAGGGACTGTTGCCACTCGAGTCCTAGACAGTGGTGGAGCCTGCAGTGGGCAGCCTACATGCCTCCCAGAGTTTCCAGGTGCTGGAGTGATGCCCAGATATGTGAATTTTTTTAAGCCATGCACCTCACATATGGGTGGCTTGTCCCCGCTGGAGCACCTTTGGGCCACATGGCCTAGGGAGTGGCCCCTACTGGTCCCCTGCCAGCAGGTTCGCCCCCGATGCCAGTCAGGTACCTTGGATGCATTTATGGATCCGGTGCCGACACCCTTGGTCCTGCTGACATCTCACGGCGGCGCCATCTCATCGTCGTCCCCGAAACGGAGTCAGACAGGTGTCTTCCGACAGCGCTCAAGTGCTGATGGGGAGGCAGACTCCCCAAGATCGAGTCAGTTGCTTTTACTAATGACAGGCCTGGATTGGGAGACAAATGGGAGGGGTCTATGGACCCTTATGGGTACCAGTTAGAAGCGACTGAGGACAACTAGTATGAGGTTCTGGCAGATGCCAGTGGAGTGGACACATCCCCAGACATTGGCCTGGTTTTTCCCCCTAATTTGGCTATGGAGGAGGGTTCCTCATTCTCAATAGTGGTGCGGTGGGTGGCTGAGATCCTGGACCTTATGCTGCCTTCAGCAGCAGTCAAAACCAACTTATTGATGGAGGTGCTTGAAGCGGGAGTTGCCCCCGTAGAACCATTACTCCTATTCAATGAAACCCTTACTGATGCCCTACTCTAGGCCTGGTACAAGTCCTACTCAGGCGCTCCTGTGCTTAGGACTATTGCCCACCTCCAGCATCCCACCCCAGAGGACCTTAGTTTCGTCACCCAGCACCACACCCTGGAGAGCTTGGTGGTTGAGGCATCCACTTCCAAAGTGAACCCTGGGACTTTCCCTACCACTCCAAAGGACAAGGAATCCAAAAGGCTGGTTACCTTCGGGATGAGGATGTTCTCATCCGCAATCCTGGCACCGTGGTCGGTGAATGCCGCATGGCTCTTGGATTGATACTCCCATGCCTTCTGAGACTTGGATGGGCAAATGTTGCCCATGGTCTCAGACGAAGCCCAAGCCATACTTTCTCAAGCACTTGCTGATGGGAGGGACGCAGTCAAGTTCACCATACAATGTAGACTGGATACGACTGACTCACTGGGCAGAACAATTTCATTATTGTGGCCTTTCGGCCCCACACCTGGCTGAGGACCACCTGCATTTCAGGGGGATATCCAGGCCTTGCTTATGGACAAGGCCTTTGATCGCTCCTGGTTGTTTGGAGGGAAGGCGGATTCTGCACTCATGCGCTTTAAGTATAGAAGAACTACAGCCAGGTCTTTGGGCCTTCCCATGGCCCTTCGCCAACCCAAGTCTGCATTCCGCCTCATTTTGTGGCCACGAAGGGGCTTCCAACTGCAACTCTACATGCCCAGCCACACTGGCCAGCAAACCGCACAATCTTTTCTAAGCCAAGGACGCGGTTCCCATGGAACTTGATGGACAGGCTGGTAAAGGTTAAGCCAGTCCACCACTCCGCCCATCATAGGCATCCAGTGACGAGCAGGATATGTAATCACCTGCACCACTGGAGGTCAATAAACGTTAACTGTTGGGTTTTGCAGCTAATCCAAAGGGGCTACTCCCTACCCTTTAGGTACCCCCCACCCATACCACCTACTTGCGACCAGCTGATGGAGGAACACCTCTCCATGCTTTGTCAGAGGATGTCAGCTTTCTTCGCAAAGGGGGCTATAGCGAAGGTGCCAACATCAGAAGTAGGTTGTGGTTGCTTTTCCCACTACTTTCTGGCACCCGGAAAGAATGGAGACCTCCATCCTATTTTAGACCTGAGTCTTCTCAACCTCTTCCTGAAAAAGGAGAAATTCAAAATCCTCACACTCGTGCAAGTTCTCCCTGCCCTGGATCCAGGACACTGGATGGTATTGCAAGACTTACAGGATGCTTATTTTCACATCCCCGTCCTGCCTGCCCGCAGACGTTATTTGCTGTTCACAGTCGGCATGAATCACTTTCAGTTTGCTATGCTCCCCATCGGCCTTACCAGCACCCCTCGGGTGTTCACGAAAATGATGGCAGTGGTTACAGCTCATCTACATAGGGCAGGGAGTCCAGTCTTTTTTTTTTTAATTTTTTTTTATTATAAACTTTTATTCACTATCCATGCATGCACACAGCTTTCCGCCGTACAACCCTGGGGCCGGCAGCAATCTAGGATCTCGTCAATACAATATGCTGTTCCATTGTTCCTGACTGGGAGAAAGTTATAAATTATGCTAAAAGTGTTACCGGCGTCACCCGTTCCAGTGACCTGGGCTTCAAATACCATTACAACAGTTTCATGCATTGACGCAAATGTCCCAAGTCAATACCCTCCAGCACTACAGGAGGGCAACCTCTGCTTTCTCTAGCGCTGTATTGGTAGTCTCTTTCAGTGCGTGCATTAATCTACGTGGTCGAAATCTAACTCCCCTAACCCAACTTGCCCACAACGTCCCTTCCCTCCCCCCTCAACTGCCTGTGTGCCTCTTCCCGTGAGCAACTGCCTACTCAAAGTTACGTGTCACTAGCCTCAGCCGAATCCTCTCGTCCCCACTCCACCCCTCCATTTATCCATACACTCTATGTTCCTGTCCTGAAGGATCCCACATGCATGCACCTATGTGTCCTAGGTCTCTGGTGTCTGCATTACCCTGATGCCCCTCCCGCATGGTGCCTCCATGTAACCTGAGATAGCCTAGTCCCCGGTGTCCCCCCCCCTTCCTGCTGCTCCTCTGTCTCCTCCCGATCCTCCACCGCGTCGTTCCTATTCGAGGCGTATGTCAGGTACTGGTCCCAGAAGTTCCGTGGTCTGCTCACAGGTGGCAGTAATTCACTATACAGCTGGGATTGTGTGCAACTGTACAACAGAGCCCTTTCCCATCCTTTTTTAGCTGGAAGCGGGCCGCGCATCCAGCTCATTGCTATCGCTCTCCGAGCCAGAAGTAACCCTATGCCAGCCAGGCGACGTGTAGCTGGGGGTAAGGCTCTGGTATGCCCCAGCAGAGCTAATGCCGGGTCCACCGGGAGCTCCAACTCCAGAATCCGCCCCAACTCTAGGAAGACTTCTTCCCAGAAGGTGTTTATCCCCGGGCAGGTCCAGGCCAAGTGCACGAAGTCCGCCACTGACGCACTGCAGCGCTCACATTCCGGCGTCTGCCGTAGCCCATACCTGTGCAAGCGTTCCGGAGTGTAATACACTCTCTGTAAAAACTTAAACTGAACAAGCCTATGTCTAGCATTCAGCGACACCCGTTTCGTGTTCTGACAGCAATATTGCCACATTTCGTCGCTTATCTCCATCTGTAAGTCTCGCTGCCACGCCTGTCGGGCCTTCGAGGGTTCTTGCTTTCGGTGACACTGCCCCATCCTGTACAGTCGCGTTATCATCTTGCTGCTCGACTGTGTTTTTATGACATAAGACAGTTCTGGTAATTCTGCGGGTTCCTCCATATCCGGCCCCAGCAGCACCTGTAGCGCTGCGCGGACTCTATGCAGATGGAAACGATGCAGCAGCGTCGTAGCGACCTGTGGCAGAGCCACCTGTTCCCAGGTGACCACCTTCCCGTCCCTGAACAGGTCCCCCAACTTGAGTATGCCTAGCTGATTGAGGGCACGCGTGACTCCCTTTTCTCTCAGCGGTGGAAGCCACAAGGCCCATTCAATCGGGACCAGGGGGGAATACAGCAGTGTGCAGTCATGGCTTCTGGCCAAAGAGTGCCATGCGTGATTCTTACTCGTAATAGAGTCCAGAGTGCCAACCCGTCGCGTGGCCGGTTCGAACACCGTAGCCGCTGGTTGGAGGGGTTTTGTGAAGAGCGTCTCTAGAATTACATGAGGAATATTACCATCCCCATGTATCCAAGTGTGCAGGTGCATCGCTTGCGCGACCCTGTAGTACTGTTCCACATCCGGGGCCCCCAAACCACCTTGGTCACATGGGAGAGTCAGGATTTGCCACTTAACCCTCGGTTGCTTACCTCCCCATGCCAGTCTCGTGAGGGTCTGAATCAGTGTTTTGAAAAACGCCTTAGATAGTACCACCGGGAGGTTGCAAAAGAGAAACAAGAACCTCGGAAGCACCAGCATTTTCATGAGCGCAATACGACCCGCGAGGGACAGCGGCAGCCAACACCATCTGTCTACATCGTCAACCAGCTTCATGTAAGCCACTCCGTAATTTTCCCTGATCAATACCTCCGGGTCCGGGTGTAGTTTTATGCCTAAATACCTGACCGGATCCTCCGACCACTGCAGTGGGTAGTCCATGACAAATTCCTTTGTCACCGGCGTCAGCGGGAATGCCACCGATTTAGACCAGTTTACCTTTAGACCAGATAGGGCTCCAAACTGTACTACCTCCCTTAGTACAGGCGCGAGGTTAAGCTCCGGGTCCCGGACATACAAAAGCGTGTCGTCGGCGTACGTGGATATGCATATCCTGTATGTAGGGAAATTAATACCTTCATGGCTGTGGTACTCTCGGAGCGCACACGCTAGGGGTTCCGCTACTAGAGCGTATAACAACGGGGAGAGCGGGCAGCCCTGTCGAGTGCCCCTGCCAATCCCAAACGCCTCCGTGACCGTATCACCAATTCGTAGCCTGGCCTTTGGTTTGTAGTACAAGGCGCCTATCATTTGTAAAAAGGGCTCACCTAGTCCCAGTTTCCTAAGTACTCTGGACATGAAAGGCCACTCTACAGAGTCGAAGGCTTTCTCCATATCTAGGAATATCGCTAATGCCTTATTCTCCGGCTTCACGTGCTGCATCGTCCCCAGGACTGTACGAATGTTGTATGTGAGGTTCCTAGATGGGATAAAACCTGCCTGTTCCGGGGCCACCAGCTTAGGGGCGAGGAGAGCGAGACGCGTTGCCAGCACCTTCGCGTACAACTTAGCATCCACGTTAATCAAGGAGAGGGGTCTGTACGAACCGCATTCCGTGGGAGGTTTCCCAGGTTTGAGTATCGTTATGATGAGTGCCTCTCGCATCGTCGGGGGCATGGATCCTTCTAAGCATATGTCATCAAATAATGCTGAGAGGTAGGGGACCAGGAGTTCTTTAAACGATTTGTAGAAGCCGACAGTAAGTCCGTCAGCGCCCGGTGCGCTGCCCACACTCATACTATCTAATGCCTCCTCTATTTCCTCCCTCTGGATGGGCATCATAAGGAATTCTCTTTGTGAATCAGACAGTAGTGGCATCTGAATATAACTCAGGTAGTCGTCTATAGCCCCATCCAGCCCCGTCGATTTTGATTCGTATAGAGCAGAGTAGTACCGCCTGAATTCCCCCACAATCTGCTCCTCATCTGTGAGGGTCTCTCCCGTGCTCGAGACCAACTCGCCAATCAGCAGTGGCCGCCGCTCATGTTTGATCATCTTAGCCAGGAGAGAACCAGGCCTTTCACCCTCGCCATACACGCGGGCCGTGGCATATTTGCCCATGTGCTGTACCTCTCTGTCTGCCTCCGTGTGATATTCTTTCAACAGTTGTTTTATCTGTTCTAGTGCGTCTCCCTCTGGTTCCGCCTGGTGTCTCCCTTCAAGGTCCTTCAGCCTACCCTCTAAATACGTGAGCCGCTGTCTAATGGATTTCAGGACACTAGAGTGTTTGGCCATGGCTATCCCGCGTATGTAGACCTTAAAGGTCTCCCACAGCGTCTGAAAACTTTCCACAGAGCCCGTATTCGTCACAAAAAAGCTTTCGATTTCTTCCGCAAGCTCCCCTCGGTACACCTCGTCCAGTAAAGAGTACGGGGGGAAGCGCCACGTAAAAGGGGGGATTCCGCGCACCGGCGACTCCAGGAGCAGGAGGAGAGGAGAGTGATCAGACAGTGTGCGTGGCAGTATGAGACAGTCCCTAATGTTATTGGATAGCTGTTGTGAAACAAACCAGTAGTCTATTCTAGTGTGCAGTGCATGATACGCTGAATAGTGTGTGTACCCCCCTCTGGAGTGATGTCTACTGCGCCACACATCCAAGAGATCCAGGTGCACCATCTCAGTGCGGAGCGCCGTGGCAGCCGCCGACGGGCTCCTGCTCGGTCCCGCGGACCTGTCCAGATCCGGGTTTAGGACCAGATTAAAGTCCCCGCCCCAAAGCATATACGCACAATCATACATTTTGCATCTCCGGGCCAAGTCTGTGTAGAACTCAGGTGAATCGTAGTTGGGCTCGTAGACATTCACAAGCAGCAAATCATGCCCCTGCCCCCTGCATCTGCAAACGACATATCTCCCCTCTGGGTCCGACTCCAGTGACTGTAAAGTGAGTTTGGAACGCGGGTTCACCCATATTAGTGTCCCTCTCGAGTGTGTGGTGAAGCCCACTGCAATACTATTTCCCGTCAACCCCTTGTGCTGTAACATCCTGCTAGTGAGAGGCAAATGTGTCTCCTGGAGGAGAGCGAGGTCTATGTTATGCCTGCGTAGGTAACTAAGGACCTTTCTCAGCTTCCTATAGTCATTGAGGCCCCTGACATTCCATGTCAGTGCTCTCAAGGGGGCCCGCGCCATTTCGGACCGTGATGTAATTTTCTCAACACCTGCCATTATATATAGAGTGTGCGATAAGGCTGCCCAGTAGTGTTATCCGTCAGTCCCTAGGAGCGAGAGTTGGCAGGTGACACAACAGATATTTGCCTATCCCAGACCTAGTGGGACTCCCCCAATTCTCGGATGGCAGCACCTCGGCGGTCAAACCCAATAACAACTGGCACTCAATAACAAACCCCAACATTCCCCCCACCTCCCACAGCAGACCCACCCCAATTTGGCCTTGCAGAATCCCATCCCACCCACCCCCCCCCCCAGTAACAAGTAGAATGTTCCCATTTGCACAACGCTCAGAAGAAGTAGGGTCTCTGAGAAGACAGGGGTACGTGTCCAGTCCTTTCAAGTCCTCTCCCGCCGCCGACCGCCAAAGCGAATTAAGATCAGCTCAGCGTTCATCCGTCAGCCATCAGCCGTTTCTGCCAGTTCCAGTGCCGCCGTCTCGACTGCCGCCCTTTGACCCTCCTGTATCTCCTCCTGTGGAGGGCGACGCGGCCTGCGCCGTCGTTTCAGCTGTCGCCATTGTCCTGCGGTGCTGGTCTCCGAGGGGTTCCCCGGTTGCGAGTCTCCCGCTAGTTCAGGTTCCTCGATGCCTAACAGCCGGCAAGCTTCAGTGAGAGATCGAATCTGGTGCACTTTGTTGTTCAATTTAAATACAATCCTGAAGGGGTGTCCCCAGCTATATGTGACACCGAGGCGTCGCAGTTCAGCAGTAATCGGTCTGAATGATCTACGCTTTTCCAGGGTGATGGCCGCCAGGTCCTGATAGAGTGTCGGCGAGTGTTCGCCATAGGAGACGGAGCCCAGCTGTCGCGCTTTAGTGAGAATCTCTTCTTTGGTGCGATAGTCCTGGACGCAGACCAGGATATCCGCCGGCAAGGCACCCGAGGCTCTAGGCGGTCCAGTCCGATGTGCTCTGTCTATCGTGATAATGGAGTCAGCCGATCGGCCCAAAATGTGGTTGAAAAGGCCTTGCGTGAACTTGAAGAGATCCGCCGTGTCCGGGGTGGGTTTCACTCCTCTAATTCGTATGTTATGCCTCCGAGACCTGTTTTCCAAGTCCTCCACATGGGATTGTAAGTCGACTTGCTGGTCATGGATGCGGATAATTTCTTGCTGGAGCGCTTCCATCTCGACGTCTCGGCCGTCACTCTTCGACTCTAGATCCGCTACCCGCTCGCCGATGGCGTCCTTGTCTCGCCTCAGCTCTCGAATCTCTCCCTTCAATTCAGTCTTAAGTAGCTGAAGATCTTCCCGTAGGCCACCAAATAGTGATTCCAAGAAAGATCTCGTGACCGGCTCGTCATTGCCTTGGGGGCTGGTGCCCGGTATGCCGGTCGGTGACTTAGCGGACGCCGCATGGTTTCCAGCGCTGTGAGGGTCCGTTTTTTCCCCCCCCACGGAGATGGGTGTAAGCAAGTCTTTTATGGTCCTGTCTTTTCGCACCCTGCCATTCGCCATACTTCCCAGGCCTGTCAGCAGAACAGTCCAGCGTGGACCGGGCCAGAAGCCCGTCGTAGCACCTGTAGATGGGCACCAGACGGTCCGGTGCTAAAAGTCCACCTCCCTCACACCGCTGTCGGTCTCCTCGGCTCCAACTGCTTCCGCTGCTAGGTCCTGATTGCCTGCGTGCCCCCCTCAGATAGTGCTCGGGGCGTTAACCCAGCCGTTGCAGTCCGTGTGGGAGAGCCAGTAACTGGGCCAGGTGATGTCTCTATATGGCAGTCCCCGTGGCACCTCACCTCAGCGGCCACTCCAGGACACGATTGGGGCGGCACACACTGGGGGCCTCTGCGGCAGCGGCCCCACACCGGGGTCTCCACACCTCCCCCCGGCCGTCTCTCGTTTCCTGCTGCGTAGGGTGGGGGGACCCCTGCTCCTCTCCGATGTCTAAGGCTGCGGTACACGCAAGTTCCAACCCGCACCCCCTTATGTGTGGGGGGGCAGACGTGTGACTGTAGTGAAGGCTCGTGTGCCCCGGTCAGACGTGGCGAAGGGTGCTTCCCGCTCGAGCGGAGCTCTGGCTGCAATCACCCGGCCATAAAATGGCGGCGCTCAGTGCATAGATCACCTCCAGTGCCAGGGGAGGCTCCAAGGGTGGCAGTCCGCAGCCGGGGGGGTCGGCGCTGTGTTTAGCTGCTCACTGCTGACCCAGAGCCGCAGCCCGGAGCGGCGAGTCTCCCGGGGGGGGGGGTTCATCTCTGTCTCTCCCCTCTCCTCACCTCAGGCCGCTTCCCGGGCTCGACCGTCGCCGCTGCAATCTCCGTTTCCGCCCTCCAGCAGCCGCATGTGTAGCCCAGGGACCCTGGGTATGCTGGTGTAGTTCCTTGGCAGGTCTGCAGAAGCCTCCACGGAGGAGCCGCGGGAGACCTCGCACTCAAACGCGCGGGTCAGACCTGCCGTTTCCCGTCAGGGATGCCCCAGCGTCGGCTTTATGGCTCCGCCCCTCTCGGCCTCGTTTTCGCTGCTCCGTCCGCCACAGGTCCCCGTAGGCCGCAGTGTCCCGGCCCAGAAACGGTCCGAACCCAGCACGTCTGGACCTCAGCGCCGCCTCGCAGATGTCCGCACCAAGCTGGCAACTGGTCTGGGGTCCCAATGAGGCCTCTCGGTACCCGGGAGGGTGCTTTAGAAGCGATAAATCGGCGTTCGGCGGCGGGAGCTCAGCAGGACACGTCCGCTCACACCGCCATCTTGGCCATGCCCCCAGGGAGTCCAGTCTTTACCTACCTCAATGATTGAATGTTGAAGATCGGCTTGCCCCAGTCAGTCATCTCCCATCACAAGACTATAGTGAACTTTCTGCACTTGCTGGAGTTCATTATCAACGTGACAAAGTCACACTTGACTCCCTCTCAGACACTCCCTTTCATGGGAGTTGTTCTGGATACAGTACAGGTGTGGGGCTATCCTCTCAAGTGGTGAGTCCAGGATATTCAGTCTATGATACCGATGTTTCGCCTCTATACTGGATTTCGGTGACACTGACTCTGAGGCTGTCGGGCCTCATGGCCTCATGGTCTCCTGCATCCTTCTTCTGACATATTCCTGTTAGTATATTAGGGCTCTGCAGTGCGACCTGAAGTTTCTGTGGGCACAGCATCAGGGGAATCTATCCAATATGGTCCAGGTCTCTGCGGGAATTGCAAAAGACCTGCAGCTAACAAACTGCTATTGGGTTAGTGGCAGACCCCTCTCACTTCCCAAACCAGAGCTGACTGTAGTCACAGATTTGCCACTTCTAAGCTGAAGTGGCAATCTAGGAGAGGTGGAGCTCAGAGGACTCTGGTCTCCAGTGGAATCTGGACTCCACATCAACCTGTTGGAGCTCTGAACGATCCTGCTGGCATTGAAGGCCTTTCTTTCTTCAATCAAGGGAAGGGTTCCATGTGGTATTGGAACAAACAGGGTGAGCTGGGGTCATGGAAACTTTGTCAAGCGGTGCTGTGCCTTTGGACATGGCTGGGACATCAGGGCATAGCCCTGGTGGTCTCTCTGAATGCGAGGGCAGACAAACTCAGCCATCAATTCCTGGTTGATCACGAATGGCGCCCCATCCGGAGGTGGCACAAGTTCTCTTCCAAGAATGGGGAGAGACTTGGTTGGATCGATTTGCCTTGAGAACACGCAATGTCAGCAGTTTTGCGCACTGGAGTTTCCAAGGCGATTCTTGCTCTGAGACGCTTTTTGCCTTGAGTGACTCTCAGGTCATCTGAACACCTTTCTGCCAATACCACTCTTGCCCAGAGTACTCAAGAAGACCAGGCCCACGTTATTTTTGTGGCTCGGATTGGGCTTGGAGAGTCTGGTATCCCAAGCTATTGAGCAGGAGCATGGGTCCTCCGATCAGGCTGCCTCTTTGGGTGGATCTTCTGTCGTGGCAACAGGGCAGGGGTCTGCACCCGAACCTGCAAACACTTCGCCTTCATGCGTGGAGATTAAGCAGCAACAGTTGACAGGTTTCAACCTTCAGCCCAAAGCCTGGAGTTTTCGCTACCAAAACAGTATATGTCTGCCATTGGAGACAGTTTGTGGCAAGTTGATCCTCTTTCTGCGTCCCTTTCTCAGGTTCTACTGTTTATTACGTTGGCCCAGCAAGGGTCTTTGGGCACTTTAAAAGTCTATCTTCCTGCCATTTCTGCAGTTCCGCCATTGCCAGATCAGTCATCCCTCATTAAGTCACCTATTGTGCATAGATTTTTGAAAGGTCTCTAACATATGGTCCCACCTGCACACTTTCGAACCGTTACATAACAGCCCTAGGAGGGCTCTTTACCATCAAAACAGCATTCCTAGTGGCGATAGCAACTGCCCGGAGGGTCAGTCAGCTACAAGCGTTGTCATCTCAGCATATGTATCTTACTATCTATGCAGACAAACTGTTCCTTTGGACTGGAGCATCCTTCCTACCGAAGGTGGTTACTCCCTTTCATGTCGGCCAGTCCATCATGCTGCCTACCTTTTACGCTACACCCCACCCTACTAAAGAAGAGGAGAGACTTCATTGGCCGAACCCCAAAAGAGCTTTGTTTTTCTACCTTGACCGCACAGGAGAGTTCCGGGTGGATGATCAACTGTTTGTGGGGGGCGTCAGATCCATAAAAGGAAAGGCAGTGCAAAAATGGACCATCTCACCATGGATAGTGCTCTGCATCAAACTCTGCTACGCATTCGCAAAAAAAGCAACCCACTGAAGGTTTGCGTGCTCACTACACAAGAGTAAAGTCTGTGAACACTGTGTTAGTGCGCAGAGTACCAGTCTTGGATATCTGTCAGGCGGAAACATGGGCTTCCCTGCACATGTTTTATAAAGCACTACTGCCTAGACAGTCACGTCTGGCAAGATGGGCACTTTGCCGTTTGGTCCTACAGGATTTTCTAGTATAAATCCATGTTGCTGTCCCACTTCCGGTGAGGTATTACAAGGGTATCTATTCTAAGGTAAGGAAGGAATCTGTAGCTAGAAGTCTCTTCAGTAATGATTTATCTGGGAGAGACTCTGTCTAGCCACAGATTCCTTACAAACCCACCTATCCTCCCCGATCGGTGAAAGGATTTCAGATTAAAGGGATGTTTCCCTTTTTTTTTTTTTAAAGAAAGAAAAATGAATCATGCTAACACAATATATATATATACAACCCATACCACTAACCTAAGGAAAATCAGCTTTTTATCCCTCAACTAAATGCCTTACATATTACTATACATTAAACTAGTCTGCTCTGTGCCATAGTTACCAAAGGTTGAGTTAAGGTTATATTGCTGAAACGTTTACCTAGGCATAAACAAGATAGTTAATTTATTACTTGTGGTGGACCTCTATCCACCCCTACTAAAAACACTTTAAAAAAAGGTTAATTAATTGTTTTACATTGTTTATTATTACATTTGAAATAATAATTATAAATCATTTGAAAACATTTTTCTGTAGAGAATGTAAGAAATGTAAGAATAAAGTCAAGAAACAAATATCCTCTTTTGGCTGAATCACAACCACACATTTACTACCATACAATTTATGCAAACCACATCATCAGGACATAAATGTGCCAAATCTCAAAGTATATATGGCAGGAATTTCTAAACCGGAGGTGCGGTTCCTGTGTGATTTGAAAAAAGAAGGAAGGATTACTGATGTTTCTGTGATCCTATAATCATAAAGGATCAGGGTATCCACCTGAGAGGACCATAACCATCCGCCCAACGGCTGTGTAATAAGACCTTGCAGACAAAGAATGTGTCGGAGATAGATACTTATCCCTTCACCTTTCGACCACTTTTGGCATAGTGGGTCGCTTTTAAAAAATACAGATTTTATATCGTTCATTGGGACTTTGGACCAGAATTGATCGGCCACACCTCTCTAATAGCCTTAAAGGAGACTGAGGACTCTAAAGAGCTGGTTTGCTTCAGAATCGAATCTGAAAAGATTATACTATTGATAGCCGGGAGATACCAACAATCCTGAAGAAGGTGGTTTTTACAGTGTGCTACCCACCAAAACGCGTTGTTGCCCTTTTTTTGTAGAAACACCAGATCACTTGGATAACTGCCAGTTAATGAAAAAGTCCATGATAAATTTTCAACTGTGACAGATAATCATTTTTTTTTTTCGTCACAAAGAAAATCCAATTACAGTATTTCCGTCACATTTTTTTTTGTTTTTCCCGAGGCTCCTCCGCACCCCACCCTGGCACCATTCTATACTTTCCTCCCACTTCATGTCAGGACAACAAAGGGAAAAAAAAGAAAAGAAAAAACAAACAAGTAAGAAAACATTAGCTATGTAATACACAATAATTGATTAGACAGCGTAGGAGAGGCAAGAAAGGTAAGTAGGATTCCGCAAATGTGATGCCGTTTAAAAAAGAAAAAGAAAAGAAAAGTAAGAACTGCTTGAGCATGTAGGTATCTAGTTTTGCACCCCATCTATCCAGTTTCCTAGCTGTTCCCAAACTGCTATTCCATTTTTTCTTGCTCGTTTGCCTTTTTTAGCGTAAGTAGCCTTCTCTATTTTACATGTCGCTAGTAGTCTTGCCTGCCACTGAGCAAACGATGAGGGAATCGGGTCTTTCCAGTGGGCCGCAATACAGATCCTATAAATGGTCATTGCTACAAATATTAAAGGGCCCCCGGCCCGAGTACCATCAACCAATCCCAGTACAACAACGGAAGGAGTTAATTGTATACCTTGCTCCTGCACCACCCCTATAAAATGTTGTATTTGTTCTAAGAGTGGTTTCAGGTTTGGACAAGTAGCGAACATATGTACCTGATCTGCTGAGTATTCTAGGCATCTGGGGCACAATGTACCTCTTCCAGTTCCCCACTTTGCAATTTTGCTAGGTGTAATATAAAGAAAAAAAACTGTTTTATAAAACTGTGCCTGCAACTTAGTGGATAATAAATATTTGTGAGCTAGGTTCAGTGCAGTGCAAAAAACGTTCTGGTTAGTATTCAGTTTTGTTTGCCACTTTGCATCAATTTTCCCCAGATCGTCTGGCATTTTCTCATTCAGGCTAGAATAAATTGCTCCGATCCGGAGTGGGTTATTTTCCTGTATTCTATCAATAATTTCTATTTTATCAAAGCCGACTAGTCCACCAGTCTTGTGATCTAGAAAGTTCTTAACAGCGTAGTAATGAAAGATCTGATATTCTTCAATCAAAAACTGCGTCTTGATTTCTGAAAAGGACCAGGTCCCATTCCGGGTGATCAAGTCCCCTAGTTTAGTTACGCCTGCATTGTATCATTTCTTTAGGTATGAATCATTAAAGATTAAAGGAGGCATTGGGTTATTTTTAGTGGGGGTGTAATAGTTCAGTCTACCGAGGCCAAAAAGTTTCCAGGAATTAGAAAACACCCGGTATGTGGTTTTTTAAAGACTTGAGACTAACACGTTTAAAGTACCCAAACTCGAGCTGCCTCCATAGGCATCCTCTACTGTTTTCCCCAAGTAAAGCCATGTATGGGGAGGGTAGCCCAGAGTGTGTCTGCTTAATGACGTCATGTAGTAGAAACTGACTGTACTGTAGCACAGTCGCCCAACAATATAGTTTAAGATTTGGCAGTGCCCAGCCTCCTCTCTCCTTAGGTAGGGATAGTAGTTTGTATGATCTCCTTGTGTTGGAGTAGGACCATATGAATTGACAGAATATTTTCTCAAATAGATGGAGGATTGCATTGTTGAATTCTAGGAGAATTGTTCTGAAAAAATATAATAACTTCGGAAAATAGGTCATTTTTACTACATTACACCGGCCAAATATAGTTTAATGTAAGTTATAAATTTTCTTGAATGTTTTTTTTGTGTCTAAAAATAATGGGGTCAGATTTTCTTCAACTATTGAGTCTATATTGACCGTAATATTCACCCCCAAATACTTTGCTTTGGAAACAACTAGTCTATCAGACCAGGTTATGTATTCAGTCAGAATTATCTGTGTCTTTGTTTTATTTAAAGCATACCCCAATATTTTCCCAAATACCTGTGCTTCTCTCTCCAGGGCCTTAATGGCACTTTTAGGATCTGGTGTGATAATTGCCAGGTCGTCAGCATATGCTATAATTTTGGTACATATGCTGTGTCTAATATCTGCTGGTATTTCTGGATTCGCTTCTATTTTAGTGATGAGTGGATTGATATGTAGGGCAAACAACAGGGGGGAGCAGGGGTGAAATTTCTATGGGTTCTGTCAGCTTTCCATCAAACATAATTCTGGCCTATGGGGTCTTATATAGCGCCTGAATAGCCTGCAACATATTGGGGCCCATACCTGCTCCTTTAAGACCTCCCATAGAAAAAGCCAGGAGAACTGGTCAAAGGCCTTTTCGGCATCTAACAGTATTAAAGCGATTGGGTCTCCTGCTACCTTTGCTGCATCAAACATCATAATTGATCTTCATACATGTTCTGTTGTTCCTTTTTTAGTGATAAACCCATGCTGCCAATCGGAGACTAAATTCTGTATGTTTTGAGAGATTCTACTAGCCAATATTTTGGAAAATATCTTACAGTCTGTATTTATTAAAGTGATCGGCCTATAAGATGCCATTTCAACAGGAGATTTGTCTTTTTTTGCAAAAATTACGATTTTTGCAAGAGACCATGACGGAGGAGGGGGGGTGCCACCAAAGATTGAACTAACCACTAGTGTAAAAGCTTTTTTAATCTGTGGCTCAAAGACTTTGTAGAATTCAGAGGGAATACAGTCTAAACCAGTTGCCTTACCATCTGGCAAGCTCTTAATCGCACTGAGTATCTCTTCCCACTGGGGAGGGAATCCTAACTGTTCTTGTGCCTGTGGGTTGAGTTTGGCCATGGGTACAAGGCCTAAATATTCCGCAATGTCTGTACTCCTGTTTTCCAAGGGTCTAATATCTTCCTCGGTGTAGAGATCCCTGTAGAACCCTAAAGGCCTGATGTATTTTCCCCGGGTCTTTTGTAGCCTCCTCCGTGTTAGTATTAATTTCAGTTATTGTATTTATTATTGTCTGCTGCCTAGCTGGTGCCCTATTTATTCCCCACATTCGTAGTTTTTCACCCTAGTCGCAGCCCACTTTGCTGCCGTTCTTTCTGAGAAGACTGAGCCTATCTCTGCCTTAACTGCCGCTACCACATGTTGGATTGCCTCTACTCCCCCTCCTGTTTTTATTGCCTGCGCTAGATTAGTTTCTTCTGCTGTCAGTTTATCCTGGAGTTTCTGCAGCTGTTCTTTTTCGGTTTTATTTCTCTTTATTGAAAAGCTAAGGGTCTCGCCCCTGACCCCGGCCTTGAATGCATCCCATACTATCATAAGAGGGGCTGAGTCTAAATTTGCCTCGAAGAACTCCTGGATCCATTTTTGCATATGTGCTTTCTATTTGACATCATACAAAAGTGCTTTTTCAAAAGTCCAGGTTATATTCTTGCTTTCGGGCTTTAGACCATCCAGGGTTAACATTAGTGGGTTGTGGTCTGACATGAATCTTGGTGAGATCTCAATGTGAGAGGAACTGATCAGGGATGAGGAGATGAGAAAATAATCTATTCTTGAAAGTGACACGTGAGGGGCGGTAAAAAAAAGTAAATCCCTCTTGGTTGGGTCTTAATTCTGCCCAGACATCAACTAGATCATGTGTCTCAATCAGGTTTAGCATGGCTTGAAACACCCTTGGTTTTCTCCCAGTGTATCTCCAGTTCTTCTCTTATTGCCAGGAGGTAGGTAGGTTTAAATTCAAATCTCCACATAGTATGATGGGAGTCGGCCAATGTGCTAGCTCCCCTGTCACCCAGTTAATTACCCCAGGATCGTCTAGGAAGCCCCCATACATAGAACACAGTGTAAAAGTGCAATTTGAAGCCAAAGAGCAACCCATGATAACCCATCTCCCAAGATTGTCTGCCGTGACCCTGTCTATTTGTAAATAAATCACTCTAGCACCTTGAGTTGTAGTCCCAATTATTTTGTACTCTAGTGAGTTAAAAAGATGTTTCTGGGCTCCCTCGATATGTGTCTCCTGAAGACAAATCAAGTCCGGGCCCAATGCACGTAGCCCTTGTGCTACTTTCTGTCTTTTTGCCAAAACATTAAGACCACAAATATTGACAGATTTTTTTAATGGAGTAACTTAGTGATCTGTGATCTATTTCCAGCTGGCCCTTTGTGCCCTGTGTGCCCTTCCCTCTACATCGTTTTGGTGCCCCCACCCCCACCCTCACACCCCCACCCTTATTGAGCAGTCAAGTTGACCTTGTATGATGGATGTCAAGTGTGAGTTCCAGCCACCCAACCACAAACAAAAACAAAGTAAAAAAAGAGAACCACTAAAGGCCTGGGGATCCTAATGCCTAAAACCTTAGTGTCAAACGTAATCTAGAATCTAAATCAGTTCCTCCGCTTCCGTTCCGTGATTTTCTTTAAAAACTCTCCAGCTTTGATTTCTGAGAGGAAGACTCTTGTTTTTCCTTCTTGCAGGACCTTCAGTCTGGCTGGGTTCATTAGATAGGTTTGTTCCCCTTGCTGTTGAAATGGGGAGATCAGCTGGTGCAGCCTCCATCTTCGTTCTACGGTAGCGTGGCAAAAGTCTGGTTTTGCAAAAAACTATACCCCATTCGCCTCTTTCTGTGAGTTTGGTCTTGCCTTGTCATAAATCATCTGCCTCAGAAGAAGGTTTTCAAAGAAAACTAGGAAGACTCTGGGTTTATCATTGGTGTTGCTCTCACCCCGCCTAGTTTTGACATTGAAGGGGAATCTGTGGGCCCTTTGCACTTCCAAGTCCCAATTCCAATTAGTCTCTGTGGGGAATGCGGCTCGCAAAAGTTTGACTATGAACCCTCTGGGGTCTTCTCCCTCCACCCCTTCCGGAATACCCAGTAGTCGCAGATTATTACGGCGTTGTCTGTTTTCCTGGTCCTCTAGTTTGATCATTAAGTCAACTAAACATGCCTCATGCGAGTTCCCCTGTTCTTTAGCCTTAGTGGCCTCCCCTTCAAGTATCTCAGTCCTGGCCTCCACCATTGCAACCCAGTCTCCGATGTCTGTACAAGCTTTATTAAGCTTCCTCATCCCACTTTGTAGTTTCTTGGAGGCGGCTTTGGCAGAGAGGTTATCTGAGCGTACCTCCTCTTGGAAATCCTTAATAGAATTTAGGATTGCTGTTAGAGAGGGCGCATCCCCTTCCTCCCTACTCCTATAGGGGGCAGTAGCAGCATTCACAGGTTGTGATACGCTGGGGGTATTTCCAGTTGAGAGTAGGCTAGGGGAGCCAGAGTAATCCCACTTTAGTTGATTCCGCTTCCGTCTAGACTGTCTCTTCCTCATGACAGTATCGGCCGTTTTGCTTGGAGCTATCGCCTCCTCGCTGTCGTTCTCTTCTGACAGTGAGTCTTCAGCTGAAGAGGAGCCTTCTTTGCCTGTGCCTGTGTCTGATAATGATCCATCTGACACGGAATAGAAATATTCGGCACTAGGATCTGGAGTCTGAGGCTGTGGGCCCCCAGATTTACTTACAACAATCAAGTTCTTTCCCTGCTCTTCTGCTCCTACCAAGACCGCATTCGGGGGAGTTAGCAGAGACTCATTACTTCCTTCCATTTTGTCTGGCCTGGTCTCTAAAATCGCCTCGTGTGATATTAGCGATATTTGTGGCTCCACCTCTGTAGAGGAGACTTGGGGGGTACTGTTGGAGCCATTTTTACTGACCGCGCTGACCCCATTGCCTGTTGGTGTGACAGTTCTCAATACAGGAAAATGCTTGCTGATTAAAGGGGAGCGGACGGTATTGGCCGAGGCAGTCTCCTTCATAAGGTTCGATTTAACAGTCTTTTTAGCGGCCCCCAAGTCCCTCTTACCTTTCAGAGGCAGTTCTGGCTTCTCTCCTTCCTTTTCACCTTTCATCTGCATCGCAGCCGGCTTCAGTTTTGTTTTCTGGCCTCTCGTCATCATCCTCGCTGCTGGTTGCAGACTCTCGTTAGTCCGCGCTGTTTGACAATTTACGATCCCTGGAGTTCCTGAGTTTATGCCGAAAGCCGCTGACGCCGCGACTGTGAGCAAACCCCGTTTGCTGAGCGGCAATGGAACGATTTGGCAGATCTCCGCATATAGCCCTAATCGTCTGCGCGAGGGGTAAAGTCTCCGTGCTTTACTTGTTTTGCTTGTGGACATGAGATAAGGGTAGTTTTCTTGTCTGCTCACTCCTGCTTCAGCGGTCTACTCAGACTGACGGCTGTCAGGCTGTCCGAGCGCCGAGCATCAGGATTTTCCCAGCATGCAACAGTGGCGAGGTGGCTGGATCGTGGTTCCTCCTCACACAGGCTCCATCACTGCTCTTAGTGTGACCGGTTGTTTCCCTTTTAAGGGCCCTAGCTTCACACACCTTAATCTGTGTTCTTCGTGTATCCACAGTTCTCTCTTCGAAAGTCGTGAATAGATGCTGACATCAGCATGATTTGCATATAGCCATGTCTGAACTGGGGTGGTGTGGAGTGCAAAAAAACGATGGATTTAGGCCCAGATCTCTGTACTGGGGTGAATGTATGACATTGTTCTGCATTCTGTCCATCAACTGTTGGTTTTGCATTTGTCACCCCGTGTGGGACGGGTATGCTCAGACGTGAGTCACCTGCTCTCCACACCACTGGAGTTAAGCTATCCTGGCTGATGACGGCTGCTAGCCAGAAACCGGTCCTAGGATGCTTGATTCGGGCTGGACTGTTCCCATGAGGCACAGGGTCAAGGCTGATTTGCATATGGCCATGTCTGAACTGCGGTGGTGTGGAGTGCAAAAAAATGATGGATTTAGGCCCAGATCTCTGTACTGGGGTGAATGTATGACATTGTTCTGCATTCTGTCCATCAACTGTTGTTTTGCAGACAACAGCATGATGGCGCCTATTTAGGCACTGTGCATGTCACTTCAGCACTGACAATGCCGACGACGCCACACGCAGCTGAATGACGTCACCTTCCGGCACAGGGGTAATGCTCATTAAACATTTCCAGATCCAGGGTATTATTCTAAGGTGAAAAACCTGCGTCTAGATAGAGTCTCTTCCAGCTATGGTGTTACTGAACGTAAGTAACTTGTTTGTTAGTGGTGTGAGGAGGAATCAGATAAAAAAGAATGCCACCATATGGTGGTTGAAGGTTCTCCGTTCTTATAACAGATATGTTTGTAGTTTATTTTTGTGTACTATAAGAGTATCAAGTATTAAAGAGAACAAATACCCAGCAGTTGTTTGTTTTATTTAGCCCCCTTGCATCTTACGTGTAATTGAAAGTGTAACAAAGGAAGATGAATGGGAAAAGCAAGTAACAGTGGACAGCGTCCTACATGAAGTGTTGGACATGAAGATGGCTGGGACAAGAGGATAACTTAAGTGCTGAGTACCTGAAAATTCTGGAAGGTCAGAGATGAACTCTTAGAAGGTGAGAGGATGATTTTTAGAGGGACCACACTCATACCACTTCTAAAGTTGAGGAAAAACTGGACTGAGTTAGCACACCAAGGTCATTTTCGAATTTTTAAGATAAAGGCAATATTAAGGTATTATTATTGGTGTCCGTGATTAGACTCACAGGTGAAGAGGGTAATCACTGATTGTGTAAAATGCATGAGTAGTGACAAAATACACATACTAAGAGAACAACCAGTGGGGATTAGGAAGTTAACCAAATAGATCGTTGGAAGATGTGGCATTAGGCATCTGGGGGCAATTATTAGGAGGATATTTTCAACAGTATGTCATTTGTTAAATTGACATTTACTTCAGATGGCTGTAGATATATATAACCAATAGTGTTGAAACAAGGAAGATGATAACATTCTTCCTTAAAGTATCCAGCAGAGAAAGCAAACCTAACACTGTGTTGACGGATAACAGACTACACCTTGTTTCAAGAGAAATTGAAGAATCTCTAGACAAAAGAGGAATAAGACTCAAGAAATATTTTCGTTCCCCCTGAGGCAATGGCACAGTTAAGAGCCGTATTAGGGTATTAAAAGAGACCATACACATTGCTTGAGAGAATGGTAAAGACTGAGGGAAGAATTTGTAGTTAGAGTGGAAATGTATACATCAGCACTACCTTCTATGACATGTAGGGTACAATTTGAGTTGTTCTGGGTGAAGAAAACCTAATACTCAGTTGTGTCCTGCTTGAATAAAGAGGAAGTGAGATGACTAGGACACAGGCAGTGATGCTTGGAGGAAATGTGAGGAAGGAAAAGTGAAAGATAGGAACATTCATTTGATGAGAGGCTACCAAATAAGTGAACTCAAGTAAGACTTGGTGATATTGCACAGATTAAGAACTCTGTGAATAAATGTGGGTGCTCCAAATTCTCCAGACCTTTAAAAGTTGTGAAATTGCTAACTAAGGCAGTGAAATTGAAGATGTTAATATATGGAATGGAATGCGAGCATAGTTGTCATTCAAAGGGGTGATGAAAACCATGGTACAGATGTCCCGAGAGGAAGACTGGGTTATGGGAAGGAAAGATGTTCTAACATGGATAGGACCAGAAAAGAAGGGAAGAAGGAGAGTGAGAGGATGGTTTATAGACCTCAATGCTTCAAGGATTATGTGTAATATGCATATGTAATATATGTATAGTTTTTTTTTCCAAATGCAATTTATTGATTTTCTCAATATTAAGGACAACTTCCATTCTGTACTTAGACATTATGAATGAACAGAAACTAACAGACAAGTAAACAAAAAGAAAAACATCCCTACCATCCCTCACCTCCCCCCCCCAGTATGCATCAATCATTTTCCAGGTGCCCAAGTAGGATCACATATGAAGAACACTAAGGGTTCACAATATCATAGCAGTGCAATGGCCCACAACTTGCTTTATCATGGTATGAGGTGGAGTCCTCTCTTGAGACCTAGCTGAATAAATTCAGTGCTCATAGTCTGGGAGGACATGTCAGCGCACCTGGTGCGTTATCCATTTATAAAAGTACTGGCTGCCAAGTGGTCATAAGGTTGCCCCTGTCCTTATATATGCATCCTATCATGTTCCCAGTTGCCATTGTGCCGCAAATATGCCAAGACCAAGTGTGCCATCCAGAAGTTGTCATCTGTTTCCAATATTTGGCAATGGTCATCCTCGCAATTAACAGTATACTGATATATTAGACGTCAGTGTTTCAGGGCTTAGGCCTGGTACTGTTTTTTGCGGGCTTAGCTGGCACTGTGACTCCGGTAACATCTTTAATTGTGGATAAGACATCTTTCCAGAGGTGTGTTATCTTTAGGCAGCCTCACCAAACATATAGCGGATCCCCACCATTCCACACCTCCTCCAACACAGATTAGTTGCTTCTATGGGAACATTTTGTGGAGTTTGTCTGGTGTATGGTTTCAGCCTGTCAGTAATTCAAGAGCTGACTCCCTGTGATGAACCAATAGGTTATACTTATAAATATCCCTCCACAATTTTTCCCATCTCTGTGTACTGATGGTGTGTTGGAGTTCCCTTGTCCATGTGAGCATATAAGACCACGGGTTTGGCATTGGAGTGGTCTGTAGATGCCTGTATATGGCGGAAACCCACCCGTGAGTCCCCAGTACGATTTGAGGAGCTTTTTGCACTCTGTCAGTGGTCGGGTCGCTGCCGTCTTTAGTTGTGGGTGAAAGACCCAATGTTGTATTTGTTGGAAACGGATGTGTTCTATCTTCGGAAGATTGTATGTTTTTTTACAGTTCAAACAGGATCTAATTCTCCTTCCAAAACATGCCTGACATGATTCTACAGTCCTCATCCCTCAAATGCCAGTGAGAGTTCACCCTTAGTACCAGTGTGAAGTTTGGATTGTCCAGTATAGGGCTAGAGTTAATAGGAAGGTCTTTAGGTCTTTATGGCATACCACAGCGTCCCATATATTCAACAGTGTAGTAGTGATTTGGCCATAGTATGCCTGTTGAGGCCTATGATTACGGGGCATACGTATTGCACTCCCCATAGCAGCCATGTCCATATGGAATCTGTTTTCCATTTAGACCATTCCCCTGTTATTCGCAGTTGAGTGGCTCAATGATAGTGAAAACTATGTGGGAAACCCAGTCTCCCATCTCCTGCAGAGCCATCAAAGTTCGCTTTGGATACTTTGTAAGTTTTACCCTGCCAGACAAAGTTAATAAAGGAGCAGGTGAAGTCCTCCAGTGTGGAGGCTGGTATATGTAAGGATAAAGCCGTTCAAGAATCAGGGAACCAAGGTCATTTTCATTTTCACTATCCAGCCTCGAGACGAAACGTACTGGCTATTACACCTCTGCATTTCAAGTTCTGTGTCCCTCAGGAGCTGGGGGTTGTTGGCAGGTATCCACTCCGATATGGAGCTGGTAAGGTTTATAGCCAGGTAGTGAAAATCATTAGAGGTAACTTTGAAGGGTGTGTTGTTCATTAAAAATGGGATCTCCAGAGTTGTGAGTCCCAAAGGGAGAAGCTCCAATTTAGAATGATTAATTCTATCAATTGCGAAGCGCCATCAGTGGGGGTAAAGAATCTTGGGCCACTCCATGGTAAAAAGGACATCGTCTGCAAAGAGCAAAATCTTATGTTCTAGTCCCCCAAAAAGGATGCCCTTCACTGCTGGGGTCTGGCGAATCTTTATAAGTCGAGGTTCTATGACTAGTACGTATAGAATGTGGGAGAAGGGGCAAAACTGCCTGGTGCCGCGCTGCAGCTAAACAGGTCAGAGAAGGATTAGTTCACCAGCATTTTGGCAATGAGTGCCTGATAGGTCTCCAAGACCATACTTATGAATGTCTCTCCAAATCTGCAGCGGTGGAGCACTGCCACTAGAAGGGGCTAGCACACCCTGTTGAAGGCCTTTTCAGCATCCAGTGTTTGTAGTTCACTTTATATGCGCTTTTCCTTGTTCTTTCAACAAGGTGGGCTATACAGCTGATGTTATCAAAGGTTTGTCTCCCCATCACAAAGCCTGATTGGTCCTTGTAGATTAGTTGAGGGAGAAGAGGGGTCAGTCGCATAGCCAGTACTTTCATGTATATCTTGATGTCTATGTTCAATAGGGTTATAGGTCTGTAGGCTGAGCAGTCTTAGTAGTATTTACCCGGTTTGAAGATCACCACTATTGTGGCTACCTCCATGGTCGGGGTGACTCTGTTACTGGTTTGAAAATGATAAAAGATGTGTTTTAATATTGTTGCTAGTTTCCCCATATAAAGCTTGTAAAATTCCACTCCAAACTTGTCCGGCCAGGGGGTTGTGTTTGTTTCGATTGATTTAATTGCTTTTCAAATGTTGTCCTCTTCAATTGGGGAGTCCAAATTCTTCATCTGGGATTCGGTCCCCCTTGGGAATGGGAGGTGCCATAGATACGGTTGTATTGCATGAGGCGACACTTCAGTGCATTTATAGAGGTTAGCATAAACTGGTTAGAAAAGGTTGGCCTTTTGCTTTGGCTCATAGGTAATTGAGCCTGTTGGTGTTCTCAAACATATAGTGCTCTCTTTATTTTCCCTCCCTTTCAACTTATTTGCTAAGAAGCGGTGTGACTTGTCCCTGGTGTCATAGACCCTTCTCTTCAAAGCAAGCAAGGCACGTTATGCGTTGTTGACCTGTATTGCTCGAAGTTGCACCTTGAGAGCCATTACTGCTTTAAGGTCAAGTTTAAACCCTGTTTGTTTGTTTTTGTCTTCAGCCATTTTCAATTCCTTGTCAAGGTTGGAGGCTACCAGTGTCCTTTCCCCTTTGGCAAAAGCAGCTAAAGCAATACATTTCTCTCATAGCGCCGCATTAAGGGCGTCCCAAAACGTGCCAGGATAGGTGTCAGTCATTTGATTATTGTACATAAAATGGTCAATAATAGAGGCTGTTTTGCTCAATGAGCTTGTCCTGTAAAAGATATTTCCCTAGTCTCCTTCACCTTACAGGGTGATCCAAGTGGCCCTCCTTGAGCTCCATCCCCACTTGTGCGTGATCGGAGACAGTTATAGTTCCTATCCCGGTGTCTGTGTTTAGGGGCATAGAGTCTCCAGAGACATTTATTATGTCGATCATTGAGTAGGATTTGTGCATATTCACGTAGAATGTGTAATCCTTGTCCAATGCATGTAGTGCCCTGCACGTGTCCATTAGCCCAGACTGACGTTAGGTTGCCTGTGTTTCTGCCATCATTTCCCTGTGTGTCGCCCATGTTGTCCCATTTCTATCCATTGCTGTCTGCATGACTGTGTTAAAGTCGCTCGTTGAGAGTGTTGTTCCTTATTTAAAGTCCTCAAGCTTCTGAAAGACGTTTGTCAAGAACCTGTCCTGAGCTTGGTTTGGGAGTAAAGTGTGTCTATTGTTGTTTTAATCCCCTATAATGTACCTATAAACATGACATAACGTCCGTGTTGATCATTAATGGCCTCAGTTACAGTGAGGTTGAATTGTTTTGCCAAAAGGATGGCTGTGCCACAAGTCTTTTTATGTGTATGTGAGTGGAATCGCTGTGGATATTGCTGAGGAGTGGATCTATGGGGGTCACCCTTCTTGAGGTATGTTTTCTGTAGTGTGATGATCTCAGCTTTATGTACTGAAAGGAAGTTGTGGATTATTTTCTGCTTCAAAGGGGAATTAAGCCCCTTCACATTAAGGGATAGGACCTTGAATGTCATTAGACAAGAGGAATCCATGTCCCAAGTGTGCACCTGCAATGTAGTGTAGTTGGCAACATTTTGTTTTTGGAAAATGTTTTTATTGTTTGCATATAATCGTTGGACGGTACAACAGCTGTCAGCTGCATATTGAGCGAGTAAACATTTCCAGTACCAATCATATATAACAGAGGATACATTGCATTGCATTATTCTTTTTCATGACTTCCGCTCTAACTCGTAAAAAGAAAGAAAAAAAACTTCCACCACCCCGAGCCCCGTGCACTTAGACAGGTTGTCCGCGTAATTCTCCTTATACTGCGTCAATTCTACACATTACAAAAATAATCTTCATACCCTCTACATTTGACACTCCTAATTGTAATAGTAACTCCTCCGAGTTTTTAGTTTTTTCAGTTTCTGCACCCTTCATTGCATTTCCACTTAACCGGGCAGGTGAAAGAGTTGGGTGGAGGGGTGGGGGGGTGAGAGGAGAGGGGGGGAATGAGAAGGTGGGGGGGATAGGGGGGGAAGAGGAGGACATAGATAAGGGGCTCAAAATTGCATTCTCATTACTTCTCAATCACTTTATCGGCCACAATTTATGTTAATACAGTAATATCACATGTTTCAAGATCTATTAGGATAGCCTGCCATTCCATTGAGATGTGCGTTTTATGGAGACCTCTACATTCTTCTCTCTGTAGTTCAAGTCCCTCTGCCCTCCCCCATCGTAGCACCTCCCCATGCCAATCCCCTGGGTCAGGTGGCCTTATGGATCTCCATCTCATCGTTATCGTTCTTTTAGCTACGAGGAGGGCCAGATCTATGAAATGTGTGGTGGCACTTCTCTTCATTTCGGTGTGTTCCAGGCCCAACAGACAGTACGCTGGTGAGGAGTAGGGTCTTGTGGGTGCTATCAATGCCAGTGCCTTGTGTATCGTTGCCCAGTAATAAACCAATTTGGGGCACTCCCATAACATGTGCAGGAGTCTAGCATCCGTTGCCCTGCATCGGGGGCACATATCCGACGCTTCCGGGAACATAACGTGTAGTCGGTGCGGTGTGAGGTACGCCCTATGCTTAATCATAAGTTGGATAAATTTAAATTTAGGGTTTCGAGATACCTTTTTGGGGAACTTTAAAACCGTTTCCCATTCCTTATCTCTAAGCTCACGCCCTATATCGTGTTCCCAGCGCTCTCTGGTGGGTTGTAGGGAGATTAACCTCCCAGTTCGTATGCCATGCGTTAGCCATTTTGTTAAGTGGCTGCCATTCCCCATCAAATATTGCATAGTGAGTAGTGGGTTTACAGTGGGTTCCGTGCCATCTCATGTCCAGCTCTTAGTGATGAAACGTATTACTCTTGCATGCAGTAGGAACATTGCTGTAGGGGTCTGGTGCATTCGTGCGAAAGCCTTGTGTTGCATAAGGGCACCCTCCGCAAAAAAATCACCTATTTGCGTAACTCCAGGATCATGCCATGTACGAAGTTCCCGGTCCGTCTATGTCCCTGATCCGAGGGGGAGCCCTAATAAAGCTATCGTGGGTGCATATGAGGAAGATGTACTCGTGTAGAGGACAGCTTTCCTCCAGCACTTGAGTGCAAGTCGCAATAGGTGTGGAGTCGAATTGGGTATCTTCTCTTGTGGTAGCAAGAGGCGATGTATGATGCCGCGGCCCCTTTCAGTCGCGGTCATACCTAGTTCATGTAGATTACGTCCAGCTAGCCAATAGGCCAGCCATTGGAGTTGGCAGGCGTAGCCATAGGCGGTCATATCCGGGACTCCCATTCCACCCTGAGTCGTTGGTAATTGGAGTTTGGCGAGGCTTATGTGCCGCCTCCCCGATCCCCATATCAGTTCGTTCAATAATGTGTTCAGTAATTTAAAGGTGTCTTTCGGCACCAGTAGTGGGAGGTTCGTGAAGTAGTATATCATTCTGGGCAGTACCACCATCTTGGTGATCGCTACCCTACCCGCTATTGATAGTGGCAGCGTATTCCAAAATTGTATCTGTGTTTTTAGGGACGCCAGTGCCCTGCCCAGGTTACCATCCAGGGTGTTTTGCATATCCCGGTATATTTGTATCCCTAAGTTCTTGAAAGTCGTGGGCGCAATCTGGAACGTGTGCGGGGGAAACTGCAGTTGGGTAGCACTGCAGACATCATTAAAATAATATCCGTAGGATTTTGTTTCGTTTATAGTTAGGCCTGACAACGTGCGGAAGGACTCAAAAATTTCAGGCAGTGGGTTTAGTCGGACTGTATCGTCCCTGATATATAATATTATGTCGTCCGCATAGGCCGAAACTACATGTGGCACTGAATTGCATAGTATCCCCCGTGGTGCGGCTGAGGCACGGAGCTTAAGCAGTAAAGGCTCCAACGCTAGTATGAACAGTAGGGGTGATAATGGGCAGCCCAGTCATGTGCCCCGTGCTATCGTAAACTGTCCCGATATACATTTATTAGTGCGCACCCGTGCCATCAGGTGTCGGTACAAGAGATTCACCCATGCCAGGTATGTAGATGGCATACCAAATTTTGTCAGGGCTGCAAACATATAGTCCCATCTTAAGGAATCGAATGCCTGCCTTAAATCCGGAGAGATACACCCTTCCGTCCCGGTTTTTGTATTTTCATGGAGCATTATCTGGCTCAGTCTCCTCAGGTTGAGCGCTGTGCTCTGCCCAGGTACGAAGCCACATTGATCCGCATGTATGAGCTCCGGGATATATTGGTTCAGTCTCGCCGCTAAAACCTTACTGAGGATTTTGTAGTCAGTATTTAAGAGTGACAATGGTCTATAATTAGCCAGTTCTAAACCATCCCTGCCGGGTTTTAAAAGGGAGACTATCAACGCCTGTAGGGTTGTGGTGGGTAGGGCGTTAGACTCCATCGAGTCTTTGTATAGTTGGTGTATGTGCGGGGTTAGTATATCAATGTAAGTTGCGTAGAACTCGGCTGGTAGGCCGTCCGTACCAGGTGATTTATTCCGTGGCAGCGCTTTAATCGCCTGTCTGATTTCCGCAGTGGTGATGGGTCGTGCCAAATCGTCCTTCTGTGCACCAGAAAGTTGGGTGACGTGTAGGTCTGTCATGAAGGACTCAAAAGTCGTGTCCACCATCGGTGGGTGTGGGCCATATAAATGTGTGTAATAGTCCTGAAAGGTGGTATTGATGTCTAACCGTGTCTCTTGTTTTACCCCAGCTTGATCATTTATCTCCATGATAGGGGCACACGGGGGAGCATTTCGTATTATTCTCGCTAGTAGGGGCCCTGCCCTGTCTGCCTGAGTATGCTGTCTAGTTGTGTATTCCCTGTAGTCAATTACTCTTAATTCCTTAAGTAATTCCGCGTGTTTAATATGGGCCTCCTGTAATTGCGTAAGTTGGTCATTTGTGCCCGCTGCCTCACTTTCTAACATCGCTAGGCTGCCCTCTAACTCCGTTAATTTCTCTACCACCGTCTGCCTGATGCCTACTTTTATGCCCATTGCCACTCCTCGTATTGACGCCTTGAAGGCGTCCCACTCAATTTGCCTTGAACTGGCCGTATTCACATTTTCGTGAAAGAACAGGGTTATGGCGTCCGACAGAGCTGACTTAAAAACCGGGTCCTCAAGCGCCCCAGGTGGTAGGCGCCAGGTCGGTATTGGGGCCGAAACCCTCCCCCAGTGCATTGTTAATTCTACTGGATTATGGTCGGACAGCGTCTCTCCCATATGTGTAGCGGTTTTGATGCACCCCAGTAATGTGTTGGAACCGAAAAAATGGTCTATCCTGGTATGTAATCTGTGTGGCGGAGAGTAGAATGTGTACCCTTTATGCCCCGCATGCTTGACTCTTCACACATCTGACATGTCCCAGCTGTCTGCCCAGTGTGCTAGCGCCTCTGCCTGCTTTCTGCTTTCAGCTGAGTGCAGTGGTGGATGGGACCTATTAAGGGAGAGATCCAGGACCGCGTTGTAGTCTCCTCCCACTATCCATTCATAGTCGGACCAGTCAGAAACCACCCCGCTAAGAGTATTGAGGTACTTTATCTGGTCCGTATTGGGGGCGTAGATGCAACCCAGCACCACTAAGGAGCCATTTAGTGTCCCACGTACAAAACATATCTGCCCTCTCGATCCACCCGCTGTTCCAGCAATTTAAAGGGAACTGAATTTCTTATCCATATGGCAGCCCCCCTAGAGAAGGCTGAATAGGTGGTGGCGTACAATTGGCCCTTCCATTTCTGGTGCAATTTGGAGCCTTCCGACCCATTTAGGTGGGTTTCTTGTAAGCAGGCTATAGCTATCCTTCTCCTATTCAGTTGTGCCAATATTCTATGCCTCTTGTGTACCGATCCCATGCCACGCACATTCCAGGTGCAAAAGGTGTATGTGTTAGGTGTCATCATAGGGAGTAGTGTACGTAGTAGGTGACAGAATCAGCATGGTAAAGATATCATACATAATGAATTGTGGTCTAAGCGCACTAATTGTGTGAAACTTCCCAACCTGAAGGTCGTCATCTACAATCAGATGAGGACCAAACATTTGTTACCCAACGTGGGTAAAAACAAGAAAAACAATCGAAATTGTGCCTTCGCCTTAGGAGGGTGAGTCCGGGTCACTCACCAAGCAATCATTCTCTTAAAGTTCCTGCATTGTACCCTGCTATTTCCAGGAACCCAGCATCGCATGTGACCATTCCCTCTTGATGGAGCATACATGCACATACATTACCAATCCGTGGTTGTATTTCGGGCATTCAAAAATCATTTGCCATTTGCGCTGTAATGCGCGGAAACAACTGCAAGCTAGCATCCGAGTTTTAATGCTATTTATTGCTTTGGCTCTTTTCACTTTTATCTGTAAAATCTCTTTATATTTGATGTGTGCTTACATTATGTGTAGTTTTTTTCTTCATAGTTATAGTTCAACATAAGATTATTTCCATGCAGGTTCTTGTCATTTTGTATACACGAGAGAAGTATTTCAGTACCTGTGGAATGTATGTGTTGTACAATGTTTGTGGGGTGTCTATCAAAAGGGGGCTGAAGAGGGACTGCGTAGTAGGGGTCCCTGAGGGCGAGGCGTGTATATATGAGAATTAAACTACATTTGGTCTTTAACCCTCTCCAGCCATGTTCCTGCCATCACAAGTTACACTCAGTCTGAGGGTGTGGCGGCCCCCTGTTTGGCCTCAGCCTGCTACTGAAGTGATTCACACTGTCTAATACTTGCAGTTGAAAGAGCTGTTGGCGAGAACGTCCTTGGTATCATCTTTTTCTCTCTGTGCCCTTTTTCTCTCTGTGCCCTTTTTCTCTCTGTTCTCTCTCTCTCTCTCTCTCTCTCTCTCTCTGTTCTCTCTCTCTCTCTCTCTCTCTCTCTGTTCTCTCTCTCTCTCTCTCTCTCTCTCTCTCTCTCTCTCTCTCTCTCTCTCTCCCTCACTCTCTGTCTCTCACTTTCTGCTTCACTTTTTCTCTACACCCCTTTCACTCTTGTCCACCCCTTTCTTCCCTTCATCAACCACCTTCCCCGACGTCCCTGCTATAGCACCCCCTTCACTCTTCTGCGCACAAGCTGCTCCTGCTACTTCAGACTGTCATCTCTTAAGACACAAGCCACCTACTTCATAGGGCAGCATGGGCCTTACTGCAAGGAAGGGAAATTAGTCCATCTGTCCCTTGAGAATGAAAAACAGCCATTATATGGGAACTATATATAAATAAATATCACAATATGGAAAGCATTGCCATGGCCACCCAACAATGGCTTACTAAGGTGGCAGATGCATGTCTAACCTTTACTAAGACCAAGGGTAACTTACATCGTCCCCCGGCCCCATGGTTTAATGACTCTCTTAAGGAAGAAAAAACAAAATGCAAGGCACTTGAGAGAGGCTGGTGTAGAGATTTCGATCCCGATAAAAAAAACAGGTATCATACAGCTAGAAATCTCTACCACACAGCATGTAAAAAAGCGCGCGCTACATATGTAGCCACGACGATTATGGGAGCTGCGAATAAATCAAAAATACTGTTTAATACAGTCAAAGACCTCGCGGGGGCTCAAACTATTGCTCCAACGCGACCTTTAAATGTGAAGCAATGCCAGGATTTAGCTCAATTTTTCGCTGAGAAAATTGACAATCTAATTGTCGAAATAGACAAAAATATTCCGACAACTGCCTTTAAGGAAGAGTGGGAGTACACTCCGTCCATAAATCAGACCCTCCACAAATGGCCCCCTATTACAACTGAGGCTCTCATCTCCATTATGAAGACGATAAAATCTGGCTCTCCACAGGATCTCATTCCTATTAATATAATAAAATTACTTGACATGCCCGCCCTCAATAGCATTGCAGACACCCTAAATTCATCTTTAGAGCTTTCCACAGTGCCAACTATATGGAAACATGCTATAGTGACACCGCTATTGAAAAAACCTTCAGCTGATCCGGATAAACTGGCCAATTATAGGCCAATCTCACTTCTTCCCGCTTTCTCCAAATGCTTGGAGAGCCATGTGCACTCAGCCCTGACTCTTTTCTCAGAGGAGAATGCTCTTCTTCACCCCACCCAGTCAGGTTTCCGAGCGGGTTTCTCTACTGAAACTGCCCTATTGGGTGTTTCTGAAACCATTAGGAAACTCCTCAATGATGGTCAGACGGTTGCGCTTATTTTACTTGATTTAAGCGCAGCCTTTGACACCGTATCGCATAAAAGGCTGCTCGCCCTATTGGAAAAAACGGAATAGGTGGAGACGCACTGCAATGGATTAGATCATTTTTGAGTCATCGGACTTTTCAAATAGCATCGGCTGCGGCATGCTCAGGAATTTTTAATTCCCCTGATGGAGTACCTCAGGGCTCCATCCTTAGCCCGCTCTTTTTCAATTTATATCTTAGACCCCTAGCGGATCTAGTGGAAAAAGCGGGTCTATCCTTCATGTCGTATGCTGATGATTCGCAGATTGTGTTCTCAATATCTGAACCCCAAACCTCTTCCTCATCTCTCCTCAAAGCTGGCCTGCTGTCCATTTTCAACTGGATGTCAACTAACCAGTTGAAATTAAATGGAGATAAGACGGAGATTCTCCTTCTGGGCAGGCAACCAGAGCTCTGGAGCTCATTACATTGGCCTGCCCAGATGGGAAATCTCCCTACACCAGTGCCTCATGCTAGAAATATGGGTGTAATCCTGGACAATTCATTATCCATGAAACAGCAGGTTAACAAAGTAGTGAGCCTCTGTTTTACCATTGTGAGATGGCTCAAGAAGATCCTTTGGATGCTGCCCAGCCCTATGCAGAAAACGGTGGTCAATGCCTTAATTGCATCTCGGCTTGACTACGGGAACATCCTGTATTTAGGTGCAAATAAAGCAGTCACAAAGAGACTGCAGCTTGTACAAAATGCGGCTGCTCGTCTTCTTTGTAGCATACCAAAAAATAGCAGCGTGTCCCCCTACCTGCGTGAACTGCACTGGTTGAGGGTTGAGAATCGCATTAGGTTTAAAGCCCTAAACTATATGTTTAAAATCAAAGCAGTTATCAACACCTCCCTGGCCAAAGGCCAAGTCCCCATGGAATGGAAGACTGCGGTGGTAAACCCAATCAGGAAGAAGGCGACCCTACCCTGGACGGATCTATCTAATCTCCGACCTATCTCTCTCTTGCCATACATCGGCAAGTTAACAGAGAAGCACGTGAACACCCACTTTTCAAACTATATCGAGACAGCGGATGGCCTAGATCCCTCACAATCGGGTTTTAGGCCCAACCATAGCACCGAATCCGCCCTACTGGCTGTCACCAATAACATCAGGATGACGCTTGACAGTGGAGGGTCGATGATTCTGGTGCTATTGGACTTATCCGCTGCCTTCGATACGGTGTCTCACGATTTGCTTCTCTGCCGTCTGAGAGAGATAGGATTGGGAGGTACGGCCCTGTCCTGGATGGAGAGCTTTCTTTCGGGTCGCTCTCAAGAAGTCAGATTGGGCTCCCATAAATCCATCGCCAGGGAGCTCACCAGGGGTGTGCCACAGGGCTCATGCCTAAGCCCCACATTGTTTAATGTGTACATGGCCCCCCTGGCTGACTTAGTGAGATCCTTTGGGTTTATACCGGTGTCCTACGCCGATGACACCCAACTTCTGTTCCCCTTTAAGACCTTCTCTATTGCTTTACAAAGAACTTTTGCAGAAGGTATGAGGGCAGTTTCCAAATGGATGGCCAACAACTGCTTACAGTGCAACGTGACCAAAACAGAGGTTGTACTTTATGGGGAAGCAGTAACATTATGGTCCAATGAGTGGTGGCCTCTTGAACTAGGACCTGCCCCTATCCCTAAACAGACCATAAGAAATCTGGGAGTGCTATTTGATCAGTCACTGACCTTCAAAGATCATGTCAACCAGGTTGCTGGTACCTGTTTCGGGGTTATTTCTCTGCTGAGAAGGGTGTTTCCTTTCCTCCCAGATCACCACAGAAAGACCTTGGTCCAGGCTCTGGTCGTCAGTAGACTGGACTACTGTAATGGCCTTCTTTTGTCAGCTAATGAAGGCCAATTTAACAAACTACAGGTGGTCCAGAATACGGCCGCGAGGTTAGTCATGAATGCTCCATCCAGGACTCCCTCCCGGCCACTACTGATGGAACTTCATTGGTTGCCAGTGCGACTGCGGACCAAATTTAAAATCTTGTGTACAATTCACAAGTGCCTGATGGGGAAAGGCCCGAAATTTCTCACTACAGCCTTCCTTCCTTATGTTCCTGGCCGCTCACTACGATCGAGCAATCTCCAGCTCCTTAAGGTTCCAAAAATTAAAAAAACTCGCCAAGGAGGCAAGGCTTTGGCATACACAGGGCCTGTTCTGTGGAACACCCTCCCCCTCTCACTAAAGCTTAGTACTGACCACCTGTCTTTTCGAAAAACCCTGAAAACTTACCTTTTTTCTAGCATTTAATTCATTACCCCCCCACCACCCACTAGTACTGTCCGGGCATAGTAGCTGGTTCTTCTGTATGGCAAAGCGCAGAGATACCCCTTCGGGGGTCTATTCAGGCGCTATAGAAACATATAAATAAAATAAATAAATAAAGCAGGTACCGCTCCTAAATATTTGCAGGCACTAGCTTCCCCTTACATCCCCAAAAGAAATTTACGATCAAAATCAGCGGAAATATTCTGTGTACCCAGATTCAAGCTGGCCAGGATGGGAGGAAAATCTTTTGCCCACCTGGGTCCTGTCATCTGGAACACACTCCCAATTCAAATACGAAAGGAGCAAAGCCTTCTCAGGTTTCGAAAGGAGATAAAGACCTGGTTGTTTGACCAGTAACCTGATCAACTTTTGCTGCATACACCATCTACCAGGCTGTGTTTCTAGGCGCCGGGAAACCCTTTTCGGGTAGCTGTTTGCGCCATATAAGTTTATCAAATAAAAGAAATAAAAAATAAACTATATGCTTCTAACTCCTTTGGGGCCCGGTGTCACTGTCTGCATCTACTGAACTATTGATACCTACACCCTTGCTCAGATTGGCACACGGATTTCATCTTCGATTGTGACACGGTTATCATAAAATTGCTTCCTCGAACCAAACCTCCACCACATCGGTCAAGTTATCTAACCTTGCCCATATACAACGTAATTTTCTCTCAGGAAGTAGAAGAAACAGAAAACAACTAAATTGTTGTGAGAAAAAGAGTGCTTTCTCTTTCACAATATTAACCGCATCAATCCCCCCCCCCCCGAAACTTCCTGAAGAAAACCAGCATGAATATAGCATTGATGATTTATTTTAATTATTCATCTTAGTTTGTCATTTTTAAATGACTGCATTCATATATGAGAAGCATACTCGCTCTACTCGCTCACTCATAAAACAATACATTTTGTTCATATTTAAAGTTGTAAAGATGAACTTGGCACTGTTTCTGCAGATTTGAAATACAATTTGCATCTAGGGCCCGTATTATAAATTGTGCGCCGCTGGGCACAACAGGCGTGAGCGCCGGCTTTGAGCGCCCCGGGGCACAATAGTACTACAGAGGGGCCGCAGAAGCATGTGCCTCCCCTTCTGTAATACAGATAGCGCTGACGTACATGTGGCCAGCGCTATCAGGAGGGGGAGGGGTTTTCCTCATTTGCATGGGGGCTGGCCTCATGCAAATGAGGGAAACACCTTGCCTCTGCTCCCACACCGTATTACTGATGTGGGTGCAGAGGCAAACATGCATTCAAGAGACACACTGAAAGTGTGACACAAAAAGGTGGCGCACTTTCAGTTCTCTTCCTAAAGCAATCATCAAGGGAGGAAAGGGGTCCCATAGACCCCTTAGATACCCTCCTGCAGGTGGGTGCAGTCACTCACTGCCTTCAGTGCAGTCATAACGCATGGGCAAGCTGGGCAGTTGCCCGGGGTCCCCACAAGCATAGGGGCCTCATGCTAATCTATGCACAGACTGGAATTTAACCAGGAGCGAACATCTACATTTTTATTCCTCTATGTGGTTGTGTAGGCAGGGCCCAGAGCACTGCTTAGCCCCAGGGGTGTGGGGCTATAATGCTGTTAAGACGGTCCTGACTGCACCAGCCTGCAAAGGGATTTCTAATCCCCAATAAAAGTGCAGTCAGATTGCTGCCTGCACAGTGAAACACGGAGCAGCTTTTTAAAATGCTGCTCCTAATGTCACTTGAATGCACTGCCGCCCAGGGCAGCGCAAGTTCACGGCTGCCCTGGGAGCAGCTCGTTCATTCTAATATGGTGCACTTTCCTTGTTTGCGCAGGCCGCAACATTTGAAAGATGCGCCATAGCGCAAACAAGGAACGTGCACCAGATTCATAATACAGCCCCAGCTCCGTATTTTACTTGAATGCGCGACCCCAAGACAGCGTGAGTTCACTGCTGCCCTGGGGGCAGCACACATTCTAATTCCGGTTTCCGGAGGACTCACCTTTTGAAATGTGCGCCTTGGCGCAAACAAGGAAAGTGCACAGTATTTGTAATATGGCCCCAGAAGTACAGTTTCTATTGACAGGTGTAGAAAACAATGTTGGTGCATATTAACAAAGAAGATGCTGTCAAGTCTACCACACTAGATTGTTTTTTATGCAAATTTTCTTCGGCCTGATTCGCAAAACCTTGCGTATAGCTCACAACAACAAAAAACTGGGTTGTATAGAAAGAAAAACAAAACAAATAATAGTTGTGAAATTTCACCCTAAGCGTGTAGTACTCTTGAGAAACAGGCGTAAACCACAGAAACTCAAAAAATGGTGAACTTAACTCGCACAAGCCTGTTACTTTTGTTCACCGGTTTAAAACTGTACCTAGAGCACGTGCAGTCTTAGAATTTCTTGTGAATCGAGCCCGTTATGCTTCAGCCTCTTGGCTGCATTGGGTTTCTGCCAGTGCAGTAAAGCATGTTATTGTTTTTACTATATTTTGGCAGCTGCGCTCCCATGTCATGCAGCCCCGTGACAGGCAGCTGGAGGAACTGCCCGGTGTGCAGCAGTTTCTGCTTTGTGTCGAACTCTAACTCTGGAGAGACACTGTTGAAGTTAGGAAATAGAGGACAGCGTAGCCAGGGACATCCTAAGGATTTTCGGGGCCCTGGGCCAAACGAATTTTGGGGGGGCCCTGCTTGGAACTGTTTTGAATTTATGATCCAACTTCAGCTCTTTCATGCCCTCTTTGGCCAGGTCACTGAGAGCGCACATGGACATTCGTCCAAACTCTAAATGTGCTTACATTTAATATTCAGGGATAGTGGTGTGTGTTTTCAATATTCTAACACAGCAGCAGCTCACTAATATTACTGCAAATAATCTCTGTGATACCCTCCCACTTCTCATATGTGAGGTCCTGTTTGGATCTAAAATAAACTTTTTTTTATGGATAATGCATGAAACTTAAACACAACATTTCTCTGCAAATTGTCTGCAATAGTCTCTCCCACATCACTCACTTTAAAACAGTATTTACAACAATGCGTTTAACAATTATTCAAGGTCATCAGGGCAAAACTATCTGCAGAACAGAGCTGGCTCTCTCAGGGGACCCCTGAAAGACTGGGGCCCTAGGCCAGCATCTCTGGGCGTAGCATTCCCCCTGTGCCTCAAAAAACATGAATAGAACCTTCTGTAATATAACTTGTGGAATTTGCTGTGCTTAAGTGTGTGTGTGTGTGTATATATATATATATATATAAGTGCGTTTCAAATGCAATGCCATCCGGTGACGAAGTAATTGAGCAGCCATAGAAAAACGAGACTTACGTGTGCTCGTTAACATTGACTATTGAAATTAACAGAACCGTTATCAACATGGACGAAGATGAGATTGACAAACAGCGGGAAGAAGCTGCCTTGTCACTTTTTGATACCACACACACATCTTCCAATCGCAATAAAGAACAGACGCAAAGTGATCATGGCAATTCGCAAATGAAAGATCTGAAACAATTGTTTAAGGAGCTAGTGAAATTACGCAAAGCTGAGTGCACAAAATGGTGGGAGCATAAATCCCTCAGTAAATATGAAGAAGTGGGTCGGGTACCACGAGGACTGAGGATTTTACTGGCCCCTAGTTTCGATAACCCGGACCCAGCCATGTTACAAAGATGGGGGGAAAGCAACTTGGCCGCATCGATGAACTTAGTCTGCATACTAATAGAATTTGCCGTCAGTGATCGTGCTAAATTATTGGAACGGATTAAAACACTAGAACTGGAAATTGATGCTTGCCAGAACGCTGTGGAAACAAAGAAACTCACAGAAAATATGAACGAGCAGCTTCACAAACATGAAGAAAAAATAAAGGCTCGCAAAGCATCCAAATTTACCCGTGATGCAGACGATTATCGCCTAGGCAGGATTTTCACATTTTCCAGAAAATATAACACAGCTAAAAGACAGGCATATACGAACAAGAAAAATGCCTCTGCATCCAAATCCAATAATGTGATGGCAGCTACTAGCTCTGACCTAACAGTATCTGGCACCTCTCATGCAGATGGAATGGCACATCAAACTGATTCATCGGTCACAAGTGCATCCAGGATAGAATCTTTATCATCTGGCTCAGCTAGCTCAGATTTAAACTTAAATGGACTGGAAACATTAAATCTCCAGCAGGAAATGGATTTTGTAGTGGAGGAGAGGCTCCAAACCCTGAGATCGTGGCAACACAATCCACAAACAAACAAAGGAGAAACAAACGTAGGAAGGAACAACGGCGCAGAAGGAAGCAGCGCCGGTGCGCAGGCACAGCAACAGCAAAAGAAAAAGAAAAAAACATGGGGGAAACGACGATAAGTGATAATACCATCATTAATCTCTCCAATGTTGTTCTTAACAAAGCAGAGGAGCAATTACTCACATTGGGATTAAATTACTCACCAATACAGAATTTCAACTACACCATGACTAGGGTTGATCTTTTCTGCTTTATAAGAAAACTGAAACTGAAAAAAACATTTTGCTTTACAATCAGCCAAAGATCTTGATGGCCAGAATGACGATATGAGAACAAATGAATTTGAAGGGCCAGTATCATTATTGGCATCCGATACACATGTCTTCCTTGATGCTAATGATTTACTCAGCTCTAACAATAATGCAGAACCTGACTCTATAGATTCAACCCAAAATCGTCTAAGGCAAGTCCCTATTCCTCCTAAAGGAGCTGGTTTGAGTCCTTTCCACAGTAAATCAAAATTCGTACCTTTAATGCCGAAGGATGCGATTGACATTTTTCATGATTGCGTCACAAATGACATCAAGAAACTGTATACTCAAACTAACAATAAACAACGCAAAAAGGAGACTTACAGAAAAATTGCCTATGACAAGCTGATGAAGAAATTAGATAACAACCCTGATATAGTGATCAAGAAATCGGACAAGGGGGGCAACCTGGTGATTTGGCCTAAAAAAGACTACATCGTTGAAGCCAAGCGCCAACTTGAGGACCCCCTTTGCTATGCTAAAAGTACACAAAAAGAATATGAAAAAGCAACATCTCAGCTACATAAGTCTTTAAGCCAATGGAAAAGGGAAGGATTAATATTGTCTGAGGAATACAAATTCATGAATGTTAATTTTCCCATCTTGCCTTCTCTCTACCTCATTCCGAAGGTACACAAGGCCGTGCAACCAATTCCTGGCAGGCCAATTGTGTCTGCTATTGGCAGTGCAGGGGAAAAAGTTGGAGAGTATATAGACTTTTTCCTCCAAGACTTTGTCAAACAACTCCCCAGTTTCACTCGTGACACCAGTGATTTTATAACTAAGATATCTACAATTGTATGGGAGAGTGACATGTGGCTTATTTCGCTTGATGTTGAATCGCTGTACACCAGCATAGATCACGTGAGAGGTCTTTCAGCCGTACAACACTACCTTTCTAGCAGACCCATCCAATATTATGAACACAATAAGGTGATTGTGGGCCTTATAGAATGCTGCCTTCATAACAACTTCTTTTCCTTTGGTAAAGAGATTTACAGGCAACTAAGAGGCGTGGCGATGGGGGCCTGCTTCTCTCCCAGCTATGCGTGCTTGCACGTTGGCTGGTGGGAGGAGCAGGTCCTCAAAGTACGCCACAAGGCGTTGATGGAGAGTCATGTTAGGTGTTTTTTAAGGTTCATTGATGATGTCTTCATCGTCTGGAAGGGTAGTAAAGAGGAAGCATTGTCTTTTATTTGTGATATCAATGACAATTCGCTTAATCTTAACTTCACGGCCCACATTCAGAAAAACCGCATCCAATTCTTGGATGTTGAGGTATATGTCTCCGATGGAACTCTAAACACTACCCTTCACAGGAAACAGACTGCAGGCAATGCTACATTGCATGCAACCAGTATGCATCCCAGGCATACAATCTCTGGAATCCCCTATGGGGAAATCCTCAGGTTAAAGAGGATTTGCAGTTCCCCTTCTGACTTTGATGACTGCTTGGAAGAACTTCTAAACAGATTGAGAGCTAGAGGGTATTCCGAGCAGACATTAAAAGCAGCAGTAACTAAATCCCATTCAAGATCTAGGGAGAGTCTTTTTCCTGATTCTACTCCTACAACTGAATTACCTTTGGACACAGAACCCCAACTAGAGTGCCCACGTCTAATCACTACTTTCAGTAGGGAAGATAGGAAAATCAGGTCAATCCTGAATAAACATTGGTCGATCATTCTGAGTGATCATATCTTAAACACCAGATTACCCTCTTCCCCTACTGTAACCTTTAGACGGGCCAAAACCACGGGCAATTACTTGGACAAAGCTGCGCCTGAACTAAAAACCAAAACTCCATGGCTACGCCCGACTATGGGATTCTTTAAATGCTCCAGTTGTAGGGCCTGTAAGTTTGGCGTCACTACCACCCACTATCTCACCCCGTTTAGCACAGTTGCCAAAACCATCAATGGCAACTATAACTGCAAAACTGATCATGCTGTGTATGTTCTGGCGTGCACCTGTGGGCTTAGATATGTTGGCAGCACTAAGCTCCAGGTGCACGTCCGAATATTACAGCACTTGCGGGCAATTCTTCATAGTGACCCTACATACCCGGTCGCCCGACATTTCAAGCGGGTTCACAACAAAGATTTAAACTGCCTCAGCTACTTTGTGATTGGAGCAGTACCCAGATTAAGAAGAGGAGGTGACCGTGAGGCAGAACTCAGAAAAATGGAGTCTAGATTCATATTGGAACTCGATAGCCGTTGGCCCAACGGGCTCAACAACATTGAGGAAATGCACCATTTTTTGTAATTATCATGTCAATACTGGTTGCTCTACTCTGTTTTCCTCTCAGTAAATATACATGTACTTCTAGTTAGGTTCCCTATTAGAAGTACACTGTATTTGCGATATCCCTTGTCCCATGATCTGTGTTTACAACTGGTGAAGTTTAGATCGTTATTCACTCATGGTGACACACATCATGTACTCTATTATATAGCACGATCAATATTCAATTTTAATATATTCATACAATTCCATTCCAGGACTTATTGAAAGAGTTTTATGGTAATCATTCCAATGACGATTTTAGATTGTATAGTTATTGAAATATGAAGGTATAAATTGTGGATTTGTGTATATTAATATTGTGCTGACCATCTACATGTATGGGGTATCTATGGAGATGCACACGTGTATATACTTGTATATAAAGGGGAGGTCTGTGCCTGTATTTGTATATGTATGTATGTATGTTCACATATATATATCGATATATGTGTATGTATATATGTATATAGATGTATATATCTGGGTTGAAATTGGGTCCTTTTGTGTTCGTTATAACGGTGGGGGTTTTTTTTTGAGCTGATTTAAAGTTGCTGTTGGTTAGTTGTGGGTGAGGGTATGTAGAGGTGGGGGGTGTGTGTGTATATATATGAAATATGGTCTTATTTATACATATTGTCATTTTTAGCTTCTTGGAAAACAATTTCTTTTTCTACCTGGAACACTTTAAAAGAACTTAGTACAGAACGGGATTGTTTGATGAATTTAATCATGCATTTATTAATGTACATTGTATATTTGCACATTACTGTTCTAATGGTAGTGTAGTATGTTCCCGCTACTTTCTTGCACTTTATTACATCTTCATCACTTATGCACTTTTTTATCTATGCACTTTATAAACTTTCGCTGCTACATATAAGAATTTGCATATTTGCACAGAATTGGTATATATGTCATTTGAATTTTATTTTGACAAAAGAAATTGCTTCTTAATGCTTTTGATCTACAATTTTCATTATCTGACTGAATTGGATTAATTCCTGGATTTAACCAGTAACAACCTTCTGTAAACTTGCCAGCAAATAGACAAGTATATTAGCGATAGTGTGTTCTCACTGTTTATTATATGTCACGTGATCATGGTGGACGCCACCAGGGGGCGGCGTCAACATCACTGCATAAACGTACAAAATAGCATAATGCAGCGTGACCAAGGGCTTCTGGCCCGAAACGCGTCGCTGGTTCTGTTTTTGGTTTTAAAATAAATACCATCTTGCTGACTCTGCTGGTCCGGTCCTTATTCTTTGCTGGCGTGGAGGCGGTGTCTGCGAGCGCAGAGCAAGCTGAGGAGGAACTTTCTTTTTCATATATATATATATATATATATATATATATATATACTAAAAATCGCTCATTCTCAGACCACGGACCCGTGGAAGGTGGTGCGTGCACCGGCGAAGCAAACCGGCAAAAATATCAATCAAAGTTCCACCCCTCAGCTGGAATAACGCACTCTCAGGACACACCATGACATGGACAGGAATTGCTCAAAATTATTTAATAGCTCCTCGTAACAAGTTTCGGCTGACCTGCAGCCTTGCTCACACGTAGGAAGCCGTGCACAGAAAGTGTCATAAGTGCAGAGTACAAAGTTTAAAAATATAGAACAGACTTCAGAACTTCTCATTTATAAATAATAACATTTCGGCCATCTTACAATGGTTGGGCTAGGGACTGAGTATCTCCTCAGTTGCTAACATATGAGTGAAAAGTTACATTGACATCATAGTAAATAACCGATGAATGCGTATATGCACCATGCAAAACATTTACAATTGTAGAAAAAAGTAAACAATTACCAATGTATTGGCCATGGTAGCTCTTGAAGTGGCCAAGGCCTTTGACAGAGTGTGTTGGGCATACCTCTGGGAAGTTCTAAGGTCAATGGGCTTTGGCCCAATTTTTATTCAGACTATGATAAATTGTTATCAGGGAGCATCCGCAAAGATCTTGTTAAATGGCTTGGTGACCTCCAGTTTCAACATCCAAAGAGGAACAAGACATGGTTGTCCCATCTCCCCCCTGTTGTTTTGCATCTAAATCGAGCCATTGGCACAAGCAATAAGACTAGACGATTTAAGTTTCCCCTTTAAATCACATCAATATAGTAGCAAGTTGGCCTTTTACGCAGATGACTTGCTGTTATATACTAGTAATCCAGGGATGGTTATACCAAAGGTTGAAACATTGTTGGAGGAATTTGTCTCCCTTTCTGGTTATCTGGCCAACACTTCCAAAACTGAGGTAATGTGCTGGAATATCGATGAATGGGAGCGCCTCACAAGCACAGAGCTAAAATATCTGGGTATTATTATCATTAAGGATAAGGATTTGGATAAAAAAAACAGATTAACTTAAATAGGACCAGTAAAGGATCATCTATTTGCCAGATGGAAGAACCTCCCATTGACAATCTTAGGTAGGGTTAACTTGGTGAAGATGGTCATCCTGCCCAAGTTGACATACCTGTTTAATACAGTTCCTTTAGCTTTCCCCAGTTAGGACATCAGTAAAATCCAAAGTAAAATCGGAAGCTTTATCTGGGCTGACTGTTCTGGAAAAGTTGAGACGCAGGCTCAGAAGGGGAGGGATGGCTCTCCCAGATATTAGCTGGTATTCTATCGCCTTTCAGTTTAAAAACATCCGGATGTTACTTGTAAAACCGTAAGAGTCATCATGGGGGAGGCTATTGAGTGAGATGGTCATGTTGGAGGGTGGACGTGGAGAAGAAGGCTTTCTATATACGTTTGGGGCACCAATGTTCTTTAAACGGGTGCATCTGAAGGTTCTTAGGGCTGCCCTGGATATCTGGTTTAAGGTTAGATGTAGATGGGGGATTGGGCACTATTCAGATTTTGCACCCATCTGGGAATCCCCGGGGACCCCGCTTTGTTTGAGGGACAGTCTTGCAATTCCAATAAAAAGGGTGGGTATCACCATCTGGTCAGAGCTTGTCTCTGAAGAGGGACTTCATCCATGGCAGGTATTAAGGGCTAAGGTGGGCGTGTAGTTTTTCCAGGTTTAAATACCTGCAACTTGCCTCTTGGTTAACAGCGGAAAAGGAGATATAAGAGGAGATTGGGAAATGGAGCAGTTCTTGTAAACAACACATTGTAAAAAGAAACAAGTTTCTGTTTGGTATAGGAAGCTCATGGAAGCTAACAACATGACATGACAATTCCCCCGCATCATGAGGCCTGGAATCAGTCTCCGTTTGAGTCTAATATTGCAGACTTTTATGAACGCTCCATGAAACTTCTCTATAAACATGTTAAACCGGCCAGTTTAAAGAAGAACCACTTCTTTGTGACCAACAGACTTTACTACACACCTGTAAAAATTGCTAAGTTTGCCCTCTTTCTTCCCTCAAATGTCCAAGATGCAATCTTCTCAACGCCAACGATATACACATTTTTTATGAATGTCCTGAACTTGGAGTCTATTGGAAGGAAGTGGGGGATGTACTTTGTGGCATCTTTAAATCCAATATAGTGGTGAATATTTCTCTGGTAATATTTGGAGATGATGGTGCGTCTGGGAGAAATCTATCGCAGCCATATAGAGGGTTGTTGTTATACCTGGTACTATTAGCCCAGGGAGAGATCTGCATGAAGTGGAAAGAGCCAAGACCCCGAGGTGTGAGGATTGGCTTAAAGCTGCGTTTGCTATGGTTCGTTTGGATCAGGGAGAAACTAGGCAAAGTGAAGGGAACATCTCGCAGGCTCTAGTGAACTGGGGCCTGGATCTGAGATTGATATAATCCTCTCTGGTATGATCCGGTCCAATGATTACACCAACATCAACATCAAAGGGACTGGTTTGGTTTGACCTAAGCGAATGCAGTAGCCGTAAGGTGCGCAGTTTGGTATTACGGCGTCATGTAAGATCTGCAGATGCTTATTGGTGAGATGAGGACAAAAAAAAAACTATTACCAATGTAAAGAAATGCATGTTCACGTAGTTCTCATCAATAAAGCACTAACATTTGATGGTTTTGTGGTGCCTGTGTTCCCAACAAGTGGGACAATAAAGTGTGAACAAAATGAAAATGTCCCAAATAAGATGTTAAGTAACTGTGCTTGTCAGCAGTAGTGTGACAATTAATTATTTTACTGCAGTTAAAGTCAGTAGCAGTGGTCCCTAGTTTTTGGAATCAGACAATAATAGACATACACCGAATATCATGAATGTCCTTTTTCCAGCCGCACAGAATTTTTATTATATTGCAAAAAATCGTTTAAAAGGAGTAGCTCATTAGATCAGTGTAGATACCAAGTGGGCACAACCCGTGACCAACAATTTAAGGACAAAACAGGAGAAAATCTATTTACAAAAAACGTGCAAGGCGGTCTGTACTAGTGCTAAATTATACAGACTTGATTCACATTCAACACACCATTGTAAATTTTAGTGTTTCAAAATACTTTTCTTTATGGCATCGGATGCCGGGGAAAATGTGGTTACGCATGTCAGTCTTTCCTGTTTTTTGGGGGGTTTTGGTTCTAATAAAGTCTCTCGCGGACAATACCATGCTCTTATTAGCGAGCGACGTACTAATTTCCGTGGATAGCCTCTCTGTCTTAATTTGTACTTAAGATCCTTGCTTCTGTAAAATAATCTTCTTTGAAATAACAGTTTCTTCGGATCCGAAGAAACTGTGAATATGGTAAGGAGTCTCGTAGGGCACGGGGGTGATGACTACTATAGTTCAATAGAGTATTACGCTCAGTAGGCTTTCGGTGGAGACTAGTTGTTAGACGACCTTCATTATGTTTAATTTCTATGTCTAGGAAGGGTATTGACTCTTTACTTGTTGTCATTGTATACTTGAGTCCTCCACTGTTATTATTTAACCAATGTAAAAATTGGTCGAGGGACTCTTGTGTGTCATTCCATAGCATAAAAATATCATCAATGTACCGTTTCCAAAGGGCAATGCCACTGTGGAAAGGGTTTGATGTCTCAAGGATACAGGAAGTTTCTAGGTTATCCATATAGAGAATAGCCAAATTTGGAGCAAAAATAGCCCCCATTAACGTGCCACGGACCTGGCCATAAAATGGTCCATCAAAAAGAAAGACATTTTTAGTGAGGCATATTTCCAGCAATTGGAGAATAAAATTAGAAGGTACTTTATGTGGGCGAGGGCGAGTTTCCAGGATCTTCACAATGACGCGTAAAGATTCAAACTGTGGTATATTGGTGTAGAGTGACTCCACATGCAGCGTACACATGACGCTGGATGTGGGGTCAAAAGGATATTCTTCAATGAAATTAATCATTGACATGGTGTCTTTTATATAACACACAGTTTCAGGGACAAATGGTTTTATAAAATAATCAATATAGTGTCCAAGGGGCTCTAAAATAGAGCCACACCCTGAAACTATTGGGCGCCCTGGTGGGTGATCTGCATTTTTATGAATCTTGGGTAGACAGTATATAACAGGAGTTCTAGGCGCCTTTATATTCAAAAACTCATATTCCTTTTTGGATAAAAAAACCTGTTTCTAAAGCCTTTGGTGGTGACTTCATGGATTAATTTCTGTATCTCATCAGTAGGATTACAGGGTAATTAAGAGTAGTGTTCATGATTACTCAATTGACGTAATATTTCATTCTTGTATAGGTCAATTTCTTGAATAACAATGCCCCCACCTTTATCCGCTGGTTTTATCACCAGTGTCTGGTTATTTTTAAGGGTAGATATTGCATTCTTTTCTTGAATTGAAATATTATAGGGAACATAAGATCTTTTATTTTCCATATCTGCTAGGTCTTTAAGGACCAATTTTTCAAATGTTGAAATTTCTGGAGGGATCATTCCACCTGTAGGAGAGAATTTTGAGGGTGGTTTAAAAGGTGTATTAGCATATCTCTCTGGAGTAGGATTTAAAATAAAGAAACTATGCAGTCTAACCTTTCTGAAAAAGCACAAGAGCTCTGTTTGAGCGTCCCAAAAATGTGGGCGTATGGTTGGAACGAATGATAATCCTTTATTTAGCAGGGAAAGTTCACTGCTGGATAGAATGTGTTTACTCAGATTAAAAATTGGGAGAACAGCAGTGCTTGAATCTATATCTATATTGTTGATCTCAATATTGATATCTCCTACCATCGGTAGTGCTGGCGTCGGGTAAACCTATCGCCTGGGAGGTTCGGCCATCTCTGTGGTTGCTTCCCTTTCCCGGCCCCTTGGGGCTCTGTTTGTCCCCGACCTCGTCCTAAAAAATTCCTATGTGAAGGACCAGGGCTGTTGTCCTGTTCAGAATTGTCAGATGATTCAGCCGAACTATCTGAAAAGCCTACAAAATTACGACGGTTATTAAATCTTCCCTACGGTCTTTAATTTTGAGGGCCGCTATATAAGCAATTGGTGTAATAATCTTTTGCAAGATATGGGTAGGCTTATTCCTGGGAAAAGTTCTTTATATCTTTCCTCACCTTTACAGTTTTTTTGTTAAGTTCAAATTTATGAAAATCTTTTATTGTTTTTTGGATTTGGTCCAGCAGTTTGTTTCCCTCAGTTGTTGTATTTTGGTCTCTGATTTGTTACTCAAGGTCCTGAATTTCAAGAATAGTTTTTTGCAATTCTTCTGTAGCAATATCTATCCCTAACACCATCCAATATCTAGAGCAGGTAGTGCTGATATAACTAAATCCGTTGACATACTTAGGATTGTCTGTGAAGACAACACAGACCTTAGAGATCTTTCCTCACGAATGAGAATTGTATTTCAAATACTGTTTTTTGACAAACATGCATAGCATTTTAATTCTTATCTTTATTATCTTTATTTATTTCTCCTTTTGTTTTTTCCTCTTTTTGTAATTTCTGATATGTGTTTTAAGGTGTTGACATCTAATCAAATATGTGGAAAAATGTATAGACAAAACATGAGTTATGTTTTTTTTGTCCTGATGATGATGCCGTATATCTAAATGTGGCATCGAAACGTCGTCGACCTGTAAACACCATATGTACTAAATATTGTTTTAACTAAAATTTACAATGGTGTGTTGAATGTGAATCAAGTCTGTATAATTTAGCACTAGTACAGACCGCCTTGCACGTTTTTTGTAAATAGATTTTCTCCTGTTTTGTCCTTAAATTGTTGGTCAAGGGTTGTGCCCACTTGGTATCTACACTGATCTAATGAGCTACTCCTTTTAAACGATTTTTTGCAATATAATAAAAAATTCTGTCCGGCTGGACAAAGGACATTCATGATATTCGGTGTATGTCTATTATTGTCTGATTCCAAAAACTAGGGACCACTGTTCCTTAAAATAAATTATTGCCCAAGGTCCCTTGTATAATTCCTTCAGGTTTCCCTTGTTCTTAGTAGAAGTTAAAGTCAGTAGCAGCATAGAGGCTTGATATAGGAAAAAGTGGTAATAACATACAGGATATTGAGGCATAGATTATCAATTTTAGCAATACAAAACTGGAATTTAGCGGTACAAATATTGGAATTTAGCAGCATAAAAACTGAAATTTAGCGGTATTTAAGTGTCAATTTGTTTTGCTACAGTTGCACATCACCTCTATCAATCAATCAATCAAAAACTGCTTTATTCAATTTTGTTTAAAAACCATAAAAGCACAATAAAAAAGATTAAAAAGTGACAAATACAGTTACATGGACATTAATATAATACGCCATTATACATTTTACACCAAACGCGTTAATATCATTAAAAGCAGTTTATATTGTTTACATAAGAATATAGGACTCATGTGATAAGTATAAAAAATGAATACATAGTATTCCTTTGTCTAATTATAGCTTTTAAAAATGACGACATAGCCAGCATAATCAATTAGTTTTCCAGCATTTGAAGCCTCAAGAATGCTGATCTGCATTGTCTAAGTCCCCACTTCTTCAAGATAGTTATTAAAAATCTTCTCCTGGGTAAATCGTAAAATTCACAGAAAAATATGCAATGTAACATCGATTTGCTGGAAATATCATCGCACGGACATGGTAACAGGTATTTAGACCATGAGTTTACCTCTGGGAATGTAACCATTCTAAAAAAGGACCCGCCACGGAAACGTGTTAGTAACATGCGAGAGTAGCAGCCTTGAACCTGTATCAAGTAAGGTTGAATACCATGACATTGCAACATCAGGTGGTTCTCCATGACTGAGATCTTACTTCTTTCAGAAAGCCAACGCTTGTTCTCTAAGTAATTTACAACAAGATTCTTTCAAGTTTTTCCTCCTTATGCTTTCTAAACAGTAGGAGAATCAAAATATTCAGAGTGACCAATGTCATACGATAGTTTTTTTACATACTTGATCCATAAGATCCTGGCTACCCCCTCTAATTTAAGACAGTCCTTAATTATGTCTCTGTTAAAACCAGTCTCAACAGAGGACCACACCTTATGCCACAATAGAAGGGGATTAAGTTTGATGATATCAGATATATAGGGCAGGCCGAGTTCCGTATGGCATACAAATGTAGCAGTAGAACCCGGGACAGCTAAAAGATAACGCAATAACTCATTCTCGCAGCGTTGAATAGTTTTAGCATCCGCTATTCCCCAGATCCCCGCCCCATAAGTTGCAGTGGATACACATTTGAATTTATAAATATCCACTTGCTCCGGAACTGGTCGGCCGCCCAATTTATTTGAAAAATTACGAACTGCACCTATAGCTCTGGAGAAAGACAATTTTCTCACTTTTATAGCTGATGACCACGAGCCCGATCTCTCAAAGTTAATGCCCATGTAAGAAAATATATCTGTCGTATCTATTTTTGTCTTTTCAATAAAAATGTATTGCTCTTTTTTGTCCCGCAACACATAGTAAGAGTTTTACTTTTATTTACTTTTAAGCCTCTATCTTTCATATACGTTGTAAAGTTGGTAACAGTTCTTTGGAGACCTATTTGTGTCCGCGCCATGATGACTGCGTCATCCGCGTATAGTAAAATGGGGACTGGGGTGTTCTCAATCAAAGGGTAATCCTGCCTATCCTGAGCCAAATAAAAACCTACACTATTTAAGTAAAGGTTGAACAAAAACGGGGCAAGTATACACCCTTGTCTGACTCCCTTGTTTATACTAAACTTAGTTGAACATTCTCCCTGTTTACCATACCAGACCCTCGCCCCTGCTCCCCTGTATAACTCCTTGATGAATAATAACAAATTCGGGTCAACACCCATCTCTCTTAAGGTACTCCACAGTTTATCATGGTTTAGACAGTCGAAAGCTGAGCTTAAGTCGACAAACGTTAAAAACTATTTTTCCCTTTTTGCTGATACATATTTACCCATAATTAGAGCTAGATTTAATCCTTGTTCAATCGTTCCAAGTCCTGCCCTAAACCCGTATTGAAACTTCGAAAGTGAGCCCCTCTCTTCCACTCAAAGTTGTAATTTATTTAGAATAACCCTCCTAGCGACTTTCATAAGTGAGTCCAGTAATGAAATTGGACGATAGCAATTAGGTTCATTTCTATCTCCCTTTTTGAAGATGGGAATCACAATAGCGTCTAGCCAAGTGGGGATAAACCTATGTCTGTTACAGCTATTCAAAACATTAGTTAGGAGCGGGCCCATAGCTCAGTGTTAGACTTGTATACATCCACTGGCACACCATCAGGTCCTGGAGCTTTCCCTGAGGTGCTCTCATTAATGGCTGTTAAGACTTCCTCATAGGAGATTTAAATATTCAGAGGGAAAGATGTAATATGAGCATTATCATCTCCTTTTACAGCGGCAATTCCCTCACTCTGGGTTAGGACATCAGCCTTATAAAGGTCTTTAAAATAATTAACCCATTTGTCTTCCGTGATTGCCACGTCAATAATATCGGTTTTTCTATCTGTAAAAAAAGGGGCATTAACAGCCCTCCAGAAGCCCGTATTGTCCTTTGCTATGCAAGCCCGGTGTAGTGCCTTCCATGCATCCAATTTCAACTGAGTCTTACGCTTTTTCGTTGCTTGTTGGTAATCATTTCTGGCGAGCCTCACTTCTTCCTTACTTCTTGTTTCTTGTTTTAAGACCTTCATTAAGTGGGCATGTGCCTTGATACAATCCCTATCAAACCAGCCCTGTACATTATTCGTGCTCTGTTTCTGCATCCCTGTGAGAAGGTTTCATACTTCCTCTGTAATTCTAAGAAAAGCCTCGAAGGCTAGTGCATTATCATCTGTCTCCACGAGGCATGTCCCAAAGTCCCTATATTTGTTTTTTACTAAATGTAAATGTAGTATACTTGTAAAGCGCACAGCTGCCCCAGCAACGGGGCATCCCGGCGCTGTATAACTCTGGGGAACCCGTCCTGGCTTTCCCTGTGGGATGGTCCCTTGCTGGGAGTCCCCAAGGTGGAGCCAGGCATCCCCGGAATTGGTGGGGCCGTTGTGGAGATTAGGCAAGCTAATGCCCAGAGTTGCCGAGTGGAACCCCTGATTAGAGTAAGCACCGAAGAGAGAATTATCGAGTCCGCTGACCAAGGTCCATGACCCTGCCGCGTCGGGAATTGAACCCTGGTCCCAGGCTGACTGCTGCTCTCAGGCCTGCCGCCTCTAACCAGTGAGCCACACTACTCCCTGAAACTAGGGTTTCAGGGAAAGCCATGGGTTCCACCTTAGTCCAGTTTATAGTATATCCATTTGTCCTAGCAAGATTGATTGTGTAATTATATGTTGGTTCTATTACTTTGGAGGTTTTTTTGCCCCCTGCAAGGGAAAAAAGTAGCCTAATCGGGAGGTGGTCGCTCATCGCTATTTCGCATGTTTTACAGGTAGAGACATTGCAAGAGTACCGTTTTGACATAAGAGCAAAGTCAATTACTGATTTACACCCCCTCCCAATAAAAGTTGGCTCAAAGGGTACAGGCAGGGCTTTAAGTGGGCCGGGTCTCAAGGGGTCTGAGCACCGGCAGTTTTTTTCAGGGGGCCTCAAAACGGGTCTCTATCGGGCTCTGTTTTGTGCTCTGGCACAGGCGATCCATTTTTCCCCCCAGATTGCAGTGACAGCAGTTTGCTGTCACTGCAGTCCGGAAAAAAAGTGCCATGGCGCACAAAAGCCCGATAGAGACCCGTTTCGAGACAGCCTGCACATCGATGTGCGCTGTTCACTTCTCACTAGTGGAGAAGTTATGGCATGATGTCATGCCAGGTGATGGGAAATCCTTTAAAGAATCATTTTCTTTCTGTATTTCCCTTCTTTGTCTGAAACGCAAAAGCAGCAACATTGTGGTAGGGTCACCAGGGCTTTAATTGGAAGCTTTGTCAATATTATATACAAGCCATAGTTGCAGCTTATTTATCTTCTGCAACTAATAACCATTTAGAAAGCCAATAGTCCTTACTTGTTGTAGGTATGACGTTACTTGTTGAATCACATGTCTGGATGCCATGACTGAAACAGCAAAAAACAAGTCGGGCGGCACACTATGCTAAGCACATATTTTTAGTGTGAGTGTTTTAAAGCCACGCCCCTAATTACACTGGCCACGCCCCTTTGAGAGGACCCCAGTTTTTTCATCCCACTTAAAGCCCTGGGTACAGGGGTGTACAGAGCTCATTTGCGAAGCCCAAGTCAAATTGAAAAAATATTTCATTCAGCAGCTCCCCCACAATAGTATGGGAAAAGTGTGTTAGAGGGTCATCTATATCTTTGCCCATACCACAGATACCCAGGTGGTTATATGGGCATAGAGAACAGTTAAAGTCGCCGGCCCCCATTAAACACATATCCCCCGGCAGATGTTCTTCTATGTGCTTCAGGGTTTGACATAGTTCTTCTAGTACCCTATTGGTTTCCGTTTTCGGGATGTTATTATAAAAAAGTATTAGGACTGTTCCCTTCTTGCCCCCACGGCTTACTGACAGTATCTGGTAGAATTCTGACTCATTCTCAAGTTTCACTACCAATTCACCCGCCAGGTTAGACACATAGGTACATAGTCCCCCTTTATTACTTCCCATCGTACTAAGACTGGCAGGGGTATGGAATGTACGATAGCCATTTATATGTGAAGCCTCAGTTGCCCATGATTCCTGCAGGCAGATGATAGAATAATCCTTTATGAATGTTAACCAAGAGGGGTCTCTCACCTTAGATGCGAGCCCTGCGATGTTCCACAATAGCATCTTACAAAAGTTACCCTTTTCTGGGATCTTAGATAATGGGCTTGAATCTATTGAAGTACTAACATCTCCTCATGAGCTCCCTATCTCGCTATGCAATTCGCCTTTACTGGGTCTGTGTTGGCTAGCGTATTGTTTGCGTTCGTGGGTCACCTCCGAATTTCCTCTATCTAGGACTACAAAAGACTCAAGGTTCTTTTCAATGGTCATAGATGTTTCAGATACAAAAACCCCACATCACCTCTAAGTTAAACCTGTCTGCTCTGTGCCATAGCTACCAGATGGCTGACTTCAGGTTTAATTAGATACTTTAGTGGTTCATCTTGACAATAATTGTAATTATTACTTAAGGTGAGGCACCCAGGGTTCCTTGTTTTGGAGGGGGGCCCTCTCACCCTCTGAGCCATGCCATTGCAGGCTTTGTAAAATGTGTGCAATGGCATGGAATAAGACATAGTTAAACGCTCTGGAATGACACTCTGTTTCTCGAGCAGGCCCCTCAAGACCAATGAATATCTTGTGATCTGGGAGACACCGGGGTCCATCATCACGTTCTGAATGGGGCCCAATCATTTTGCGTTATGCCACTGTTTTGGGCGTAGGGTGGCAGGATGGAGGATAGAGTTTTTGGTGGTGTTGAGACAGAATATTGAGTTGGAAATGTCGACTTACACAAATATCGAGTCGGAAATATCATGATTCAGAAATATCAACAGCAAGAATTTTCGTGGTCAAGAATCTTGAATTTAAGTTAAGAAATATAATTTTTTTAAATATAGAAGTAATTAATATTGTTTGCAAAATTGTAGTTTAAAATATCGATTTTTTAATTAGTGTTATGTATTTAAGTTTATATTTTAAATGTATGTGATGTATATTTTTTGTATAAGTATTGTTTATGTTTTTTAATATACGTGTTACATTTTTAGTAGTTATGAATTTTGTTTAATCACATTTTGAATTTTTTGTTCCGTAGCGGGTTGTGGGTTTATAGGAGAATAGGGTGGGAAGTAATTTAATTATAATAATTTAATGATTACTTTTTATTTATTTAATTTAGATTTTATACTGTTAATGGTGGAAAGTAATTTATTTTTAATTAATTATTAATTGGGTGCTAATTAATACTAATTAACTATTTGATAATTAATGATGGTAATTAGGTGCGGGTTGTGGGGTCTATAGGGGTAAAGGGTAGGAAAATTAGTTGTTAATTTATATTAATTAACTGATTGAAAATGAATTATGGAAATTGTGTAATTAATTTTAGGTGTGGGTTGTGGGGTTTATGGGGTAATGGGTGGGAAGTAATTTATATTTAATTAATTAAATATTAGTTGATTATTAATATTAATGAAGTAATTTATATTTAAGTAGGGTATTTGTTTATATGTTTTTGTGAGTCAGATTTACTGTTATAGGGGGACATTTATAATTAATATAATTAATATATTAATATATATTAAATAATTAATATAATATGTTTTAATTGTGTACTGATTTTTTTTATTTGTTTCATTTTAGCTCTGGGTTGTGGGGATTATGGGGGTGTGGGAAGTTAAATACTTTTATGAGCTTTAATTTGTTTTTTAATTAATAATATTTCTTTAATTTGTATGAAGTATATTTTTTAAAATTTAGATGTGGGTTGTGAATTGTGTGGTTATTTTTTGTTTTATTTATTATAATATTTGTAGATATTTGTCATATGTATTTAACATTATATTATATTTCTTTAAATGTTTAATATTAAATATATGATTATTTTAATTTGTAACATAGTTACATAATTTTGAATTTATTTTGTTTCTTTAAATATTTTTGTTGTTAATATTTTGTTTGGTTTTAATTTTGAACTGACTGGAATGAGAATATTAATTGTTACTCCTCCGCAATCCAACACTTTCCCTACTGTTGCACTCACTTATTTATTTTATTTTATTTAGTCATTTGTAAAGCGCATACAGCTACCCCCATCGGGGGTGTCCCGGCGCTGACAGCATGTGAGGTCCCAAAGGGTATAGCAGAAAGTTCCTGCAGGCTAAATCTGAGAGAAAAACCAGGTTTTGAGTTTCCTGCGGAAAATAACCTCAGAAGAGAGGAGTCTGAGTTCTACTGGAAGAGCATTCCATAATCTAGAAGTGGCCACAACGAATGCTCTACCGTCAGTTCGGGTCAGACGAAAGCGAGGGCAAAACATGAGTCCAAGATGGTTGGATCTTAGATCCCTTGTAGCAAGAGATCGTCTGATTCTATGCCTTAAAAATGCCGGGCCACGGTCATTAGGAGCTCTAAAGGCAAGGACTAGGGCCTTGAACTGAATGCGATATCTCACAGGTAGCCAATGTAGTTTGGCTAAGTAGGGTGAGATCGAATGGCGATAGGGAATGTTACATATCAGCCGAGCTGCTGAATTCTGCACAAGTTGCAGCTGATTAATGAGAAATGCAGGGGCACCAACATATAAGCTATTGGAGTAATCCAGGTGGGATGTAATTAGAGCATGTACAACTGCTCTACGGGACTCGAGAGGTGTGAAAGGAATTATTTTTTTAATCATTCGGAGTTTACCAAAACAGGCTGATGAAACCTTAGTGATTTGGGTTTTACAGGACAATGCTGTGTCAAACTGGAAACCCAAGTTACGAGCAGCTTGCACAGGTACAGGGGGGGGATTGAGTTGAGAGGGCCACCAAATGTTAGAGGGGATAGGAGATTTTTGATTAAAAAATAGCACCTCAGTTTTATCGGTGTTCAATTTTAAATTGTTGGTGGACATCCATGAGGCGATGTTAACCAGGCAGTGGCGGAAGTGAGACATGGTGCTGTCAGAGCGATCCCTAAAAGAGAACACAAGCTGAGTATCATCAGCATAGGAGATCACTCTGACGCCCCATGCCTCAACTAACTCCGCCAATGGCCTCAGGTATACATTAAATAAAAGGGGACTGAGGGCAGATCCCTGCGGTACCCCCCATCTCAATGGTTTCTTGGAGGAGACAAAAGGTCCCAAGGAGACCTGTTGAACTCTGTCAGACAAGAAAGATTTCACCCATGCCAGGGGAGTTCCTCCTATGCCCACCTCCTGTAAACAAATCAGTAGAGTGTCATGTGAGATGGTGTCGAATGCTGCGGATAGGTCGAGGAGGACCAACATGGCCTCCTCGCCCCTATCCACACACTCTGGGATAGATTCAGACACTTCCAGCAATGCTGATTCTGTGCTGAAATCAGGCCTAAATCCTGACTGTGTATCATGGAGGAGATGGTTAACTTCCAGATATTCAGACAGCTGCTCCTGTACCGCTTTCTCCAGCACTTTTGCGGGCTTGGGGAGCAGAGAAATGGGGCGGTAGTTGTTGAAGCAAAGTGGGTCGGCGCCTGTTTTTTTTAGAATAGGTATCAACAGCGCCTGTTTCCATAAAGAGGGAAAAAGGCCCAACTGCAGAGAGGAGTTCCAAATATCGAACAGGGGCTTGATCAGTATTGGTGCTAAGTCACTCAAGACAAGGGCAGGGGCAGGGTCCAAGGGAGAGCCAGATTTACATTTCAGATACAGAGACAGAGCATGGTCTTCCATGAGTGGCTGAAATGAAGTAAACACTGCCGCACAGTTACTGACCTGAGCTGGCGGTATAGCGTGGGAAATATGCTGGAAGTTTACGGTGATGTTATTAATCTTTTCATAGAAAAAATCAGATAGTCCTTCACTGAGTGAAGGAGTTGGAGTAATTGGGGTTTCTAGTGCCGAGGGATTAGCGAATTCCTTAACAATATTAAAGAGGGCCTTGGTAGAATTTTCCGCACTTTTAATTTTGTCTGCAAAGTACTCTTTCATAGTCGTGCGTTTCAATTTATGAAATTCTATTAGCGCAGATCTATAACGGGCTTTAGCCTCCGGGTCATATCCACGGCGCCAACTACGCTCCAGTTTCTTACAATGGCTTCTGTTATCTCGCAATAACTGAGTGAACCAGGGGGCCGAAGGTTTAGATCTTAAAGAGGAGAGGTTTTTTAAGGGGGCAATTTGCTCAATAGCATCAAGAAGATCCTTATTAAGAGTGGCCACACGTTCATTGAGATCATTAGCTGGTGAAGCCAGAGTGCATTTAAACTTGTGTGGGAATAGTCATTTTTACCCCTTCGCTATCCAACACTGTCCCTACTGTTGCACTGATTGGAGTGAGAATAGTACATTTTATCCCGCCACTATCCAACACTTTCCCTACTGGTACACTCACTGGAGTGGGAATATACATTTTTACCCCTCCGCAATCCAACACTTACCCTACTGTTGCACTCAGAGGAGTAGGCATATTAATTTTTACCCCTCTGCAATCCTACACTTCACCTACTGTTGCACTTACTGGCGTGGGAATAGTAATTTTTACCCCTCCGCTATCCAACACTTTCCCTACTGTTGCACCGATTGGAGCGGGAATAGTAATTTTTACCATCCGCTAACCAACACTTTCCCTACTGTTACACTCACTGGAGTGGGAATATGAGTTTTTACCCATCCGCTATCCAACACTTTCCCTACTGTTGCACTCCCTGGAGTGGGAATAGTAATGTTTACCCTTCCACTATCCACCACTTTCTCTACTGTTGTACTGACTGGTGGGGGAATAATAATGTTTACATCTACGCTCTCCAAAACTTTCCCTACTGTTGCACTCATTGGAGTGAGAATAGTAATTGTTACCTCTCCGCTATCCAACACTTTCCCTACTGTTCCACTGATTGGAGTGGGAATAGTAATTTTTACCTATCCGCTAACCAACACTTTCCCTACTGTTACACTTAATGGAGTGGGAATAGTAATTATTACCCCTCCGCTATCTAACACTTTCCCTACTGTTACAATCACTGGAGTGGGAATAGTAATTTTTACCCATCCGCTATCCAACACTTTCCTTACTGTTGCACTCCCTGGAGTGGGAATAGTAATTTTCACCCCTCCCCTATCCACCACTTTCCCTACTGTTGCACTGACTGGTGGGGGAATAGTAATGTGTACCCCTCCGCTATTCAGCACTTTCCCTACTGTTGTACTCACTGGAGTGGGAATAGTAATTTGTACCCCTCCGCTATCCAACACTTTCCCAACTCTTGCACTGATTGGAGTGGGAATCGTAATTTTCACCCCTACGCTCTCCAACACTTTCCCTACTGTTGCACTCACTGGAATGAGAATAGTAATTTTTACCCCTCACCTATCCAACACTTTCCCTACTTTGCACTCACTAGAGTGGAAAATGTAAGTTTGAAGATTTTTAAATAGTTTAATGTTTTAATTTTAAATAGAATGTTTTCCATCAGATTTTTTGTTTTTGCTACACACACACATATATATATATATATATGTATATATATATATATATATTACCTACTGGCGGTCGCCAGTAGGTATATATAGTTAGGATTTTTTTCCTATGGGATTTTTGAAAATTCTATGTCAAATAACTTTGGCGTTTGTGGACGGAATTGGCTGAAATTTTCAGGAAAATGGCACATTTTGTTTCTGAGCAGCCCCTGAAAATTGGGGGGGGTTCGTCCAGGGGGGGTCGAGAAAAAAGGGGGGTCCCAAAACGTGTTTTTAACATTGAGTTTTCCATAGGGCGGTTGGCCTCACTTTTAGCCCGAACGGCTGAATGGATTTGCACGAAACTTGGCAAAATTGTAGGGACTGGTAGCCCGATGTGCCTTTTGTAGGTCTCAATATATGTGCTACAGTGGATTTTGAGAAATTAACGTTTAAAAAAAGATATATATCTGTAACAGCGGACCGGGCAGCGCTCCAGTACGCGTACTTTTGCGCAACGGAGCTTTGTGAAGCGAAGCTGATTGGTTCTCCGGCGTCTGTAAACATTCCAAACAGTCCGTAGCGGCCGCCATCTTGTCTCTCGGTAGGATCGAGAGACAAGAGGAGGCCAAAGCGAAGGGGCAAATGACCATAAGGGGGCATAGTAGATCCTCGCTGACCCCCTAGGTTTGATGTGGAGGTTTTAAAAGGGCCCCGCGGGGCAAAAAAAAATAATAATAATAATAATCGAACGGCTGAATGGATTTGCACGAAACTTGGTAAAATATTAGGGACTGGTAGCCCGATGTGCCTTTGCTAGGTCTCAATATATGTGCTCCAGTGGATTTTGAGAAATTAACGTTCAAAAAAAGATATATATCTGTAACAGCGCTCCGCTTCGCGTAACGGAGGTTTGCGAAGCTGATTGGTCATTCTGTCACTGGGCTATAGTTGGGCTACATCTGGCTGATATTTGGGCTACATTTGTTTTTTTTGTCTCTGGCGGCCATCTTTGGGCTACATTGGGCTACATTGGGCTTCATTGGGCTTCATTGGGCTACATTGGGCTACATTTGGGCTCCAACATATATATAGGCCAATGTAGCCCAATATATATTTTTCAAAGTTAATTTTCGTAAAAACCACTGGAGCATATATCTTGAGACATAGCAAAGGCACATCGGGCTACCAGTCCCTACAATTTTGCCAAGTTTCGTGGAAATCCATTCCGCCGTTCGAGCTAAAAGTGAGTCCAACCGCCCTATGGAAATGAAGGAAATGAATGGGTAATTTGTAATTAGCAAATAGCTTATCGCAAACTAGGAATGGTAAAGAATCGCTATTTATTCCTTAAAGTTCGCTATTTAGGAAATGCAAAAAACTTTGATGATACATATGGCGGTTCATCTCTAACAAGATAAGAAGCATAGGGATAGATTTATGATGACTGGCGCATCACCAGGGATGTGTTAGTCATTCTGTGCCGCTGTTCCGTCACCTATGGTGTGCTGCATTTACAATGCGGCGCATCATGGGGCAAAAACAGCACAGATGCGTGATGTATCTGTGCCGTAAAGGTGGCGCATTGCTGGAGTTCTATCGCAAGTGTGATGAAGCTCCAGCAAGGGTCGGGGGTGCCCCTGTCGCAGGGTTTCTGTTCTCACACAGAACTGTGGACAGAGGATTGGAACCTCGGCGAATTAGGGTGCCCCAAAACTCACCTTAGTAATCAAAAACCCCTTAGCAAGCTAGGTACAGTGTCACATTGGATATAACAAACTCTCAATGTTTAGACAATCCAGAATATGAACTTATAGTACCTCAGGATACGTGGAACTCATGAACAGTCGGTCGTTATATATTTCTTAGAAACCAGAACATGGAGTTAAGAAGAACACATGTGTATTTGAAATGTTTATTTACTAATGCCGTCTTCTCAGGCGTAGTATCTTAGATAATACAAGTACACATATTATCAGTAGCAAAATTACCAGCATAGTTACTAGTACATAAAAAGCGAATGGTGACAGTATGTTAACATGCTGTAAATGAATAAGAGTTAGCAACACTTATAAGCAGCCACGGGCCGTGGAGGGAGTTACGGTGGGGCAGGGAGGCGGGGAGGGGGAGGGGCAGGGTGGAGAGGGCTCCACCCTGCCCCTCCCCCTCCCCGCCTCCCTGCCCCACCGTAACTCCCTCCACGGCCCGCGGCTGCTTATATCTCACCCTCCCTAATACACATATTATATTATTTGCTAAGAAGGTCTGTTTGTGTTGGTTTAGGGCGTGCCCATACTTTAGTGTCTTAGATTTGAAGGAATCACATCAGCATACACCAGCTCTCTCTTCATGTGAACCGCATCAACTGTTGTGTATGTGTGTTCGGCAAAGCAATATAAAACCCGCCTCATGCCCAGAATTGGCAGAAGCTGCACTTATGTTATGAGTATGAAGTCGTGGAGATCAGACCTCATAACAATTCTGTATCGTGTTGTTCTTGAAACTTCAGCACTCGCTGTACAGATATAGTTTAACAAGCAAAGCAGATAGTAGAGCAATAACATATTATTCTCATGTAAACCACGATGAACTACTAGGTTGAAAGCTAAAGCAACAACTAAGTGTCGTGTGCAGAAGTTGCAAAAAAGGAAAAATGGCGTTTAAACCGGTAATGAGCCCATGCTAACTTAACACGGTGTAAAGATATCCAGGACCTAGATGACACCTCCCCATGATCCGGAAACGAACTGAATAAGATAATAGAAGTGCCATCTCATGAGAGCAGATTGCAACTTTATATGTGGACGGTCCGCAAGGTAAAACATTAAAAACTAGGAAAATTTAATGCTAAAGAAAAATAAAACAGCCAAGTACTTTATCGAGTCTTAAGCCAATAGGCAAGCTAAATAATAAAAACTTGACAAATAAGTCAATGAATTGTCAATGAAATGCTAGTACTTAGCATATCAAACATGAAAAAGGTCTATGACATAACTGTGTATGCAAAATAAGCTGCAACAGCCTCCAATAGGAAGTCACCGTCTTCATCCGAAAAGAGTTCAGCCATCCAATTTAAAAGCGGAAAAGAACATACGTGCTCTCCCAGCACCGGATCCTCTATCACCATCAGAGGACAGCTCGGTGGGTTTTCAAGAAAGCTCTGTTCCAAGAAAGACTGTGTTGCCGCCAGTAAATTCCAGGGACCAATTAGTCCATGCATCAATGCCACAGCCATAATCCTTTCGCCAGGACAAACCAACTCGTGAGTAATGATAGGAGTCATCAGCTGATTAAAGTCGACGTCAGGAGAAACCGGTCCGCAGAGACACAAATCAATGGCCCAATCGAAATCACAGGTCAGGCAGTGAAATACAGGCTGGACACAGGTGAAGTAGGAGAATCGAAAAGATAATCCATATGCCGTGCTTAATATCGCCAACGGCATTGTGCCATAATATTCTAGCATGCGATTGCGGAACAGTGTCAGCAGCTGCAGGGCGGGAGCTTGCACAGGAGGGACATCCATATTTAAAAATGTAAAAAAGCACAAGAGCGTCCGCTGGTAATGCAAGTAAAAATGGGAATCCACGAAGCACAGTGGAAAAAATAGAATGAAAGAAAGCAGGGATGACTCCAAAGATTTTCTCAAATGAAGTCACAAGACCACTGGTAACAACTTTAAAAAAGTGCGCCAGGGCCTTTGTGGAGGACGCGTTAAAGATAGTCCGAACCATCTTGCTGAAATGGAAAGGCGAATCAGTATTGAAAAGGGTCTGCACCTCTGTACGGGTGTTCGCTATGTGAAGCACGAAAGTTTCACGGGCCGAACTCAAGGCCACCTCTCTCTGAGACAAAAGAGCTCTTATTCTTGCCATGCCGTTGAAATCTGCTCCCAAGGTTGGTATTTGTGGCCAGATTGAAAACTCCCTATGTTCATGTGTGGGAGGAAATAGAACATTTCTGCAGCAAATAACCCGTTCACTTACTGTTACGATAAAAGGAATACTTTTAATTAACCCAGAACAATCTTCATTATTGAGCATCAAATAACTACCATTTTCCAACAACTTGAACGTGGGGATGATAGCAGGAACTGGCGTGCCTTGCAACACGCAAGCCATATTTGGTCGGTGTTTGTTGCATGAACCGTGTAACTGTATGTGCCTACACATTAGTGAATGATCTGGCGTCTCAATGCATTCCTCTCCATTCAGATAAACTTCTTGATCATCTTTGAAACATCTGTATGTGTATGGAAGCGACCAGACCTCATGAAGAAAAGCACTACCTAAAGGTTCATAACGACCTATTGGTATATATTTCATACAATTTGAAAACTTATATAAAGCAAAAGGCAGCGTTATTAAACCGTGGATAAGGCACGTTGCCAAAAAACCCGCAATCCTCTGCTGATGATGTCACTGAGCATGTCATGAATGATGTAATATGTGACATCATCAGCAATGGATTACGGGTAATAGTATCTCTAGTTTACTCCCCTATAGCTGTCTTTCTTTTAACATAAGTGTCTGTTTCCTTCCCTTATACTTACTGTTCTTTTTTTTAAAAAAAATTTTGGTTCACTTCCGGTTCGCGTACCGGCGAGCGAACTGGGAAGCGAACTACGAGAAATAGAGGTTGGCACAGTTCCAAATATTGTACCAATTTTTTAATAACGGGGAGGTAGTTCTGAAAATAACTTTTTTTTTATTGTTTTTGTTGTTTTATATTTTTTTTATTATTTTTCTGAACATTTTTTTACTTTTTTTGAATTTTTCTGAACAGTTTTATATTTTTTGGGGTTTTTCTTGGAGGGGGCAATGAAAACGATTCATTGTAAAGGGCTCAACAGGAGCAACAAAACAAAAAAAAAGTATTTATTATTTGGGGCGTTTCGTACAAACTTGCATATGATAGTCAATAGCTCTGTTGATCAGAGTGATGCTTCTTTCTCCGTAGCAAATGAATCCACTGCAATATACGCAGACTTGTTTTACTTCATGAAATCTCGTTTGTATATTTGGCACCATCTCCCTGCCCTCTGGTCCCGTTACTTCCGGTACAACAGATCTTCTGGCCATAATAGGGAGATTATCTAGGTCGTTACGAAACTGTGCAGCACTGTAGTTGTTAGGATGCCACCTAGTCATATGGCGATGCATTGTGTAGTTTCCGAAACTGTATTTTTTGTCGGTCCCTCTGGACAGTCTATCTTGACATATAAGACAAGTTACGTATCTTGCATTTACTTTTTTCTGACCTTTGGGAATTTTAAAAAATTGCCAAATGAAGTTTTCTTTCCGGTGAGACGTCCTGGGCTCCTCAGGCAAAAAGTGCCTCTCTTCGTGCTCGTCGTCCTGTTCCTCTTCTTCCTCTTCTTGCTGAATTATAACTTGAGCAGGTGGTCCACTCTTCCTTGGATGTGGTGGAGGTGGTGGGGAAGCACCAGCTGAAGCTACTAAAGAAGCCATTGCTCACTGGTAACAAAGGGTCTTTCTCTCACAATGATGAAAGTCAGAGTGAGGAAAGAAGGAGGGATTTTCATCATTTGGGAAAAACAATAGTTCTCAACCAATGAAAAGTGTTCATTTTAGATTATATGACCTAGTCTTACATCATTAGGAAACCAAAAGTGAAATGAACCAATGAAAAGTGTTATTACCAAGTCACATGACCTGCTGTGTTTACGTTAAGCGCTTTGCAGGGCCTCCCGGTTTGCTTCCAGAAACCTGTGCTTTGCGACTCGGTAAGCGTACCAGTTCGCTAACGTAGCACGTCATATGACGTATCACGCGACAACGCGAAACGTCATGCGGACGGGAGGCGTCACGATGTTGTTTTCTAACGCGGCAGTTGCGGTAAAGAAACGTTTACCGGCTCGCGGTCTATTTCGCGGCATCAAGGTCAGCTAACGGGAAGCTTCCCGATTCGCGAAGCGGGAACGAAGAAAAAAAAGATTTAAAAAAAAAATTATTAATAAACATATAAAATATATTTTTGGATTTAAAGAAGAATACATTTTACAGCTACAGATATTAGCTGTTAAAAAACCAATGAAATTCACTGAAAAAACCATAGGTTATAGACCATATATAGTTAGGAATTAGCATTTACAAAACCTTGAAAATTCACTGAAAAAACCATAGGTTATAGACCATATATAGTTAGGAATTAGCATTTAGAAAACCTTATTTTACTTACACAAAACCATTGAAATTCCATATATAGTTAGTTGCACTAACTATATATCGCGCACCCGCAATCCACTGCTGATGATGTCACATATTACATCATTCATGACATGGTCAGTGACATCACTGATGACATCACTGATGACATCTCAAATGACATCACTGATGACATCACTGATGACATCTCAAATGACATCACTGATGACATCATGACACACCAATACCAGTTACTACATACGCACTCACTGATTCCTACGTCTACACACACATTCACTCATTCACCCATACAATCACTCATACATACAGTCACTCATTATTACAACACTATCATATGCACTCATACACCTATGCAGACAGTCACACACTGCCACTCATCCATGGAGTTACTCACACACCAAGTCAGTCCTGTAAAGAATCAATCACACTTCCATTTCTTCATCTATACAGTTAAACACAGAACACCATACTTCAGTGACATCACTGATGACATCACTAATGACATCTGAAATGACATCACTGATGACATCTCAAATGACATCACTGATGACATCATGACACACCAATACCAGTTACTACATACGCACTCACTGATTCGTACGTCTACACACACATTCACTCATTCACCCATACAATTACTCATACATACAGTCAGTTATTATTAGAACACTATCATATGCACTCATACACCTAGTCAGTCCTGTGAAGAATCAATCACACTTCGATTTCCTCATCTATAGTTAAACACAGAACACCATACTTTTCACACATATACTAACACATACTTACTCTCTTATACAATCACTGATACAAGTACACATTGATATGCACAGCGTCACACACCTCCCAGCCAGCCACACACACACTCAGTCTTCCATCCATCCAGTCATTCTTCAATATGTAAAACGTATTTAAACTTTACAAAAACACACAGACACTAGATGATGTCATCAGTGATGTCATCAGTGATGTCACTGACCATGTCATGAATGATGTAATATGTGACATCATCAGCAGTGGATTGCGGGTGCGCGATATATAGTTAGTGCAACTAACTATATATGGAATTTCAATGGTTTTGTGTGAGTAAAATAAGGTTTTCTAAATGCTAATTCCTAACTATATATGGTCTATAACCTATGGTTTTTTCAGTGAATTTTCAAGGTTTTGTAAATGCTAATTCCTAACTATATATGGTCTATAACCTATGGTTTTTTCAGTGAATATATATATATTTATATATATTACCTACTGGCGGTCGCCAGTAGGTATATATAGTTAGGATTTTTTCTCTATGGGTTTTTTGAAAATTCTATGTCTAATAACTTTGGCGTTTGTGGACGGAATTGGCTGAAATTTTCAGGAAAATGGCACATTTTGTTTCTGAGCAGCCCCTGAAACTTTTGGGGGGGTTCGTCAAGGGGGGGCCGAGAAAAAAGGGGGGTCCCAAAACACGTTTTTCCCATGTTAATTTCCATAGGGCGGTTGGCCTCACTTTTAGCCCGAACGGCTGAATGGATTTGCACGAAACTTGGCAAAATTGTAGGGACTGGTAGCCCGATGTGCCTTTTGTAGGTCTCAATATATGTGCTCCAGTGGATTTTGAGAAATTAACGTTTAAAAAAAGATATATATCTGTAACAGCGGACCGGGCAGCGCTCTGGTTCGCGGACTTTTCGCGCAACGGAGCTTTGTGAAGCGAAGCTGATTGGTTCTCCGGCGTCTGTCAACATTCCAAACAGTCCGTAGCGGCCGCCATCTTGTCTCTCGGTAGGATCGAGAGACAAGAGGAGGTCAAAACAAAGGGGGAAATAACTATAAGGGGGCATAGTAGATCCTCGCTGACCCCCTAGGTTTGATGTGGAGGTTTTAAAAGGGCCCCGCGGGGCAAAAAAAAAAAATAATAATAATAATCGAACGGCTGAATGGATTTGCACGAAACTTGGCAAAATATTAGGGACTGGTAGCCCGATGTGCCTTTGCTAGGTCTCAATATATGTGCTCCAGTGGATTTTGAGAAATTAACGTTCAAAAAAAGATATATATCTGTAACAGCGCTCCGCTTCGCGTAACGGAGGTTTGCGAAGCTGATTGGTCATTCTGTCACTGGGCTATAGTTGGGCTACATCTGGCTGATATTTGGGCTACATTTGTTTTTTTGTGTGTCTGGCGGCCATCTTTGGGCTACATTGGGCTACATTGGGCTTCATTGGGCTACATTCGGCTAATTAGCAAATAGCTCATCGCAAACTAGGAATGGTAAAGAATCGCTATTTATTCCTTAAAGTTCGCTATTTAGGAAATGCAAAAAACTTTGATGATACATATGGCGGTTCATCTCTAACAAGATAAGAAGCATAGGGATACATTTATGATGACTGGCGCATCACCAGGGATGTGTTAGTCATTCTGTGCCGCTGTTCCGTCACCTATGGTGTGCTGCATTTACAATGCGGCGCATCATGGGGCAAAAACAGCACAGATGCGTGATGTATCTGTGCCGTAAAGGTGGCGTATTGCTGGAGTTGTATCGCAAGTGTGATGAAGCTCCAGCAAGGGTCGGGGGTGCCCCTGTCGCAGGGTTTCTGTTCTCACACAGAACTGTGGACAGAGGATTGGAACCTCGGCGAATGCATTGCTGGAGTTGTATCGCAAGTGTGATGAAGCTCCAGCAAGGGTCGGGGGTGCCCCTGTCGCAGGGTTTCTGTTCTCACACAGAACTGTGGACAGAGGATTGGAACCTCGGCGAATTAGGGTGTCCCAAAACTCACGTTAGTAATCAAAAACTCCTTAGCAAGCTAGGTACAGTGTCACATTGGATATAACAAACTCTCAATGTTTAGACAATCCAGAATATGAACTTATAGTACCTCAGGATACGTGGAACTCATGAACAGTCGGTCGTTATAGATTTCTTAGAAACCAGAACATGGAGTTAAGAAGAACAGATGTGTATTTGAAATGTTTATTTACTAATGCCGTCTTCTCAGGCGTAGTACCTTAGATAATAAAAGTACACATATTATCAGTAGCAAAATTACCAGCATAGTTACTAGTACATAAAAAGTGAATGGTGATAGTATGTTAACATGCTGTAAATGAATAAGAGTTAGCAACACTTATAAGCAGCCGCGGGCCGTGGAGGGAGTTACGGTGAGGCAGGGAGGCGGGGAGGGGGAGAAGCAGGGTGGAGAATACAAGTACACATATTATCAGTAGCAAAATTACCAGCATAGTTACTAGTACATAAAAAGCGAATGGTGACAGTATGTTAACATGCTGTAAATGAATAAGAGTTAGCAACACTTATAAGCAGCCGCGGGCCGTGGAGGGAGTTACGGTGGGGCAGGGAGGCGGGGAGGGGGAGGGGCAAGGTAGAGAGGGCTCCACCCTGCTTCTCCCCCTCCCCGCCTCCCTGCCCCATCGTAACTCCCTCCACGGCCCGCGGCTGCTTATATCTCACCCTCCCTAATACACATATTATATTATTTGCTAAGAAGGTCTCTTTGTGTTGGTTTAGGGCGTGCCCATACTTTAGTGTCTTAGATTTGAAGGAATCACATCAGCATACACCAGCTCTCTCTTCATGTGAACCGCATCAACTGTTGTGTATGTGTGTTCGGCAAAGCAATATAAAACCCGCCTCATGCCCAGAATTGGCAGAAGTTGCACTTATGTTATGAGTATGAAGTCGTGGAGATCAGACCTCATAACAATTCTGTATCGTGTTGTTCTTGAAACTTTAGCACTCGCTGTACAGATATAGTTTAACAAGTAAAGCAGATAGTAGACCAATAACATATTATTCTCATGTAAACCACGATGAACTACTAGGTGGAAAGCTAAAGCAACAACTAAGTGTCGTGTGCAGAAGTTGCAAAAAAGGAAAAATGGCGTTTAAACCGGTAATGAGCCCATGCTAACTTAACACGGTGTAAAGATATCCAGGACCTAGATGACACCTCCTCATGATCCGGAAACGAACTGAATAAGATAATAGAAGTGCCATCTCATGAGAGCAGATTGCAAGTTTATATGTGGACGGTCCGCAAGGTAAAGCATTAAAAACTAGGAAAATTTAATGCTAAAGAAAAATAAAACAGCCAAGTACTTTATCGAGTCTTAAGCCAATAGGCAAGGTAAATAATAAAAACTTGACAAATAAGTCAATGAATTGTCAATGAAATGCTAGTACTCAGCATATCAAACATGAAAAAGGTCTATGACATAACTGTGTATGCAAAATAAGCTGCAACAGCCTCCAATAGGAAGTCACCGTCTTCATCCGAAAACAGTTCAGCCATCCAATTTAAAAGCGGAAAAGAACATACGTGCTCTCCCAGCACCGGATCCTCTATCACCATCAGAGGACAGCTCGGTGGGTTTTCAAGAAAGCTCTGTTCCAAGAAAGACTGTGCTGCCGCCAGTAAATTCCAGGGACCAAGTAGTCCATGCATCAATGCCACAGCCATAATCCTTTCGCCAGGACAAACCAACTCGTGAGTAATGATAGGAGTCATCAGCTGATTAAAGTCGACGTCAGGAGAAACCGGTCCGCAGAGACACAAATCAATGGCCCAATCGAAATCACAGGTCAGGCAGTGAAATACAGGCTGGACACAGGTGAAGTAGGAGAATCGAAAAGATAATCCATATGCCGTGCTTAATATCGCCAACGGCATTGTGCCATAATATTCTAGCATGCGATTGCGGAACAGTGTCAGCAGCTGCAGGGTGGGAGGTTGCATAGGAGGGACATCCATATTTAAAAATGTAAAAAAGCACAAGAGCGTCCGCTGGTAATGCAAGTAAAAATGCCAATCCACGAACCAGAGTGCAGAAAATAGAATGAAAGGAAGCAGGGATGACTCCAAAGATTTTCTCAAATGAAGTCACGAGACCACTGGTAACAACTTTAAAAAAGTGCGCCAGGGACTTTGTGGAGGATGCGTTAAAGATAGTCGGAAACATGTTGCTGAAATTGAAAGGCAAATCTTAATTGAAAAGGGTGTGCACCTCTGTACGGGTGTTCGCTATGTGAAGTACGAAAGTTTCACGGGCCGAACTCAAGGCCACCTCTCTCTGAGACAAAAGAGCTCTTATTCTTGCCATGCCGTTGAAACGTGTCCCAAGGTTGGTATTTGTGGCCAGATTGAAAACTCCCTATGTTCATGTGTGGGAGGAAATAGAACATTTCTGCAGCAAATAACCCGTTCACTTACTGTTACGATAAAAGGAATACTTTTAATTAACTCAGAACAATCTTCATTATTGAGCATCAAATAACTACCTTTTTCCAACAACTTGAACGTGGGGATGATAGCAGGAACTGGCGTGCCTTGCAACACGCAAGCCATATTTGGTCGGTGTTTGTTGCATGAACCGTGTAACTGTATGTGCCTACACATTAGTGAATGATCTGGCGTCTCAGTGCATTCCTCTCCATTCAGATAAACTTCTTGATCATCTTTGAAACATCTGTATGTGTATGGAAGCGACCAGACCTCATGAAGAAAAGCACTACCTAAAGGTTCATAACGACCTATTGGTATATACTTCATACAATTTGAAAACTTATATAAAGCAAAAGGCAGCGTTATTAAACCGTGGATAAGGCATGTTGCCAAAAAACCTGCAATCCTCTGCTGATGATGTCACTGAGCATGTCATGAATGATGTAATATGTGACATCATCAGCAGTGGATTACGGGTAATAGTATCTCTAGTTTACTCCCCTATAGCTGTCTTTCTTTTAACATAAGTGTCTGTTTCCTTCCCTTATACTTACTGTTTTTGGTTCGCTTCCGGTTCGCGTACCGGCGAGCGAACTGGGAAGCGAACTAAGAGAAATAGAGGTTGGCACAGTTCCAAATATTGTACCAATTTTTTAATAACGGGGAGGTAGTTCTGAAAAGAACTTTTTTTTTTATTTTTCTGAATTTTTTTTTACTGTTTTTGAATTTTTCGGAACAGTTTTATATTTTTTTGGGTTTTTCTTGGAGGGGGCAATGAAAACGATTCATTGTAAAGGGCTCAACAGGAGCAACAAAACAAAAAAAAGAAGTATTTATTATTTTGGGCGTTTCGGACAAACTTGCATATGATAGTCAATAGCTCTGTTGATCAGAGTGATGCTTTTTTGTCCGTAGGAAATGAATCCATCGCAAAATGCGCAGATGTGTTTTACATCACCAAATCTCATTTGTATATTTGGCACCATCTCCCTGCCCTCTGGTCCCGTTACTTCCGGTACAACAGATCTTCTGGCCATAATAGGGAGATTATCTAGGTCGTTCCGAAACTGTGCAGCACTGTAGTTGTTAGGATGCCACCTAGTCATATGGCGATGCATTGTGTAGTTTCCGAAACTGTATTTTTTGTCGGTCCCTCTGGACAGTCTATCTTGACATATAAGGCAAGTTACGTATCTTGCATTTACTTTTTTCTGACCTTTGGGAATTTTAAAAAATTGCCAAATGAAGTTTTCTTTCCGGTGAGACGTCCTGGGCTGCTCAGGCAAAAACTGCCTCTCTTCGTGCTCGTCCTCCTGTTCCTCTTCTTCTTCTTCTTGTTGAATTATAACTTGAGCAGGTGGTCCACTCTTCCTTGGATGTGGTGGAGGTGGTGGGGAAGCACCAGCTGAAGCTACTAAAGAAGCCATTGCTCAGTGATCACAAAGGGTCTTTCTCTCACAATGATGAAAGTCAGAGTGAGGAAAGAAGGAGGGATTTTCATCATTTGGGAAAAACAAGAGTTCTCAACCAATCAAAAGTGTTCATTTTAGATTATATGACCTAGTCTTACATCATTAGGAAACCAAAAGTGAAATGAACCAATGAAAAGTGTTATTACCAAGTCACATGACTTGCTGTGTTTACGTTAAGCGCTTTGCAGGGCCTCCCGGTTTGCTTCCAGAAACCTGCGCTTTGCGACTCGCTTCGCGTACCAGTTCGCTAACGTAGTACGTCATATGACGTATCACGCGACAACGTGAAACGTCATGCGGACGGGAGGCGTCACGATGTTGTTTTGTAACGCGGCACTTGCGGTAAAGAAACGTTTACCGGCTCGCGGTCTATTTCGCGGCATCAAGGTCAGCTAACGGGAAGCTTCCCGATTTGCGAAGCGGGAACGAAGAAAAAAAAAAAATTTTTTAAAAAATTATTCATAAACATATAAAATATATTTTTGGATTTAAAGAAGAATACATTTTACAGCTACAGATATTAGCTGTTAAAAAACCAATGAAATTCACAGAAAAAACCATAGGTTATGGACCATATATAGTTAGGAATTAGCATTTACAAAACCTTGAAAATTCACTGAAAAAACCATAGGTTATAGACCATATATAGTTAGGAATTAGCATTTACAAAACCTTGAAAATTCACTGAAAAAACCATAGGTTATAGACCATATATAGTTAGGAATTAGCATTTAAAAAACCTTATTTTACTCACACAAAACCATTGAAATTCCATATATAGTTAGTTGCACTAACTATATATCGCGCACCCGCAATCCACTGCTGATCATGTCACATATTACATCATTCATGACATGGTCAGTGACATCACTGATGACATCACTGATGACATCTCAAATGACATCACTGATGACATCACTGATGACATCTCATTTGACATCATTCTTGTGCTAATACGATAAACCTCTTCAGACTCTAATATAACCTTAGATACACTCAGTGTATACAGACACTCACACACTGCCACTCATCCATGGAGTTACTCACACACCCAGTCAGTCATGCAAAGAAACAATCTCACCTCCATTTCTTCAACTATACAGTTAAACACACCTTACTTATTGAAACATATACTAACACATATTTACTCTCTTATACAATCCCTGATACAAGTTCACAATGATCGATACAACCACTCACTCATTCAGTGGCTCTCATGCACAGTTATTTATATATGCCAACTCTCACATGTACTGTGTTTTACATATGTACTTACTATGACATGTAGCATTGAGATATCCATTCACTCATCAATACACTCATGCACACAGTCAACTGCCCATGTAGCTGTTTCCACATGCACTCTTGAACTCATACACCTAGTGAATAAACTGCTCACACATCTATGCATAGAGTCACACACCTTCCAGCCACCCCCACACAAACTCAATCTCCCATAGAAATACTTGGGCAACCAATTAATAACACATATAGCCTCTCGTATAGCTAATGATCAACACATGCAGCAGTTTACAGAACAACAGACATAATGATGCACAAATTAAGACAGTTTAGTCACTAACCCATGCATTCAGTGAGACACATTTAATCACTCACTCATACAGTCAGTCATGCACCTACTAAATCCTTCATCCAGACACTTATACATCCACTCAAGACATATTTTAACTTTACAGAAAAATACAGTCACTGGATGTTGTCATCAGTGATGTCATCAGTGATGTCATTTGAGATGTCATCAGTGATGTCATCAGTGATGTCACTGACCATGTCATGAATGATGTAATATGTGACATGATCAGCAGTGGATTGCGGGTGCGCGATATATAGTTAGTGCAACTAACTATATATGGAATTTCAATGGTTTTGTGTGAGTAAAATAAGGTTTTTTAAATGCTAGTTCCTAACTATATATGGTCTATAACCTATGGTTTTTTCAGTGAATATATATATATATATATATATATATATATATATATATATATATTTTTTTTTTTTCTTTTTTTTTCACTGAAAAAAACGTAGGTTTCAGACATGTTATAGTTAGGAATTAGCATTTAAAAAACCTTAGAAATTCACTGAAAAAAACATAGGTTTTAGGGGTGGTATTGTTAGTTAGACATTTCACTCGTACAAAACCATTGAAATTCCCTCGTTATAGCTAGTTGTACTAACTATAACTTACTTTTCAGGGTCAGTGCTGGGCTAAGAGATGCAACACTGAGTTCTCTCCTGATAACAGGTGAGTAAATTGGAATTCGTTGTTCAGATGATTTTAGGTGAATATTTTAAAGTTCCGAAACTCCACACTTAGAAGAATTTCCAAGTGAAACCAGTCAATGTTACCCTATGGAAGGAAATCCACTTAGCAGGTACGTAGTGTTATCGTTACTTTTTCTTACTCAGTGGTGGATCCTGGATCCAGCACTGGTGCAGCTCCTCTAAACAGTTGAAAGAATGCGTTTTAGTCATACAGGCGATTTTTAAGGAATATTTGCAGTTTGTGAAAATAGACACTTAGAAACTTTTCTGGTGAAAACCAGACAATGGATTCCTAAGGAAGGAAATACAAGTTACTTGTAAGATTGGTTAGAATTACTTTTCAGGGTCAGTGCTGGGTTGAAAGATGCAGCACTGGGTTCTCTCCTGATAACAGGTGAGTAAATCGGAATTCGTTGTTCAGATGATTTTAGGTGAATATTTTAAAGTTGCAAAACTCCACACTTAGAAGAATTTCCAAGTGAAACCAGTCAATGTTAGCCTATGGAAGGAAATTCAAGTTACTGGTAAGTATGGTTAGAATTACTTTTCAGGATCAGTACTGGGCTCAAAGATGCTGCACTGAGGTCTCTCCTGAGAAAAGGTGATTAAATCGGAATTCGTAGTACATCCAGTAAGCGCCACAGAGCTGTGTAGCAGAAAGATGTAAAAAAGGGACACGGCCTACACCACCTCTCTGCAACGCAGCGCAGTGGCGCTTCTTGGAAGCACCTGGTGGGCTACTTAGCCCCCATGGTCCCTTAGGTTTGAAGTGGAATTTTTTTTCCCCAACTTAAAAAGCACCACAGGGCTTGTTTGCACACATCATGTCAGGCCCCTACCCTCTCTTCACCACTGTGTAAATACGCCCTGCCACCATTCTAAATTGATAGATTAAGTCCCTTTCAATCCTAAGGGTCCCTAGGGTCAAACTAGCCCACTAGGTAACTCCAGTAAGCGCCACAGAACTGCGTTGCAACGAGGTGTAAAAAGAGGCATGGCCTCTGAACACCTGTCTGCAACACAGCTCTCTGGAGCATACTGGAGATACCTGTTGGCCTATTTGGCCCTCAGGGACCCTCAGTATTGATAGTGAATTAATTCCCCAACTTAAAACACGCCACAGGGCGCGTTTGCACAGTGGTGAAGGAAGGAGGCGTGGCCTAAGGTGATATGTCTGCAAGCACACCCTGTGGCACGTTTTAAGTTAGAGAATTAATTCCTCCTCAATCCTGTGGGTCCCTGGGGACCAACTAGCCCACCAGGTCCCTCCAGTATGCGCCAGGAGGCTGCGTTTGCAATGAGGTGTTCAGAGGCCACGCCCCTTCTTACAACACTCTGCAACGTAGCTCCGTGGCGCTTACTAGAGGTACCTGGTGGGCTAGTTTGCCCCCAGGGACCCCCAGTATTGAAGGGGAATTAATTCCCCAATTTAAAACGCGCCACAGGGCGATTTTGCAGAGTGTGTTTTTGTGAGGGGGCGGGGCCTAGGGACGATCTCGTCTTTTAAAAAAAAAATGTTTTTGAAAGGGCTGTGTGGCCCCCTTCCTTTTACTTTCTTTGGGCCCTGGGGACCCCATCCCCCAGGGCCTGACCAACAAATATACATTGTTAAAAAAAAATCGGAAGGGGGCCGCGTGGCCCCCCTCCCGTGGCCAATTCCAGGATCCGGGGACCCCATCTGCCGGGGCATAGCCAATTCATTTTATTTTTTCATGGAGGGGGGCTTCATTGCCCGCCTCCTCAGGCCACTTCAAGGCCCCAGGGACCCCATCGACTGGGGCCGGGCTTTTTTTAAAATACTTTTTATTTCTTTATGGGGATGGGGGCCGCGTGGCTCCCCTCCCAGGCCACTGGTAGCCCTAGAGGACCCCATCCCCCGGGCTCGCCCTCACTGTTGGGGACCGTGGGGGGGTCCCCAATCCCCCCACGGTCCCGCCGGCTCCCCGCTTCCTGCGGCAGCCGGCATTGCTTTTCCATATGGGGAGCAGCTAACATGCTGCTCCTCATATGGAAAAGCAATTTGCTTTGCTTCATTGAAGTGAGAGCAGGTTTCCCTGCTCTCGCTTCAATGAAGCAAAGCAGTTTGCAATGGCAGGGTGGGAGCCGCGAGGCTCCCGCCCTGCCATTGCAAACAGCAGTGTCCCGGGAGTGGGCACCCTGGGACACTGCAGGAGCCGGCCCTGGGGGGTGGTGGTCCCTAGGGCCTAGACCAGGCTCCAGGAGGGGGGCCATGCGGCCCCCCTCCCACATTTTTCAGAAGCCCCGGGGGGTGGCGGTCCCCTGGGCTGGGCAGGCCTCAGAACCCCCCTTTCCAAATGTTTTTAAGCCCCGAAGGGTGGCGGTCCCCGGGGCTGGGGGAGCCTCAGAGCCCCCCAGCTAATGTTTTAAAGCCCCGGGGGGTGGCGTTCCCCAGGGGTGGGGGACTAACAGCCCCCCCACCCATTTTAAACAAGCCCTGGGGGGGTGGCGGTCCCCAGGGCTACGGGGGGGCCCCGTGAGCCCCCCGGATATATTAAGTAAGAGTCCAGGGGGTGGCGGTCCCCAGGGTAGTGTGGGGGGGATTGGGACCCCCACACTATTTTTTTAATAATGCCCCCGGGATTTGGCCCCCCCGGGGCAAATTACAATATTTAGCGCGGGAGACCGAGTTTCTTTTTTTTTATATGGGTAGTTTGCGCATCCCGTGATTTAAAAAAAGAAAATGTTTGGGACCCCCTGAGCAGGCCTAGGGGGTCAGGGTGTGTCTACCCTGCCCCCTTTTCGCGTTTTGCGGCGTTTGTTTTGGGTTTCTTGTGCCTCAGTTCTACCGAGGCACAAGATGGCTGCCAACACTTACTGATTTGGAGTGTTGACAGCTCGTGCACAGCAGGGTGCGTGCAGTCTCCACCTAGGGTACGCGGACCCTCAGAGCCCATAGATATATAAATGAATTTAACTGTCATTTTCTCAGGAACTACTGAACGGATTTACACCAAATAAGCAAAAGGCACGAGTCTAAACCAAGGACTACCTCTTTGCCAAATTTGGTGTAATTCCATTCAGCAGTTTGGGCTGTAGCTGCGGCTAAAGGTCCTATGGGAAATTGCATGGGGAAAACGTGTTTTGGGCCCCCCCTTTTTTCTCGGCCCCCGCTTGATGAATGATTGTGAAAATTTCAGGATAGGAGCAGACCAGAGGGGGCCAAAAGTTTGTACACTGTGTAAAGAGTCCAGGCAACCCCAATTGGTTAACAGAGGCAAAAATGATAACACTAAGGGGTCGATTCCGATCTCGGTCGGAAGGTCTCCGAACGCGATCCGGCCGGAAAAAGGTATTAGTCAGTCGCATGTTTCCCGACCGACTCGGACACCTGTACGAGCCAGCAAGTACGATGCGACTGTACGCGTGTGTTCCGACCGAAGCATTTTCAGATCCGAACCGCTCTGACTGACTCGTACGGACATGATTCGCACCGTGAAACGGAGACGTTTAACGGCCGAGGGAGTACGATGTACACGTCGGACAGCCGGATCGAGCCGAAGTTTCCGGGTCACAAAACGTCTGGGAAGCTGCTTTTGGGGGGATGTACAGGGCCCCCTGTCACCCGCAGCCTTATGACTCAGACACCTACACAGGCATGTACGGTGCGAATGGCACCGAAGCGTACCCACTGCAGGGGGTGCCCTTTTGCTATACGTACCCATTCAGTCTATGTGAGCCCATGTACGCGTCGTACGACCTGCTCCCATAGACTTCAATGGGAGTCCGACCAAACTGAGTCCGGCAGCATGCAGCCACATCTTACTCGCTCAGTCAGATGGCAGAAGTCCGCCTCGGTCAGAAAACACTCCGGATCCGGCTCGGTCGGAGAGTTTTCTAACCCAGATCGGAATCGGCCCCTAAATGCGCTCTTTTGTGGTAGTGTGGGCCAGCAGTTTAGGCTTATCAGAAGGCATGCTAAGCATTTGTTATACTCACACAGGCAATAAATGAGACACACACTCAAGAATTAATCCGAGACCAATTTAGAAAAATAAGTTGTCATTTTATATACATTTTGATACCAAGAACTTTATTATCAAGTAAGTACTTTTTTAAGTAAGCAGTTCACTTAAATACTTCTTTACACTGCAGGACTTCCCTATGGAAGAAAAGGCATATGTTGCATACAGTTCTTTACTGTCGATGTCTGGGGGTCTCCTTTGGGACTAAGGGTCCTAGAGGGCCATTGCCCAAAGTACCAACAGCAGTTACTTGTTGCCTGCCCTGGGGCGTCTGGGTGCAAAGGTGCTGGTCGGGTTGATATCTTTGCATGCTATGCCGGTGGAAAGAAGAGGGCCACCGAGGAACAGGCTGCAGAGGGGAACTTGGGAACAAGTCCATGAGCCCCCAACGGGGGGCTCGGGTCACAAGGGTCCTGGAAACAAGAAGGTACAGCCAATTCTTTGGTACCCGGACTGGGGTGCTCTGGTGCAAAGCGAAAAGGTTGGCTGAGCTCTGTGTATTCTTGTGCCTTGCAGTTGTCGGTCTCGCCGTTTGAGGGTGCAAAAATCAGGACAGCTGGGCCACTCTGGAAGTGGGTCTCTGTGGTGCTGATGTCCCTTCATGGCTGCTATTAAAGTCCCGACTGGACTTAAAAAGGCCTTGGTTGCTGTAAGGGCATAACCCTGACCCAGTGAGCCTAATTCTTCCAAAACCAAGATAGTGGAATTCTAAGTTCCGTGTTCATAACAGGTAGCCCACTTTAGGGAAGTAAATAGAGTTATGGGGAACACACCTCCCGACAAGCTCATTTTCCAGCGTATCCTGGTGCCAAATGGGCCTGGGGCAATGTGTGGCATTTCCCCTGTCTGGGATAAACTTGGGTTGCATATCAAAGGTAGCAGACGCCTTTGTAGCCTCCTGCCTTGATATGCTGATTACTTAGCCATCCTGCTTGGAGGAGGTGACAACACCTTCTGCCAGAGCAGGTACTGTTCCTGCTCTCAGAGAGCATGGGCTCTCACCTGCAGGGTGTCCGAAACCTATCTGTAGTGGCAGGCTGGTCTACACCAGTCAGCCAGTACACTAGTAGTCGGTAGATTTTCAGGGCACCTCTAAGGTGCCCTCTGGGTGCATTTATTAATAAATCCATCATTGTCATCAGTGTGGGCTTATTCAATGAAGCCATCAGACATAGCCAAACTGGTAACCCAAAGCAGCCCTGGCAATTCTCTTGAACCAGCCCCCTGGTGAAGCACGGCCTGGCCCCGGGAGGCTAGAAACGCTTGCTTGCTGCTTTTGTTACTGGAGGCCAATATTGCAGAACTGCTGCAAAACTGGCATTCAGTAACAAAACCAGCCCCCACCACTGCAAAACTGGCCCCCACCCTTCCAGCCTCCTGGGGAATCTCCTGATGCCCGGTTCGGCCATTCGGCCTTGCCATCATGTAGCTGAGGCCCTCGTAATCACCATTGTCCAGCATATGTACTTAAAATGACTTCCCTGTTCACTTGTAATATCTATGAATCGACATAGACCTCATAAGGGGAATATCTGCTCATGCAGATATATCCGCACATGCAGTAAAGTGCACTCTGCCTTAGGGCTGTAAGGCCTGCTGTAGGGTTGACTTACCAATACTGCATGCAGTGCCATGTCGTGACTTCACTTTTCTCTGAACCATGTCATGTAGCCTGCAATGGCAATGTGCATGAGTGTGCTTAGGGGTCCCTTCGGCTGGCACAATACACGCTGCAGCTCTTAGGGACCCTCTTTAGTACCCCATGCCTTAGGTGCCAGTGGTACCTTTTACTAGGGACTTACAGGGGGTGCTAAAGGTATTGCAAATTGGGGGAACAATTGTACAGTTTTAGGGAAAGATATCTGGCACTGGAGACCTGGATAGCAGGAACCAAGTGCATTTCTGTCAAAATTGCATCAAATACCAGGCAAAAAGTGGGTGTGACCATGTCAAAAAGGGGCACTTTCCTACAGTGATTAGTCAAAGAAAACAACTCGAATTTTGGGGGAACTTTTGTAAAAATTACAGGATTTTTACAAAAGCGACAATTTTGTGATTTTTTTTAAATTACAAAATTGCTATATCCTGGGGGTCTGAAAAAAACAGAAGGCTAATCATTCTGGTTTAAAGAGAAACACCTGTAATTTACAGATTTTCAAATAGTTGGTGACCTGCCAGCGGCAAATCTCAGCATTCCACCCTTAAAGGTGCCCTTTTAACTCTGTATAAAATGGCAGCAAGCCCACTGACTAATGTAGACTACTGATTCATCACTGCATCTAGCAACGGGTGATGGGATTTCATGATGAGTATACTGACCCTATTATCTTGGGAACCCTCTCTGCATATTAGGGAGGTGGGTGGAACCTAATTTAGATTAGGGCAGTAAAAGTAAATTCATCAGTAAGCTTCAAATATACTTTTAAACCCTGCTGTCAAAATATTAACCGATTTTGAGAACTGCGAATGGTGGGTACCCACCGGTCCCTAACTCTGACATCCAATGCTCTGAGTAGAGTGATAGAATGACAGATCTGCCTGCATGTCTGCTGGTGTTTCCTGAATGAAAGGCCACCATGACAATGAGAAAGACATTCACCAAGTAGGTAGTAGAGCGTTCTTAACATATTCAGAGACACTGTCAGTGTAGATCACTGGCAATTTGATTAACCTAAAATATGACAAATTTTCCACCAGTGCCTTCATGTACTTTAGAAATGTCAAAATCGTGGAACACTATAACGGTGTTTGGACAGTCTGCCAACCATACTCTAAATCAGGACCTAGAGATGCAGGAAATGACAATGTACCCCAACATTCGCACTTCCATTTTCCACACGTGTTGCCCATCGACAGGTTTTCCATTAAAGATTGTTTACCATGGACTCCTCCAAGTGAGAAAATACAGCTAATTAGGTGGAGAACTGTGAAGAGGCAGAGTTTCTACTAACGCCAAGGCAGGGGAGGAAACTCTACTTCACAGGTGGACAGACTTACCATGGAACAGCATCCAGAGATCAGGGGTAAAGTATAAGCTTCAGTAAAGTAGTGATAAGGTTATTCCCTTCAGAAGTATATTTTTCACTAAATGATTCTTCACTGGAGGAATTACATTTGAAAATACACCTAGGTTTGAAATTGCATTGTTTCTACACTTTGTAGAGTTTATATTAAAATTATTTTCTAGGTCAGAACCTTCGAATGCTTTGCGTGTCGGGGTACCCAAGCACTACACTTCTGATAAATATGAAGCTGTCAAAGCTTAAGCAAAGATCATCAAAGTTTACTTCACTGCTTTGAATTTAATGTATCCCCACCATTTTACATTTTATTATTGTCTTTTTAGACGACATTTACATCAAAAGATTCGATTTTCACTTGTGTTTATGATGGGAATCGTTTTGTTAGAATGAGAATATCTGCCTTTAAAATAAAAGCCAATGGATGATACTGGATAAGTGAGCAGTTTGTCAATAGCTTGCTTTTTTTACCACACTCCGTGAAGCCGCCTCTCCCACATTTGAAAACACGGCTACAATGTTCTCATTGTGTAAAGGTAGATTGGGCACAGATTATGTGCAGATGACGCTTCAAATGTCAACTACAGAAGGAGCCTGGCCCAACTCCGACATCAGCCTGAACATTTTGAAGAGGCAGCTTGGCAGTCAGTACCACAGCAAGACAAGCACCGACAAAGCCAGTAGGTCTGGCTTTGGCATGCTGTGTCGTTTTATTTATTTTTTGCAACGATATATATATGTCATAAATTATAACAATAAAAGAAACAAGCATTTGCAAGGCAATAGATCTTGCATTTGCGAGACTTAGAGCTATTGGCGTTATACACGGGAAATCGGGCGCTGTGCTGAAACAAAGCATGGCGCCCGAGTACATACAAGTAATGCGCATGGTGGCTTGTGAAGTGGGCATCATGGTACTTTTTAAACAAAACATAAAGGCAGATGCTGTGATACAGCAGACCTGGTAACTCTTACAAAAGTGGAAATGATGGGGTAGATAACAAAGATGGGGCAGAGAGTAGTGGAGAAAGCATGACCGGTGGTGGCTCGCAGTGGGAGTGCTGTGGGGCAGGGCGGTGAGGCGGGACGGTGGAGGGGCAGGGTGGTGTGGGTAGTGGAGTCGGACATACGACGGCCAGGAGTAAGGTAAGTAAATAAAACTATATAAACTCCAGTGATGCTTCAGAACTGCCTAAAACCTATTTGATACTGGAGGGCGCCTCAGTAAATCATGCTGAACACATCTAAAGGGGAGATGCTACACCTTCCCTCCGTATCCTCACTCATCTCTCTCTTACTGGTCTATGCCTTTTTACTGACTCACAAAAGTACGGTCCCTCAGCCAGAAATCTTGGAGTTCTTCTCAGTTCATTCATGAAAATGGTGATCTTTATTGCCAATTCTTTCAATTACTAAATATAGGAAAGATGCACTCACATATGTCATTGAACACATTCAAACCACTAATCAACTTATACTTTTTCAGTAGACTGCATTGTTGTTTCAGATTGATATGCAATAATCATTATTAAACTACAATTCAAAAGTAACGGTTTGGTGTTCTAAGTACTTGGCAGGACTGAAAATAAAAAATATTGTATAGGGTCTTCACTACATCATGTCAATCTGCAACCTTCCTTGATCTCTCCACTATTGTACCTTTTCTCGTTCATGTCTTTTTGAATCTTAAATCACCCCAATTGCCTTCTGTACTTCTATCTTCTGAAGTCTTACCAGGTATGTTTTATGGAAGTCCATTGGTGTGACTCCTTCACAGTCAATATATCACACCTGCCTCATTCTATTCCTGGATGTCTCTGGTTGAATGACCCAATGAATGGAATTCAACCTGCAAAGTCTTCAACCGCTCTGGAGTCATCCAGAATGGAGCTGGACGAGAAGCTCCACATATTGCCTGTCAAAGGTTTCTCCCTCCTGTACTGCAGTCCCTTGAGTGCATCTGAATTACAGGCCGAGGCTCTTGATGCATATTCTGTTTACTACTGGGAGCCAGTACAGATTCCTTCTATCAGCTGATATAAGTACTATTGTCATGCATTCTAAAACAAAAATCCTCCTGCTGGCATTGCATGTAAATAAAGAAATCCCTTCACCCAGCCTGTGTATTCGCTGGACTGCTTGGAAGAATCCCTCATTCAGGATTTGAAGTTGAACCTCTCGCTGAGCACCTAATGGCCAACTACATCACCTTAGGGCACTCAACCTTGCAGAGAACTATTGATCGCACCATGCGAGCCATGAGGGTAGCGTAGAATGAGCTACTAACTCCCAGGCTAAAATGGTGTCTGGGACAAGTGGCAGCTGGACTTCTTGGTGTAGAGGTGGCTATGAAAGTTAGAGATACCACTGCCGACGAGACAAGCTGTGGATGAAGCCTACGCTGTTGCTGTCTAGTGTAGCCCTAGGTATCCTGGTGCCCCCACTATATCAAAGGGAGTCCTACTCCTCTATCATCTTTGCACCAGTCCTCCCAATATCCTCATGTCATTATCTGCTTATTTACTTCTCTGTAACACCACTGCCCCTCATTTTGTTTTATCCTTCTGATGGTTCCCTTTTCACAGTTGATCTGCCAACACTGTCTGTTATATCTGCCCTTTCTTCCACTACCTTATTACCATATTTCGTAGTTTTCCAGATACCCTATTGCTTTTTCCTACCTGTCTGATCTTCCCTAGGGCCGCTGGGATTCTTATCTAGAATTTTAACTTACCAATCCTTATAATCCCTGGTCGACTGGACCTTTAGTATCTGCTAAGAAGTGTAGAGGGGAGATTTCCAAATTCATAACCTTTAACAGCTTTGTAAATAATCAATCAAATCAATTGTTAAGGACCACTGACTATGAAATGAAGGTGCAAAAAGTGTATCACAAAGCCAAAAATAACTGGACATACAAGCACCTCAACAAGAGGTTCAAGAAATAAACATGCACTAATACAAACATAATCCTACGCAAGAGTCTCAGAGGACTCAATATGACAACTTGAGTAATTTCAAGAAGCATCAGGCACACAATGATTGTTCCAACGTGAAGTCTCGACTGCATTTACTCGTGAAGGAAAGAAAGAAGTTAGACTGTCTCTACCCTAACTCTAAGTTGACATCTCTACTTAACGTTCCCTCCCAGGCAAGAGAAAAAGGTGTCAGCAGTAAAGACTTCCTAAGTACACTCACTTTCGGTAGGTAATTAGCCTTAAGCTACAGAACTCGTTCTAAGATGCTCCTTCCTACATCCCTCTCCTGCCTGTATCCCCCATGTCTACTCCCAGACCTCTGCTCTAAGACTGCTCTCTGCCCCTTCTGCCATCCACCCGCAGGGTGCTGTCCTTAATACAAAATCCCCAAAACAGTAAACACGCCCAAAACACACCCCTTTGGGCAGGTGCGGCCTCCTGGACTTTTCCAGCAGGGATCCATCTCCGTCCAAAAACCGTTGCTGTGTCCTTGGGTCCCAGGCACCTTCTCTGCCAAATGTTGCATCTCGGCATTCCAGCACACTTCCTTCGTTCTCACTCCTACCAACCTAACTTCTAAACAATGGATCATTTTACCTAACAAGCTACGTGGCCTTGCACCTAAAACAGAAATGTGTGAGAAGCAACCTTGCACACACTCTAAGTTACAATTCGAAATTTAACTGCGAATAGGAGCCCTTTCCCAAGGAAAACGTCTCAAGTCTGCATCTCTAGTTATGCTAAGGAAAATACTGTTAGACTTCTGCAGGCAATTTCACGTTTCAGGCCTTTACACGTTTAAATGCATTTATAATTCTACAACATAGCATTACATTTTAAAACCATTTCTAAAGCATTACTCTCCATTATATTTTGAAAGCATTATTCTTCTCATATTAGAAGATTACACGTTTTCATTAATAGGCAACTCTACACGTGCAGCTTTAATATGGCACGTCTAATCCTAATGCAACGTTTTACACATGAAGCAACATTTCTACACTATTCAAGGCATATTCTCGTTTAAAATCAATACTTCAAGTAACATAAGCACACAACTACATATTGCACTGATCCTCGGCGTAGTACTAGATTTTAAAAGTCACACATTAACATGGTCCCCTAAATATGCAGGTGCTGACTACTTGGGATTATGGTGCACCCCTACAAATTTCAGAATGACATGGCACTCTATCATCTCTTACCCCATATTGTCTGCAATCCCTCTTAATTTTCTATTTTGATGCTACACCATATCTCCCATCGTCCAACATTATCTCTCTAAGCCCTTGCTCGTTGTTTCTCGTGCTACATTATTCTGTTCCTTTATGCTACCTTTGTTCTCTCTCATTTGTTTTATCAGCTGCTTCTTTTTCAGCCCCTTCTCACTGCTTCTCCATTTTCTTTTTCCCAATTGAGCTTTATGGCTTACTAATGAGTGATTTCTCTAAATTCTCCCAATTTTCCTCATCTCTTGCTTTAGCATTGCCCCCCCCTCTATGTCTTGTTCCTCACTCTGTCCCTGTGTCCATCGTACCCGTCTGATGCTGCCATCAGTCATACCATTACAGAATAAAGCTAAGACACCGTTTTCATGCAAGTCGAATATTCTGCAGTGGTTGTGATTTATGTTTGTAGATACCACACCTATGGTTGGGCAATGTTAAGTATTCTAACTTTGAGCTCCCAGAGGTCCCCCCTCAAGTAACTCGGCTCACGGTGCGTAGTTAGGAGATGCACGTTGTGTCTTCTTTGTGTGAATCCAAAAGTCAAGCTAAATTCAGTTAAGAGCTCAGTTCAGTCCTCTCTGCTCCCATGAAGCCTTCACGACCAACAGATAGAGTGATGTGAAGCCAACAGGGATAGAAAACCAACGTGATTTAGTGCATAGTGTTAGCCTGTGAGGGAAGGGTTGTGTGGCAATATGTTTCGTTCCATAAACAACAGCAGGAAACTACAGCCCTGCAAGTCACTACATCAGCATGGATAGGACAGAACAGAGGTACGGAGAGTTAAAAATACGTTTCTAATGCCGAATGTTGCACAAGATGTCATGACATCGAATTGATAAAAGGCTTACAAGTTATCTAGAATAAGTTTGTTGCAGAGATGAAAACGCACTTATAGAAAACAATACCTAGTTAGTCAGTGTAAAAGTGAGACCGTCAAACACAGGGACATCTTAAGAATTTTGGGGTCCCTGGGCCAAACGCATTCTGAATAGCTTTGAATTTATGATCTAGTTTCAGCTCTTTCATGCCCTCTTTGACCAGACAACTGACAGTGCACAAACGCACTAGTTCAAAATCTAAATATATTTACATATATTATTCAGGGAAAGTGATGTGTGTTTTCAATATTATAATACAGCAGCAGCTCACTAATATTACTGTAAATCATTTCCGTGACACCCTCCCATTTCTGATATGTCAGGTCCTCTTTGGATCTAAAATAAACTGTTTTATGGATGTTGCATGAAACATAAACACTACATTTGCCGGCAAAATGTCTGCAATAGACTTTCGCACATCACCCACATTACAAAATAAATTAAAGGAAAATGCTATGTTAAATAATCTGTTTAGGAATTATACAAGGTCATTAGGGCAAGACTTTTTCCAGAACAGAACTGACTCTATCAGGTGTCCCCCCTAAAATGTCTCTGTTCAAACAATGTGTATGTATGCACGTGTAGAGAGCGAGGAAAAGTAATGGACGGCATTAAGATGGTGAAGGGAGAGACTAGTGCGTGCTGTAAATGCAGATGCAGTGGCAGCCGGTATGGTAACTTCTGTTATTATCATTTTCTTTTTTCTTTTACACTGCTCCTACAGCAGTTGGGGTGCTCCTCCGCCTTATCAGAGGAGCCGCCACTGTGCAGTGGTGGCCGGTACGGTACGGTGGTGGCGTGGCTGGGGGATGGGAGGAGGGGGAAAAATAAAGAAAATTCACTCACCTGAGCAGCCGTCTCTCCTCCTCGTCGCTTTACACCGTTGCAACAGTAAGCACACTCAGGCTCCCCTAAGCCAATCACAACACTGCACTGCAGCGTTGTGATTGATCTGAGCACCGTGGTTCGGCGCTCAGACTGGGAATGGGAGCCTGGGCATGTTCTGTACCCAGGCTGTAATGCAGCCTAGGTGGAGAACATGCAAAATGTGCGTGACGGTTTGGCCGGGTTAAGAAGATCAGCCAAATGGTCATGCCCACTGTAGAGTGCAGCAACCACTCCTCCTCCCCGACGTCACGGGAGCCAAGCCCCGCCCTAACCTGGCAGATGCTAAAAATAAAATGATAATAACTTATGTTATTATCATTTTACATTTTCTTTTACATTGCTCCTAGAGCAGTGGGGGACGCTCCTGCCACTGTGCAGTGGCGGCCAGTATGGTACAGGGGTGGAGGGGCTGGGGGATGGGAGGAGGGAGAAAAAAATAGAGTAAAATTCACTTACCTAAGCAGCCGTCGCTCACCATCGTCCCTTTGCACCGTCGGAACAGGAAGCACAACCGTGCTACCCTAAGCCAATCACAACGCTGCATTGGCGCGTTGTGATTGGTCTGCGCTCAGACGGGAAATGGGAGCCTGGGCATGTTCTCTACCCAGGCTGTAATGCAGCCTTGGTGGAGAACATGTAAAGTGAGCAAGATGGTTTGGCCAGGCCAAGACAGCCAGCCAAACATTTAGAGTGCAACAACCACTCCTCCTCCCCCACGTGACGGGATCCAAGCCTGGCTCTAACCTAGCGGATACAACAACCAAAAATGATAATAACTTCTGTTATGTTCATTTTCTTTTTTCTTTTATACTGCTCCTAGAGCAGTGGGGGGACGCTCCTCCGCCTTAGCAAATGGTCTGGTAGCAGTTCAGGCTACCGCCGCAGACGTGAACTGTATCTCCTTGCCTGCTATCCGGATTTTTGTGAGAAGATTCACTTTTGGTTCTGGTTTTTATTTTCAAAATTATTTGAGATTATGCAGTGTATTATTTTATCATTCAGGCATGTTTGAAGCGCTATTTTAATGAGTGCATCACAGTCAAACTCGGCTATAACAAGTTCGTAAATGCATTAACCACATGTACATTAATATGTCATACGTGTGGCTGAGGAACATGCATTCATGCTTGTTTTTTGGCAAACACGACTTATCGTAATAGACTGCTTTCACCCCAAGCTTCCATCCAAGTTCTCCCACATATTTTGATCAACTACAAACAGAACTAACAAAAAACTTCCTCTTTTTTCAGTGTGACGCTTTTTATTTATACTGTTGTTCCACAGGCACATGATTAACAGAAAGGGAAGAGCCAAACGATTGCAATGAACAGCATTGGGATTATAAGCGAGATAAAATCAATTTAGTAGAAAGGAGCCCTGTGTACAGTGTGTTGTAAGCGAGGATTGTGTGGTGAGAATGTACGTGACGAGGCCGAAAGAAAAGTGGGTCAGTAAAAACACAATGGGTCCATGTGAGAAAGGTAGAAATGGGGTTATTATACTGTGCAAAGTGGGGCTACTAGAGATAACAAGCATTGCCGAAGCCAAATTAGGACTGGCTTTAATGAATGAACAGGTTCAAACAAAAACATGCAAAGACAGATGCTCACCCACTGTTTGTGCCAACCCTTTCTACAAGCAATCTCCTTCTGTGCCTCCTGTGTTTGTTCCGTGTGTTTTTTTGTCCAAGCTTTCAATGCTGGTGTTTTCATATCTTAGCTGTACAGCCAGGAGAGCCCAGTGTGATAAACTCTTTTTTTTTCTCTTTTTTTTAATTAATCCTCATTATTCTCTAAAAACACCATTCCATTTGCACCCGTAAATGGAGGTACCAGGCCCCTCTGTGCATATGTAATGGAAGCAGAGGGAGGGGAGAGAGGAGACATCTGCTTCGAGACCTTGCCGCCCTGGTTTACATGAAGCAACGTCCTCCAACTTCCACCTCCTCGCTATAACTCCACTGCATTACCCCATGAGCAGAAGCACAGATTGGGAAGCACAAAAGGAGAAAAACCAGGATAGCTAGACGAGGCATAGCAGGCATAATCATTTGATATCAAGATTCGTTTGTTGCTCACACCACTCCAAAATGGGAGACCAAAAATTATGATTCTTAAAAGCCATCATATCCAGACTGGCCACATATTTTATAGAGGACAACCAATCAAAAAACCTGGGAGGAGATGTGGATATCCACTGCTTACAGATTTTTCTACTTGCCAGCAGCATGGAACAACTTTGCTTTGTTCTCTGTAATTCCTTCAAGGGAGTCTACACAGCCAAAAAAGACCGACAAAAATGCTTACCTTGATAGTGATGTCCAAAATCATGGACAATGCCCTACTCACGTCATTCCAGAATGACTGGATCTCAGGACAAACCAAAAACATGTGCACGTCATCTTCTTTCAGACTGCCGCACTTAGGGCATGCCACATCACCTCTACTTCTGAACTTAGACAGACTCTGGGGCGTCCAATAGGCTTAGTGGATGGAAAACGGTGATTTCTTCTTAGGTGCGCAGATTTAACTGTTTTAAAAAGCATAGACATTGATACTTGCCACTTATTTTCCAGTGAAGACTCCGGCAAGCATCTTTCCCTGTTGGCAAAGTAAAGGCTCCATCCTCCGACTCAACCATCAGCCAATAGATCATCACAAGTTTTTTTTTTATAGTTGCCTCTTCCATAAGTCTGTCTTCCAGTTAATTTGGACTTCCTATCACCTTGCTTTGCATTTGGATATACTTAGATCTGGATACTTGTTGATTTGACAGCTGATTACATATTTCCCAGCTTATTAATTGGCCTTCAAGTGAAATATGGTTCCATCTAGTGAGGCCTGCCTCTCTCAATGGTCTAGCTAGGACATCTTTTGTCCAACCCGGTGAACCTGGTGAGTCCCAGATAGGAGCCATGGAGCAATAATATGGTATCTTTAGAGCTTTTCTGACCCTATACCAAGTCTCTGCCAGGCCTCTCAGAATCTTTAACCTAATTTTTTTGAAGTATTTAGGGTCTGCGTATTTGAACATAAAACCCTGACTGCCTCCATGCTCCTGTCTTGACATAACATATAGCAGTCTCCCAAGTTCCGATAATGTGGGAGTATTGAACAACATTTTCCCATTTTTAATAAGAATGCCCATGAATAAAATAACAAGTCCGGCAGCGCTAGGCCCCCTTTCTCCATCCTCCATCTTAATTTCTTCCAGGCTATCCTTGGGCCTCTGCTTGACCAAATAAAACTACTTATTTGGTCTTACAGTTTTTTAAGTGCTACACTTTCAAAGAGGAGGGGGATGGTGTCAAACAAGAAGGATTAGTTTCTTACCTGTAACTCCAGTTCTGTAGTAGGGGTATCTCTGTTATAGTCATAATCTAGTGAAGAGTCCTGTTCATGTGCGGGGACCCCAGAGCAATCAAAAATAATCTCTTAAGCTGTCTTCTTTGCTGTAGTGCATAGACACTTAAGAGAGAATTAAAGACAGATAATGCAGCCTATACATGCAAGGCTACACTGTCCAGTACTTCAACTAGAAATGCAAAGGATATTCCACCAATATCACATTTAAACTTGTCAGCCAGGTTTTACCATGGAAAACACTTACCCCTTCACCAAATCCTTGGAATGATAGAGAGGAAGCACAGGACAGACAAGCCCCCAAAGGCTGCCATTATGTAGCTTAAAAAGGGATACCCTGCCTTTAAGAATACTTTCCAGAACTCTCCTGGTATCCCAGAATGCACAGCAACTCCCTCCACTTTCAGTTCTTTTTGGAGGTGTATACAGCTAGACCTGTAGCATTCATCATTTATCCTTTTCTCCACCAGGGGAGGAGGGCGGGCGCTTATGACTATAACAGAGATACCCCTGCTACAGATCTGGAGTTACAGGTAAGAAACTACTCCTTCTGTAGGAGGGGATCTCTGTGTATAGTCATAATGTAGTGAATAGAATGGCAAGCCCATCCAAAAAACAACCTGGCGGTGGAGAAAAATAAGGCAACACCACTACTGTGCAAACAGATTTCTCAATGAAGCCTGCCCAACCTGAGCATCTGCCCTGGCATCAGAGTCCAGACAGTAAGGCTTAGCAAAGGTATGGACCGACTTCCAAGTGGCAGCCTTGAAGATCTCTGCAATGGGAACGTTACGAAGCAAAGCTGTTGTAGCCGCTTTGCCCCTGGTGGAATGAGCCTTAGGCTTACCCCCTAAGGTCTTATTCGCTTTCTGATAACAGAGCTGGATACAAGACACAATCCACCTAGAGATGGACTGTTTCGAAGTAGCCAGACCAGTCCTAACCGACCCATAGTTGACAAACGATTGGTCAGATCTGCGAATGTCTTTGGTTTTATCCAGATAGAATTTAAACACCCTTCTGACATCCAGGGAATGAAGAGACCTTTCCGCTGGAGTGGAAGGATTCTGGAAAAAGTTATAACCTGATTAACATGAAAATCAGAAATCACCTTGGGAAGGAACTTAGGGTGAGTACGCATAACAACCTTAGCAGAATGAAATACAGTATAAGGTTCCTGGCAACACAATGCCTGAATCTCACTCACCCTGCGGGCCGATGTAATGGCCACGAGGAACGCCGCCTTCCAAGACATGTGCTGCAGTGAAGCCTTGTGAATAGGCTCGAAAGGTTCCTTCTTCAGCCTGGACAGCACCACATTCAGTTCCCATGCAGGCGAAGGAAGCCGAACAGGAGGGAACACCTTCTTCAACCCGTCCAAAAAATCCTTAATCACAGGAATCTGGAAGAAGGACGTCTGCGAAGGGCATTTTCTGTACGCAGTCAATGCAGCCAGATGAACTTTAATGGAATGGAAATTAAGTCTAGACTGAGCTAAATGCAGAAGGTATGGAAGGATGACATCTTCCTTGCAGGTCGTCGGATCATAGTTCTTAGACATGCACCAGATGCAGAATCTCTTCCATTTGTAAGCATAAGAGGTCCTAGTAGATGGCCTCTTAGCCTCCTTCAATATGTCCATGCAATCCTCAGGAAGATTCAAGTGGCCATATTGCACTATCTCAGGAGCCATGCCGCCAAACTCAATGACGAGAGGTTGGGGTGCACCATCTGCCCCCCGAACTTCGTGAGAAGGTCCGGCCGTCACGGCAGCAGCCGATGAGGTAGGATCAACCGATGAAGCAAGTCCGTGAACCACCACTGCCTGGGCCATTCCGGAGCAATGAGGATCATCCGCGCCCGGGATTGGGCCAGCTTGATGAGCACCGCCGGAATCAGGGGAATGGGTGGAAAAGCGTAGAGAAAGCTGTTCGACCAGCTGATCCATAACGCATTTCCCAGAGTCCCCGGCTGATAATACCTCGAGGCGAAGTCGTGGCATTTGCTGTTTTCGGCATTGGCGAACAGATCCACGTCTGGAGTGCCCCACATGGCGAAGACGTCGCCGAGCACCTCGTCGTTTATGACCCACTCGTGGTTTTCCTGAAGTAGTCTGCTGAGGGAGTCCGCCTGAACATTCTGCACACCTGGCAGATGAGTCGCCGTTATCGTCAGTCCTCTGGCTAACAGCCAGTGCCAGATCGCCTGCGCTTCCTGTGACAGTGTGCGCGATCTTGAGCCCCCCTGCTTGTTGAGATAATACATCGTGGTCGTATTGTCCATCTGTACAAGCAAGGAGTTGGTCTGGAAGGACGGATGAAAGGCCTTCAATGACAAGTGAACCACTGTGAGTTCCAGGAAATTGATGTGATACGTAGACTCTGCTGGAGACCACGTTCCCTGGATTTGTAGATGTTCTGAATGCACTCCCCAGCCCTGGAGAGACGCATCCGTCACGATAGTCTGAGACGGGATATCCTTGTGGAAAGGAACCCCCCCTTGAGTAGATTCTGTGCCGAGCACCACAATCTCAGGGACTGGTGGGCATGACGAGACAAGTGGATCCTGTCGTACCAGCACCCTTTCCTCTGGTCCCATTGATCCTCCAAGCATTCCTGCAACGGCCTCATGTGTAGGCGCGCATGTGGGGTGAGGAAGATACAAGAGGCCATCGACCCCAGTAGAGAAGACACCATCCTCGCTGTTGTAGATGGAGCAGCTATGAGAGCCTGAGCCTTCCGAAGGAGTGATAAGCGTCTCTCCTCCAAAGGAGACACGCTTGCTGACATCGTATTGATGGAGGCTCCCAAGTACTGCAGGCACTGGACCGGGATCGGAACAGACTTGGACATATTCATGTGCAACCCCAGCTGATTCAGCAGGACAGCGCCTTGATCAACCAGTCGTCCAGGTACGGGTAGACAAATACCTTGTTCTTTCGCAGGTGCGCTGCCACCACAGCCATGCACTTCGAAAACGTCCTGGGTGCAGACTTCAGTCCAAACAGTTGTACGGTGTACTGATAGTGATTGGTGCCGACGAGGAACCGCAGGAACTTCCGGTGTTTCCGTGCAATGGGCACGTGGAAGTACGCTTCTGCAGATCTATCGCACAAAGCCAGTCTCCCCTTTGCAGCAGAGGGTAAATCTGGTGCAAAGACAGCATGCGAAACTTTTCCCTGCGAATCCACTTGTTTGCTTGTCGCAAATCCAGAATGGGCCTGAATTCGTTCTTGTCTTTCTTCCTTACCAGGAAGAAGCAAGAGTAAAGGCCCTTTCCCCTTTGAGACAGAGGGACGTCTTCTATCACCCTTTTTCTTAACAGGGTGTTGGCCTCCGCCTGGAGCTCGCGTAGCTGGAACTGCGAGGCAACCGGTGGAATCGCTAGAGGCGGACTGGTGAACCGAAGACTGTATCCATTGCAAACAATATTCAGCACCCACTTGTCTTGAGTACTGTTTCTCCACTCTACCAGGTAATGTTGGATGCTTCCCCCCACCGGAGCGGGTAACGGATGAGGGGGAACAAGCACCTCAGGGCCTAGACCCAGCCGGGCCTTTGGTCGCGGATGAAGACTGCTGACCACCGCGGCCCCTCTGGCGCTTTTGGAACGGGAGTCGTTGGAACTGTTGCTGCTGCGGCTGTTGTTGCTGCCCAGCCTGTCGACCTTGCCCTCTACCTTGCGCCCCGTACCTTCCCTGGAACGAGCGGAAGGTCTTCTTCTGTTCTTTCGGCTTTTCCAACCCGACAGCCGTCAGGGTCTCAGCCTCCACCTTCATGCGGGCCATCTCCTCGTCTGCATGTTTCCCAAACAGGGTCTCGCCTGAAAAGGGTAGATTGGCAACTCTCTGTTGCGCCTCCGGCTTCAAGGACGTCAGGCGCAGCCAGGCGTGGCACCTCAGGTTGACCCCATGACAGTATCCGTGTGCTGCCAGGAGGGAGGAATCCACAGCAGAGCCGATCACTTGGTTGGATACCATGAGTCCTTCGTTCAAGATCTCTTGAAAATCCCCCCTGTTCTCCCGGAGAAGAAGTTCCACGAACCGTGCGAGGGACTCCCATAGGGACCGATCATAACGTCCCAGCAAGGCCGAGGCACTAGCGGCCTTGTCCCACAGACCTTCCTGCCCGCCGAATCCATCCAGCGGCTCTCCTTGTCTGGAGGTACAGTCGATGACGGGGTGGTGGCGTGTTGCTTCCTCGCCGCCGTCACAATCACTGAGTCCGGCGCAGGGTCCAAGCGGAGGAACGCCGGATCTGAGTCAGGAGCCTGATACTTCTTATGCAGCCTGGAAGGGGCTGATTTCTTAACCGCAGGGGTGAGGAAGAGCTTCATGGCAGGTTCCACCAACCCTGGCACCAACCAACCCTGGCAACCAACCAACCCTGGCACCAACGGCAGAGGAGTTGGCCTAACGGCTAGGGCGCTCGACCTCGGACCTGGGGATCTGGGTTCGAGTCTCGGTAACAACGCCTAAAACCTCCTGTGATTCTGGGCAAATCCCCTAATCTCCCCTTGCCTAAAAATGAATGCGTGTCCTCATGTAACGTAACTGGTGCTATGTAAAGCACTCTGATACCTGATTCAGTTTGGGTCTAGTTCGCGCTATATAAAACTCTGCAAAAAAAAAAAATGGGCAAGACAACTGCTTCTTGTGCAGTGTTTTGAAGATGACGGATGTCAGGGGCGTGGGCACCGTGAGTGTGATGCCTAACTTGGCCGCTCCTCACAGTAAAACCTCCTGGAAGGAGATAATGTTGTTGATCGGGGCACCCTCGTCCGAGGGGAGTCCGTCAGGGTCGGCGAGTAGTCCCTGGCACTGGACGAATCCGTGTGGCGGGATCTAGACCTGTCCCTCCTACGGTGCCGTCTGGACATCGTGGACGAGCACACGGCGACTCCTGGACCTATCTCTCCATCTCGAGCGAGACCTCGACCTCCGCGGCCTCGGGCATTCCGCTGGCTGCACAGGAGGGTGCTGTGGAGGCCGAACCGGGAGCCTAGGTTGCGGAAGACCCCTAGGTGGCGGCGGCATATGAGGCAATGAGACCGACCTTGGCGGAGCTGGTGGAGGAGGACGGTGAGGAGGCACCGGAGGTGGTGGAGTAGGAGGTGGAGGCAGTGGAGGAGGAGTCAGATTCTGTGGAGGAGGATCCACAGGCAAAGGAGGAGGTGTAGGTGAACTGGGTTTAGCGGGTGAATAAACCTGAGAGTACTCCGAGCCCGGAGACTGTCCCACTCTCCTTTTCTTCTTCTTCAGACCAGAGGGGGGCGATCTTGAGGCCCTACCCCTCGTAGAAGAGCGACGGCACCGTCGCGACCGTGTACTTGCTGACGCAGAGGACTCCGTCCTGGTCCTAGAGCATCTAGGCTTCCTCCTTGACGCTGAGCGTCTCCTCGACGTCGACAAGCGCCTCCTTGATGTCGACGAACGTCTCATTGAAGTCGAACGTCGTCTCGACGTCGACGAGCGTCTGCTCAGCATCGATGGTCGGCGCCTTGACGTCGACGGTCAGTGCCTCGACGTCGAACGTCTCCTCGACGACGGCGATCTTCTTGGCATCGGCGACTTTCGTCTCGACGCTGATCTTCGTCGTCGACGTCGCTGACTTCCGTATCGACGTCGCCGGTGACCGGCGGTGTGGCCTCGATGGCGAGCGCCGGCGTCTCGACCTCTCTCGACATCGATGATGGCTCGACGACGAATCAGTCCTCGACTTCGACCTCGTCGGACGTCTTGACGTCAGTCCCCTTGACGTCGAATGTCGACGGCGCTTCGATCCAGAGCCCTGGGCAGACGGGGAACAGACTGTGGTCATTCTTTTCGACGCCGACGTCGAGGCTATCGACGTCAACGGAGACCAGTGGCGTTTTCTGGCCTTTTCTTTACTGGGGAGCCCCCCAGAGCCGACGCACGGGCAGAGGAAGGAGCCCCTTCATGCCCAGACCCACCTTGTCCTTGCTGCCTTCTCTGTTCCAAACCTTGGAGCCTGATCTTCTCCCTGTCCTTCAGGGTCCTTTTAGGGAACTGTAGACAGATATCACACTCCTCAGGAACATGAGATTCAGGCAGGCACAGGAAGCAAACCCTATGAGGATCCGATTTTACCTTCTTCCTGGAGCACTCAGGACATTTATCAAATAAGGCAGGCATATTTGATAAAAGAGCAGTCCAAAACACCAGAGAAACTCCAACAAAGATGAGAAGAGGCAAAAACACGTTGAGTGAACACACTAACACTTTAAAAGTGCACAAATAGTAGAAAAATTCCCAAAAAAGGGAGAGCTCAATGCTCCAGGGTCCTGCTAGCAGACGCCGGAAAAAAGAACCGAAAGTGGAGGGAGTTGCTGTGCATTCTGGGATACCAGGAGAGTTCTGGAAAGTTTTCTTAAAGGCACGGCATCCCTTTTTAAGCCTGATAATGGCAGCCTATGGGGGCTTGTCTGTCCTGTGCTTCCTCTCTATCATTCCAAGGATTTGGTGAAGGGGAGGAAGTGATTTCCATGGTGAAATCTGGCAGACAGGTTTAAATGTAATATTGGTGGAATATCATTTGCATTTCTAGTTGAAGTACTGGACAGTGTAGCCTTGTATGTATATGCTGCATTATCTGTATTTAATTCTCTCTTAAGTGTCTATGCACTACTGCAAAGAAGACAGTTTAAGAGATTATTTTTGATTGCTCCGGGGTCCCCGCACATGAGCGGGACTATTCACTAGATTATGACTATACACAGAGATCGCCTACTACAGAAGGTTAATTTCGGGAGGATCATAATTTTTATCAAGTTAACTCGGCCTAGCAGAGTAAGCTGAAGATGTGCCCAGATTTTTAGGAGTCCACTGATCTCTTTTGTTAACTTCTCAAAATTTATTTTTGTTAATTTGGAGATATCTTGTGAGATCAAAATCCCCAAGTATCTCATTACCTCCTTTTTAACACCTTCCCCAACTTCTAGATTCCTGGACATGATTTCGGTCTTACTTCTGTTTATATCTTATCCCGATACTTTCCCAAAATCCATTGTTAGTACATTAATACGACTTAAAGTATTATGCAGATTAGTTGTGATAGGTTTCATTTTCCGATGCCCCGCCCACTTACACTTACGCTTATGAGTTAGCATAATGTGTCTAATAAATGATATATTCATTTATGCATTTACGTTTATATTCTCCATTTCATTATTCATTTATGCGTGTGACATTATTCAGTTTTCTTAGCCTAGCCTGTGTGCCACCATTTTGGAGTGCTTCTCTCTGTGTGCGAGTCGCACTCGCTCACCCCTCCCGTAGGAATAGAAAAAAAACCTAAAAGCAGCAGTTTTTGTTTCTTGGCTAACTGTGATTGAAACTATAGCAAATTCCTAATCTCTGATGTTCCCATGTGCTGGAGACGCTGAGGCCTGGCTCCGCGGCCTTGGGCCGAGATAAGCAATGTTGCCATCGCAGGTGCAGATGCTTCTTGTGTGAGGCCATTGTTCGCTCTTTCAGGGGTCCAATACTTTTCCAGTATGCGCGTGTTTTATCCTACTGTATCCTGTTATAATGTATTGCTGTGATGAGATGAGGCAGTCCTCTCGACGTACTCTTAGGGGTGAGGTCGGACAGGGCCCTCTCATATGGGAGTTTGTGGCCTAATAAAATATCCTGTTTATTCATCTCCACTGTCCGGCTGATTTATTACTCGGTAACTATAGGTGAGTGTGGTAAGTCACTCGGGTGGATTTGAGCTACGCTTATCAGATGGCGCCCGTACAGGGACCCCGCGATAAGGATCTTTCTCACCCGTAAGTGGGTAGCAGAAGACTGGGGACCCTCTGGTCGGCACGGTGGGTCTGGGTACCCATTTTGATGCCGAGCTTGGTTCTCGCAGCGCTGCCCCACCCTGCTGATCGGTAGAGGTCCCGGTTCGTGATCCTGCACCGGGGTCCGGAAGGCGGAACTTTGGAGCTGACCGTGTTGGTCCCAGCAGCCGGCGGTGGAGAACAGTAGAGGTCAGTACCGCGTATAGAAGGTGAGTGGTCCGACTGTTGATTGAGGGAGCTGGGATGCTCCATGAGACCGGTATGTCTCTGAGACCGGTGTGTCTCTGGTGATTGGAGGAGCCGGTGTGCTCCTGGGGCTAGTGTGCTCCGGGGAACTCAGGGTGCGAGTGGTGCCCTGACAGACTTGGTGGAGATTGGGTGGACATTTGTTTTGGTCATCCGACCGGATGGTACTGCGGTCGAGGCGTGGCTCACTGCGGACGGATTCTGGGACTTACCCGAACCCCTAGGGTGTGTGGTTCGTTGGGAACGGGTCCTGGGTCTCACGTGGTGTAGTGCGCAGTGATCTGTAGTGCCGCCCGGGAGGCGGATGTGTTCCCCAATTTCGGAACGGTGTGTGTACTGTTCGGTCTGCGGTAGGGTCCAGGTTCCCCAGGACTTGGTCGACGGGCCTTGTCCCATTTTGGTAACACGTGTTTGGTAGGGATTTGACGCATAAGAAGTGCGAATACGTGTGTGTGTGTGTTTCGTTGTGATTGTGCGATCTGGGAGTTGGTGAGAGGGTGAGTGTAAATTTTGTATTGGTGTGAGATTGAGTGAGTGGAGATGCCGTGTTTCAGTAAGCTGCGGTGTCTCGGGTGCTGCTGTGGCACCTCAGACACTAGATTGGCCGAGAGCCAACTCGCCTCAGTGGAGGGCTCCCCTAATCTCGAGATGTATGTTTAGCATGGACTGACACCGATTTTGTTTAACACTTTGTGGCACAGATATACTAAAGGAAACGTGGATTTGCAGTGGCCTTTGACTGGTTCTTTCGATGTGGCAAAACTAGATTATTTACAAGACAGATTATTCGCTAGGCGCAGTCGCCAGAGTATGTTTGACTCCCTGAGGATGTGGCAAAAGGAAGTAAAGGAGCGACAGCTAAGTGAGGAGAAGGTAGCTTAGAAGAGAGCGGCGCAGACGATGGCGCAGAAGGCGAGAGAACATACTAAGAAAGAGAATGAGAAGCGGATTGAGCGCGCAGACCGACTTTATAGGTTACAAGACAATAAAAGTTATGTAGTAAGAGAGGAAGAACAAGATGAGATGGAGGACATTTTGAATGCTCGCCCCCTCCCCCGTATGCTCCGCAACAGTTGTACCCCGTGTTGACGGGTTCTGCTTCCTCTGCAGTGGTTTCAGTTCCGCAAACGGGTGCCCCTCCCTTGTCTGGCACCCCCACTTCCTCCTCTGTTTCAGCCCCTACTTTGTTGAGAGATGTCGAACAAGCTTTGTCTTCTGTCACTTCTTCATTGACCGCGCCCTTGGTCTCTCTCTCGGCAGCGAGCTCACCTGCCCCCTCTGTGGCCTCTCCTGCACTTCCTACTGTTTCTGCCAGTGCTACCCCTCAAGGTGGGTTGTTGACTCCGCGGCTCGAGGTGCGGGAAGTGGGCTATTTACTCAGGTACGAAAGTTGCTTACACGTTCTACTGTTGGGTTGGATGAGAAAACGATGGTGGCTAATCAGGCTTGTCAGTGGGCTAGGAATAATATTTACTCACTCGAAGACATTTGGTCCACGATGAAAGATTATGAACCCCTGATGCAGCAGCATGCTTTATGGCATATGTCAACGACCCTAATAGCGTTGTGGGAACAGGGCTATGGTGGAGCGGCACCTGTGGTTCTTCATGACATTAAGAACAGAGCCTATAGGGCTAATACTGGAATAAAGGATGTGTTGCAGAGTTTGCGGTCCTTGTTGGAATACAGAAATGAGTTGCCGTCGGCAGGAGAGCCCCATTTTCCTGGGGTGCACCCAATGCGTGAGGTACACCCTATTTTCCATCCTAAAGTGCCTGAAGTGGTGGACCCAGTAACTAATAATGTTACTAGGGCTCGTGTGGATGCTCATTTCCAAGAACAGTGGGTATACACGCCTTGGAAATGGAGCGAGGTTTTAGTATTAAAAGCTCAGTTGCCTGATTCAAGGAAAAATCCGACTGCTTACTACAAAGAGCTGACGGAAGCAGCTTCCTCGACGGTTATAACTTTAGCTGACATAGAATTGTTTTTTGGACTACTGGTTCCGGTGGATGTGTGGAGACAGGTAAAGGGGACGGATCATGCAGAGGAATTGGGCGGTACTTGGGAGGAAATTAAGGACTGGGATAAGGAGCTGAAGCCAGGGGAGAAGCCGAAGGCTGAGATTTTGGCATTACCAGGACGAATTATAAAATATATGCACTCCCTTATTCCTCCAAAGAAAGTGGATTGGGATAAGTTGACTGCATGTAGGCAGAAGAAGGATGAAGCAGTTTCAGATTTTTTCACTCGTTTCGAGGAGGCTTTTATGGACTTCAGTGGCCAGGATCTATCTCAGGATGGAGGCTTGCGACTTTTCGTTAATAGATTCGTAACGAATTTGTTACCGGAAATATCGGCTAGATTACAGGCGTCGGAGAGTACGTGGACGACCTCCGCCCCTTCTGGTATTCTGAGTATGGCTCAGTACTATGAGCATAGAGAGAACGAGAACAAAGACAGACAGGAAAAGAAAGCCAAAGACTTGAAAACAAGGGTGTTGCTGCAGCAGGTGTCGAAGGGTCGGGGACGTGGAGCCCCACCCATGGTAGCGGGTCGAGGTGGAAGTAGTTACGGTAGGGGAGAGAAGAGAGAGCGTTTAGGGCAGAATCAGTGTGCGAACTGTAAAAAGGAGGGGCATTGGTGGAGAGATTGTCCGGTACTCCGGTCCAATGTTGGGTCAGGCAGAGGTAGAGGTCGGGGTGAATTTCATCGGGATGACAGACAGTTTGATGAAGGCAGGAGACCAGGAAGAAATTATTTTGACGGAGAGAAGGATCGACAACACTTCCAAACGGAGGGTGACGCCAGTAGAGACAGACAATACTACAATGACACATATGCTATGGACGACTTGACTGGGTTCTCTCATAACTAGGACAGCGTAGGACAGAGCATGGGACCGGTTTCTATAGATGTTGATCAACAAGGACCCTATGTGACTGCGGATTTGTTGGGGTCTTCTCAGAAATTTTTGGTGGACACGGGTGCTATGAAGAGTTCTGTGGCACGTTCTCAGGTCCCAGGGGCGGCTCTGTCTGGCAAGAATAATATCTCCGTAGGGTTCTCAGGTACTCCGGTGATTAGCCCCATTTCTAAGCCTCTTGCTCTTACGATTGGTCCTTTTACTGTTGACTCTCCCTTCCTTCTGACTTCAAATTGTGGCAAAAATTTGTTGGGTTTAGATTTACTGAAGAGATTAAATGCTACGATTTACTGTTCTCCAGACGGTGTGTATCTCACGTTGGGTCCTACTGTCGCGCACGCGCAGCAGTGTTTTTCGAAAGACGAGCCTGCTGAGTTTGTGGGAGTCCCAGAGACTCTATGGGCCAGTAGTGATACTGATGTGGGAAAAATGGATATAGCTCCGGTGTCCATCAAAGTTAAGGTGGGAGCCCGGCTGCCACGGATACCGCAGTACAAGATATCTCGGGATGGAGAGAAGGCTTTGCTACAGATAATACAGGATTTGATACGATCAGGTGTAGTGGAGGAGACAGACTCTAACAGTTGTAATAGTCCTATTCTCCCGATCCTTAAAAGACACTCAGCCGATGCTAGCGATGGTACACCTGATATCTATCGATTTGTGATTGATTTGCGCCACATTAATAAGGTGGTTGAGCCTCAATATCCGGTGGTCTCTGACTTTACCACGATTTTGACAATGATACCCCCCACGGCCAAATATTTTTCTGTTTTGGACTTTAAAAACTCTTTCTTTAGCATTCCTGTGCATCCTGATAGCCGTTTTCTTTTCGGATTCTCATTGGCTAGCCGGAGTTTCAGATTTTGTAGAATTCCCCAAGGCTATACCGAGAGTCCCAGCATTTATAGCCAGGCTTTGAAGGCTCAATTGGACGACTTAGAGCTCCCCAAGGGCAATGTTCTTTTGCAATATGTAGATGATCTTCTAATAGCATCTGACACCGAGGAAGAGTGTCGAGAAGCCACGGTTAAATTACTGCATCATTTGGCTCGCAAGGGACATAAAGTGTCCCTTCCTAAATTCCAATACTGTCGACAGGAGGTTACCTACCTAGGTCATCTCCTATCGAAGGAGGGGAAGAGGTTGACACCGGAGCGCATCAAGGTGATAACTAACATGGCTGTACCTAACACTCAGCGGGAGGTGCGCGCATTTCTGGGTATAACATCGTATTGTCGCCAGTGGATACCTAATTATGCCTTACTAACCAAACCCCTACTGTATTTGACTACTGAAGAAGTGCGCGAACCCCTACCATGGACTCCGGCATGTCAAGAAGCGTTTGAGTTACTAAAAACTGCTTTGTGTTCTGCGCCTGTTTTGGGAACTCCTGATTACCAGAAGCCTTTTGTGCTTTATGTACATGAGGCGGAAGGTTGCGCGTTGTCTGTCCTAACTCAATGTTTTGGAGGGAAACAGAGACCTTGTGCTTACTTTTCTGCTATGCTTGACAATGTGGCGAGAGCGTTGCCGAGCTGTCTAAGGGCTTCAGCGGCTGCTGCGGTCTCAATAAGACAATCGGCGGGGCTCGTGTTGGGTTCAGAACTCACAGTGATGGTACCGCATGCTGTGGATATTTTACTGAACAGAACGCAGACGCAGCATTTAACAAGTGCTCGTCTTACTGGTTATGAGATGACGTTATTTGCACCCCATGTTACGATTAAAAGATGTGCCACTCTGAACCCGGCCACGTTGATACCTATCCCTTCAGATGAGAAGGAAGATGAAGTCCGTGATTGTTTGTTTCGGACAGAGGAGGAGACAAAGGGAAGGATAGATTTGACAGACACCCCCCTAGATGATCCCGACGGGGAGCTGTATGTTGATGGTTCCTGTTTTAAACTTGCGGATGGTACTTCAACTGCAGCATATGCAGTCACAACATTGAAAACAGTGGTGGAGACTTCTAGGATCCCGTACCACTCAGCCCAAGCTGCAGAAATAATAGCATTGATGCGTGCGTGTGAATTGAGTGAAGGACTGGACGTGAATATTTACACTGACAGCCAATACGCCTTTGGCGTGGCTCATAGTTACGGGCGACTGTGGGCGGAGAGGGGATTTTTGACATCACACGGACAAAGGATTCAGAATGGTCCATTGATATTACGACTATTGACAGCATTGACGCTTCCTAGACGACTGGCAGTGATCAAATGTAGTGCACACAAAGTGGTGGTGGATGATGTAGGGTGGAGGAATGCATTTGCAGATCAGACAGCTAAGGAGACGGCTAGGATGAAACTCCCACGAATGTTTGTGGCAGGACCAGCTAGGTGGGTACCGGATGTTAATATGTTTGCGAATACTGTACAAAGTGTGCGGAACATAAAGGAAAAAGCAACTGACGACGAGTTGAGGACATGGAAGAATGGTGGGGGGCGGTTGGACTCGGATGAGTGCTGGACGGATGTGACAGACAAAAGACGATGGTTACTCCCGGATGCGTATGTCCTCCCAGTGGTAACAATGGCTCATGGGCCAGCTCACATTAGTGCAAGGGGGATATGTAAATTGTTAGATCCAGTGTGGAGCAATAGGAACATTTCCAAGGTAGCAACCCATTTGGTGCAACAGTGCATGGTTTGTTTAAGACATAATTCGGGAAAGGGAACACCTGTTCCAGTTGGTAACTTTGCCTCTCCTTCTTTCCCTTTTGAAGTGATTCAGATGGATGATATTGAAATGGAGAGGGTCAATAATCTCAAATATGTCCTAGTGGTGGTATGCTCCTTTAGCAGGTGGGTGGAGGCTTTCCCAACTAAGGATTGTACGGCTATCTCAACAGCTAAGATGTTAATCAAGGAGTATTTTTCCCGGTATGGCTTGCCCCGGGTGATCTGGAGTGATAACGGCACATCTTTTAATGCTGAATTGATAAAACAGATATGTAAGGGGCTGCAGATCTCTCAAATGTTCCATGCAGCACAGCACCCCCAGGCTGCGGGTTTGGTAGAGAGGTTCAATGGGACACTCAAACTGAAAATGGCCAAGATACAAGAGAGTACAGGGTTGCGTTGGCCAGATGCACTTCCCCTAGCATTGCTTTCCACTAGAGTGACAGTCAACTCCAAGACAGGTGTCTCACCCCACGAGGTTATTTTTGGCCGCCCCGCCAACGTGTGGGGTGTCCCTAGACCAAAATGTTTCTCCAAAATTGAATATCCTTTGTTGATAGATTACCTGTATGCTTTGACTAAAGATCTCCGTTCTATTCATCAGCAGGTAGCAGACACCCTGAAACCGCTGCCGGAGGGGCCAGGCCACGCCATACAACCCAGGGACAGGGTTGTCGTGAAGAAGTACCAGAGGAAGTCATGTTTGGAACCCAGGTGGTCAGAGCCGAGGCAGGTGCTTCTGACCACCCGCACCGCACTTAGGATCCAGGGTCGAAAAGCATGGACGCATGCCTCGCATGCCAAACACGTCCCCTTACCGCTGCCATATGATGAATGGGTGGGAGACGGCGTCGCTGATCAAGAGTGCGAGGCGGTTCCTTGGTACATACCCTTCTCGGATGCTTCATTGAGGGGTGAGGAGCCGGATCAAAGAGCAAAGAGGCCAGTTCTGATTGCAAGTGGTGAGGCCTCTTCTGATCACAGTGAGCAAACATCAGAGGATACGTCTTCTGCCACTGAGCCCCCCATTCTGTTCACAGATCCAGAGGTGCGAGGGAGCACTCGTTATAATCTGCGGCACAGAAAGGAGAAGAAAAAGTACTGAGCACTGGAAGAAGGGCTGAGATAGGGATTAGATGAGGACTGTGTTGCAGAATAGTTAAGTGCTAGGGATGGACTGCTTGTAAGAGCCCTGGTGCACTGTCGAGACATTGTCGAATGGGACACTAGGATTGCGCCTGGGCCCAGATTCAGTGCTCCTGAGTTGCAAAGGCTGTGTGACTCCGTCGTGGGATTAGGGAACGAACAATAGAAGCCTGCCTGTGAGGCTTTAACGGACACAGGGAGAAGATCCCTTTTGAGGGTGAAGAACCCCTCTGGCCGGCTTCAGAGTGACTGGAACTATTTGAGTACCTTTTAGTTTAGTTTTGGACTTTTAGTTAGGGAAATATGTATCCCTTTGGTCGTCCCATCCCTGAGGAGGAGCAACCCTTTGCAGCTCCTCGTAGACCAGAACCAGATTCTCCATGGCTTGCTCTATCACGGAAAGGGAAAGTGGTGGTCATAGTGATATTGATAATTGTATTTCTGATAATTCTTGGAATCGTGTTTTTTCTCGATGAAGCTTACCCTGTCCATAAGTTCATTCCTACCCCTTCCGCCTTGCCCAAACATAATATGGTTACTGTTGATTATGGTGAACAATGCATGCGGAAGGGCTATCGAGATAATGTTTTTATTAAGACTCTACATCATGCCCATGCCGTGTATAATGTGACAGATTGTTGGGTCTGTGGGTTGCTCCCCTCTGCTGCATATAAAAAGGATAGATTGCTGGCACTTCCTTTAACACCTGTGAATAGTTGTGTGGGTTGGTACACTTTAATTGGCATGGTGAAATTCTTTCAGCAGCCTGATTTCTTGGACCCCCGATTACCTGGTACAGGATCGACGTTAACAATGCGAGTACGCCCTATGCCCACCTCTTCCCTTGGACGGTTGTTTACTGACGGACGTTTTGATCAGACATTTCTGGAAACATGCTCGAGGAAGGTAGAACGATTTGTGACACCCAACGACACTGACAAAGTGAGGGAGAGTTTTCTACAGTTGAACTCTTCCCTAGCCTATAGACATGCTCCTTCGACAAATAGTAGTGGTCGTTCTTTGGTACCCCTGGCAGTTGTTGGGCCTTCACCCTTTTAATGTATCTTAGGGAGAGGTCCTATTAAGGTGGGGGACAGCTCCTGCAATGTGACTGCTTCGATTCGTCTGCCCCTTAGTCCTTCTTTAATTACTCCCCCGAATATTTATTTTGTATGCGGGGGCAATGGATACTTGTGGTTGCCTGAGGGTTGGGGTGTGGGCTGTTATCTGGCCTATTTACTTCCCCCTGTTTATGTAGCACCCTCAGATTATCATAAAACCCATCGGCGGTTTGCTATAATGCCTGGACAGCGTAAAAGGAGGGCGCTCCAAGTTAAGGATGTAGATCAGACTGACACTTCTTTGCAGCAATGGACGGAATTCTCTAAGGGTTTACTGCCGTTCTGGGGTCCTATCTTTAACAGTAGAGCTATTCGGAGACTGTCAAGGGTGATGGAAAAGGTAGTGAATACAGAGGCAGATATTGCGACCAATATGTCTATTGAGATGCAGGCTATGAGATTATTTACGATCCAGAATAGGATGGTGCTCGACGTCATCCTTGCAGATAGGGGTGGAGCCGGCCGCGTCATCGGGACATCTTGTTGTGTATATATTCCTGACTCGGCCCCGACTGTTAACTTAGCAGTACAGAAACTCCATAGATTAGCGGCTGAACTTCATCAGGATACTGGTACTTGGTCACTAAAGACATGGTTGTGGAGTGTTTTCTCCTCATGGGGCTGGAAGATTTTGATGGGTGTTGTGGGGGTTGTGGGTATCTTGCTGACCTGTTGCTTATGTGTTTATTGCCTTCCCCCTTGTTGCTCCATGTGCGCCAGTAATTTACGAGTTTCTCAGAGACTGACACGCCAATATCCTGTTTCCAATGATGTAGAGCTTCATGATATCCATCGGTTGATGCTTATTGATGATGATATTTTCGATTGATATGTTGCCCCATCCCTAGAATTTTGTGTAAAGGCCCTACCTTTTAGCTAATAAAGGCTGCACTCATGTTAGCCACATTCTGCTAAAAGGAGGGTCTGATAGGTTTCATTTTCCGATGCCCCGCCCACTTCCACTTACGCTTATGAGTTGGCATAATGTGTCTAACCAATGATATATTCATTTATGCATTTACGTTTATATTCTACATTTCATTATTCATTTATGCGTGTAACATTATTCCGTTTTCTTAGCCTAGCCTGTGTGCCACCATTTTGGAGTGCTTCTCTCTGTGTGCGAGTCGCACTCGCTCACCCCTCCCGTAGGAATAGAAAAAAAACCTGAACGCAGCAGTTTTTGTTTCTTGGCTAACTGTGATCAAAACTATAGCAAATTCCTAATCTGTGATGTTCCCATGTGCTGGAGACGCTGAGGCCTGGCTCCGCGGCCTTGGGCCGAGATAAGCAATGTTGCCATCGCAGGAGCAGATGCTTCTTGTGTGAGGCCATTGTTTGCTCTTTCAGGGGTCCAGTACTTTTCCAGTATGGGCGTGTTTTATCCTACTGTATCCTGTTATAATGTATTGCTGTGATGAGATGAGGCAGTCCTCTCGACGCACTCTTAGGGGTGAGGTCGGACAGGGCCCTCTCATATGGGAGTTTGTGGCCTAATAAAATATCCTGTTTATTCATCTCCACTGTCCGGCTGATTTATTACTCGGTAACTATAGGTGAGTGTGGTAAGTCACTCGGGTGGATTTGAGCTACGCTTATCAGATGGCGCCCGTACAGGGACCCCGCGATAAGGATCTTTCTCACCCGTAAGTGGGTAGCAGAAGACTGGGGACCCTCTGGTCGGCACGGTGGGTCTGGGTACCCATTTTGATGCCGAGCTTGGTTCTCGCAGCGCTGCCCCACCCTGCTGATCGGTAGAGGTCCCGGTTCGTGATCCTGCACCGGGGTCCGGAAGGCGGAACTTTGGAGCTGACCGTGTTGGTCCCAGCAGCCGGCGGTGGAGAACAGTAGAGGTCAGTACCGCGTATAGAAGGTGAGTGGTCCGACTGTTGATTGAGGGAGCTGGGATGCTCCATGAGACCGGTATGTCTCTGAGACCGGTGTGTCTCTGGTGATTGGAGGAGCCGGTGTGCTCCTGGGGCTAGTGTGCTCCGGGGAACTCAGGGTGCGAGTGGTGCCCTGACAGACTTGGTGGAGATTGGGTGGACATTTGTTTTGGTCATCCGACCGGATGGTACTGCGGTCGAGGCGTGGCTCACTGCGGACGGATTCTGGGATTGGGGCTGATTTATTACTCGGTAACTATAGGTGAGTGTGGTAAGTCACTCGGGTGGATTTGAGCCACGCTTATCAGTTCTATAGATGAGAATGTCATCTGCATAGAGGCCCAATTTCTTATTCCAACCTGGAATTGGAAAGGTATAATCTCAGAATCTTCCCTGAGTCTTCTAGCCAAAGGCTCTATATACAAATTGAACAAGAGTGGCAACAAGGGACACCTCTGCGTCGTGCCTCTACTGATAAAAACAGGGACCTTCAGGGAGCCATTAATCAGTAATCTAGCTTTTGGCAACCTGTATATGGCCTAGTGCAAAAGAAGGGGGTCCCTGCCTAAAAGGATAAATCCTGGTAAGGAAACAACTTTTTAGAAAAACAAAAACTCAGCACCGGGTTTTGTGCATAATTCTAATCATCAACTAGACGTTAAACAATTGTATAATTTGTACCACATGATAACATGATTACACTTTCTTTTTTTATTGCATTATTGTTTTTTGTTTTTTCATGAATTCATTCTTTTTTCCTCTGTAAATATCAAATACATAAACTTATATACAATTATTATATTAAACATACATAGGATACAAAAACCAGCATAATACAGATTTCCTTAGATTACAATACAATAGTCCATGATTGTATACAGAACCAAAATTCCATGTATATGGCCTCCAGTATTCTGCAGAAGTTTCGACCAAGGTTTACGGATCTTGCCACTGACTGTAGAAAGACCCAGTTAACTCGGTCGAAAGCTTTAGTGGCATCTAAAGCTATTACCGCAAGTGGAAGCTCATCGGTGGACGCCAGGTCTATCGAGCCTATTAATGAGTAAGTTAGCTCCTTTTTTTGGACCCATTTCACGGCGAAGCAACTAAATAAAATGTATCGGGAACTCCAAGAGTGTGGGATGGAACAATCTGATTTACGGCCATCTTGCACCACGGTCCAAGTAGCTGACATCAGCAATATGCTAAATTATATATGTTTTTAAACAATAACACGACATGAAATGAAGAACGAAAGACGCAGTATATTTAGTTTCGACACGTCATCTGTGTATATTGTTAGCTAGCTTTGACGTGGGAAAATGCATGTAGAGGTGTGTTGTGTCACAAGATTCCATGTGTCCATCACCCCCGGCCTCTCCGAAGGACCCGACTTTAAGAGGTGGGTGCAAGGGAGGGGGGGCATTTTTATATAGCGCTACTGGACCCGAAAGTATCAGAGCGCTTTGCATGAGCACCAGTTTTCTTACAAACTGACACGTTCATTTTGCGAGGCACGGGGAAATTACGTGATTTGCCCGCAATCACAGAATGTTGAGCGTTCCTGCCGAGACTCCAACCCAGTCCCGCAGCTTCGAAGTCGATCGCTCTAGCCGTTAGGCCACATGCTAGTACATAGTATGTGTGTCTGCTGAACAGACTTTGAGGCAAGCCTGATATGCTGGGAGGAAGGTGGGACTGGGAGAGGCTCAGCTGACAGCTACTGAGGTCAGGACAGGTCAGTGCTACTAAGACGCGTGCTGGGTTGGGGCAGAGGCAGCCTCTCTGAAAGGCTGCAGCAGAGATAGCTGCGATGTGGAAACTAGTTGGTGTTTCTGAAGGTTGATAGAGCTGGGGCAGGGTCAGCCTCTGAGACTTCAAGACAGGCCTGCATCCTCTGAAACGCAGGTAAGGCTGGGGCGGAAGGAGTAATACCCCGTTCACGTCTGACGTGTGAGTGGCTCCCCTGAGTGCTACTGGTCTTCCAGGGTCCCTGCCTTCAAGAGAGACCCTCCCCGTTGTAGTGACCTGACAGATGGGCGACTGGACAGGAGGGGACACTAGGACCCTGTGGGTCATGAGGGAGGTGACCAGGTCACCGGACACCACATCCTGTTAGGGAACAGGAAGGACACACACACACCAGAGGACTGACCAAGGGGACAGGACGTGCTGAGGCTTGCTGCTGCAAATGTAATAAAGAAGATTGCGTGTACTCACCTGTGTCCTGTGTGTGATGTATCGGCAGCCCGGCTACCAGGACATGACAACTGGCGACGAGGGGAAACGAGCCGACGCGCAGATCGACGTGTAGATCGACGCGTGGATCGACGTTCGCATGCTGACCCTGCCATCAGGAGTAACCAGGTGCCCACCCTGGATAAGCTGCCATAAGAAGGAACGAGGAGAGAAGCGATATCGGAGCCCACCCGACCGCCTCTGAAGCAAGCAAAGAAACATCTGCGGTAAGCGCGAAGCTTCGAAATTAGACGCGCGAGCTCTCGCGAGAGGCTGAGAGTCTCGGCGGCCATTTTAGATCCAGGCGGCTGGACCAATAGGAGGTGAGAGCGTGGTGGGCGGCCATTTTAAAGGCAGGCGAGAGCGAGATTTCGAGCGCGAAATCTCGCGAGAAGAGCGGCGGCCATTTTAAAGAGGACATCAAAAGAGAAGGGCATTGGAAACGACAGAGCAGCCATAACAGGGTCAGGCAAAAGAAGAAAAAGAAGTAAAGGTGCTAAAAGACTGAAATAAGAGCAAGAGAAGCGAAATAAAGGTTCAGAGAAAAGCCAAAAAGTGCCAACTTAAGCACAAATGGAGCCATAAAGCACAGGCAAAGGCAAAGGCAAAAAAAAAAAAAAGGGGAAACAACAAAGAGAAAAAGGTCAGAAGAGTGCCAGGAAGAGCACAGGAAGCAACAAAAGAGTGCCAGGAGGAGCACCTAGAATAGAAGAGTGCCAGGAAGAGCACAAGAAACAATAAAAGAGTGCCTGGAAGAGCACGGAGAACAGAAGAGTTCCAGGAAGAGCACGGGAAACAACAAAAGAGTGCCAGGAAGAGCACGGAGAACAGAAGAGTGCCAGGAAGAGCACGGGAAACAATAAAAGAGTGCCTGGAAGAGCACGGAGAACAGAAGAGTGCCAGGAAGAGCACGGGAAACAACAAAAGAGTGCCAGGAAGAGCACCTAGAACAGAAGAGTGCCAGGAAGAGCACGAGAAACAACAAAAGAGTGCCTGGAAGAGCACCTAGAACAGAAGAGTGCCAGGAAGAGCACGAGAAACAACAAAAGAGTGCCTGGAAAAGCACGGAGAACAGAAGAGTGCCGGGAAGAGCACACAAAAGAGTGCCAGGAAGAGCACAGAGAAAAAAAAGAGATAGCACAGGAAACAAACAAAGAGTGCCAAGAAGAACACAGAGAACAAAAGAGTGCCAGGAAGAGCACAGGAAAAAACAAAAGAGTGCCAGGAAGAGCACATAGAATAGAAGAGATGGCAGAAACTAAACCAGAAAGACAAAGTGCACAATACAGAAGACCGCCACCGTTCAAGTTGTCTGCGCCACAAATAGGAATTAAAGAACCAACGTCACTAGAGAAGATCCCGTCGCTAGCAAGAGCGGAGGCAAGAGCGACAGCACACGCTAAGGAAATGGAGCGAGGAGAAGACAAACTAATGGAACAAGATCGTGCGGGCAGGTGGAAAAAAGACCGGAATAAACAGGCCACGTGGAAACACCATGAAGGAACATTTTGTCGAGACCCATGCCTAACATTTGGCCAGACATGCAAGAAATGGAACGGGGGAACTGAATATGCCAGTGCACGCCGAGGGGTGCAGCTCAGGAACAACAGAGGAAGACTATGGCGATCGCAAGTGTCAACAAATAGACATGTTGAAACAGGAACAAGGAGCTCATCACTAGAATCGGAAGAAGAAGAAGAAGAAAGGACTGAACGACTGTATCTCATGACGGATGTTACCACAGAGTCAACGGATGAAGGTGAAAAAGGAAAAAGAGGGTGCCTGGTGGACAAAAGCAAAATGAAAAAGACAGAGCACGTGACTATAGGAGTAGGATCACACAAAACAAAGTTTGTTTTGGACAGCGGTGAAACACATAACATCATGTGCATATCGGAATATGAAGAGATGAAGGGAAAGCAGACGTCGAGACTGTCCCGAGTTGAGGTTCTCACTTGGGGGTCATGGAAACAAGTGACAAACATGGGGAAATTAACAGAAGAGCCGACACACGAAGACCAAAAGATCAAAGAGGACATTCATGTGCTGAAGGGCGACATCGCGGCGCCATGTTTGCTGAGCATCATCACAGCTCAAACAATGGGTCCCATGGCCATGCCAGAGAAAAGAAGCATCATTAAAGAATACCCCAAGCAGCACACTGAACTGACTGTAAATGCCAGCCCAGTGGGACCGGGAGCAATATTGGCACAACACAAACCAGGAAAAGATTCCCCAAGACACATGGTGGCATATGGGAGCAAGAAGTAGAAGAAGGATACTGCCAGCCGAGATACTCCCAGCCGAAAAAAGAGAGCTTAGCGGCATGGTGGGCGTGTGAACGCTACCACATGGTCATCCACAGAAAGCTGTTCACAATTATAACAGATCACCAAGCACTGATGACAACATACGGACACCCAAACGGAAAGAGACCGCCCAGGATAGAGAAGTGGGGGACAAGGCTGATGGATTATAACTTCAAAATGATACGCAAGCCGGGGAAGGAACACAACACAGCAGATGATATGTCAAAGCGAACACTACCACAAGTGTCCCAAGCGACAACAATGGCGGAGGAACATCTAAACTTTGCACTGAAGCATAACACACCGGCAACAATAACAATAAAGGAACTAGAACAAGAGACCAAACAAGACATCACCATGCAGACCATAATGAAGGTGACCAAACAGCAAAGGTGGAAGCACGACAACAACAACAGCAGCTGGGGGGGAAAAGTATTGAAGGAAGAGCTGCTGTTGGCGTTCAAAAAGATCAGCGAAGAACTATCAGAAAGCGAGAACGGAATAGTGATGAGAGGCACCCGGATAGTAATACCACGGACGCTGAGAAGAAGGACAGCAGAATTGGCGCATGAGTCACATAGAGGGACTGTGGCAACAAAACAAATGGTGCGGGAAAAAGTATGGTTCCTGGGACTTGACAACATGGGAGAAGAAAGTGTGATGTACTGTCACATCTGCCACGGGGCCCACATCAAAGCAGGAGCCACTGCAAATGTCCGCATTTCCAAAAGCAGCATGGACAGAGCTGGCAGCTGATTTCTACGGGCATTTGAAAGCAGGAAATTACCTACTGGTAGTAATAGATGAATTATCCAGATTACCCATAGTGAGACAAGTGGCATCAATATCAGCTAACGCAACTTTGCCAGCTCTGGATGACATATTGGCAGCATGGGTGTCACCGCAGACACAACAAACAGACAAAGGAACACCACACTCTAGTGACGAATGCAAAAGGTTCGTGGACTACCTTGGGATCAACGATCGACGAATAGCGTCTCTGTGGCTGCAAGCAAACAGAATGGCCAAACGATCAATGGGAACGATCAAAAAGGCAATACAGAGCAACAAGCTAACACAGATCTCAATTGGACAAGCACTATGTCAGGTGCTGAGAGACCGTCGAAACACCGCTCACAGCCCCACAAGAAGGTGCCCTGCGGAGCTGGTGTTGGGGCGATCAAGTAGAACGAGGTTGCCCCAAGTGAAAGAAGTGGAAAGGGTAGAACAAAAAGACATAGCTGAAAGAGACAAAGAAGCGAAAGCAAGAATGAAGGCGTATGCTGATCGGAAGAGACCTGCAACAGATGCGAAAGCGAAAGAAGGAGACACTGCGCTAGTCCCACAAAGACAACAACGGAAGTCAGACAGCACTTTCGCAAAAGACCCACTGACGGTAACGGAAGTGAAAGGGCAAATGATAACGGTGTCAGCAGGACAATACCACATCACCAAGAATGGGTCATACTATAGAGAATTGAAGACAAAAGAAGAGGAGCGGCCGAACAATGGATTGAAGAAAGACGCCAAAGGGGAAACAGCACAAGAGGATTTAATAGAACAAAGACCAAAAAGAGAAGGCAAGAAGCCCAAGAGACTGATTGAGGAGATGCAAGGAAACGGAGACCTGTGGACACACTTTTTCCGTATATCAATGTCTATCTCTCTCTCTCTCTCTCTCTCTCTCTCTCCATACCTCTCCAGTAGCATCAGCAAATACTGTCAACATAAAAGGGGGTGGCAATGTCTAGTGGAATGTACCAAAGATTTGTTGTATGTGCCAAAGTTTTGTTTGCGACAAGGGGGGAGGTGTAGTGACCTGACAGATGGGCGACTGGACAGGAGGGGACACAAGGACCCTGTGGGTCATGAGGGAGGTGACCAGGTCACCGGACACCACATCCTGTTAGGGAACAGGAAGGACACACACACCAGAGGACTGACCAAGGGGACAGGACGTGCTGAGGCTTGCTGCTGCAAATGTAATAAAGAAGATTGCGTGTACTCACCTGTGTCCTGTGTGTGATGTATCGGCAGCCCGGCTACCAGGACATGACACCCGTTTCCCTAGAAGCCCAGCCCGGTGAGACCTGAGAAGTATCTACCGAAATGTTCTCACATGACATGGGGCTGTTGTTTCCATCACCGTCACTGATGGGAAGATAGCTCTATGGGTTAATGCACTCAAGACCGAGACCCTATGGACATTGTGCATTACATGTTAAAAAAAATTATTGTAGTGTTTGGATAGTTCAGAAATTGGGCGCTGCACAAAACAAGTTATTAATTTAAAAGATGTATTTATTACATTCAATCTCAACCATTCATTTGCGCCCATCATTTTTTCCAACCTATTTTTTCCGCCTCACGCTCTCCCTTTCCTCAAGTCAAAAAAAAAAAAAAAAAAAAAAAAATTTGTATAGCGCACTACATACCCAGAGGGTTTCAAGGCGCTTAGGAAGGGGAGGAGGATTATTTGTCAAATATCCACGTTTTAAGCTGCTTTCTGAACGCTAGGTGGTTCTGGGTGAGGCGAAGGTAAGCGGGGAGTGAGTTCCATGTTTTAGCAGCCAGGTATGAAAAGGATCTGCCTCCCATGGTGGTCTTGTTGATGCGAGGTACAGTGGCGAAGGCTTGGCTGGAAGAGCGTAGTTGTCGGGAGGGGGTGTAGAAGGACAGTCGAGAGTTGAGGCAATCTGGTCCGATGTCGTAGAGTGATTTGTGTGCGTGGGTAAGCAGTCGGAAAGTGATCCTCTTATTGACGGGTAGCCAGTGGAGGTCTTTAAGGTGACCGGAGATGTGTTCGTTGCGTGGGATGTCTAATATGAGCCTGGCTGAGGCGTTTTGGATTCGTTGGAGTTTCTTCTGGAGTTTAGCGGTGGTACCTGCGTAGAGGGTGTTTCCGTAGTCCAATCGGCTCGTGACCAGAGCGTGGGTGACTGTTTTCCTTGTTTCGGAGGGGATCCAGCGAAATGTTTTTCTGAGCATGCGAAGAATGTTGAAGCAGGAAGAGGATACGGCGTTGACTTGTCTGTTCATTGAGAGTGAAGAGTCCAGGATGACGCCAAGGTTCCGTGCGTGGTCTGTCGGAATGGGTGCTTTTCCGAGGGCTTCCGGCCACCAGGAGTCGTCCCAAGCAGAGGGGGATGTGCCTAAGATGAGGACTTCTGTTTTATCTGAGTTCAGTTTCAGACGGCTTTGTTTCATCCATTCAGCGACTTCTTTCATTCCTTCGTGTAGGTTAGTTTTGGCGGTGCTAGGGTCCTTGGTGAGAGAAAGGATCAGTTGAGTGTCGTCCGCGTAAGAGATGATGTTGAGGTTGTGTTGGCGGGCGATGGCCGCGAGGGGGCTCATGTATACGTTGAAGAGGGTGGGGCTGAGTGATGATCCTTGGGGCACGCCGCAGATGACTTCAGAGGCCTCGGACTTGAATGGAGGAAGGCGGACTCTCTGGGTTCTTCCGGTGAGGAATGAGGTGATCCATTCAAGTGCTTTTCCTTGGATTCCGATGTTATTGAGGCGTTGTAGAAGGGTGCTGTGGCAGACTGTGTCGAATGCTGCAGAGAGGTCGAGGAGGATGAGGGCGACTGTGTCTCCATTGTCCAGTAGAGTTCGAATGTCGTCTGTTGCTGCGATGAGGGCGGTTTCAGTGCTGTGTTTAGCTCGGAAGCCAGATTGTGAGGGGTCGAGTGATTTGTTGGCTTCGAGGAAGGCGGCGAGCTGGTTGTTGACGGCTTTCTCGATGACTTTGGCCGGGAATGGGAGAAGCGAGATGGGGCGGTAATTTTTGAGTTCGGTGGGGTCCGCTGTGGGTTTTTTCAGAAGGGCGGTGAGTTCAGCGTGTTTCCAGTCTTCTGGGAAGGTCGCGGATATCAAGGAGCAGTTGATGACGTCTCGGAGGTGCGGTGCTATGATGGAGTCTGCTTTGTTGAAGATGTGGTGAGGGCATGGGTCTGTGGGGGATCCAGAGTGAATGGAATTCATCAGGCGGATGGTTTCCTCGGTGGAGATTGGGTTCCAGGCGTTAAGGGTGTTTACGGGGGGAAGATGGTCAACAGATGGTGGGGTGGGTTGGTTTCCGGGTTGGTTGTCAAAGCTGTTGTGGATGTCTGCGATCTTGTTGTGGAAGAAGGAGGCTAGGGAGTCGCAGAGGGTTTGAGAGGGGGTGATGTCGTTGGAGTTGGCCGATGGGTTGGAAAATTCCTTGACGATGTTGAAAAGTTCCTTGCTGTTGTGGGCGTTGTTGTCAAGTCGATCCTTGAATGCTGTTTTCTTGGCTTTTCGGATCAGTTGGTGGTGAGTGCGGGTGGCGCTTTTGAAGGCGTCCTTGGTGCTGGTGGATGGGTCTTTTTTCCAGGCTTTTTCAAGGGAGCGGCAGAGTTTCTTGGATTTCTTAAGATCATCGTTGAACCATGAGGCCTTCTTGCTGCCAGGTTTGCTTTGACGTTTTTTCAGTGGTGCTAAGGTGTCAGCGGTGTTGGATAGCCATAGGGTGAGGTTGGCTGCGGCTTCGTTGGCGTTAGAAGAGAGGGCTGGGGAGTTTCGAAGGAGCGATGCGGAGATTTGGTCCGTGGTGATTTTCTTCCAGTTTCTTTGCAGGGTAGGTTGGGGGTGGTTGATGGGTTTTGGCTTGTTGTAGGTGAAGTGAACGCAGCTGTGGTCGGTCCATAGGAGGTCCGTAGTGTGGCTGAAGGAGACATGATTGCTGGAAGTGAAGATGGGGTCGAGTGTGTGACCTGCGATGTGGGTTGGGGAAGTGACTAGTTGTTTAAGTCCAAGGTTGGCGAGGTTGTCCACGAGGGTGGCGGTGTTGTGGTCGTTTATCTTTTCAAGATGAAAGTTGAAGTCTCCTAGAAGAATATAGTCTTTGGAGGGGAGCGCGTGTGGAGAGATGAAGTCCGTGATGTCTTCACTGAATTTTGCGCGGGGTCCTGGTGGTCTGTAGAGGAGAGTGCCTCTGAGAGTGGTTTTGGGGTCGGTGTGGATCTGGAAGTGAAGGTGTTCGGAGTTGGCGAGGTTGGTGTCAGAGCTTGTTGAGATGCGGATAGATTTCTTATGGACGATAGCGATTCCTCCTCCTGTGTGGCTGGTACGGTCTTTGTGAGTGATCTTATAGTCTTCAGGGATGGCAATGGTGATGTCTGGTGTGGAGGAAGCGTTCATCCATGTTTCCGTTAGGAAGGCGACGTCTGGAGAGAAGGTGTCTAGAAGGTTCCATAGGTCAATGGCGTGTCTGTGGACCGAGCGGGTGTTGAGAAGGATGCATTGTAGGTGGTTGGGGTTGGGAATCTGTGGAGTAGTCGTATCGGAGATGTTGTCGGTGCCGCTGAATTTGCAGGAGTAGCAGGAGAAAGGTCCATGGGTGTGTCCAGGAGCGGCTTGGACGCAGTTGGGGGCGCGACCGGGGTTAAGGGCTAGGAGGGAGGCGGCATCATAGGTAACGCGGGGGGGCTGGGCTGCGCGAGGGGCAGGGGGTCTGGCGCTGGGCGCGGTCCAGGCGTAGACGGGCTTACCTTTGGCGCACCTTCGGCGTGGCCGAAGCGCGTGGACGCTGCGCGTGGGGGCATTGGCCATAAATGGATGGTGGAGGGGGCGGAGCGTGGGAGGGGCAGCAGCTGGGAGGCGGTAGCAGGGAGGAGGGGCGGGCCAGGGGACACACAACAAGATGGAGGGTCACAGGGCACCGGGGGCTAAAGGCTAAATTTATTAAACCAACACAGCGCGAGGCTGAAATAAATAAATGAACACACCGCAAGGCGGAATTAATTAAATAAATGCAGCGCGAGGCTGAAAGAAAATAAATAAACACACCGCAAGGCTGAAATAATTAAATAAATGCAGCGCGAGGCGGAATGAAAGTAAATAAACACACCGCAAGGCTGAAATAATTAAATAAATGCAGCGCGAGGCGGAATGAAAGTAAATAAACACACCGCAAGGCTGAAATAATTAAATAAATGCAGTTACAGTTCTGTAGTCTCGGCCAGATCGTCAACAGGAGCTGGGATCAGGGAGCATGGGGGGAGCGACCGTGCTGGAGGAGGTCCAGGTGAAGGGTGTTCCTCCCCCTTCTCTCTCTTCGCCTCTTGTTCCCCGTCTCTTTCTCTGCCCTTCTTTCTGCATCTTTCGCTCTGTTTGTTTTTTTCTCTCTCTCCATGTATATACTAATTTCACAATTACGCCTCTCTGCCTTGGAGCCCCGGCACCCTCTGTCCACACCCCCGCGCCCTCGGCTCCGAGCAGGAAGTGTGGATGTTGGGGTCCCTCGTGAAATCTGGGATCAGCTGTCAAAGCCGTTCCCGGGCCCGAGAGCCCTTTCGGTCAGGTTTTATGTAGCTCATCCTACGGACAGCGGATTTGGGACAGTTCATGGCCGGGCCTCGCTGCCCCAGCTGCCCCTTCCGGGGGAGTCGGGACACGTGTGTATTTCCAGTTTTTATTAACATTTTCCTGGTTTTCACTGACAGCCTTGGTCTGCCTGCAATGGGCAATGCAACTGCTTGATTCTTATTAATAGCCAAATGTGTAGTTTGTGCCACAAACTGCACTTTCTCTTCTTGCTTACAGAAAACATATTTTATACCCAATTCGGCACTTCTTGGATCAGGAGGAGGGGAGGTTGAGCTTGTGATGTGCCGGTTGTTCGCGGATCTGTGGGAGCAGGCGCTCCACCCACTGAGCTACCTTCCCCACTCGTGCAGCTCCAGGCCGAGGAATTCTGGCCGGCCCCGCAAGGGATTGTCATCTATGTGCTCCTATCAGGCCCTCCTCTCGGATCCTGTGTCAAGTTACGGTGTGGTATTTTGGCAGATTCTAGAGCCTTCCTCTGGAATCTTGCGCCCTGTTCTGGAGTTGATCACTGTTATACGTGTGCCCCTCCGGAGATGTGTCCTGTTCTGTAGGCTCCCTCTGTTTCCTTGTGACCCCTTCTGGTGTTTATATCTGGAGTGCTGTGTTCTGTTCTGGACGCCACCACGGTTATCGTGTGTCCCTTTCTGGTGGTCACAGCTGGAATACTGTGTCTGTCTAGTTCTAGAGCCTATGCATGTTACAGCCAGCCCCTTTCAGGTGCCTATGTCTGGAATATGGTGTCCAGATCTGTAGACTATCTCTGTTACAATGAGACCCCCTGCTGGTGTTATATCTGGAGTACTGTGTCCAGTTCTGCATGCTATTGCTTTGATACTAGCTCCCTATGAGGTGGCCACATTGGTTATATTGTTTCCAGTTCTAGAGTATTTATCTATATTTTCCTGTGTCCTATTTCGGCGGTTTTATCTGAAGTGTAATGTTCACTTTTGGCGGTTCTATCTACAGCACTGTGATCTGCCATGGGAAACTTTTCTGAAGTTTTGTCCAGTCCTGGGAGTCACATCTGGAGCAGTAAGTCCAGAACCGTATACCGCTTCTGAAGTATTGTCTCTACTTCTGAAGGCTCCGTCATGAGTATTATTCCAAGATCTAGAGGCCTGGAATAATGTGTTCAGATGTAGCATCTGAGGCATTACTTCCTGGTCCATACTCTTTTCTGAAAGTGGCATCTGTAGTGCTGGGCTAGTTTTCGAGGCCCTGTCTAGACTACTGTGCCTAGCTCAGGAGGCCGGCCTGCTCTAGAGACCTCACTTGCACTATTGTGTCCAGTCAGAAGTATTGTTCTGGTTTTACTGATCTAATTTATAAGTTCTATCCCGTCCTGGAGTTCTCATCAGGAGTATTGTGCCCACCTCTTGAGAGCGCATGTGGAAAGTAGCGTAGTGTTCTTGATTTGTCACCTGATGACTTGAGGTTTGCAGGATTGTGTCATGTTTTAAAGGTCTCTGTTGTATTACTTTGTTAGTTTCTGTAAGTTGCATCTAGAGAACCAGGTCCTGTTGCAGGGACCTCTTCTGTAATTTTTTGCTCAGTTCTGGATGGTACATCTGAAGTTGTGTGCCCACTTCTACAGGACTCATTCATAGTATGTTTTCCAACTCACCCATACACACAACCACACACAACCACACCCAAACACACAACCACACACAACCACACACAATCACACACAACCACACACACAACCACGGATGTATGACATTACAACGCATGCTTTTACCACGCATGCCTTTACAACGCGGTATTTACAACGAATACCTTTACAACGCATAGTGCTTTGGGGCGCTGGATAGTGAATAGTTTAATTTACTATTCCAACTCCAGTCCCCGTGGATAGTAGGGAAGGTGCTGGATAGTAAATTAAATCTATTCCCTATCCTAGAGCGCCCCCCAGAGCAATGCGTTGTAAAGGTATTCGTTGCAAATACCGCGTTGTAAAGGCATTGCGTGGTAAAAGTTGCGTTGTAAAGGATGTTTCCCCACAACCACACACACGCAACCACACACATAACCACAACCACACACACAACCACAACCACACATACAACCACAACCAGACACATACAACCACACATACAACCACACACACATAACCAAACACACAACCACACCGTCAGTGCACACTTTCACCAGGCACAGACACCACCAGACGTCAGTGCGCGCTTTCATCAGGCACAAACACCACCAGCCGTCAGTGCACGCTTCCACCAGCACACACCACCAGCCGTCAGTGCACGCTTCCACCAGGCACACACACACCACCAGCCAACAGTGCATGCTTTCACCAGGCACACACTCACCACCATTCCAACTACAATGACCTGGTCCACTTAGGCAGTATTCTTTATTTCTTTGACAAGTGTACAACACGTTGCAAATATTTACAACTATCTCCCCTGTCTTAGAAATTCATGGGGTAGAGAGTACACCGTAACCATGCCAAATTTAAAAGGCCTCAATCACTTACCAGACAGTCGTGATGAATGGACAACACACAACAATGTGTCTTTGTGAAAAAATGTGAGAAAGCGAGATGACCCCTCACGGGCGAACCACCAACGGGGACCCTGGCAGGTACTCACCAGTGTTGCCCTGTTCTCATCATCCAGAAAAGGGGGTGGTGATGAACAGAGTGTCTGAATTAAGCAGACCACTCTTACCCAGTCCAAAGATCAGGGCTTGATCCATCACCGTTATTTAGCTCACTGCCCCATCCCAGCTCAGAACCTGGCTATATGCAAATTAGTCTGTCCCTGGCCCAGTGCATCATGGGAACAGGGCAGACCAAACTACCAAGCCAATTCTTCACCAGAAAGGAGACAAGCTTCCGGGGACCGGTTTCTGCCATTTCAGGCGTCGTCGGCCCGGCTTGCTTGAATCCTGATGGAGCAGTGAGCAAGGGACTCATGTCTGAGTATACCCTTCCACGCTTATGGTGGACAAAATGATTCAGAAAAGGGGGTGGTGATGAACAGAGTGTCTGAATTAAGCAGACCACTCTTACCCAGTTCAAAGATCAGGGCTTGATCCATCACCGTTATTTAGCTCACTGCCCCATCCCAGCTCAGAACCTGGCTATATGCAAATTAGTCTGTCCCTGGCCCAGTGCATCATGGGAACAGGGCCGACCAAACTACCAAGCCAATTCTTCACCAGAAAGGAGACAAGCTTCCGGGGACCGGTTTCTGCCATTTCAGGCGTCGTCGGCCCGGCTTGCTTCAATCCTGATGGAGCAGTGAGCAAGGGACTCATGTCTGAGTATACCCTTCCACGCTTATGGTGGACAAAATGATTCAGAAAAGGGGGTGGTGATGAACAGAGTGTCTGAATTAAGCAGACCACTCTTACCCAGTCCAAAGATCAGGGCTTGATCCATCACCGTTATTTAGCTCACTGCCCCATCCCAGCTCAGAACCTGGCTATATGCAAATTAGTCTGTCCCTGGCCCAGTGCATCATGGGAACAGAGCAGACCAAACTACCAAGCCAATTCTTCACCAGAAAGGAGACAAGCTTCCGGGAACCGGTTTCTGCCATTTCAGGCGTCGTCGGCCCGGCTTGCTTGAATCCTGATGGAGCAGTGAGCAAGGGACTCATGTCTGAGTATACCCTTCCATGCTTATGGTGGACAAAATGATTCAGAAAAGGGGGTGGTGATGAACAGAGTGTCTGAATTAAGCAGACCACTCTTACCCAGTCCAAAGATCAGGGCTTGATCCATCACCGTTATTTAGCTCACTGCCCCATCCCAGCTCAGAACCTGGCTATATGCAAATTAGTCTGTCCCTGGCCCAGTGCATCATGGGAACAGAGCAGACCAAACTACCAAGCCAATTCTTCACCAGAAAGGAGACAAGCTTCCGGGAACCGGTTTCTGCCATTTCAGGCGTCGTCGGCCCGGCTTGCTTGAATCCTGATGGAGCAGTGAGCAAGGGACTCATGTCTGAGTATACCCTTCCACGCTTATGGTGGACAAAATGATTCAGAAAACGGGGTGGTGATGAACAGAGTGTCTGAATTAAGCAGACCACTCTTACCCAGTCCAAAGATCAGGGCTTGATCCATCACCGTTATTTAGCTCACTGCCCCATCCCAGCTCAGAACCTGGCTATATGCAAATTAGTCTGTCCCTGACCCAGTGCATCATGGGAACAGGGCAGACCAAACTACCAAGCCAATTCTTCACCAGAAAGGAGACAAGCTTCCGGGGACCGGTTTCTGCCATTTCAGGCGTCGTCGGCCCGGCTTGCTTGAATCCTGATGGAGCAGTGAGCAAGGGACTCATGTCTGAGTATACCCTTCCACGCTTATGGTGGACAAAATGATTCAGAAAAGGGGGTGGTGATGAACAGAGTGTCTGAATTAAGCAGACCACTCTTACCCAGTCCAAAGATCAGGGCTTGATCCATCACCGTTATTTAGCTCACTGCCCCATCCCAGCTCAGAACCTGGCTATATGCAAATTAGTCTGTCCCTGGCCCAGTGCATCATGGGAACAGGGCAGACCAAACTACCAAGACAATTCTTCACCAGAAAGAAGACAAGCTTCCGGGGACCGGTTTCTGCCATTTCAGGCATCGTCGGCCCGGATTGCTTGAATCCTGATGGAGCAGTGAGCAAGGGACTCATGTCTGAGTATACCCTTCCACGCTTATGGTCGACAAAATGATTCAGAAAAGGGAGTGGTGATGAACAGAGTGTCTGAATTAAGCAGACCACTCTTACCCAGTCCAAAGATCAGGGCTTGATCCATCACCGTTATTTAGCTCACTGCCCCATCCCAGCTCAGAACCTGGCTATATGCAAATTAGTCTGTCCCTGGCCCAGTGCATCATGGGAACAGGGCAGACCAAACTACCAAGCCAATTCTTCACCAGAAAGGAGACAAGCTTCCGGGGACCGGTTTCTGCCATTTCAGGCGTCGTCGGCCCGGCTTGCTTGAATCCTGATGGAGCAGTGAGCAAGGGACTCATGTCTGAGTATACCCTTCCACGCTTATGGTGGACAAAATGATTCAGAAAAGGGGGTGGTGATGAACAGAGTGTCTGAATTAAGCAGACCACTCTTACCCAGTCCAAAGGTCAGGGCTTGATCCATCACCGTTATTTAGCTCACTGCCCCATCCCAGCTCAGAACCTGGCTATATGCAAATTAGTCTGTCCCTGGCCCAGTGCATCATGGGAACAGGGCAGACCAAACTACCAAGCCAATTCTTCACCAGAACGGAGACAAGCTTCCGGCGACCGGTTTTCTGCCATTTCAGGCGTCGTCGGCCCGGCTTGCTTGAATCCTGATCGAGCAGTGAGCAAGGGACTCATGTCTGAGTATACCCTTCCACGCTTATGCTCAGATGTGAGTCCCTTGCTCACTGCACCATCAGGATTCAAGCAAGCCGGGCCGAAGACGGCTGTAATGCCAGAAACCGGTCCCCTGAAGCTTGTTTCCTTTCCAGTAAAGAATTGGCTTGGTAGTTTGGTCTGCCCTGTTCCCATGATGCACTGGGTCAGGGTCAGACTAATTTGCATGTAGCCAGGTTCTGAGCTGGGATGGTGCAGTGAGCTAAAAAACGGTGATGGATCAAGCCCTGATATTTTGACTGGGTAGGAGTGTTCTGCTTAATTCAGATACTCTGCCATCACCACTCCCTTTTTGAATCGTTTTGGCCACCACAAGTGTGGAAGGGTATGCTCAGATGTGAGTCCCTTGCTCACTGCACCATCAGGATTCAAGCAAGCCGGGCCGAAGACGGCTGTAATGCCAGAAACCGGTCCCCGGAAGCTTGTTTCCTTTCCAGTAAAGAATTGGCTTGGTAGTTTGGTCTGCCCTGTTCCCATGATGCACTGGGCCAGGGTCAGACTAATTTGCATGTAGCCAGGTTCTGAGCTGGGATGGTGCAGTGAGCTAAAAAACGGTGATGGATCAAGCCCTGATCTTTTGACTGGGTAGGAGTGTTCTGCTTAATTCAGATACTCTGTCCATCACCACCCCCTTTTTGAATCGTTTTGGCCACCACAAGTGTGGAAGACTATGCTCAGATGTGAGTCCCTTGCTCACTGCACCATCAGGATTCAAGCAAGCCGGGCCGAAGATGGCTGTAATGCCAGAAACCGGTCCCCGGAAGCTTGTTTCCTTTCCAGTAAAGAATTGGCTTGGTAGTTTGGTCTGCCCTGTTCCCATGATGCACTGGGCCAGGGTCAGACTAATTTGCATGTAGCCAGGTTCTGAGCTGGGATGGTGCAGTGAGCTAAAAAACGGTGATGGATCAAGCCCTGATCTTTTGACTGGGTAGGAGTATTCTGCTTAATTCAGATACTCTGTCCATCACCACCCCCTATTTGAATCGTTTTGGCCACCACAAGTGTGGAAGGGTATGCTCAGATGTGAGTCCCTTGCTCACTGCACCATCAGGATTCAAGCAAGCCGGGCCGAAGACGGCTGTAATGCCAGAAACCGGTCCCCGGAAGCTTGTTTCCTTTCCAGTAAAGAATTGGCTTGGTAGTTTGGTCTGCCCTGTTCCCATGATGCACTGGGCCAGGGTCAGACTAATTTGCATGTAGCCAGGTTCTGAGCTGGGATGGTGCAGTGAGCTAAACAACGGTGATGGATAAAGCCCTGATCTTTTGACTGGGTAGGAGTGTTCTGCTTAATTCAGATACTCTGTCCATCACCACCCCCTTTTTGAATCGTTTTGGCCACCACAAGTGTGGAAGGGTATGCTCAGATGTGAGTCCCTTGCTCACTGCACCATCAGGATTCAAGCAAGCCGGGCCGAAGACGGCTGTAATGCCAGAAACCGGTCCCCGGAAGCTTGTTTGCTTTCCAGTAAAGAATTGGCTTGGTAGTTTGGTCTGCCCTGTTCCCATGATGCACTGGGCCAGGGTCAGACTAATTTGCATGTAGCAAGGTTCTGAGCTGGGATGGTGCAGTGAGCTAAGAAACGGTGATGGATCAAGCCCTGATCTTTTGACTGGGTAGGAGTGTTCTGCTTAATTCAGATACTCTGTCCATCACCACCCCCTTTTTGAATCGTTTTGGCCACCACAAGTGTGGAAGGGTATGCTCAGATGTGAGTCCCTTGCTCACTGCACCATCAGGATTCAAGCAAGCCGGGCCGAAGACGGCTGTAATGCCAGAAACCGGTCCCCGGAAGCTTGTTTCCTTTCCAGTAAAGAATTGGCTTGGTAGTTTGGTCTGCCCTGTTCCCATGATGCACTGGGCCAGGGTCAGACTAATTTGCATGTAGCCAGGTTCTGAGCTGGGATGGTGCAGTGAGCTAAACAACGGTGATGGATCAAGCCCTGATCTTTTGACTGGGTAGGAGTGTTCTGCTTAATTCAGATACTCTGTCCATCACCACCCCCTTTTTGAATAGTTTTGGCCACCACAAGTGTGGAAGGGTATGCTCAGATGTGAGTCCCTTGCTCACTGCACCATCAGGATTCAAGCAAGCCGGGCCGAAGACGGCTGTAATGCCAGAAACCGGTCCCCGGAAGCGTGTTTCCTTTCCAGTAAAGAATTGGCTTGGTAGTTTGGTCTGCCCTGTTCCCATGATGCACTGGGCCAGGGTCAGACTAATTTGCATGTAGCCAGGTTCTGAGCTGGGATGGCGCAGTGAGCTAAAAAACGGTGATGGATCAAGCCCTGATCTTTTGACTGGGTAGGAGTGTCCTGCTTAATTCAGATACTCTGTCCATCACCACCCCCTTTTTGAATCGTTTTGGCCACCACAAGTGTGGAAGGGTATGCTCAGATGTGAGTCCCTTGCTCACTGCACCATCAGGATTCAAGCAAGCCGGGCCGAAGACGGCTGTAATGCCAGAAACCGGTCCCCGGAAGCTTGTTTCTTTTCCAGTAAAGAATTGGCTTGGTAGTTTGGTCTGCCCTGTTCCCATGATGCACTGGGCCAGGGTCAGACTAATTTGCATGTAGCCAGGTTCTGAGCTGGGATGGTGCAGTGAGCTAAAAAACGGTGATGGATCAAGCCCTGATCTTTTGACTGGGTAGGAGTGTTCTGCTTAATTCAGATACTCTGTCCATCACCACCCCCTTTTTGAATCGTTTTGGCCACCACAAGTGTGGAAGGGTATGCTCAGAAGTGAGTCCCTTGCTCACTGCACCATCAGGATTCAAGCAAGCCGGGCCGAAGACGGCTGTAATGCCAGAAACCGGTCCCCGGAAGCTTGTTTCCTTTCCAGTAAAGAATTGGCTTGGTAGTTTGGTCTGCCCTGTTCCCATGATGCACTGGGCCAGGGTCAGACTAATTTGCATGTAGCCAGGTTCTGAGCTGGGATGGTGCAGTGAGCTAAAAAACGGTGATGGATCAAGCCCTGATCTTTTGACTGGGTAGGAGTGTTCTGCTTAATTCAGATACTCTGTCCATCACCACCCCCTTTTTGAATCGTTTTGGCCACCACAAGTGTGGAAGGGTATGCTCAGATGTGAGTCCCTTGCTCACTGCACCATCAGGATTCAAGCAAGCCGGGCCGAAGACGGCTGTAATGCCAGAAACCGGTCCCCGGAAGCTTGTTTCCTTTCCAGTAAAGAATTGGCTTGGTAGTTTGGTCTGCCCTGTTCCCATGATGCACTGGGCCAGGGTCAGACTAATTTGCATGTAGCCAGGTTCTGAGCTGGGATGGTGCAGTGAGCTAAACAACGGTGATGGATCAAGCCCTGATCTTTTGACTGGGTAGGAGTGTTCTGCTTAATTCAGATACTCTGTCCATCACCACCCCCTTTTTGAATCGTTTTGGCCACCACAAGTGTGGAAGGGTATGCTCAGATGTGAGTCCCTTGCTCACTGCACCATCAGGATTCAAGCAAGCCGGGCCGAAGACGGCTGTAATGCCAGAAACCGGTCCCCGGAAGCTTGTTTCCTTTCCAGTAAAGAATTGGCTTGGTAGTTTGGTCTGCCCTGTTCCCATGATGCACTGGGCCAGGGTCAGACTAATTTGCATGTAGCCAGGTTCTGAGCTGGGATGGTGCAGTGAGCTAAAAAACGGTGATGGATCAAGCCCTGATCTTTTGACTGGGTAGGAGTGTTCTGCTTAATTCAGATACTCTGTCCATCACCACCCCCTTTTTGAATCGTTTTGGCCACCACAAGTGTGGAAGGGTATGCTCAGATGTGAGTCCCTTGCTCACTGCACCATCAGGATTCAAGCAAGCCGGGTCGAAGACGGCTGTAATGCCAGAAAACGGTCCCCGGAAGCTTGTTTCCTTTCCAGTAAAGAATTGGCTTGGTAGTTTGGTCTGCCCTGTTCCCATGATGCACTGGGCCAGGGTCAGACTAATTTGCATGTAGCCAGGTTCTGAGCTGGGATGGTGCAGTGAGCTAAAAAACGGTGATGGATCAAGCCCTGATCTTTTGACTGGGTAGGAGTGTTCTGCTTAATTCAGATACTCTGTCCATCACCACCCCCTTTTTGAATCGTTTTGGCCACCACAAGTGTGGAAGGGTATGCTCAGATGTGAGTCCCTTGCTCACTGCACCATCAGGATTCAAGCAAGCCGGGCCGAAGACGGCTGTAATGCCAGAAACCGGTCCCCGGAAGCTTGTTTCCTTTCCAGTAAAGAATTGGCTTGGTAGTTTGGTCTGCCCTGTTCCCATGATGCACTGGGCCAGGGTCAGACTAATTTGCATGTAGCCAGGTTCTGAGCTGGGATGGTGCAGTGAGCTAAAAAACGGTGATGGATCAAGCCCTGATCTTTTGACTGGGTAGGAGTGTTCTGCTTAATTCAGATACTCTGTCCATCACCACCCCCTTTTTGAACTGTTCTCATCATCGGCAGTCATCAAGCTTTTAAATGAAATGTGTCCGAACAAACATAGATGTGTATGTGAAAATAAAGTGAAGTGGAAAAAATTAGTGTAAAACACATACAAAACAGACAGTGTAATACAAAACAATAGGTAAACTGCACGTATATGAGACCTTTATTCTATTCCTTCGTGCAGCCTATCTAGTTAAAAAGCTGGGCGCGGCTATTACTTATATAACCACACACCACACGCCTACATGTTTCATTGCCTTGTATACTAACGACAATTTCTTCAGGGCATTAATTGTTTAGCCACTGCATCGATGCTGGACACACCATTCTTCACGACTGTGAAAAAAACACAAATATGTAGCATCCTTACACCTTGCCCATAAAGCATAAATTCAATCAAACATACCAATTTGTACAGAAAAGCCTGTGGCTTAGCATATTTACCCCCACGAGGCCAAGGTGACTCCTACCAGCCATGAGGTACGAATTAAAAACGTAGAAAACAACCCCTCATGTGAGTTGTCCCAAGTCTCCTGTCGTTTTCTAACTGCAAGAGACATATAAAAATATTGCCATAGCGGGACATACCAGCGAAGCCTTAAAATTCTCACAGGGCTAACTACCGCCGAAATGTCACCACTCGGAATCTATCCGATGTGTGTTTACAGCCCCCCTCTCCTTACCGATATTGGGAGACCCCACCGGCGTTAACTCAGCCTGTCAACCGGTATCCAAATTAGACCAGTTATTTACACGCTGGCTCCGTGTAAGATCACGTCAGGGACGAGGATCCTCTCGCGAGAGAACGCATCCACCATATTGAATTGGAATCTTCCTTTTGGAATTAATGGCAACTCTCGGACAAGTCCGTTCTCGCGGGAGGACGCGGCTATATTCCGAGATGCTTTCTTTAAAAACTTTATTGCAGGGCACATAATTCCTTATTGCTGGCTATAATTATTTACTGATGATTTATGCTTATATTCTCGCCGCTCACCCAAATTGTCCACCTTTACAGAGCTCTTAGTACTCATTACAAACTTCATGTAAAACAAGGGGATCACGGTCTTCCTGTTGGGGTTAATGGCAAAAACTCTAGCAAGTCCGTTCTCAAAGGAGGACGCAACTATGTTCCGAGACAATTTCTTTAAAAACTTTATTGAAAGGCACAAAATTCCTTATTGCTTACTGCAAATATCTACTGTTTGTATAAATATCGCAAATGATTAGGTAAGGTTTTTTTCCCCAAATGATTAGGTTAAGTTTGTTCCCCCGGCCTCTCACCAAAAATGGGCCTCTACATAGCTCTTAGTACTCATTGCCGGCTTCGTGTAAATTCATTAAAAAAAGGGATCACACACTCTTTTCCTGCACCCAATGTTATTCTGTTGATAAATTGTTAAATTGAAGGCCAGCATACCCAAGGCTATCACAATATCCACATGATGCCCATGATGCACATATATATCCTCATAGGCATCACAGGTGTAAATAATTGTAAAACCCTTTACCTTTCATGCTAGATTTCTAACTAGCCCCAGGCACATCCTATGGTATTGTTATCCACCAGAACACCGGGGACTGAACTTATAATAAGAATGTGACAATTAAGGAAAACACAAGGGAAAACATATACACCTTCAACAATATCAATAGCAGGAAAACTTATGAGTGCAGTGTGTTTCAAGGCAAAGATTTTAGGGACATAAAAAACACACCCGTGATCATTAATGCACCTTGTTCCATTCCAGAAGCTCATTAAGCCCCCACTGTTCACTTTTCTCTTGAAAAATCCATCTCGCCTCTTTAGATGTCAGCAGTCTTTCAATAGTCTGGGGGTCGCCTGTCACTTTTTCAAGTACTACCCAAGTGAAGCCATGTTTGGTGGTATGGCAATGTTGGACTAGTTTCGTGGTTAATTTGCCCATTCTTATCGTGCTAAGGTGTTCCTGGATCCTTGTTTTTATTTTGCGTGTTGTGAGGCCTATATATTGCAGCCAACACTCACATTGTAACCTGTACACCACTTAAAAAGACCCTCGCTATTCTGCCCTCCCAGTGGGGCTATGGGCCCGGAGGTCGCTGTGTTTGAATCTAAGGTACTCCAGGACATCGAGAACTTAGAATGTAATAATACCAATTCTAGTTACAAGAATATGTCTAAGAGTGATTGGGATGCAGTAAAAAGTTTGCAAAATAACCCCTTACTGACCATAAAAAGCGCTGACTAAGGTGGAGCAGTAGTTGTTCTCAATACGAGCGACTAAGAAGCCGAAGTTAATCGGTTGCTTGGTGTTCGTGCTAATTATCAACCCCTAATAAAGACCCGATACCAGAATTGCGGAAAATCGTACGAGAAATGGTCAATGGGGCTAAAGAAAAGAAGTGGATAACAACGAAGGAGGCAGCGTTCCTGGTGAACAACAATCCCAGGACTCCTGCTTTTTACATCCTACCCAAAATACATTGCATAGGTTTCGTATTTACAAGAGTTTGAGATATAGGCATTGTACATGACAATGCCTTGTATTTATGTGTTAATTATCAAAACATGGATAAAAAGCATTGTCATTTACAATGCCAATAGCTTAAACCACTCGCAAATGCGAAACCTATTACATTGGAAATGCTTGGTTATAAAGGTCACACAGTATAGTCTTGAATAGCAGCTGTTAACAATGGCCAGGCACACTCTAACAGCAAGTCTCCAAAACTTATAGTTTGACCTGAAATTGGGAAATCACCATTTAGGCTTCCACCATACATGCCAGGTCCCAGAGACAGCCCTTGTCAGCCATCCTCCAGCACTTAATCCCACATTGCTGGAGACACATATGACACTAACTAAGCTATTACTATTACTATCAGTCCTAGCATTAGGTATTTTATAATGACAGTAGTTGTGGTATGAATAGTAGAGGTACAAGTGGAAGAAGGTTGATGAATTAGCAAACATACCTGGATAAAGTGGCGTAGGGTGCATTGGTTTTGAGTAAACTGGTGTACGGTTCATTGGCGCAGTGGTTTAGAGAACAGTGGCATAGCGTAACTGCAGTTTCCTAGATTGGCACAGAGTAGAGTGAAGTGGACTAGAGTGACGTAGAGAGCAGTGGCATAGAGTAGATTGTTTCAGAGTAGAATGGAATGGAATGGTGCAGGGTATAGTGGTGAAGGGTAGAGTGCAGTAGCATAGAGTAGAGTGGTGCAGAGAAGAGTGGTACAATGCTGATTACAGTGACACAGAGTGGAGTAGAGGGGCATAAGAGTGCAGTAGCGTAGAGTAGATTGTTTCAGGCTAGAGTGAAGTGGTGTAGAGTAGAGTAGTGCAGGTTAGAGTGGAGTGGTATAGAGTAGTAGCGTAGAGTGCATTGGCGTAAAGTGCAGTGTTGTGGAGTGGAGTGGCCCAGACTGGAGTGGTGTAGAGTGCAGTGGTTAGGAGTGTAGTGGTGCATAGTAAAGTGGGATAGAGTGCACTGGCATTAGGTAGAGTGGTGCAGAGTAGAGTAGAGAGGCACAGAGTGAAGTGGCGTATAGTGAAGTTTCAGAGTGAAGTGGTGCACAGTAGATGGCATTGGCGTAGAGTGCAGTAGAGTGGTGCAGAGTAGAGTGTAGTGGCATAGAGTAAAGTGACATATAGTAGAGAAGCATATAGTGGCATAGAGTTCAGTGTCCGATAGTGCAGTGCTGCAGAGCAGAGTGTCGTAAAGTGCCCTGGTGTAGAGTGCAGTGGCATAAAGTGGTGCAGAGTAAAGTGACCGAGTGCAATGGTGTAGAGTGGCATAGCGTGCAGCGGTGGAGAGTAGAGTATCGTGGCATACAGTGCATTGGTGCAGACAAGGTTAGCATAGAGTGCAGTGTTGTAGAGTTTATTGGTTTTGTGTAAAGTGGTGTAAACAGCATTGGTGTAGCGTGCAGTGGCATAGAGTGCAGCAGTGTAGAATAGAGAGCAGTTGTGTGTAGTCGCGTAGAGTGGAGTGGCACAGAGTGGAATAGCGTAACGTAGACTGCAGTAACAAATAGTAGTTTGCTTACGAGTAGAGTGAAGTGGAGTAGAGTCCAGTGATGGAGAGTAGATTAGAGTGGCTTAGAGTAGATTGGCAATGGGTGCAGTTGCGTAGAATGGAGCAGCGCAGAGTAGAGTGGCATAGAGTTCAGTTCATGAGAGAGCACTGTTGCAGAGTAGAGTGAAGTAGAGTGAAGTGGCATAGAGTGGAGTGGTGCAGAGTAGAGTGGTGCATGATAGAGTGCTGTGATGTTGAGTGCATTGGCATAGAATAAAGTGGAGCAGTGGCGTGGAGTCCAGTAACGTCAAGTGCAGTGGCGTAGAGTACAGTAGCGTGGGGTGGAGTGCAGTAGGGTGGTGTAGAGTGCAGTTGGCATAGACAAAAAATTAAGCAGAAGCAGTTGGGCCTTAGCGTCGCACTAGTGTGTTTGCCTAGAGATCTTAAAAACTCGTATGCTCTACTTTGCGTCACCCCACTGCTTTGAAGCCACAATGTTTTGAGAAAAGAATAGGAGTTGGATTCTGAAAAGCATTGGTGTAGTGTGCAGTGGCATAGAGTGCAGCGGTGTAGAATAGAGAGCAGTAGTGTGTAGTCGCGTAGAGTGGAGTGGCACAGAGTGGAATAGCGTAACATAGACTGCAGTGACAAATAGTAGTTTGTTTACAGGTAGAGTGAAGTAGAGTAGAGTGCAGTGCTGGAGACTAGATTAGAGTGGCTTAGAGTGGATTGGCATTGGGTGCAGTTGCGTAGAAAGGAGCAATGCAGAGTAGAGTGGCATAGAGCTCAGTTCCGGAGAGAGCACTGTTGCAGAGTAGAGTGACGTAGAGTGAAGTGCCATAGAGTGCCATAGAGTGGAGTGGTGCAGAGTAGAGTAGAGTGGTGCAGGATAGAGTACAGTGATGTTGAGTGCATTGGCATAGAATAGAGTGGAGCAGTGGCATGGAGCCCAGTGATGTCAAGTGCAGTGGCGTAGAGTGCAGTAGGGTGGGGTGGAGTGCAGTAGGGTGGTGTAGAGTGCAGTGGCATAGACAAAAAATAAGCACAAGCAGTGTGGGCCTTAGCGTCGCACTAGTGCGTTTTCCTAGATATCTTGAAAACTCGTATGCTCTACTTTACGTCACCCCACTGCTTAGAAGCCACAATGTTTTGAAAAAAGAATAAGAGTTGTATGCTGGAAAGTAATCACAAGACTCCTGAAGATTGAATTTTGTTGAATGGTCTAATATTGGAAATGTTTCTGGACTTTTGATGGCTTTAATTTTGGCAGAAAAATAGATTAACAAAGTAAACACTCCTTTTCAATTGTTTTGTTGGATGCAGTGGCGTAGAGTGCAGTGGCATAGAGTCGAGCGGCATAGGGTGCAGTGATGTAGAGTGGTGCAGAGAGCAGTGACGTAGAGTATAGTCGTGCAGAGTAGAATAGAGTGGGGAACAGTGCTGTGACATATAGCGCAATTGTGTAGAGTGACATAGCATGCTGTGGCATAGAGTGCAGTGGCACAGAATAGAGTAGCACAGAATAGAATATTGTAGACTACAGTGGCACAAAATAGTTGGCGTAGGTTCAGTGGCATAGGGTGCATTGGTTTTTCAGCAAAGTGGTGTAGAGGAAAAACTGGCACAGAGTGCAGTGCTTGAGAGCAGAATGGTGTAGTGTAGAGTGCAGTGGCGTAGAGTGACACAGTGTCGAGTCCAGTGGTGTAGAGTGGAGTGGCTCAGAGTGGCGTAGAGTGGTGTAGATTGAAGTGGCATGGAGTGCAGTGACAAAGAGTAGATTGTTTCAGAGCAGGGTAGAGTGCAGTGGCATAGAGTTGATGCATAGAGCACATTGGCATAAAGTAGAGTGGTGCACCGTTGATTGCAGTTGCATAGAGTGGAGTTGTGCAGATTGGAGAAGAGTAGTGTAAAGTGAAGTGGCATAGAGTGCAGTTTTGTAGAGTAGATTGTTTCAGAGTAGAGTGAAGTGGCATAGAGTGGAGTGGTGCAGGGTAGTGTGTAGTGGTATTCAGTAGTGGTATTGACTGCAGCAGCATAGAGTGCAGTGTTGCAGAGTGGAGTGACATACAGGGAAGTGGTGCAGAGGGGAGGGGAATGGACTTGAATGCTGTAGAGTGCAGTGGTGAAGAGTGCAGGGGTGCAAAGTAGAGTACACTGGCATAGAATAGAGTGGTGCAGAGTAGAGAGGCGTAGAATGAAGTGACATAGAGTTCAGAGTCAGAGTGCACTGGTGCATAGTAGATTAGAGTGGCGTAGAGTGCATTGTCATTGAGTGGCGTATAGTGGTGCAGAGTAGAGTTTAGTGGCACAGAATAGAGTGGCCCTGAACAGTGTGGCATGGAGTAGAGTGGCACAGAGTTCAGTGGTAGAGAGTGCAGTGCTGCAGAGTAGAGTGTCGTAAGGTGCAGTGGTGTGGAGTAGGTCAGTCAGTCAATAATACTTTATTTCCAAGAAATATATTCTTACAGAAATATTACATACATGTACAATTCCTAAAAATAGATAACTTTAGTAACGTAAAACAACAAAGCATGGTTGTATCATTGAGCCACGCATACTTAAAAAGTATACAATTACAACCATATAAACATTAAAATTTCTCCCTACCCAGACCCAATACAATCCACAACCCAGAATTTCACATGTTGAAAACATTTAACTAAAAATAATAGGAGTTTAACTAATATCAAAACATTTAATTTTGCCACAGTCAGCATTTTAAAGTGCAATATGCATTTGACTTGTAGCAAACAATTCATTTGACCCCAATCAGGATTCTAAAGTACAATACGCATAACAGCTTATCCCAACCTTCCCATATGGAGATCTTCTCATTGCACTTGGCATCACTTTACTAAATATTAACACACCCATACCAACCTAGATCTTGAACACTAAGGTGAAGATAGTACCACCTGAGTCTTTATGATTTTACACAAATATTGACCAACAGCAATATCTACATCTCGGAATCTGGGACTATGAATCAACTCTAGCCCCATTTCCCTAGTTTGAATCCTGTCTTTTTTTTAAACAGCCGAAAGTGCCTTTTTCATTGCCTCAATAAAGAATACACAATCCATCAATAGGTGGCTCACTGAATATTTCCTTCCGCTCTTACAGGGGTGCTGACTGTTGTTCGTAACAACCTCTGTTTTTAATCCATTAATACGGCAACCAGGATTGAATCACACCCTGAAGCGCAAGACTTCATTACGCAATCGCTTGTCTGGGATATTATATAGGTATGATAACAAATCTGTGCTCTTCTGTGAGGTTACGAAAGGGATAGCTGAGCACTTAATTTTAAGGTAACCACCTCCCAGACAGGATTTAGTGTATTGGGCTGAAGTAGGGGCGTTTTCCAGTGCCACTAGACTGCATTGAAGGCCACATTTGGTGACCTCTTCGCATACACTAGTTTGTGCCAGTACAGGAAACCTTGATTCCCTCTCTGGCACAAAACTAGACAAAGGAGAGTGGAGTATCCCCCGCCCCCCCTGGCCAGCCCCTCCTCTGGGAGGGTTCCCTGAGTTGTTCCAACCCTTTCCTTGGGTATTTAGGGGATCCCAGGTGTCTAGATCCTAATATTCCTCATGGAACAAGACTCATCTCTGAAACCTAGACACTCTTTCACCGTCTGGACACTTGGACATTGCTAGACATCACCTGGTACCGAGACTGCATCAAGGAAGACTCCTGCTGCTCCTGGTCTCACTGTTCTGCAAATATTATGCCTTGTCTGTGTCTGTGCTTCGCACAGGATCTTCAGGGACCTGTGTGCATCAAGAACATCCAAAGTAAGCTTCCTTGGAGTGAAGGAGTCACTTCCCTGTACCTGCAGGCACCGCATCCAAGCTGACCGGTCTGCTGATTCCATCATCCTATGGATCTTCTGAGACTCAGTAACAAATCCTCCATCCAACTAGTTTCTAGGGCACTTTGCCTATGTGTACTGGTTGATTGGAACCACTTCCCCTCCTTCAATGCGCCTGTAGGAATGTAGGATCTTTCTTTTATGGTTACCCCCACTTTTTGCCTGATGTCTGTATGTTTTGACTGTAGTTTTCTGGGATCCTGCTACTCAGGACCCCAGCATCCGTGCTCTCCCTCCCATAATGGGTTTGGTAAGTACTTTGGTACCTCTACAATTGGCTACTGGTGTTCCCTTATATGTCCCTAGTATATGGTACTACGGTACCAGGGCATAGGTACAGCAGGGGTCTTCCATGGGCTGCAGCAGGTATTGTGCCACCTATGGGAGTCTACTTAAACTCTGACTACAGGCCTGCCAGTGCAGCCTGTGTGAGATGGTGCTTGCACCTCTCACAACAGATATAAGTTCTCTTATATATGGGTTCACTGCACTTAAAACCTATAAGTCGCCCCTATGGTAGGCCCTTCAGTCCTGAGGGCAGGTCTCTTAGTTATAAGTGTGCATGAGCAGGACACTCCTACAAACCCTGGACTTAATCCTTCAGGCTTTGAAAGTGCGGTCAGCCATTTTTAGACATATATTGGACATCAGTAATTACGAGATGTCTAACTATATAATGGATGCACCAACCGGGTCATGTTTGGTATCAAACATGTTGGAATCATACCCCAATTCCGGTGTTCGAGGTAAGATCCCATGTACTGGGGAGCTTCTTAGAGGAGCCCCTGTGTCCCCAGTTACAGCCTTTCAGGGCCTGACAGCAAGCTAGTGATGCTGCCGACCACAGACACTGTTCTGCCCTCCTGCTGCTGAGCTGAGCTTGAGCAGGGGAAGGCAGAACAATAGGCTTCCTGTCATAGGAAGGTGTGACCACCTCCCAGACAGGATTTAGTGTATTGGGCTGAAGTAGGGGCGTTTTCCAGTGCCACTAGACTGCATTGAAGGCCACATTTGGTGACCTCTTCGCAAACACTAGTTTGTGCCAGTACAGGAAACCTTGATTCCCTCTCTGGCACAAAACTAGACAAAGGAGAGTGGAGTATCCCCCGCCCCCCCTGGCCAGCCCCTCCTCTGGGAGGGTTCCCTGAGTTGTTCCAACCCTTTCCTTGGGTATTTAGGGGATCCCAGGTGTCTAGATCCTAATATTCCTCATGGAACAAGACTCATCTCTGAAACCTAGACACTCTTTCACCGTCTGGACACTTGGACATTGCTAGACATCACCTGGTACCGAGACTGCATCAAGGAAGACTCCTGCTGCTCCTGGTCTCACTGTTCTGCAAATATTATGCCTTGTCTGTGTCTGTGCTTCGCACAGGATCTTCAGGGACCTGTGTGCATCAAGAACATCCAAAGTAAGCTTCCTTGGAGTGAAGGAGTCACTTCCTTGTACCTGCAGGCACCGCATCCAAGCTGACCGGTCTGCTGATTCCATCATCCTATGGATCTTCTGAGACTCAGTAACACAGGCGGTAGGTCTGTGGCTCCCCATAGGCCTGACCTGTCTTCCCTGCAACCTGGAGGACGGTATCCCTTTCGGAGCCGCTGAGACCGAGCCCCTGTGCACCATTTCTATGTGTTGTTGCAAAGGCTTGTTGGCTCTGTACTCTATAAATCTTGGGGCTACAAGAAGCTCCCGCCTCCAGCACCTTACCCCTTGAAGAACAGCATCCTCCCTGCAGTTTTACATCATGGGTCTCCATCTTTTGTGAGCTGCCTGAGGCCCTCTCGCGATATGTGTGCCTGAGGCCTGCGAATCCTCTTGATTCGTCTGCTTTGGTGGACTCCTCTGCTTGCTCGAGGTCTGCTCTGACTCTCCTGCCCATGGTGATTTCCTTGGACTTTGCTGGTCCCAACGATTACATATTTTCGTCTTCCACGCCAGTTGCAGCAACTAAGGATTGTTGTTGCTCCTGCCGGACACCGACCACCTGGAAACCGTCATCCGACGTGGGACAGCTCGAGTATGGCTCTTGGTCTTCCACAGCATTGCTGGGTCCCCACAGCTGCAGCGACAAGTTCCTTGTGAACATTTCTGAACTTCCCGAAATCGGTGGGCAATGTGGCATAGGCTATGTCCCCTATGCTTGCAGGTTCACCTCTTCAATAATCCACCCTTTGTCAACTACAGGTCGTTCCGACCTCACTTCGCCCCTATGCACCGTCTATCCTAGTGCAGGCAACCTGGTTCCTGGACTCCAGGGGTGGGGTGGCTCTACAACCTTTCGTCCTCCAAAGGGTTTTTTCTTGGTCCTATGGGAAGGTTAATTTTCTTTAAAACTGCAACCGCAACGTCTCCATTGACTTCTATTGAGCACGCCGCTTTGTTTCCATTTGGCACACAACCTCCTTGGGTTTTGCTGGGTACTTACCTTGGGTTGTTCCCGGTTCACCAAGCTCTTATAAGTCCTTTGGGACAAGTTCTCCTTTGTAGTTCGCATTCCACTTATTTAGTATATGGTTTGGTCTCTCCTGGAGACCAGTGTATATTGTTGCTACTTACCTGATTTCTTTGTAGTATTCTTATGTATATTATTGATATCCCAGGGTAGGAGATATACCAAGTGGCAGTGATTGTGTTGTGTTAAGAAATTTGAATTTGAATTTACAGGAATTTATATAGCGCACGTATACCAGGCGGTTTCATGGCGCTTGGAGGATGCTTAACCCATGGCTAGGGCGACGGAATTACTGAGGTGGGAAGGCGTGGGAAAATAAGAAAGTCTTGAGTGCCCTGCGGAATTCAAGATAAGAGGAAATAGATCTAATGTGAAGGGGAAGGGAGTTCCAAAAAATGGGGGCGAGGACAGCGAATTTCAGGCCCCCAGATTTCCTTTTCTTGAACCGGGGAACAGAAAGAAAAAATTTAGTGGACGAGCGAAGTTCTCTGTTAGGGCAGTAAGTACTGATGGCGGAAGAAATAAAATCAGGGGCAGTCCCCGCCAAGGCCTGAAACGTGCTACAGCCCAATTTAAAGAGAGCCCGTTCCTTGATGGGCAACCAATTTAGGGATTTGAGTAGGGGAGTGATATGATGGGATCTGGGCAGGCCATAAATCAGGCGGGCAGCCTGATTTTGGACTAACTGAAGGCGATGAAAGGCATATGCAGGAGCGCCATTATATACAATGTTCCCGTATTCCAGCCGGGACAGGACCATCGCCATCAGAATTAGTTTAAGGCCGGGGAAAGAGAAAAACCGGGAGATTTTCCGTATTGTGCGGAGAGCAAAGAAACAAGAAGAAACAACAGAACTAATATTCACAGAAACAGAAATATCCTTATTTTTCATAAACACTGTGTGGTTCTTTCTCATCTAATCTACACTATTAATTAAATGAGATAAAAACAAGCTGCTTTACACTCCTTCAAGATAAGCCTGAAGGCTACTCTCCGCAGCTACCCCTTTGAGAGCTTTAAGGTTATCAAAGACCGCTAAAATCACCATAAGGGTTGCCTGTCGTAGTGCAAGGTGCGTCACTCCTTTAAATGAACACCTTATACCAAGCCATCCTCCTACAACGCCCTTTGGGACATTTAAATGCTGTAGCATCATTGCCACCAGGTTCCTTTTATCAGAGAAGATTGGCATTATCTCAGGTAAGATTTGCTCTGATAATGTATCGCTAAGGCCCTCATCTTTAAAAGAAAAATAGAGGCACACAGCTCTGCATCTGACAGTACACTCCAGGCCAGGGTTCTCAACTCCCTCCTCATAGCTTGGATCCCAAAGTGTGCGCCGCGGCACCCCGGTGCGCCGTGATGGGAAGCCAGGGGCGCCGCGCCGTGGGTTGTGAAAATTGCAGCCGCAATTCCTCCCCCTCCTTTGTGCTGAACGTGATCCCAGCCCTCACCCTCTGCATTTAAATGGCTCAATTAACAGCTCGTTGAGGTTACGGAGAGTGCTGTGGACATCTTGACAGTGCACCCATTGCCCTGAAATGTTGAGCAGAACCTGGGACTTGAGCCTTAATCCGCAATTCAAAAGTCTACCGCTCAGGCCGTAAGGCCACGTCTCCGTCATAACTTTTCAAGAGTTGTAATTACTCGTAATTCACGCCTAGTCTCTCGAGATACTCTTAATACTGTTCTGCAACTTGCAAATATCATTAAAAGTACTGTGAAGACAGCTAGAGTTTTACCGTGCGGCGTAACAGACAATAAGGTAAGACTGCTAACTGGACTACTGCACTTTTTAGGTCTCGGACTAGCGTCCCACGCAGTGGGCGGAGTCCGAGATTTCATGGTTTGGCAGTATGGGGGCTTGAACCCGCCCCTCTTCTCCATTGGCTGGCCTCGTAAATGCTGGCCAGCCATTGGAGTAGAGGGGCGTCACTCGGTTCAAGCCCCGTCTTTTTGCGATTCGGGGGCGTGTTTTTTGCAGTTTTTAGGCCGTGACGTCATCCGTCACTCAACTGCTAAATACACGCCCCCGATTCGCAAAAATGGCGGCGCTTTTGTTATGCCATTTTGCCCCGACTGCCGCTGCAAGAAGTCGCTGATTCCTCGCCTGAGCAGGTGAGTGCTTGTTTAGGGTGTAATTATTGTCTTCATTGCGGTTGCGGCTTGAGTTTCTTTTTACAAACACGTATCTCTTTTGTTGTATTTCGAGACCACTATTGTGTGTCTACAATGACTCTACCGGAAACGCCGCGTGCGTCGGCATTTGTGATATCTACGAGGAATAATGCACACATGAGACCCAATAAGAGGAGGGGAAAGGAGGCACGTGATTCATGTATGCTTCCGTGTGTATTTTACCATGTTGACAGAGTGGTACAGGGGTGTGTGTATATGTGTGTGGTGGATGGGGAGTTGCATGCCGGCACTGCGACCAAGAGGAGCCAATATTTAACAGGAGACTGCAGCAAAAACCTGCCGTCCAGCCAGCGAGAATTCAGAGTGCCCTTTTAATGCACGAGCACGCCTCTAGTGTTGAATTCAATATTTAGTTAAACAATTGCAAATCGTTGCATTTTAAAGCAAAGCGCATCTTCTTACGAACAGTCACGATGCAGTTGTTTTATTTATGTGTTGTTACGATGTCCTCCGACTCGCGCACGCACGCGCAGGGGCCACACGCCCCTCTTTCTCCCTCTCTCTCATAAACCCCATGCTATGGCGTTTTGCTTACGCTAGCAATTGTTGGGAACGCGCCTCGTTAAGCGTAAGTCTGGTTGGCCCTGTTTTGTCTTGGGGTAAGGCAGCCTGTCGGGTAGGGAGCCGCTCCGTGAGCAGAGCATCCTAATATTGTGCGTAAGGAGCACCACACGGCCAGATCCGATGCGATAGAAAAAAAAAACATGGTATTTTCCCTCTAATGAACATGGGTTTCAATAAATACATTTTACTAAGGGGATACTGGGTCCTGCAAGAGAGAGCGCCCTGGTGCCTAATAGCACTCAGCCCTCTTGTCAAGGACCTTTGTATCAAGGACTCTCCATCTGTCCCTACTTCTCTTGTCAAGCCATCCTCTTTATTTCTCTCATTCAACCACCATCCTTACTCCCCCATTCATCCATCATCCTTACTTCAAGTCATCCTTCTATCTTTGCATCCTTCTCTTAATCATTTCACCCATCCAGCCACCTCTCATCCCCCATCCCTTCATTCGTTCCTCAACCTCTGTCTACAAAATCATCCATCCATTTCTCCATCTTCCAATCCATCCATGTATCTCCCCATTCACCCATCTTTCTATCAATCCCTCCGTTCCTTCTTTCTTTCCTTTTGTGCTCTCTTGTGTGCATTGGTTCCCCTCACCCCATAGCTCCATCATGCGTTTTCCGCTACTGTCACCAATCAAAATCACAGTAAACATAAAAACACTAGACGTATTGGCTCCACGAAAGCTTGTTTAATTTAAGTATGCGGCAAGGAGATGAAGCCCAAAACCCAAACCCAAACCCCCTCATCCAGGGAGTTTCAGTTCGGCACAAGGCTGGCACCCGCCTGGTCTTTGCCCCCAATTCTTCCCACCTCCCCCCTCCCCTTTTTACTCAGCTCCGTCTCGCTTCCCACTCTGATCTTTGGCACTTGGCTAAAGCATGCAATGTTTTGCATCAGACACACACATTTATTTTTGCAGCATTTGGAAACCAGAAATATGGGGTACACCCTTTTTCAGGTCTGCAAACTTTGCACCCCATGCAGGGATATATCTTGTGCACTACAAATCCTGCCAATTCAAGGCAGAGGCATACTTCCACTTTTTGTGGCAGAATCCACAATTCAAGGAACGTTACTTCAACAAAGATGAATGGTTTATCAACCTGGGGGCCCCGAACTAACGACAGTTGTCTGGTTGCTGGGTATAGGAGAGAGGCCCTTCTATGGTCCTCGGGTCAGTTAAAGAAAGTGGGTACTTTTGGGAAAGTGCGCACCGCCCCTTTGCTGGTAACCTCTACATGCTGGGTACCCTGCAGCTGCAGGATGATTTTTCATTTCTCTTTCACGCACGTCACGTCCGAACCACCGCCCCCCACCACCACCCTCCGCGCCTGGACCCCGATCAGCACCGAAGACACCGTCCGCACGATGAACTCCATCCACTCCGGATCTCCGACCGACCCCTGCCCCCACCACGTCTTCAACAAGGCCGACGCTGTCATCGCACCCCACCTGCGAGACATCATCAACACCTCCTTCGACACCGCTACCTTCCCGGAGAGCTGGAAGCACGCCGAACTCAGCGCTCTTCTCAAGAAGCCATCAGCCGACCCCACGGACCTCAAGAACTACCGCCCCATCTCGCTCCTCCCGTTCCCTGCAAAAGTCATCGAGAAGACCGTCAACAAGCAGCTGGCCGCCTTCCTCGAGACGAACGGATCCCTCGACCTCTCACAGTCTGGATTCCGGGCCAACCACAGCACCGAGACCGCCCTGATCGCAGCCACCGATGACATCCGAGCACTGCTTGACAACGGAGAAACAGCAGCCCTCATCCTCCTAGACCTCTCCGCAGCCTTCGACACTGTCTGCCACCGTACACTAGTACAGCGTCTCAGCAACGTCGGAATCCAGGAGAAGGCACTGGAGTGGTTCACCTCCTTCCTCGCCGGAAGGACACAGAGAGTCCGCCTCCCCCCGTTCAGATCTGAAGCCACCGAAGTCATCTGCGGCGTTCCCCAAGGCTCCTCGCTCAGCCCAACCCTCTTCAACGTCTACATGAGCCCCCTCGCAGCCATCGCACGCCAGAACAACCTCAACATCATCTCCTACGCCGATGACACCCAGCTGATCCTCTCCCTCACCAATGACCCCGCCCCCGCCAGAGCCAACCTTCACGAAGGGATGAAAGAGGCAGCCGAATGGATGAAGAACAGCCGCCTGAAACTGAACTCGGACAAGACGGAAGTCCTCATCCTAGGATCCTCACCCTCCGCCTGGGACGACTCCTGGTGGCCTCCCGCCCGAGGCAGCGCACCCAAACCAACAGACCACGCACGCAACCTGGGATTCATCCTGGACTCCTCCCTCTCCATGACCAGACAAGTCAACGCCGTCTCCTCGTCGTGCTTCAACATCCTGCGCATGCTACGTAAGATCTTCCGGTGGATCCCCACCGAGACCAGGAAGACGGTCACCCAGGCCCTCGTCACCAGCCGCCTGGACTACGGCAACTCCCTCTACGCCGGAACCACCGCCAAACTACAGAAGAGACTCCAGCGGATCCAGAACGCCTCAGCACGACTCATCCTGGACATCCCCCGTCGCAGCCACATCTCCGGACACCTGAGAGACCTGCACTGGCTCCCGGTCAACAAGAGAATCACCTTCTGTCTCCTCACCCACGCACACAAAGCCCTACACAACCAAGGCCCAGGGTACCTCAACAGTCGCCTCAACTTCTACGCTCCCAAACGCCAGCTCCGATCGACCGGCCACGCCCTCGCCGCCATCTCCCGCATCCGAAGAGCCACCACAGGGGGACGGTCCTTCTCCTACCTCGCCGCCAAGACATGGAACTCCCTCCCAACCCACCTCCGCCTGACCCAGGACCACCTCGCCTTCAGGAAGCAACTCAAGACCTGGCTGTTCGAGCAGTAGCGGACCCCCCTCCCCTAGCGCCTTGAGACCCTCTGGGTGAGTAGTGCGCTATATAAATGCTCTGATTGATTGAATGATTGTGTGTCAAGCACAGTCCTGAATGCCAGACGCCGAGCGATGGTTCAGTGCAAGACAAGTGACAGTCACTCAGCCGGGGAGCGCAGCAAAGGAAACTCAGTGTAGTTCAGAGGTCGTTTCATTCGTCCCTCACACTCTGAAAGAGGAAGGATCCGTGCCCTTCCTAAAGGACAGCTCAGTCAGGCCTGCTCGGGTTTTGGGCCGATTGATTGTTCTAGACTCTGGATTCTTGCAAGTTTTGGCTTTGGGGAGCAGCTTGTGGATGGCTCCGTTCAATAGACTGTTAGGTGTGTCAGTGAGCATTGTGTTGCAAAAAGAGTCCAGGGGTAGCACAAATATTGGAACCGTGAATGTTCTTCACTTTCAGATTAAGAGCCGGGGCAGCTTAATCGAGACAACAGCTATCTATGTTGTGTCTTTTTCACTTGGACCAAAAGAAGGCGGTGGGCTTTCTGAAGTTTGTTCAACTGATATTGCAGTCGTATTTGGCGCAGTGTATTGTATAGCTTGCAGTGGTACCTGAATTGTGCATGTATCTTATGTTGGACTCGGTGCTTAAGAATGTTCTGCTGAATTGGTGACATTGTTGATGAAAGGCTCCTGACACTGGTAGTCTGAGAGCACCTGCTAGCCCCCCAGGGATCTTTTAATGGGGGGGGGGGCTAAGGGGCAGAGCTGCTGAAGGAGCAATGACTGGGTGAGTTTGTTTTGCCAGGGCAGGGCTTGGGGAAGAAGACGTAATATATTTTATTTGCTGATTGAATTTCAGGCTTCTCTTGTGCACAGCCTTTGATAGTATCTAGGCCATTGGAGACTCAAGAAAAGCAGGTCTTGGGGCCACAAACTTTCATGGTGAGTTGTATGTTATCACTTTAGAAATTGGAGAGAAAGTGGCTTAGTTTGCCTTTTTGGCTGTGCTTGCTCTAGAGGGATGAAGGCCAGTTAACGATGTGCCGTGAGTGTTGGTGACATTCTGAAGTCTATCAGTGAGCGTGTTGTGCCCAAGGTGGTAAACCCTTAAGGAGGCCCCTGAGCCTGCATTTTAGATGTGACTGGGCTGCAAGCTCGCCCTGCACAGGGATAATGAGGGTTTCTGCTTCGTGCCTCTTTTTTGTGCCTCTTTTTCGTGCCTCTGTTCCCTGCTCGTGCCTCTGTTCCCTGCTCGTGCCTCTGTTCCCTGCTTGTGCCTGCTCGTGCCTCTGTTACCTGCTCGTGCCTTTGTTCCCTGCTCGTGCCTGCTCGTGCCTCTGTTACCTGCTTGTGCCTCTGTTACCTGCTCGTGCCTCTGTTACCTGCTTGTGATCTGGTTTTTCGTGACTCTGTTCCCTGCTTGTGATCTGGTTTTTCGTGACTCTGTTCCCTGCTTGTGATCTGGTTTTTCGTGACTCTGTTCCCTGCTTGTGATCTGGTTTTTCTTGACTCTGTTCCCTGCTTGTGATCTGGTTTTTCGTGACTCTGTTCCCTGCTTGTGATCTGGTTTTTCGTGACTCTGTTCCCTGCCTGTGATCCGGTTTTTCGTGACTCTGTTGCCAAGGGCGTTACTTGGCAGAGAGCTGTGTGTGTTTGGCGCTCTCTGTGTGTGGCGCTCTCTGTGTGTGGCGCTCTCTGTGTGTGGCGCTCTCTGTGTGTGGTGCTCTCTGTGTGTGGCGCTCTCTGTGTGTGGTGCTCTCTGTGTGTGGCGCTCTCTGTGTGTGGCGCTCTGTGTGTGGCGCTCTCTGTGTGTGGCGCTCTCTGTGTGTGTGTGTGGCTCTGTGTGTGTGTGTGTGTGTGTGGCTGTGTGTGTGTGTGTGTGTGTGTCTCTGTGTGTGTGTGTGGCTCTGTGTGTGTGTGTGGCGCTCTCTCTGTGTGTGTGTGGCGCTCTCTCTCTCTGTGTGTGGCGCTCTCTCTGTGTGTGTGGCTCTCTGTGGCGCTCTGTGGCTCTCTGTGTGTGTGTGGCTCTGTGTGTGTGTGTGTGTGGCGCTCTGTGTGTGTGTGTGTGGGGCGCTCTCTGTGTGTGTGTGTGGCGCTCTGTGTGTGTGTGTGTGCGTGTGGCGCTCTCTCTCTCTCTCTGTGTGTGTGGCGCTCTCTCTGTGTGTGTGTGTGTGGCGCTCTGTGTGTGTGTGTGTGTGTGTGTGTGGCGCTCTGTGTGTGTGTGTGGCGCGCTCTGTGTGTGTGTGGCGCTCTCTGTGTGTGCGTGTGTGGCGCTCTCTGTGTGTGTGTGTGGCGCGCTTTGTGTGTGTGTGTGTGTGTGTGTCGCGCTCTGTGTGTGTGTGTGTGGCGCTCTGTGTGTGTGTGTGTGTGTGTGTGTGGGGCTCTATGTGTGTGTGGGGCTCTGTGTGTGTGTGGGGCTCTGTGTGTGTGGCTCTGTGTGTGTGTGTGTGGCTCTGTGTGTGTGTGGCTCTGTGTGTGTGTGTGTGTGTGTGTGTGTGTGGCTGTGTGTGTGTGCGTGACTCTGCATCCGCTAATACTCTCTACTACTCTCTAATGCTAACCTATTGCCATTGTAAATGACAACACCATTTATTTCTGTTTAAAAAAAAAATGAAAAAAATGCCATTTGCAATGCCAATAGCTCTAACTTTAACAAAGCCGAGACCATTGCATTGTAAATGCTTGTTAATCAATGAAACAGGAGGTGGCGCTTAAGCATTGCAAGCTGTCTACAAAGGTAATGCAAATGTATTTCCAAAGCTCATGGATGACTTTTCAATTTATGGTTATTTAAGCTTATTATTCATTCCGAGACATTACTCTGTCATATAAATTTAACGCAAGCAACTTACTTGCTGGCCTTTTTATGAAAGAGCGCAAGAGTTGGCCGTATAAGGAGGGTCTTATTATAGGAAATGAGCATGGCTGTAGCAAGCCATCACATAAATGGAAATACAAGCACCTGTGCAGCGTGTTCTGAAATTTCTAGACAGAAAATAACGCAGTGGGCGAAATGGCAAAAACTGCAGCTGCCTAATTGAGGAGATAGATAAAATGCTGTATCCCATAAAATGTGCAGACTTTGTCGCCTCGACTTCCGAAGCACGATTAATTGAACGTGTGCGTTCCCAAGATTGCACATCTGACTCGGCGCGAACAGATAGGTTTTCCTTGGGCACACGTGTTTGTCTCTCAAATGAAAAGTTACATAAATTCGTAAGACATGACCATTGTGTTTTTGTCTGTGCAATTTTACAAAACGGGACAAGACGCAAAAGAGTATCGCTTTGCATATATCACATGGTTCCTAGGGGTTAAGTGTGCTTCATGAGAGACAGTGAAACGTAATTGCAATTAAAACCAAGCAGAAATATCACTACAATAAGATACATATCAGAACATACACCCTTTGGTTTTATTTTTATTTAATGCTATTTTATATAGCGCGAACATTACCCGAAGGTGTCAGAGCGCTTTACATAAGAACCAGTTGCGATACATAAGGATTTAGGATTACATGCGTTACATAAAAGATACTACAAGTTATAAAGTCACACAGGGAAGAGATATAAACAGAAATAAATTGCAAATGTACAAGTAGTAAAGTCACACAGGGAAGAGACAAATAGAAAAAATTGCAAATGTACAGGTTGTAAAGTCACTTAAGGAAGAGATACAATGGATAAACTCTAGGAGTCACATAGGAATGATAGAGAGTACAAAGGTCTACTGCGGTGGTTCCCAAAGTGTGTGCCACGGCACCCCGGTGCGCTGGTAAAAAAATGGTGGGGAGCCACGGCCAACTGCCAATTAGGTCAAGGGAGCCACGGGTCAAAAACGTTTGGGAACCACTGGCTTGGATCATAGAATTTTTAGGGAGATCAAGAAGCAATTTTAGGGAATTACCTTCTAGCCCTTCCCATCCGACCCGCCTTTCCAAAGCCAACACCTCAGCTCCATATAAGGCCTGCAGAATTAATTTACCCTGTATAACTTTACTTAATGGCTTAAAGGTATGACTAGCAAACTTACTGCCCAACCTTTTCATCACATTCACTAATGCCTCTGAGAAGCCATTTGTTTATCCCACCTCAGATCATCTGAAAAGGTTAGCTCCAAATATTTATACTCTCTAACCTGCTCTCATCTTATGTTACCTAGGAACCTCGCAAATTTCCTTTTCCTCCTAGCGAAAGCATTTTTTTTGTCTTGTCAACATTTATCAATAATTTATTTTTCGAGGCAGTAAGCATTAAGGGCATTTAATTTCTGTTGCAGCTCTATAGGTGTAAGATCCATCACCACCAGATCGTCTGCTTACAAATGGCAACTATTGTGCCTACCTCCAACCTTTGGTGAATAACTATGTGTAGCACCCAGAACCTGGGAGAGGTCTGTAATGAACAGACTAAATAGCAGGGGTGCTAAACGCACCCCAGCCGCAAGTGGTTCTCAACCAGAATGTTCCTAGTCAGGCTTCCAAGTCCATCAAGATCAATCTGAACCCAGTGAGTATCGAGCTTTATTACCAAGCCCAACAGGCTCCAGATATCTTCCACTGCTGTAATTTACGCCAAAGCGTACCTCTATTCCCCTTGTCAAAAGGTGTTCAGAAGTCAACGAAGCAGCAACAAAGGCCACCTACCGACTCTACAGACTTCCTTGCGACTCCCCACTGCGTGAAGCAATAATCCATCATAGAATGCTTTAGCCTAAAGCCTCCTTGCTCCATTGGGATCAGTCCGGTATGAAAAGCCTAGGTCGCTAGATGCTTTAACAATGTTTGGGCACAAAGTTCGGATGGGATGTCTTAAAGAGAGATCAGACGGTAGTTAGCTGTCTGATTCATTTTGCCCTTTTTATGAACTGGCTTCACTATAGCTCCTTTCCATTGAAAAAACCTGCTCAGGATGGATACCCATTTTTTTGGATCTTTTTTAAATATAACCAATGGAAGACCATTTGGGTCTCCTGCCCCAGAGGCTTTCAAATTGCAAATTATCTCTGACAAGATTACTGCCACTTGTACATTAGCTATCACTTCGGTATCCACTTCAGAACTGGCCTGTACCACTAATTTATTACCTGGGCTTCCAACCCTATATAAAAGGAGATAAAAACAGAGCAATCTTCTTCACATATTTGAGCCTCTAAAAAAGATGGTGATGAGAGGGTTACAGAGTTCATTAGAGTGGCATAGAGTGCATTGGTGTAGAGTGCAATGTCATACAGCGGTGCAGAGTAAAGTGACATAGAGTGCAATGGTGTAGAGTAGAGTGGCATAAAGTGCAGTGGCATAGTGTAAAGTGTAGTGGCGTACAGTGCAGTGCTGCAGAGTAGATTGGCATACAGTGCAGAGGCATACAGTGTATTGGTTTTGAGTAAAGGGTGTAGAGTGCAGTGGCGTAGAGTGCAGTGGTATGGTGTGAAGTGGGATGGTGTGAAGTGGCATAGAGTGGAGTGGTGCAGAGTAGAATAGAGTGGTGTCGACTCTAGTGGGACAGAGAAGATTGTTTCAGAGTTGAGTGAAGTGAAGTAGAGTTCAGTGGTATGGAGTAGAGGGTCGTAGAGTGTTGTGGTGTAGAGTAGATTTGAGTGACTTGCAGTGAATTGGCGTAGCGTGCAGTGGTGTAGAGTGGAGCGATGAAGATGTCTGTGGCAAAGGCTGGCATAAAGTAGAATGGCAGACGGCAGTGTTGCAGAGTATACTGTCATAGAGTGCAGTGGTGTATAGTACAGTGGCATGGAGTGCATTGGCGTAGAGTGCAGTGGCACACAGCAGAGTGGCGTACAATGGGGTGGTGCTGAGTGCAGTTTTACAGAGTAGAGTGGGGTAGAGTACAGTGGTGCAGAGTAGAATAGAGTGGCGTAGAGTGCTATGATGCAGGGTCAAATAGAGTTGTGTAGAGTGCAGTGGCGTAAAATATAGTGGCATAAACTATACTGGCGTAGAGTGCAGTGGTGAAGAGTAGATTGCCATATAGTGCATTAGTTTTGAGCAAAGTCGTATAGAGTGCATTGGTATTGCGTGCAGTGGCACAGAATGGAGCAGAGTAGAGTGCAGTGGCACTGAGTGCAGTGGTGCTGAGTGCAGTGGCGTTGAGTAGATTGTTTCAAAGAGAGCAGTGGTTCAGACTTGATATGAGTGGAGTAGGGGGATTAGCATAGAGTGCACTGGTGTACAATGGAGTGGTACAGAGTGTATTGGCATAAAGGGCAGTGGCATAGAGTGCAGTGTTGCAGAGTAGGGTGGCATTGAATGGTGTGGTGCAAAGTGGTGTAGAGTGCAGAGGTAAAGAGTGCAGTGGTGCATAGTCGAGTAGTGTGGTCTAGAGTGCATTGGCATAGAATATAATGGAGTGGTATACAATAGAGGGGCGTAGAGTGGAGTGGTGCAGAGAAGAGAGCATTGATACAGTGTGGATAGGAGTGCTGTAGTATGTAGTACTGCAGAGGAGTGGAGTGATGCAGAGTAGAGAGGGGTGGGGTAATGTGGAGTATGCATGGTATGGTACTGTACTACCATTAAAGACAACACATCTTCAGTTGAAATTACCATTACATTTGCACTCACATACAGTAACGATAATGTGTGGAAATGTCATCACCCAATGTATTACATTGACCGTCAGCACAGTTCATTTATAGACGTTTAAATGTAGTTGTGTGCTAGAAAAAAAAAATAACATTGTGCAGCCTTCCTCAAGCAGACCATCAGTTGCCAACATGATGGTCACATAAATCCTCTCACTTTGAAGTGAGAGAAAGAAAAATAAACACCGTGCTCCCTGGAAGACACAGCTTGACATTTTACATCTGTCTTGGAATGCACAGCAAATGTGACAAGATAAGAACAGGATTCAAAGGCCTGTTTACAGAAAGCGAGATTGTGGAAGAATACACTAAACAAGGTTTGGGTAATGTGAGGAATGAACTCGAACTAAACAGCAGCAAGAAAATAAAGCCAGCAAATAGAAAGCCATAAAATGTGAGTTACAAACCACAAAGCCAATGTTAAGCAATGGGCCGAATGCATTCCTAGGTCAACTTTCTTTGGGGAATATTAACAAGGCGGCGCTATAAAATTACCGCCGCTTTTGCGGCCGTTTTCGGCCGAAAAGCGGCGATAATTATATCGCCTTATCAGCAAAGACACGCTGTTGCCTGTTTTGCTGACTTAGCGCCCGTTTCCAGTACGCCTAACTTTGCATCGCTAATGAGATGCAAAGTAGGCGTGGCTGTGAAACCAACCAGTGAAAATATCGCAAAGGCAGCTTTGCGATATTAACAAGGAAGGGTAGCAATTATTTAAATCGCGTTAAGTATGCCTTAACGCAGGAATTTAACGTCTGTTAAATTCCTGAATAAGGCATACTTAACATGGGGGTGGATTCTGTGGCTGAAACCACAGGCCCTATCATCTAGGATATCGCCATTTTCCACCATTGAAAATGGCGATATCCACACTATCGCTGGAATTTTTATTGCCTCAGCGATGCGCGTTGTTGATAACGTGCTAACCGGGCGACAAATTCCAGAGATAGCCGGCGATGAATATGCAAGCGCTAAGTGCGCTTTGCGATATTTATCGCCAGCCCTTGTTAATATGCCCCTCAATGTCTACAAGATGTCTTTAGAAAATCAGACATTCTGGTAGGCTGTGAGCTAATTAGCAAACCAGCAAACAAAAAGGAGCTGAATAGTTAACTTTCCAGGCCTTTCTTCAGAACTGCCGCTAAAACGGCGATAATTTTAACGAGGTTCTTGCTAATATGCCCTATATTACCTGAAAAGTTGTAGTCACTACTAGACAATAAAGACATAATTACAGTTGTATGTTTTATTACACTGCAGGACTTTATTACACGAAAGTAGGTATCTTCATCTGTGGTGGTACTCCGCATTCTGAATTACAGCCATTTTTGAAAGGTACCCGGTTAACAGCTTAAAACATATTTTGCAAAAAAGCGCTAGCTTGATATTTCCACAAGTGTATTTAAACGTACTCATTTCAAATGTTTGCTACATGTCTTGAGCTACATAATATTGCTTTCAGAAGAAAGAACGGGGACAAATGATTTAAATTAGATCAGGGGAAATGGTGACGAGTGAACACGTATTATAAGGAATACTGTACTCCTTACTGCAAGGCACGTCAGAGGCTTTCCGTGGAACTCGGCCCCCATTCTCCTGGTTTTCCCATTATGCTCCCAGAACGCCTTAGTTACATACTAGCCTTACAATACACTGTAGCGGTTGTTTTATCCCATACATATCTGCCTCTGCTTTAATTGTTACATGTCTTTTTTGACAATTCCAAAAATATCAATACAATGCTACGTCGATTTTTGTCTTTTTAGTCTGTGCAAGGCCTGATTTAGTGGCAGATTTTCATCTCCTGAAAGGATAATTCTGCTGGCATGTGAAAATAATCTGATCTGCATGCAACACATTTGCTGTGTAAAAAAATAAACAAAAAGACAGCTGTTACTGGAAATGCGGCTAGTTTGTTTCGGCTCGTGGACTCCACATGACGGGTGCATGACAGCCTTCACTATTTTGGCTCGAGGAAGCAAATGAATGCAAGAGATTCTTTGAACTGCAGGCACGTTTCCAGCTCACTTGGCAACAAGCCACTGGGATGCCCTAACTATCCTAAAGCAATTCAACGGAGCTCACATGCCGAGGTTAAGTCCGTCTTCCCCCGGTAAATTGTGGTCCGTGAGCTGTGAACCTGACAGAAAGTTGTAAACCCTCGACAGCGCAGCAGCGTTTTATCATCCACCCAGTGGTAGAAGTGTGCGGGATCGAAGGGCAGGGCGTGCCCCTACTTTTAAAAATTATTTCAGTCCGTTCCCCTACTTCTTTCTTTCAAAAAATGTTCCCGGGACGGCAAGAATAGTCCTACTTAAAAACAATAACTTTTTCATTCAGCTTCCAGGGGCTGCTCGAACTTCTCTGTTGAACTCCAGAGGCTGAGCAGCCCCTCCCTGACCTCGCACAGACTGTGGGCAGGCCCATTGTCATTCTGATTGAGGCTGATTCTCCCCTTTCGAATGACAATGCGCCCGCCCTTGCAGCCTTTAGCATATCATGTGCCAGTGAGATCAGAGTTAGTGATTACAGAGGAGCTTTCCCCAAACAGAGTACTGTGGGGACTTTGCCCCTTGTGTAATTTGTCAATGTTGTACAGAGAGTGAACTGGGCAGGAGCATTGACTGGACAGAAGAGGCGACAGGAAAGGAGAGGTAATGGGACAGGAGAGGTGACAGGGCAGGCGAAGTGATGGGGGAGGCGAAGTGACGGGGCAGGCGAGGTGACGGGGCAGGTGAGGTGACAGGGCAGGAGAGGTGACGGGGCAGGACAGGTGACGGGGCAGGAGAGGTGACGGGGCAGGAAAGGTGACGGGGCAGGAAAGGTGACAGGTCAGGAGCAGTGATGGGACAGGAGAGGCGACAGGAAAGGAGAGGTGATGGGGCAAGAGAAGTGATGTGGCAGGAGAAGTGACGGGGTAGGAGCAGATAACGGGCAGGAGCAGATAACGGGCAGGAGTAGTGAACGGGCAGGAGTAGTGAACGGGCAGGAGCAGTGACGGGGCAGGAGCAGTGAATGGGGTAGGAGAAGTGACCGGGCAGGAGAAAGTGACAGGGCAGGAGAAGTGACTTGCACTTATGTTCCTTGCATATTTATATACTATTGCATGACAACCACTGATGGGTCTGCAAAGCATAACTGTTGCCCTGAATTTTTATCCTGAATTTTGACCTCCTGTCCTGAATTTTTGTTGTGAATTTTTAACCCCTTGTCCGGAACTTTTACACTCACCATCCTGAATTTACGCCCATGCCAGTTGGCCACCCTACTCTGCAGTGCCCATGACCTCCTCCCCTTTCCCTTCTATCTAGGGGCCTGCAAAGCAACACTGAAAGGGCCATCAGACAACTGTGAATTAACTGGTGACACAACAGAGCAGAGCAGATTGTTCACAATGCACTATCGGCCCTTGATTAGCAGTGGATTCCAGAACAAGGAGTGTAAAATCCTCTGTGTAGAGGATGCTGTGGTGCAAGGATTCACACAAACAAGTTTATTTTAACAAACTGACTACACTAAACGGGGTACCTGTGCACCCTAAACTGGAAACACAGTGATCCATTACATTTATATCTAATAAGCATACATATCTGCAGTATTGCATTGAAAAATGTAACTATGCTGGACTGGCCGTTACAGGCATCAGGCATTTCCCAGGGTGACTGGAAGGGTAGGGGGCCAGTTTAGTTTTGGGGGACCGGTTTTGTACAAGTGCAGGAGTTTTAAAAACACTGCAAAGTTCTTTGTATATTCAGTAGGTTTCGGTCAACAATAAAAGTGCCAAGATAACTTTGGTGATCAATGTACCTGCTGGAGAGAGATGGGAGCATGTTTTGTCTAGTGGCTGTTTTACTCACCTAAGGTAGCGCAGAGGGGTAATATGCCTGCTGGAAAGAACATGTACTATGCATATCAAAGAGCAATATTTTATGTGCATGGTTTAGTGGGTACTGCTTTGTGTTGACTTCCCGAATGAAAGGACACTTGAGTACATATGGCCTGGCAGTACGGGCTGGACTGTTCCCATTGGGGGCAGGATCAAGATTGATTTGCATATGTCTGGGTCCAAACTGGAATGGCATGGTGAGCAAAAAAACGATGGATTTAGGCCCAGATCTCTGTACTGGGGTGAATGTATGACATTGTTCTTCATTCTGTCCACCAGTTGTTCTTTTTAGGTCAAATCTGTTTTATTTTGAACACAGCGTTAAGCCTACAACCTCGTGCCGAGGCCGGCCGCGTATATGATAACTCTCGTGTTTCAGTGCCAGCGTGGACGGGGAAGGAACTTCAACACAGCGCCTTGCCTACAACCCTCCAAGGAGTTGCCGGCCGCGTGGCTTAGGGGTGCATTGCGCAGAGAGTTGTCACATGTGAGAGTATGTCCGCTTTTGCGAGGAAGGCGTGGGGCGTACAACTAGCCCAGCTGTCATAAACTGCCCAACAGGGCACAACTGTCTCATAGAGAGACGAGGGCCAGAGCGGCAAGTAGGAGAAAAGGAAGTAGGAGAGACGAAGGAGCCTGAGGGTAGGCAGAGAAAGAGAGAGAGGGTGGTGGGTACGCGCAGCCTGTTGGTGAGCAAAGCGCAGGGTGGCGTGTGTGGTAGCATTAGCATCCGTAGTGTGCATGGTGATCAAGGACACAGCCTGGCCGGGTCCGCAGGGACAAGTGCATCCTCGAAGAGGTGCAGAGCGCGGAGTCTAGGGGGCATATGTCGCGCGTATTCTATAGAGCAGAGGTGCCGCACTAAGGGTTCCCAAACCGCCTTGAAGCGTGTGTCCCGCGCCTGCAACCTTGCCGTGAGTAGCTCCATCGCCAGGACCTGCCAAAGGCGCACAAACCAGGAAGCTATGGGTGGCGCCTCTGTTCGCTTCCAGTATAGGGCGATGAGCTCTTTAGCTGCACCCAGCATTTGAAGCGTAAGGATCCAGTCGCTGCGGGTAAGTGCCTTGAGCGCGGTAGGTTGGATGCCGAGGAGGATCGTGTGCACTTCCTCAGGCAGGGGGAACCCCAGTACCCCTTTGATGTGGCTAAGCACCTCCTTCCAGAAATCAGCCAGGGTCGGACACGTCCACCATATATGCACAAAGTCACCAATCTCAGAGTCACATCTCCAACACGTCGGCGAAGCGGTGGGAAACATTTTGCTAAGACGTAGAGGGGTGTAGTACCATTGCGTGAGCAGCTTATAGGCGTTTTCCCTCTGTGGGATGCTACGGTACACCTTGGGTATATCCCGCCACAGTCTGTTCCATTGGGGGAGGTCAATGTCTTTTCCCGACGCCAATTGCCATTGTCTCTGATAGGGGTGCGCATGCGTCGAGGTAGGGTGTTGCAGTATGTAGTATATTTGCGAAATTAGCCTCCTCAGCCCCCCAAGGGAGCGTGCCAACTTCTCGAAGGGCGTATATGCCCGGGTGGCCGCTTGATACATGTCGTCCAGTTGTTCTTTTTACTATATTATGATTGAGCAGCTAGCTGGCTGACATGAATATGAAGGAGCCTTTGTGGGTTTCCGTGAGTCTAGATTCTCCTGAAGAGTCCCTTTCTCTTCTGAGCCCTGCTTAACACATGTGTACAGGAGGAGCCCTGTATGCATGTCCTCAATGTTTGAGACAAAAAATACTCATAGATTTCTGAACAATGAGAGTAAAAGCATTAAGGTAACATGTTGTTCCTGCTTATATTTCGCATGCTTTACATAAACCTGTATTCCCTATGAGTGTTTGCTTTTTCCTGAATTAAATCTCAAATAAACATGATTATCCATTGTTTGAATTCAATAACGTTATAAGCTGTAACTGGTCAGTGAAATGCTAAACGTACTAAAAATGGTATGTTTTGCTATTTCTAGCCACACCCCTGACTCCGCCTACTGATCCAATCTTTGGTTATTCCCACCCCCTGATTCTCCACCCACAGTTCCCCTACTTTTTTTCCCCCACTTCGACCACTGCATCCACCTACACATTCAGGCTGCGTCTCAAAAATAGTGCACACAGCTAGGATAACAGTACAAGCAGACAGTTTCCCGACCCACTCACTTCCCAGGCATGATAGGCGCCACTGTTTTATAGGTCTGCACTAAGGTCAAGGCTGTCTGTCTCTGGAGTGCACAAAAATGTGTGACGGTATGATGCCGTCATCACGAAAATGCAAATCAATGTGAAAAGTATCAGAACTCTAAACATCTGTGTCCGTTTATCATATACGAGGAGACAGGATTGCTTGACCTCGCCGCCATCTTCAGATCTTACTACAAGGTCTGCTTTTTCCGATCAGCTCCTAACCAGAGGTGGGTGAGCCAACAAGTGAACAGGCAGAGCAGAGCCCTGAACATGTTTAGCATGTAAACTGCAATCAACACCATACAAACATGATAAAGACTCTTAAAAAAAAAATGCAGAAGCTTTTCAACTAAGTGCATCAGATTATATCACATTATTGAGAGGCATTCATTAAAAGTGGCAGCAGCCTTAAAACTATTCAAGCTCACCTCTGCCCCTGCAATGACAGCAAATCCATTAGGGAATTAAGAGACAAGTTAGTTGTCATATACACCCTATATGTGGCCTAGATTCTTGCATGGAGCAGCACTATTGACTATTTCACTAAGACACAAGAGAGGTGCTCACGTATTTCAAAGTGCTCTCAAATGTAATAAGAGAAAAAAAACACAGAGAAAATAAAATATTTTCTTAGGATCACACAATTTGGTCAAGCGGGGAATTCGGGAAAAATCCCAGGTTTTCTAATTTCATATTGTGCCATTCAGCCTCTAAATGTGTATCTCTTTCCCAGTTTCCGTCTCCTGTTTTACATCAGAGGTCAGTGTTTTTTATCTCATTCTTGGTGCATTAGGTTAGAGCAAGGGTGGCAGGCAGGAGCCACATGAAAACTCACTAGTGCTCAAAGCAGAATTTTATTCGCAAATCTGCGGCAAATGAGTGATTTTGCCGGAGATTTGCGAATAAAAAACTGCTTTGAGCACTAGTGAGTTCGTGGCAACTGTTTTTTCCAGAAACAGAAAAGTACACAGTTTGTTTGGGAATAATATATATATATATACGTATAACCTACTGGCGGTCGCCATAAAGAAGTTATAGTTAGGACCTATTTTCCATAGTGAAATCGCAACATTCTGTTCCCAATAACTTTGGCGCCGGTTGACGAATCTTCGTGAAATTTTCAAAACTTATGGCCTGATCCGGTCCGCTCCTATCTTGAAAGTTTCGGGGTGATTCGTCAAGCGGGGGCCGAGAAAAAAGGGGATCCCAAACAGTGTTTTCCCCATGGGAAACTTTAGACACGGCTACAGCCCGAACTGCTGAACGGAATTACCACAAATTTGGCAAAAAGGTAGCCCTTGCCTCAGAAAGAACCCTTTTTGTTAAATGGTGTAAATCCGTTTGGTAGTTGCTGAGAAAATGATCATTGAAAAAGTTTCGATATCTATGGCCACGCAGGATCCGCACACCCTGCCAATCACGAGCTTCATGCTAATTGGCTGTCAACACTCCAAATCAGGTCCCCCAAATGCCCCAGGGACCGCCACCTCCCCGGGGCACTACGTATTCAAATTGGGGGGTCAGTGATGGACTCCCCAGCCCCGGAGACCACCACCTCCCTGGGACTTTGGTAATGGTGCGAGGGGGGCCACGTGGCCCCCCTCCTGGAACCTTGTCATGGCCCTGGGGACCGCTACTACCCAGGGGCGGCTCCTGCAGTGTCCCGGGGTGCCCCCCCCCCGAGACACTGTAGTTTGCTATGGCAGGATGGGAACCACGCGGCTTCCGCCCTGCCATAGCAAACTGCTTTGGTATTTGGAAGCGAGAGCAGGAAACCTGCTCTCTCTTCCAAATACCAAAGCCAATTACTTTTGCACACGGGGAGCTGCATCTTAGCAGCTCCCCATGTGGAAAAGCAATGACAGCTCCCGCAGGAGGCGGGGAGCCGGCGGGACCATGGGGGGATTGGGGACCCCCCACGGTCTCCATATCAAATAAGCTTTATTCGACAGTTGTGTCATAAAAGCACAAAAACATGTAATCATTATACATCACACAATTATAAATAAAGAGCTACACATAACTAAGCATATACAATGGTTAAAATGTTATTAAATTTAGCATACTAACTGACGAATTCATCCTATAAAACAATATTTACAATACCCATAAAAACATAACTCATTATGTACACCTCATTAGGAACCTTTTCAATACAATATACCACTACTAAAAAGCAATACATGAAAAGAAATTTGGGATGGGGTTGATGAAGCCATTCTGTACATACACACTCCGGTCCGGCCGGTAGTTAGTAAAATAGTGTTTTCTCTCTGGTCTTATTTTTATGGGCCGAGGGTAGCGGGACCTAGGGTAGAAATCATGGAGCCCCCAGACAGAGATCGGGCCATCCCCTGATTGTGAAGACCAAGTTTGTAGATAAGGCACCACCCGATCGCTCCAGAATCTAACTAACACCAGGTCTCCTGGGAGATCTTTTGGAAGGGGGCCGAGCCATCCCACCCTTCTAACACTTCGAATGGCACCATCAATGTTCGCTGGCAAAGGTCTATTCCTAGACAGCCAATAGATGACCTTGTGTTTTAAATCCTCTTGTCTCTCGGTTTTTCCCTTTGCGATTGGTCAGACACCAGTGAGGACACAGACAAAGGGGGCGGCAATTGGGGGCAGATGTATGTGTTTGGTATAATCTAGATTAATAGTTTTCTCCTCATAGGGAGGAGAGACATTTGGCACCCCTACATCAGTAAAGATACTCTTGGTGATGATGGGCTCGGTATCGGATGACGAGGAGATGCATGGGCGTTTCTGTGGGACCGTGGGTCTGTTAGGGGGGTTGCTACTTCTTTGAGGAGCTAACTTAGAAACCACGGTAGCGGGTAAAGGCTGTGGTTGGCTCAATCCTGCCAGGCTCTTGTCAAGTTGAGTCGATGCCCTGAATGAGGTCTCTATTTCCCGTAACCTATCCACTAAGGAGTTGATTTTTGCAGTCAAAGGGGATATTAGAGAAGTAACCAAGCGTTCAATCTGGTCCAGAAGAGCGGCCTGGTAGGGGGGTACAAAGGATTCAAGAGTATCGCGGGCCTGGGAAGCTGTGGGTGGGGCGCTGACGGACGGTAAGGAACTTATGCAAGGCTTAAGCAGTTTAGCTTCCCTCCCCATACTGTTGTCCCCGGGGCGCTTTCTTGTGACCATAGGGATTTTAGGGTTCCCTAGTTGTTTAGTGTTTACTTTCACTAACGGGGAAAGGAGTGGGGCAGCCAGAATGTTATCATTTGCGATCAATAGAGAGTCCGGCAGCGAAAGTGCGGGAAGTGTTGGGCTGAGTAGGACTTGGGGTGTGACTGGTATGGTTTCAACTGGTGCAACTGGTACATATCGAATGTGACATAGGGCGTTCAAATCCTCCAACCAGGACAAACTTGATGCTATATCGACTAGCTGCTCCTCGGGATGTTTGCAAGATACGCTATGAAGGGGCAAACGGGTTTCTAGATCTTCCAAATCATGAATCACGGGTGATAAAGCCCTGTTTATATAACAGTCTAACCTCCCCCTACTAGAGTCACTTGGGAGAGTACTGAGTTTGGAAGCCCCTTTAAAAGACATGGCAACGGTGCAGCAAACAGAGTCCCGCAAAAATAAAAAAAAATAAAAAAATAAAGTCAATGGAATTCCTGGTGTCTCTGCAATATATGCAGAGATGTGGGTCAAAGTTTCACTGTACCTTGCTCAGTAGGAACCAAGGGGGGTGGCCCGTCCCGTCCCTCTCGTGCCTCTGAGGGCCACAGAGGGCCCGCCCTTTGCCCGGGCTTCGCCCCGGCCTTAGTCCCGCGCGCGTCCCGCGTGCGCGCGGCTATGATGCGTTATCAAGGGGAGGAGCTGGAAGGGGCGGGAAGAGGACCAGCTGCGGCCGATCAGCGCCGCTGAGCAGGCTGGTCCTCGCAGTCCCGCCTCCGGCCGTGTGTGTGGGGCAGAGGGTCAGCAGCGAGGTCGTGGCTCCTACAATGGCCTGGCAAGGTCCAATGGCGATATCCCCAGCAAGATCTTCAACCCACGAGCGGCGCCCGCGCAGCGGGGGCCGCGAGGCGTGGCGTAGTGGCAAGAGGCGATGTGGCAAGAACTCTGCAGCAACTCCCAGTTAGGGTGAGAGGAGGCTCCCAACAAACACACGCTCCACAGGGTCTTATCAGCAGGAAGTGGCGGGAAGAGGACCAGCTGCGGCCGATCAGCGCCGCTGAGCAGGCTGGTCCTCGCAGTCCCGCCTCCGGCCGTGTGTGTGGGGCAGAGGGTCAGCAGCGAGGTCGTGGCTCCTACAATGGCCAGGCAAGGTCCAATGGCGATATCCCCAGCAAGATCTTCAACCCACGAGCGGCGCCCGCGCAGCGGGGGCCGCGAGGCGTGGCATAGTGGCAAGAGGCGATGTGGCAAGAACTCTGCAGCAACTCCCAGTTAGGGTGAGAGGAGGCTCCAACTGATAGGGCCGGCCCCAGGGGATGGGGTCCCCAGGGCCATAAGTGGCCCAGGAGGGTGGCCCTACGCTGCCCCCTTGCAAATTATAAAAAAATTAATAATAATTTAGGCCTTGAATGGCCTGAGGAGGGGGGCAACGCAGCCCCCTCCAAAAATTGAAATAAAGAAAAAAAACTGGCCATGCCCCGGGGGATGTGGTCCCCGGGGCCGATTATGGCCTAGGGAGGAGGGGCCACGCCGCCCCCTTCCAATATTTTAATTTAAAAAAAAGGGGTCAGGCCCTGGGGGATGGGGTCCCCGGGGCCGATAAAAAAGGAAAAGAAGGGGGGCCACACAGCCCCCTTCTTAAAGATGAAGAAGAAGAAAAAAGACAGGCATCGCACCGGAGGCCCCGCCCCCTCCCTACAGCACTCTGCAAATGCGTGCCCTTGTGTGTTTGTAAATGGTGAATGAATTCCCCCTGAATACTGGGGGTCCCTGGGGGCCAACTAGCCCACCAGGAACCTCTAGTATGCTCCAGGGAGCTACGTTGCAGAGAGGTGTTCAGAGGCCACGCCCCTTTTTACACCTCTCTGCAACGCAGCTCTGTGACGCTTAATGGAGGTACCGGGTGGGCTAGTTGCGCCCCAGGGATCCTCAGGATTCAAGGGGGCTTAATCCCCCAACTTAAAACACGCCATGGGGCGCATTTGCACGGTAGTGAAGGGAGGGGGCGGGGCCTGAGGTGACATGTGTGCAAACACGCCCTGTGGCGCGTTTTAAGTTGAGGAATTAATTCCTCTTCAATCCCGAGGTCCGTGGGGGCCATCTAGCCCACCAGGTACCTCCAATAAGCGCCACAGAGCTTATAAAACATATTTAATTTTCAGAAAAACACACATTCACTGGATGATGTCATCAGTGCTGTCATCAGTGATGTCATTTGAGATGTCATCAGTGATGCCACTGACCATGTCATGAGTGATGTAATATGTGACGTCACCAGCAGTGCATTGCGGACGTGCGATTTATAGTTAGTTGAACTAACTATAACGGGGGAAGTTCAATGGTTTTGTACGACGAGTGAAATGTCCAACTAACTATAACGCCCCTGAAACCTATGGTTTTTTCAGTATATATATATATATATATTTACTGAAAAAACCTATAAATCGCACGTCCGCAATGCACTGATGGTGACGTCACATATTACATCACTCATGACATGGTCAGTGACATCACTGATGACATCACTGATGACATCTCAAATATATATATATTGCAACACAATCCGACTTTGTGTCATCAGAAAAACGGCAAGCACACAGGAAATCCGATATTTTAGAATATTTTTATTGCAAACCCCCTCACCCCAGACAGACGCATTTCGCTATAGAAGCTTCGTCAGTGTCAAAAAAAAAAATATATATATATATATATATATATATTCATCTTGCCTTCGGTTCCATGTGCCCGGGAAATGCAGCGCTCGGCGCTCGGTTCGAAGTCCCTGCAGCAGAACCACGCTGCTAATTATTGTATATAAAAACCTCCCTTGACGGCGAGGAATAATGGGACGAACTCCCGTTCTCACTTTCTTTTGCTGTTTTTATTATTTTTAAGCCTTCAATTAAACATTTATGCAGATAAGCACAGATCTACGCGTTTCGGGAGCACCTCTCCCTTGCTCACGATCAACTGGTTCACAGGAAGTTAGTCCTTTTAAAGTCACATTTTCTCTCATTTCCTGTTTAGTGTGTTCCTTGGCTCAAAGCATTCTGGAGGCTGTAGTTTTTATTAAAAACCATAAGTATAACTTATGCTGAATTTCATCATATTTGATGTAAGCTGGTCCCAATTTGGACAGCAATACTATTCTTTGGCATAGTATATGTGACGCAATTAAATTCATTTTATTTATTGGTATCGCATTTTGTTTCAAAAAGTCTCATTTATGTATGATTCATTGTTGCCCTCTGGTGGGCTGTATCATTAAATGTCTTTCTTGATTGGAAATATTATTTCTTGAATTATTATGGTGTTCCTTCATACATTTTTCTTTGTTTTCTTGTCTTTATTTCTTTCTTTTTTTTTTGTTTTTTTTGTTGTTGTAGATGTCGAATCAAATCAGCTTACAAATTTCTTGAAGTTTCACGGAGTGTTTCCTATCCTCAATTTCTCTTATAAATGTATATAGAGTTCTTCCGATTGGTTGAGGCCATGTGGGTTCATTGTCCTCAGCTTGATGATGTACCTCGATTCTTTTCGACGAAGTTCTCTCTCTCTGTCACCGCCTCTCTTCATTTGTGGCACTGTGTCTATTCCAAAGAATCTTAGTTTCATCCAGTCACCTTGATGATGCGATTCCATATGTTTCGCGATGGCATTTGCTCGATCTTTATGCACCGTCGCTCTGACATGTTCCAGGATTCGTTTTTTTAATTCGCAGATTGTGCTGCCAACATATTGTAGGGGGCATGGGCATTCCACTATGTACACCACATATTGTGTTTTACAAGTTATAAGTTGTCTAATTTCCCATGACTTGTTATTGATTGTTCAATTTCAGTATTTTGGTCTGTTTAGCAATCTGACACACCTTACACATGTGGCATTTCACGAATCCCTTAGTTTTAAGCCAATCATCTTCCTTCTTTTTGGGTTTAAAATGGCTGTGGATTAGGTGATCCTTAAGATTTCTTGGTCTACGGTATGTCACTACCGGATGGGTCCCCATCACTTCTTTAACTGTGCTGTCCAATTGTAAAATTTTCCAATTCCTTCTCAGGATACTTATCACTTGTTTGCTTTCAACTGAAAAATCAGTTATGAATCTTATTGGTTCCTTGTTGGTAACGTTTATCTTTGGTTTGGGCTTTAAGCACTCCTCCCTTTGCTTTTTGTTCGCTTTTTCCCAGCTTTTCAGGACTATTTTGTTATTGTACTTTCTTCTTTTGAAGCGTTCGGCTGTCTGTTGACCATGTTTCTGCCATTCTTGTTCCTCACTGCAGATTCTCCGAATTCTGAGGAATTCCCCATATGGGATACTGGCTTTCAATGTTTCTTGATGGAAACTGGTTGCTTCCAAAGTTGAGTTCGTAGATGTACTTTTACGATGCAGCGTGGTGTGGATCTGGTTTTCTCTGATGTAGATCTCTGTGTCCAGAAATATTACACGTTCCTTACTGGATTCGAACGTGAATTTCAATTGGGTGGTGCTGTTATTTAAAATTTCGAAGTATTCTCGAAACTCGTCACATGTTCCATCCCAAATTATAAAAAGATCATCTATGAATCTTTTCCAAGAGATGATCTTATTCAGATAGACATCATTTTCCGCTTTCCACGCCACTTCCTTTTCCCAGTATCCCATCGTGAGACAGGCGTAGTTTGGACTAAAGGAAAAGCCCATTGCTGTCCCATTTCTTTGCCTGTATAGTTCTTCACCAAAGAGAAAAATGTTTTTGTTCAGGCAGATTGTGATCATCTGTCTCAGCATGGTATTGTGATCTTGATACATTATATTTCTCTCTTGTAAGAAAAAACTACACGCTTCAATTCCAAAGTCATTGTCTATTGTTGTATATAACGATACAACGTCCATCGTTACCAACAAGTAAGATTCCTGCCAAGGTGTGTTCTGTAGCATATTCAGTATATCTGTCGTATCCTGTATGTAGGAAGTGAGTTGTTTCACATACGGTTGTAAAAAGTAATCAATGAAGTTAGCTAATGGTTCCAGCAGAGATCCCCCCGCTGATAGTATCGGTCGGCCTGGTGGCTTTTTTTGGTCCTTATGTAATTTAGGCAAGAAATAAATTGTTGCCAAAATAGGGTGATTCATAGTTAAGTATTTACACTCTTCCTCATTGATTAGATTTTTCCTAGTCCATTCCTGTAGTTTTACATCCAACATTTCTTTAATGTCCTTTGTTGGATTATTTTTTAGTTTTTCATAATACCTACTGTCCCAAAGTTGTCTATGAGCTTCAATGACATATGCTGTTTTATCTTGGATTATGATGTTACCGCCTTTGTCAGCAATTTTAATTTCAATGTTGTCATCATTCATCAGATTTTTCAAGGCCTCTCTCTCCTCCTTGGTCAAGTTGTCTTTGTAAATTTGATTTTTTATTTTATACACATCTTCAATTACAGCTTCCTGAAATAAATCTACTTTATTTCCTGGTGCCAGCTGTGGATAAAATTTAGATTTGAGTTTTAGTCCACTCAAACCCCCTCCTTTTTGTTCCACCACTTCATTCAAATTTATTTCATCACCTTCAACTGCATCCAGGTTCATTAGTGTCAGATAGCTTTCAACATCTTTTGCTTGTAATCCACTAGTAATTTCCTGTGGTTTGTTTCGTGCTGTTACATTTGCTTTTTCCGCAAAGAACTTTGCTAATTTGATTTTACGAAAATAGAGGTACAGGTCTATTCTTACTTGTGCCAAGTCCATTCTTTTTGTTGGACAAAATTGTATTCCTTTTTTTAGTAGTAAAATCTCATTGTCTGTTATCTCACGGTTTGATAGGTTTACTATTTGTAGCTCATCCCTTATGTTTTCTTCAGGCGCATACTCCGGGTTTCTGGGCCTATTTTCTCCGTACTTTGTCCGGCACCTTTTGCCCCTTCTTGTGGGTTTCTTTGATACCTTTGCCTGCCACGTCCTCTTCTTCCTTGTTGATGGAATGTGGGATGAGATTGATCCCATTGTCGCTGTTGCAATACGAGGCGCATGTCCCCTAAAAAAGAATTCCTGCGTCTGTTCTCCTCACTATCTTCGTTCGATATCAGCGATGATGCACTGCTCGTGCAGCTTGTCGCACTACTCCAGGATAGTTGTTCCTTCATTGCATCGTACTTTCTAGCGTACGTAAAAATTCGCCCTTCCTCATAATCATTAGCATCTCGAATGAATTTTGAGTGTTTTCTTTCCCTTACAATGCCTTCATGTTTTTCAATCTGAACTTCTAATTCTTCTTTAAATTTAGTCATTTCACTTGATAACTTCATTGCTGTAATTTCTTTTTCAATTTCATTCAGTTCATCCTTTACTTTATTGAGGTTAATTTCTATGTGTTTGACCAAGATGTCGATCAGTCCAAGTGATGATTTCAGAATGAACTACCCCCACTCTTGTAATAACTCATTTGAGGAGTCTTGATGACTAGGCATTAATGTAATTCTCAACCCACGTGGTACCCTTTGGACTTCAAGATACTTCTTCAATGTAATTAATTCCCATGACTTGTTAATTTCTTTACGGCTTAATCTCTCCCAGGCACGTAGCTTGGATTTTGCATCCACCTTTTCAACCTTGCTCGATAAGCCAGCCATTGAGGTTTCACTAATCTTTTCTTTTGTAAACATGGTTGTTAGTTTTTCACTCCGTTTTTCTTCTCTCCGCTGCATATTTGTTAATTGTATAATTTTCAACTTATAAATCAAAAATTCTGTGAGAACGTGCAATATAACGTTGTACTGCCTTCTGGTTGGGATATTATCACCGCTTGTTCTGTTTAGAACTCTCAATTGCGGACTCTCCCCGCAGTTACCGTCTTGCAAGCTAAGCTGGCGGCACGTTAATGCGCGTTTGCTGATTCAACCGTCCTCAGCTTGATGATGTACCTCGATTCTTTCCGACGAAGTTCTCTCTCTCTGTCACCGCCTCTCTTCATTTGTGGCACTGTGTCTATTCCAAAGAATCTTAGTTTCGTCCAGTCACCTTGATGATGCGATTCCATATGTTTCGCGATGGCATTTGCTCGATCTTTATGCACCGTCGCTCTGACATGTTCCAGGATTCGTTTTTTTAATTCGAACCGAGCGCCGAGCGCTGCATTTCCCGGGCACATGGAACCGAAGGCAAGATGGTTATGAGCCGGGAGCAGTGACCGCTGGAGTGAACGAAGCCTGGAAAGCCTCACACCGCGCAGACCGAGGGAAAGGTAAGCGTGTGAGTGAAACGGCTGTAATTGCAAACGCCAGGGCGGTTGAATCAGCAAACGCGCATTAACGTGCCGCCAGCTTAGCTTGCAAGACGGTAACTGCGGGGAGAGTCCGCAATTGAGAGTTCTAAACAGAACAAGCGGTGATAATATCCCAACCAGAAGGCAGTACAACGTTATATTGCACGTTCTCACAGAATTTTTGATTTATAAGTTGAAAATTATACAATTAACAAATATGCAGCGGAGAGAAGAAAAACGGAGTGAAAAACTAACAACCATGTTTACAAAAGAAAAGATTAGTGAAACCTCAATGGCTGGCTCATCGAGCAAGGTTGAAAAGGTGGATGCAAAATCCAAGCTACGTGCCTGGGAGAGATTAAGCCGTAAAGAAATTAACAAGTCATGGGAATTAATTACATTGAAGAAGTATCTTGAAGTCCAAAGGGTACCACGTGGGTTGAGAATTACATTAATGCCTAGTCATCAAGACTCCTCAAATGAGTTATTACAAGAGTGGGGGGAGTTCATTCTGAAATCATCACTTGGACTGATCGACATCTTGGTCAAACACATAGAAATTAACCTCAATAAAGTAAAGGATGAACTGAATGAAATTGAAAAAGAAATTACAGCAATGAAGTTATCAAGTGAAATGACTAAATTTAAAGAAGAATTAGAAGTTCAGATTGAAAAACATGAAGACATTGTAAGGGAAAGAAAACACTCAAAATTTATTCGAGATGCTAATGATTATGAGGAAGGGCGAATTTTTTACGTACGCTAGAAAGTACGATGCAATGAAGGAACAACTATCCTGGAGTAGTGCGACAAGCTGCACGAGCAGTGCATCATCGCTGATATCGAACGAAGATAGTGAGGAGAACAGACGCAGGAATTCTTTTTTAGGGGACATGCGCCTCGTATTGCAACAGCGACAATGGGATCCATCTCATCCCACATTCCATCAACAAGGAAGAAGAGGACGTGGCAGGCAAAGGTATCAAAGAAACCCACAAGAAGGGGCAAAAGGTGCCGGACAAAGTACGGAGAAAATAGGCCCAGAAACCCGGAGTATGCGCCTGAAGAAAACATAAGGGATGAGCTACAAATAGTAAACCTATCAAACCGTGAGATAACAGACAATGAGATTTTACTACTAAAAAAAGGAATACAATTTTGTCCAACAAAAAGAATGGACTTGGCACAAGTAAGAATAGACCTGTACCTCTATTTTCGTAAAATCAAATTAGCAAAGTTCTTTGCGGAAATAGCAAATGTAACAGCACGAAACAAACCACAGGAAATTACTAGTGGATTACACGCAAAAGATGTTGAAAGCTATCTGACACTAATGAACCTGGATGCAGTTGAAGGTGATGAAATAAATTTGAATGAAGTGGTGGAACAAAAAGGAGGGGGTTTGAGTGGACTAAAACCCAAATCTAAATTTTATCCACAGCTGGCACCAGGAAATAAAGTAGATTTATTTCAGGAAGCTGTAATTGAAGATGTGTATAAAATAATAAATCAAATTTACAAAGACAACTTGACCAAGGAGGAGAGAGAGGCCTTGAAAAATCTGATGAATGATGACAACATTGAAATTAAAATTGCTGACAAAGGCGGTAACATCATAATCCAAGATAAAACAGCATATGTCATTGAAGCTCATAGACAACTTTGGGACAGTAGGTATTATGAAAAACTAAAAAATAATCCAACAAAGGACATTAAAGAAATGTTGGATGTAAAACTACAGGAATGGACTAGGAAAAATCTAATCAATGAGGAAGAGTGTAAATACTTAACTGTGAATCACCCTATTTTGGCAACAATTTATTTCTTGCCTAAATTACATAAGGACCAAAAAAAGCCACCAGGCCGACCGATACTATCAGCGGGGGGATCTCTGCTGGAACCATTAGCTAACTTCATTGATTACTTTTTACAACCGTATGTGAAACAACTCAGTTCCTACATACAGGATACGACAGATATACTGAATATGCTACAGAACACACCTTGGCAGGAATCTTACTTGTTGGTAACGATGGACGTTGTATCGTTATATACAACAATAGACAATGACTTTGGAATTGAAGCGTGTAGTTTTTTCTTACAAGAGAGAAATATAATGTATCAAGATCACAATACCATGCTGAGACAGATGATCACAATCTGCCTGAACAAAAACATTTTTCTCTTTGGTGAAGAACTATACAGGCAAAGAAATGGGACAGCAATGGGCTTTTCCTTTAGTCCAAACTACGCCTGTCTCACGATGGGATACTGGGAAAAGGAAGTGGCGTGGAAAGCGGAAAATGATGTCTATCTGAATAAGATCATCTCTTGGAAAAGATTCATAGATGATCTTTTTATAATTTGGGATGGAACATGTGACGAGTTTCGAGAATACTTCGAAATTTTAAATAACAGCACCACCCAATTGAAATTCACGTTCGAATCCAGTAAGGAACGTGTAATATTTCTGGACACAGAGATCTACATCAGAGAAAACCAGATCCACACCACGCTGCATCGTAAAAGTACATCTACGAACTCAACTTTGGAAGCAACCAGTTTCCATCAAGAAACATTGAAAGCCAGTATCCCATATGGGGAATTCCTCAGAATTCGGAGAATCTGCAGTGAGGAACAAGAATGGCAGAAACATGGTCAACAGACAGCAGAACGCTTCAAAAGAAGAAAGTACAATAACAAAATAGTCCTGAAAAGCTGGGGAAAAGCGAACAAAAAGCAAAGGGAGGAGTGCTTAAAGCCCAAACCAAAGATAAACGTTACCAACAAGGAACCAATAAGATTCATAACTGATTTTTCAGTTGAAAGCAAACAAGTGATAAGTATCCTGAGAAGGAATTGGAAAATTTTACAATTGGACAGCACAGTTAAAGAAGTGATGGGGACCCATCCGGTAGTGACATACCGTAGACCAAGAAATCTTAAGGATCACCTAATCCACAGCCATTTTAAACCCAAAAAGAAGGAAGATGATTGGCTTAAAACTAAGGGATTCGTGAAATGCCACATGTGTAAGGTGTGTCAGATTGCTAAACAGACCAAAATACTGAAATTGAACAATAACAAGTCATGGGAAATTAGACAACTTATAACTTGTAAAACACAATATGTGGTGTACATAGTGGAATGCCCATGCCCCCTACAATATGTTGGCAGCACAATCTGCGAATTAAAAAAACGAATCCTGGAACATGTCAGAGCGACGGTGCATAAAGATCGAGCAAATGCCATCGCGAAACATATGGAATCGCATCATCAAGGTGACTGGACGAAACTAAGATTCTTTGGAATAGACACAGTGCCACAAATGAAGAGAGGCGGTGACAGAGAGAGAGAACTTCGTCGAAAAGAATCGAGGTACATCATCAAGCTGAGGACAATGAACCCACATGGCCTCAACCAATCGGAAGAACTCTATATACATTTATAAGAGAAATTGAGGATAGGAAACACTCCGTGAAACTTCAAGAAATTTGTAAGCTTATTTGATTCGACATCTACAACAAAAAAAAAAACCAAGAAAGAAAGAAATAAAGACAAGAAAAAAAATAAAAATGTATGAAGGAACACCATAATAATTCAAGAAATAACATTTCCAATCAAGAAAGACATTTAATGATACAGCCCACCAGAGGGCAACAATGAATCATACATAAATGAGACTTTTTGAAACAAAATGCGATACCAATAAATAAAATGAATTTAATTGCGTCACATATACTATGCCAAAGAATAGTATTGCTGTCGAAATTGGGACCAGCTTACATCAAATATGATGAAATTCAGCATAAGTTATACTTATGGTTTTTAATAAAAACTACAGCCTCCAGAATGCTTTGAGCCAAGGAACACACTAAACAGGAAATGAGAGAAAATGTGACTTTAAAAGGACTAACTTCCTGTGAACCAGTTGATCGTGAGCAAGGGAGAGGTGCTCCCGAAACGCGTGGATCTGTGCTTATCTGCATAAATGTTTAATTGAAGGCTTAAAAATAATAAAAACAGCAAAAGAAAGTGAGAACGGGAGTTCGTCCCATTATTCCTCGCCGTCAAGGGAGGTTTTTGTGTACAATATATATATATATATATATATATATATATATATATATATATATCAGGCAAAGCTCCACGATGCCATCCAGCACGCAAAAACGGAGAACGGACACTTGCCTCAGCTTTCAATTGAAATTGCAGGTAATTTTTATTTTATTTTTAGGGCTCGGGCCTAAGCCACCACGAAGTGGAGGCGGAGCTTCCGAGCTCTTATGTGTTCAAAAAAAAAATGCAGAAAGGGGTCCGGCTGGCACATTCCGTAGTTTTTAATGGCATCTGCCTAGTGATTCGTCTTCGCTGTGCTATGTATTTAGTAGCGTTGACGTGATAGGCTATAAGTAATTTACGCGTGCCCGATGTGGCATATTCTGTGCGAGAACGAGCACGGCAGAGTGATTAATCTTAATTAGGAGCTGTCAGAGTGCCCGTGTAATGCAATCCAGATGGTGCGAGCGCGTTCACCATTGCATTGCATGTATCATGCGCGCGTTTAACATTTACCTTTCGCGCCGCAGTCCGTGTTCATCGCATTTAATGCAAGGTATGAGCAGGAGAAGGGGTGGTTAACGGACATTATGGTGGTGCACTACTGCCGAGTTCTCTTGGTGTGGTATTGGTTTGCATAACTTTGGTGCGTCTCGGGCCCATCGAGTGCGGGTTACATACCTGCCCCCACCCCCACACAGGGCACCTGTAATCCTATGATCAGTGGCTACAGACAGGTAAGTCACTTTATCATTTGTGTGGGTTCCCCGGTCCTTTGGAACAAATAGGGGGAATGGATTCAAGCCACTTATTTCTGAAGTTCTCATCGGACACTAGGACTCCTATTCAGTAGCACCCACTCCCCCCCCCGTCACCCCCCTTATGAGTGCAGTCGCTATACAGGAAACACTAGTTCGTAAACCCTGATGCGAATGTAAAACGGATGCCTGGCTTCAAAGCCTGTGTTAAGGACAGTCTCTCAGGCACCACGGAGCACCCTGCGGCACTTCAGCCGAGACTGGCAAGATTCCGAGCTATTTCACTGCTGACGTCGCCAGCAAGAAATTATTTCCTCTTAACTTATGTGCTAGTTACTCCAAGTGTACCGGCCACACTGTTGACTAGATACGGCCTGTGCGTCAACAAACAGGAGCCATATCATTTTTATAAATAAAGAATGCTTCAGTTGGCCGCATAATATCACTTTCGTTACGACAGGGCAGGAGGGGCGGGTTTCCAGATTTACTTCTGCTCCTTAGTTCTAAACAATGCACAGGTTTAGTTTAGTCTGTTGCTGCGTCACGTTGTTTACTAGGCACATTGAGTATTTCAAAGGACCACGTTCTTCAGGTTATTTGCGTGGTGTCTACCTGGAAGTTCTTGCTTCGCGTTTGTTTTTGCATTATGAATTTGCATCTGATTTGTCATGTGTAGGTGGCCTTTAATTAGGCAGTGTATTTTAAATTGCATTTTAAGTACAGTACACGCATTAAACGGGTCGCTTGGCGCTAGAAAAGTGGAGGGTAACGGGAAAACAATCCCACCAATAGAACTTTTTACCACCCCATGTGCAGCTATGATGTGTAGATTTGCTCAAGATGGCACGGTATTTAGCACTTGAATGCAAGAAAGGTGCAAACACCCGCCTCTACTCAGCCTAATGCTGCTGGAACTTTCTGGACTTGCGCAGAGTTCCACGTGGCCTGCCCTGGCCTGTTTTCTCCCCGGCGGATTCCACGCGTAGATAGTCATGCACGAGAACAAAAACCGCGATGTGGAGAGCATTCCAGCAGCGGCTGACTGGCTGAGCCACCTATAGCTTTGGGGTACGCCGGCACTGGAGGCCCCGCCTCTTGTAGCAGAGTTGGATGGCACCAGTCCGCCCCCACACGGAGACATTTCCAGACAGTCCTCTGCGCCTGAATATGCTTCTGAGACTGGAATGGGTCAGTCGCATGTCAGTCCCCCCGACGTGCCTGACTTCTCTAGTCCTGCCAGACTCTTAAAGAAACGGGCCAGTCCCAGTGCAATTGACTGTTCCCCAGTACTACCAGCTTTTCCAAGCTAGTTGAGTCTACATATGACCGTCAGACATAATTCTACTGGCCCTTTAGAGACGTGTGGCAGACACTTCCATTACCACACCACAAAATAACCCAGTCCGCGACTATAGTGAGGGATCAGGTCTCTGCCTGGACGCGCCAGTCACCAGCGCGTTAGGAACCCCATGGAATGGGCTTCTACTTGCCTTGTCCGTGAAGCTTCCCAATAAACAAAAACAGCTATGTAGATTGCGGCGTGTTTTATTTGCCATCACCTTGAGTTGATTTTTACGTACGTTTTTACACACACACAGTAGTGAGGATGACAATGCATATCTACAGGCTAGCGATGACAGTGCATCTAGGCTAGCAATGAAAGTGCATAATTACAGGCCAGTGATGACACTTCATATCTTCAGGCTAGTGAAGGCAATGCATATCTACAGGCTAGCGATGACAGTGCATATCTACAGGCTAGCGATGACAGAGCATATCTACAGGCTAGCGATGACAGTACATATCTACAGGATAGCAATGACAGCGCATATCTACAGGATAGCAATGACAGCGCATATCTACAGGCTAGTGAAGCCAATGCATATCTACAGGCTAGCGATGACAGTGCATATCTACAGGCTAGTGAAGCCAATGCATATCTACAGGCTAGCGATGACAGTGCATATCTACAGGCTAGCGATGACAGAGCATATCTACAGGCTAGCGATGACAGTGCATATCTACAGGCTAGCGATGATAATGCATATCTACAGGCTAGCGATGACAGCGCATATCTACAGGATAGCGATGACAGCGCATATCTACAGGATAGCAATGACAGTGCATATCTACAGGCTAGCGATGACAGTGCATATCTACAGGCTAGCGATGACGGTGCATATCTACAGGCTAGTGAAGCCAATGCATATCTACAGGCTAGTGAAGCCAATGCATATCTACAGGCTAGCGATGACAGTGCATATCTACAGGCTAGCGATGACAGTGCATATCTACAGGCTAGCGATGATAATGCATATCTACAGGCTAGCGACGACAGCGCATATCTACAGGATAGCAATGACAGAGCATATCTACAGGCTAGCGATGACAGTGCATATCTACAGGCTAGTGAAGCCAATGCATATCTACAGGCTAGCGATGACAGTGCATATCTACAGGCTAGCGATGAGAGAGCATATCTACAGGCTAGCGATGACAGTGCATATCTACAGGCTAGCGATGACAGTGCATATCTACAGCCTTGCGATGACAATGCATATCTACAGGCTAGCGATGACAGTGCATATCTACAGGCTAGTGAAGCCAATGCATATCTACAGGCTAGTGATGACAGTGCATATCTACAGGCTAGCGATGACAGAGCATATCTACAGGCTAGCGATGACAGTGCATATCTACAGGCTAGCGATGATAATGCATATCTACAGGCTAGCGACGACAGCGCATATCTACAGGATAGCAATGACAGCGCATATCTACAGGCTAGCGATGACAGAGCATATCTACAGGCTAGCGATGACAGTGCATATCTACAGGCTAGTGAAGCCAATGCATATCTACAGGCTAGCGATGACAGAGCATATCTACAGGCTAGCGATGACAGTGCATATCTACAGGCTAGCGATGACAGTGCATATCTACAGGCTAGCGATGATAATGCATATCTACAGGCTAGTGATGACAGTGCATATCTACAGGCTAGCGATGACAGAGCATATCTACAGGCTAGCGATGACAGTGCATATCTACAAGCTTGTGAAGCCAATGCATATCTACAGGCTAGCGATGACAGAGCATATCTACAGGCTAGCGATGACAGCGCATATCTACAGGCTAGCGATGACAGTGCATATCTACAGGCTAGCGATGACAGTGCATATCTACAGGCTAGCGATGATAATGCATATCTACAGGCTAGCGATGACAGCGCATATCTACAGGATAGCAATGACAGCGCATATCTACAGGCTAGTGAAGCCAATGCATATCTACAGGCTAGCGATGACAGTGCATATCTACAGGCTAGTGAAGCCAATGCATATCTACAGGCTTGAGATGACAGAGCATATCTACAGGCTAGCGATGACAGTGCATATCTACAGGCTAGCGATGACGGTGCATATCTATAGGCTATTGAAGCCAATGCATATCTACAGGCTAGCGATTACAGCGATGACAGTGCATATCTACAGGCTAGTGAAGCCAATGCATATCTACAGGCTAGCGATGACAGTGCATATCTACAGGCTAGCGATGACAGAGCATATCTACAGGCTAGCGATGACAGTGCATATCTACAGGCTAGCGATGACAGTGCATATCTACAGGCTAGCGATGATAATGCATATCTACAGGCTAGCGATGACAGCGCATATCTACAGGATAGCAATGACAGCGCATATCTACAGGCTAGTGAAGCCAATGCATATCTACAGGCTAGCGATGACAGTGCATATCTACAGGCTAGTGAAGCCAATGCATATCTACAGGCTAGCGATGACAGTGCATATCTACAGGCTAGCGATGACATAGCATATCTACAGGCTAGCGATGACAGTGCATATCTACAGGCTAGCGATGATAATGCATATCTACAGGCTAGCGACGACAGCGCATATCTACAGGATAGCAATGACAGCGCATATCTACAGGCTAGCGATGACAGTGCATATCTACAGGCTAGCGATGACGGTGCATATCTACAGGCTAGTGAAGCCAATGCATATCTACAGGCTAGCGATGACAGTGCATATCTACAGGCTAGCGATGAAATTGCATACACTCACAAGGAGACCACAGCCAGCTGAGGTGCAATCTTCTCCCACTCACAAGAACGACATCACAGGCAGCAGCAGTGCAAGCTTCTTACACTCACAAGGAGACCATAGGCAGCAGAGGTGCAAGCTTCTCACACTCACAAGAAGGACATCACAGGCAAGTGGTGCAATATTCGCACACTCACAAGGAGATCACTGGCAGTACACACCACATGAACACACTCCATAACACATAGCAACAATACATTGGCATTTACAATGCCATTAGCTCAAACTCAAATAAATCCGAGCCCGATTGCATTTCTAATGCTTGTTTCAAAGTGCATTGCATGTGCAAAAGAAAAGCCAGACGCGTTTCGGCGAACTCGGTCGCCTTGATCACCAGACAAAAGGTGCTGTGTGCCCCATTAACATTTTAAAAACACCAATAACCAATCATGGTTCGGAATGTCATCTGACCAGTAAACAGCATGAAAGACAGACTTTTTACGTCATGTACAAATACGGGTAAAAAGCTCTGGCAATTTCAAAATAGCCTAATATCTTTCAAAATACATTGTAAAATACAATTCGAAATACATTTCTAAATATACATGTTTCTGTCAATAAGGAAAACAATATTTTTGATAGCTGCTTAGGAAAGTCCTAGGACCGGGGAAGCAAGATGGCGGCTGAGTGAGAGGAGCCGCGGAGCAGCAGTGTGTGGTGGTGCAAACATACCTCTGGACCTCCCGAATCTCTCCGTATGGCAGTGAACTAACGACTGTTTTCCATACCATGGTGGAGCCCACAATCTGTGACTCGTCCCCTGATGTATGACGTGTCTAGCCGCGATAGAACGAGCCCCGTAACAGCCCGAAGGATCCAGCAGCTGAAAGCGATTACCGGAGCCGCAGGAGCGCTACTCTGGCTGCTTACGGCGGCGCTCACCACCTGGTCGCGGCGAAAGCGGAGTACCAGGCGTGTCTCGTGGTCTCTGGCAGCATCTGAGACCCGACGGAAGACAGGGCTCTGGTGCGGTCTCTGTCGGTGTGGGCAGCTTCAAGAGTGTTTAAACTCGAAAATGGCCCCGAAGGTAGCCTCCGGTATAACAACCAAGGCAGCAGCGGCTGCGGCCGCAAAGAAAAAGGCTCAGGCTTCACGGGCTGCCTCTCACACAGCAGCTGACTCAGCTGAGTCAGCAAATACGTTGCGAATGAAGGAAACGGCGTCGGAGGCTGGCGCAACACCAGAGCGGCCGGAGGTCCACGAACAGCCCAAGTTAAATAAACAAACAGTGCTGAGGTCGAAGCAGATCACCTCAATTCCTGAGCTTTTCGCTCGCAGCGGCCAAAACCAGAAAAACACAGTAAGCGCAACCCCTCTCATATCAGCTAAAGAAGGGCTACCTGATCCAGGTACTTATGTTGCTCCACCGGTGGCCACTAGGAGTACACTACAAACATCTACAATAGAATCTGCAACAGAGACTAATACAGTTTTAGCTGAAGCAAGGGAAGAAGGAGAAGGAGTAACTCAGCTGATCCTTGAACCAACTCGCGCAGAGATAATTGACCAGGAGTGCGAATAAACTGACAGGGTAGCAATTGGGGAAGACACAAATGTCTGTGCTCCACTTATACCCCCATATATTGAGGATCCAACGGCTACTGAACTCATAGATGCCGCTGCCACTCAGGACACATTGAAAGAAGCTGATTGCAGGAAAAAGGACAATGTATTATGCCTCCCCCTTGCTGCAGTGACCTTGGCAGAAGGAGTGGAAAGCAAGCAAGAGAAGGAGAAGGATAGTAGCGAATGCTTCTACTCTGTGACCGAAGAGGCGGAGTGGTCTGATGATGAAAGGAGCTCCTCTCAAGAGGAAAGCAATATAGTGTCAGATAGCGACCTGGATCAAACTCCTCCCAATACGGCTAAAAGACCAGCTGTTAACGATAAAACTCACATTCAATCACACAAGGATTTGAGCTGGGATCACTCCTCAACTACACCTTTACAGGGAACCCAGGAGACCGAGGCCCCCATCCCCCCCTTTTGGACGTTATCTACCAGACTATTCTTACGCACAGAGAAGAAGCTAGACAGGACACGAGGAAGTCGCAGTCAGCGATGCGTAAGTTACAAACTGTCGTTAGAAAACTGTCAAAAGCTCATGCTAATGTGGGGGATAGGGTCACTAATCTAGAAGAACGGATTGTTGCGACTGAGTCAGAGGCTGCCTCTGCATCACTTAAGGTTGACTCTCAGGCGGCGCAGGTTGTTGATATCCAGTGGAAGCTGGAGGATATGGAAAATAGATTAAGACGCAACAACCTGCGCGTCCTGGGGGTCCCGGAAGGGATCGAGGGGTCGGACATGAGGGCTTTTATCATTACCCTATTTAAGAATGCATTCCCAGAACTAGTAGACTGGAATTGGTCATCTGAAATTCAGAGAGCCCACCGTACTCCATTTAAAATCCGTGCTGGGACTACTACTGATAGACCGAGGGCAGTGCTTATATTTTTAGGAAACTTCATCCTCAGACAAATTATATCTGATAAAGCCAGACCTGATGCCAAAAGAACGAGCGAGGGCATATCTTTTTTTGTAAGACCAGACTTTTGCCACACAACGGTCGAGAGGCGCTGGAGACTTCGGCAACTGATCAAGCCTCTCCAGGATAAACATATGCAGGTCTACCTGGTAAACCCTGCACAGCTCAAGGTTGGGAGAGAGGGCAAGACTCAATTCTTCTCATCTGAGGTGAAGGCTAAGGAGTTTCTGGACTCATTATAACCTGCCAATATGGGGAAGGGGTATTAAACGAACTTAGATAAAAGTGTATGGTTGGATAAATAATCAAATTTCACTGTTTTCAATAGGGTGCTGTGTTCGATTCCTTTTTTCAAGGGGATAGGGAGTCAGGAGGGGGGTCTCTAGGGGTAGGATATATTTTGTTTAAGGTATGATTTTGGTGATTTATGATTGCACCCACACACCACACTGCTGCATCCATCCACCAACGCACAGACCTCGGTCTGAGCGCTTCTAGGGGGAAAGGGTGGGATGGAAGGGGGGGAGGGTGACCTAAGGGAGGGTAAAGGACTCAAGGGCGGTGGAGGGAGGGGGGGGGAAAGCATGGAAAAAAAGAAAAAATTGAGAATTGAAGCTACAAAATTTAGATCTCTGTGGCTTTGCCTGTATAGAATGGTCATTGTTAGTAATCAAACCCCGGATTTAAAAAATATGAGATGTCTGATAAACGATAATGCTTAGTCTTACTACCTACACGATTAATATAGAGGGGTTGAACGACTGGAAAAAAAAGAGCGAGACTGACAGAGTTTGTAAAATCTGAACCCATCGACATCTTGTGTATGCAGGAAATGCACCTCTCATGGGCGAAAAGAAAATTGTTTAGATTTGGTGGCTTTGAGATACTTTCATGTTCCTCTCAGACCTCAACAATAAGAGGGGTTGTAATTTTGGGAAAAATAACTCTGGGGGGGGGCCAAGCGGGCTAAATCGGATCCGGCGGGAAGATGGGCTATAGCGGAAATAGGATGTGGGCTAACGGTCTGTGGGATTTATGGATCAAACAACGACGACCCTACAGTGTTTGAAGTATTGGAAAGTGAACTGTCAAGCTGGCCCGTACCAATTTTGGTATGTGGCGGCTTTAATATATCGATGGACTTATCCAGTAATGTCCCATATAATGGTAGGAAACCAAGAGTCTCAAGGGCACTCCTATCCATGATGTCATCACATGGTTTAGTTGATATATGGGGTTTAAAACATCCTGACGACCCAGGCTTCACGTACTTCTCATGCCCCCATCAGAAATACTGCAAATTAGATTATCCTTTAATCTCCTCAGGAGAGATTGGGAAAGTTAATATTAAAAAGCTCCCTAAAGTCCTCTCGGATCACAATCCGCTAGTAATCAGCCATAATGGCCTAGGTCCAGCTAGGAAAAGAAGATCTTGGACATTTAATCGTAAATTACTAGCTGATGCTGCATTTATAGAACATCTGCGAAACTGGACACGCGAGTTTTACGACGCAAACCAATACAGTTTGGGACTCGTTTAAAGCAGCATTAAGAGGGGAAGTAATTAGCTACACAGCCCAGCTAAGGAAAAAACAACAGGATGATAAGAACAGACTCCTGGGTGACTTGGTTAAGACAGAGGAACAGCACTGCCTGGAACTATCTTCGGGGGAGGAGAGTACTCAGAGCCAAACCAAAATCTGCCTAATCAAAGCTGAGATACAGAAGCAAATGGCCGAAAAGGCATCTATAGATTATTGGACCTATAAGAAGAAAATGTACGAGACAGGGGAGCAGGCTGGGAGGGCACTATCTTTAAGAATCAGGCAAGATAGCGTTAAAAATGCCATAACATGTATACATGATGAGGGACGAGACTACACTGAACCCCAAGATAGTGTATCAATATTTGTAAAATGTTATGAAAATTTGTATAGGGAAGAAGCAGGAGATATACTCCCGAATACCACAGGCAGACACTACCCAGACCTAGGCCCCAAGCTAAATCAAGGTGAAATGGCAAGCCTGGAGTCTAATATAACTATAGAAGAGGTATTGGAAGCACTGACTCAGCTAGCCGCAGGTAAAGCTTCTGGCCCCGACAGTATACCCTTGGAGCTGTATAAATGCTTGAAGACCGAGATTACGCCATTTTTGCTAGATCTTTTTAATGGAATTATATGTACTGGTATAATACCCGATACTTGGAGAGATACCAATATAATTGTATTCCATAAAAAGGGAAAGCCAAAAGAAAGCACCGGATCTTATAGACCGATTTCTCTTATAAATTCTGACAATAAACTGTACGCAAAAAATATAGCCACGAGGTTGGGGAGGGTCATTGGCGGCCTCGTCTCCCCCTGGCAGCATGGGTTCATCCCTGGCCGTGGCACAACGGACCATGTGAGAAGAGCTATATCTATATTTGAGGCCCATGCTGGGGGGGAGGGGATCGCCATGATCCTCCTCGATGCCGAAAAGGCATTTGACCACGTTAGATGGCAGTACCTCTGGGATGTACTACAGGAGAGAGGTTTCGGTCCAAAAATACTGATAGCTATTAGGGCCATGTATCGCGACCCGATGGCTTGCATACAGATGATGGGTCTGAGTTCGGTTGGGATCAGGATAGAAAGGGGCACCCGCCAGGGGTGTCCCTGCTCACCAATTCTATTTGCCCTGTATATCGACCCGCTGATCAGGCAGATATTGGTTAGTAACAGCATTAAACCAGTAATAACCAACGGGTTCGAGAGCAAAATTTTAGCATATGCTGACGACCTGGCGGTACTCACACCTGATCCGGCAGAGACCATGCGAACATTAGTTGAGATTACCAAGCAATTTGGATACTGTTCTGGGTATAGGTTAAACGAGGCAAAAACACAGGTGATTTGCTCAAAGAACAAAATAAAAATGGATCAACGGTATGTTGATTCTGCTATCTATCTGGGGGTTATTATCAGGGCAGAGACAGGGTTAATCATACAGGATAATTTCAATCCACTCCTCAAAAAAATAGAAATAGATTTAAAACGCATGGATGCACTACATCTATCTATTATCGGCAGAACAAATGTTCTGAAAATGACAATGCTGCCCAAGCTTTTGTACCTATATAGGTCTATCCCTTTTCTAATCGAGGAGCAAATGTTAAAAAAAACTGAATCCATTTTTAATAGCTTTTTGTGGCAATATGGCAAGATTAGAAGGGCAGCCAAGTATATGTCTCTTCCCCAGGAACTCGGAGGCCTGGGCGCCCCAAATATAAGATTCTACCATTGGGCATGCTTAATAACCCAGATGTCTATTTTATTTAAAGCTGGTAGTAGGAAGAGACATATTAGGGATCCAATCTCAAACCTATATATTCTCCCTTCAATATATGAGCTTCTTATGGGGAAGGAAGCTGTGGGTGCTTTATTAAGAAAAAACGGGCGCAGATTTTTAAAAAAAAACTAGGCTTAAGGTTACGCTGGGAGCCTGAGACCTATGGAAAATACTTCAGAAATTCCTGCAGATTCCCAGAATTAATAGACATACACCTTTATGGAAATCAGGTTTCTTCCCGAACCTAAGTATGGATGGGGCCTGGAAATGCTGGGAACAGCACGGCATTCAGACGGTAGGCGATGTTATGTGCAATGGTAAGGTGATGCCACTTGAAGCTATTCTTTATAAAACAGAACAGAAGTGCCAATACTGATGTGAATGATTTCAATGACCAATATTCATCCAAATCCAGAACAGAAATTCGAGAATGGGAATTGCTAATCAATAGCTTTTTTATTTGAAAATTTTTGAAGAAATATATTACACAATTTTGATACACAGTACTGAAATTCTTTTTTTCTAAAAACACACGTGGGACATAGATGTATAATTCTACATACAATCATACATTCAGGATCACAGACATATCACAACCAACCAAAACACATTCACACAGTCAAAAGAACAGTGAATATAATACAATATATATACAAGGTGACTAGAGAAAGGGGCCACGGTCTGCACGTCTTTTCAATACTAATGAAGTACACAGTTTTTCTTTAGTACATTCCTATGTCTCTAATAAAACAAAATAAAGCTCATTGTGGTTACTACTGCAAGGTAATGTACACATTCAAGCTCAAGGCTCAACTACTTGGGAGCCTAGATGCTGGCGCAGACCGAATGTGGCAGGGCCTACGCGTTTCGAATCCCACAGAAGTCGTCGGGGATTCTCTTCAGGGCCTATTGTAGTATCTGTGAAGGAATGGGACAAACGTGAGTGACGCATATTAGACACAAAATTTTGTTCAACTACGGACAACATACACACAAACCCGCCCACCGATCCAACAGTCCCTACATCGGCTTACCAAACGTTGGAAGTCCTAGACGTGTAATGAGAGCAGAGGCTTTTTCAAGATTTGGCATAAACCTGGAAATTTAAAGAATAATCCTAATCAGGATATACATGGGGAAGTCAGAAGGGCTGAAACAGAGAGCTAACGAGACTGCGCTCACGGTGTGTGATCATACTCACCTATTCAAAATGTATAGTACTGGAAGGGTGTTTTCAATTCAGATCAAACTGTCAGGGGATTTTCTTGAGCATCACAGCGAAGAGGGCTGCCTGCTTGGAAAAGTAAAATTGTAAGCTGTTGTTCAACCTTAGCTTTAAGGTGAATGAATCAAAAATGTCATAAGAGTCTCACCCCTACTGTCGATATGTTGCGTTACAGGGCAGTGGACCCGGACACAAGGTTTCAGTCTACCGTTTCTATTCTGCAACATATAAAATTGAACACATCAATGTGCAACAAGATGCACTAATGGATGTGCTATCTAAATGTTGCAAGGTTGGCGATTCTTACCAGTCTTCAGAGTTTGGGTACCCAAACGGAAGACAGATCCACTAGTCCACCAGCAGGGGTTGGAAAAATCCGTACTATAGTGGAAGAAATAATTGACCGTCACATGTTTGAAACGTGTAAAATCCACAATGAGGTTAGTTACAAAGCCCAGGGTCGTCTTACCAGAGTGCAGCAAACATGCGGTGTGTGCGTACGGGGGTTCAACTAATGACAGCGCAGGCGGGGCATTGTAGCCCACTCACTAGAACAAAACAAGAGAAGCCCTGTGAGGCACAAAGTCTTGGAAAAAATTATTCTGCTGCCAAGAATCGAAGAGAAACCAGTTCTTACCTTTGCGGGTACAGCGTTAGAATGTGACCCGCACTTTGTTGCGCAATCGAGCGGCAGGCATCAACTCGCCGGTAGTCTAGTAATGATCTATGAAAACAACAAGAGTATCTATGACTCTAAGGGCACGACGGCTGAGACTAACACTTAATATAGTCTGAGGACTTACTTATAGTTTCGGCGGTCACACGGACCGGTGGCGTTCTAATCGGGACTATTCACTCGTGCATGCGTCGGGAAGCAGAATCAGGGAGGTATAGTTATATAGCAGGCCAGATTGTAAGTCCCACCCAGAAGGGGAGTGTCAAGTAATCACCACGCTCGGAGACGGTCAGAAATAGAGGAGGGACTTACACAACTCCCGGAGTAGTGGGGATTGGAGAAAGCTCGAGATGTATCAGGATCTGAAGCAAACCCAAAGATGTTACAGAACAAAAATCAGTACTATTTACAAACGGAAGTGGAGAACGGGTCCACTGCATAGAGTGGATCATAAGTGCACCAACCATGGGAGACAGAGGCTGATCTCTACGTCAAGGTATAAACATGACATAAACCACGGGACATTACATGAATAGGGACACTACCAGTTAGATGCAGTAACGATCTTATAGTTTGTAGATTTCACTCAGTTCATTAAGGCCTGATATTGCAGTATCGAACTTAACTATAAGGAAGGCCTCTTTTTTAGAAAGTTTATTGTTCAAGTCTCCTCCGCGGGGGTCATTTTCAACCTTGGATAAGACTGTCCACCTTAAGTCGCTGATTTGGTGTTGCATTCTTGTCCAATGGTATACTAGGGGGGCATTTTCCACTTTTCTTTTCAGTCTTGATTTATGTTGGGAAATGCGCTGTCTTACTTCTTGGTTTGTTTTGCCGATGTAGAGGCGTTCACAAGGACATTTTATACCATATACTACAAATTTCGATTTGCAATTACTGAAAGCCTCGTGCTTCCATGAAATTCCATTGTGCTGGAACAATGACCCTTCCAGTGTAGTTTCACAGCAGAGACAAGTCCCGCATTTATGGTGTCCTGTCACCGGGGGCATACCCATCATTTGGCGTAGTGTCGGTTGTGTTTGAATTGGCATAGCTGCTTGCACTATGTGGTTGGCTACACTATTCTCTTTCTTAAAAGCGAATAGTGGGGGTTCTTTTAGGCTGGTATCCAGGTTCTTTACCAGGTGCCAATTTTGTCTAATGACCTGTTTTAACTGATTGGCATTTGGGCAATAGGGTATGCCCCCGGTGACAGGACACCATAAATGCGGGACTTGTCTCTGCTGTGAAACTACACTGGAAGGGTCATTGTTCCAGCACAATGGAATTTCATGGAAGCACGAGGCTTTCAGTAACTGCAAATCGAAATTTGTAGTATATGGTATAAAATGTCCTTGTGAACGCCTCTACATCGGCAAAACAAACCAAGAAGTAAGACAGCACATTTCCCAACATAAATCAAGACTGAAAAGAAAAGTGGAAAATGCCCCCCTAGTATACAATTGGACAAGAATGCAACACCAAATCAGCGACTTAAGGTGGACAGTCTTATCCAAGGTTGAAAATGACCCCCGCGGAGGAGACTTGAACATTAAACTTTCTAAAAAAGAGGCCTTCCTTATAGTTAAGTTCGATACTGCAATATCAGGCCTTAATGAACTGAGTGAAATCTACAAACTATAAGATCGTTACTGCATCTAACTGGTAGTGTCCCTATTCATGTAATGTCCCGTGGTTTATGTCATGTTTATACCTTGACGTAGAGATCAGCCTCTGTCTCCCATGGTTGGTGCACTTATGATCCACTCTATGCAGTGGACCCGTTCTCCACTTCCGTTTGTAAATAGTACTGATTTTTGTTCTGTAACATCTTTGGGTTTGCTTCAGATCCTGATACATCTCGAGCTTTCTCCAATCCCCACTACTCCGGGAGTTGTGTAAGTCCCTCCTCTATTTCTGACCGTCTCCGAGCGTGGTGATTACTTGACACTCCCCTTCTGGGTGGGACTGACAATCTGGCCCGCTATATAACTATACCTCCCTGATTCTGCTTCCCGACGCATGCGCGAGTGAATTGTGCCGATTAGAACGCCACCGGTCCGTGTGACCGCCGAAACTATAAGTAAGTCCTCAGACTATATTGAGTGTTAGTCTCAGCCGTCGTGCCCTTAGAGTCATAGATACTCTTGTTGTTTTCATAGATCATTACTAGACTACCGGCGAGTTGATGCCTGCCGCTCGATTGCGCAACTAAGTGAGGGTCACATTCTAACGCTGTACCCTCCTAGGTAAGAACTGGTTTCTCTTCGATTCTTGGCAGCAGAATAATTTTTTCCAAGACTTTGTGCCTCACAGGGCTTCTCTTGTTTTGTTCTAGTGAGTGGGCTACAATGCCCCGCCTGCGCTGTCATTAGTTGAACCCCCGTACGCACACACCGCATGTTTGCTGCACTCTGGTAAGACGACCCTGGGCTTTGTAACTAACCTCATTGTGGATTTTACACGTTTCAAACATGTGACGGTCAATTATTTCTTCCACTATAGTACGGATTTTTCCAACCCCTGCTGGTGGACTAGTGGATCTGTCTTCCGTTTGGGTACCCAAACTCTGAAGACTGGTAAGAATCGCCAACCTTGCAACATTTAGATAGCACATCCATTAGTGCATCTTGTTGCACATTGATTTGTTCAATTTTATATGTTGCAGAATAGAAACGGTAGACTGAAACCTTGTGTCCGGGTCCACTGCCCTGTAACGCAACATATCGACAGTAGGGGTGAGACTCTTATGACATTTTTGATTCATTCACCTTAAAGCTAAGGTTGAACAACAGCTTACAATTTTACTTGTCCAAGCAGGCAGCCCTCTTCGCTGTGATGCTCAAGAAAATCCCCTGACAGTTTGATCTGAATTGAAAACACCCTTCCAGTACTATACATTTTGAATAGGTGAGTATGATCACACACCGTGAGCGCAGTCTCGTTAGCTCTCTGTTTCAGCCCTTCTGACTTCCCCATGTATATCCTGATTAGGATTATTCTTTAAATTCCCAGGTTTAGGCCAAATCTTGAAAAAGCCTCTGCTCTCATTACACGTCTAGGACTTCCAACGTTTGGTAACCCGATGTAGGGACTGTTGGATCGGTGGGCGGGTTTGTGTGTATGTTGTCCGTAGTTGAACAAAAATTTTTGTCTAATATGCGTCACTCACGTTTGTCCCATTCCTTCACAGATACTACAATAGGCCCTGAAGAGAATCCCCGACGACTTCTGTGGGATTCGAAACGCGTAGGCCCTGCCACATTTGGTCTGCGCCAGCATCTAGGCTCCCAAGTAGTTGAGCCTTGAGCTTGAATGTGTACATTACCTTGCAGTAGTAACCACACTGAGCTTTATTTTGTTTTATTAGAGACATAGGAATGTACTAAAGAAAAACTGTGTACTTCATTAGTATTGAAAAGACGTGCAGACCGTGGCCGCTTTCTCTAGTCACCTTGTATATATATTGTATTATATTCACCGTTCTTTTAACTGTGTGAATGTGTTTTGGTTGGTTGTGATATGTCTGTGATCCTGAATGTATGATTGTATGTAGAATTATACATCTATGTCCCAAGTGTGTTTTTAGAATTTTTTTTCAGTACTGTGTATCAAAATTGTGTAATATATTTCTTCAAAGATTTTCAAATAAAAAAGCTATTGATTAGCAATTCCCATTCTCAAATTTCTGTTCTGGATTTGGATGAATATTGGTCATTGAAATCATTCACATCAGTATTGGCACTTCTGTTCTGTTTTATAATTACTGTGGCTCAGCCTTACTGATTAGAGCCAGCCCCTAGTTGTTTCTTACTTGAAGCTATTCAGCAGAAATACGACCTACCTATAGGCCATAGCTTTAAGTATATCCAAATTGCACGAACACTTAACGCAGACGTATTAGCCGCTTGCTCTCTCGCTTCCAGCCCTACCCTCGATTATGTAGTGAATGATGGTAATAGGATTAGGGTAGTCTACCAGGAGCTGGTGGACAGGCTACCTAACGACCTGGAAAAGCATGAGGCAGCTTGGGCAGCGAAACTACAAGACCCAGATGTAGATCTTGATAAAGCCCTATCCTTAGATAAGCAGGTACTCAGGTCTTCTAACCTGAAGGCTCAACACTTCATGACTATTTTCAATTTATATTACACCCCCTCCAAGCTACATGGCTGGGGTATGAGGGAAGATAGTAAATGTCCTAGATGCCAGCAAGACTCGGCCGATTTGGTTCATATATTTTTCTTTTGCGACAAACTTGCCACAATTCAAACCGAGATCGAGAAATTTCTGGAGGGGCTGCTAGGCTCGAAGGTCAGTCTATCCCCAACAGTTATGATACTCGGGATTGATGGTAAGCTAGGGTTGAGTAGGAGGAGAGAAGTAGAGGCTTTAATCTTTCTAGCAGCGGCCGTTCTACGGATCCTGATATCAGCTGCTTGGAAGGACTCCTCTCCCCCGACCTCCTCAATGTGGCTGGCCAGATTCCTTGCTATACATAACATAGAATCATCGCTTTATCTTTATAAAGGCAAAAAACTGCGGGATTTTGGTTATGAAATGTGGGCTCCAGTGAAGTTATGGAGGGAGGGCGCCTCTATTAATGCTGCTCTGATTTAACCTATTAATATTTAGTGTGAATTTTATCAACTTTTTCTACAAGACATACATGTATATATCTATAAAATGTTATTTATGTGGGTTGATTATCGTGTGTATTCTCTGTATGCCCTGGTAATAATATCAAATTGAAATTTTGTATTGATGTATTGTCGAGATGATCTAATATATGAATTTTGTGATTTTAATTGATATATAACACCTGTATTCTGATGTCTCTTTTTCTTTTACTGTGTCAATTCTCAATAAAAAAAAAAATAAAAAATAAAAAAAAGGAAAACAATATTTTTGTAATTCTATTCCCAAAATGAAACGTATATATGTATTAATATATGCCATTGCGCCTGAACACTAAATAGCAATTGACTGATTATTAACTGCTCAGATACAGTAATTTATTATTTCTTGTTGAACAAACATAACCTGTAATTGGCTGTTACCCCAATTATTGTCTAATACCAGCTTAAATCAATTACTACGGATCTTAATATGCTAATCAGTGTTTATGGCAGCAAAAAATAATTTAGGCAAGACCATATAGGTAAGGAGATTGCCATACCCGTAAAGATGACAACCAAAGTGCGTGTGCTTAAGTGCTAAATATAAGGTGCAAAAAGTTCCCAGCCGGGAACTTGTTTAAATAAATTAAAATATATATATATATATATGCCGCCAAGACTCGAATCCAAACTGCCAGAAGTCCTTGGTACTCAACGACACCACCCGACAAAGAGACGAGAGCTGACCCAAAATATGCAGGTGAGAATTAATTAATTTTGTTTTTCCGCAGCCTGCCAGCATAACGTTTCGGCCTGCCCAGAGGCCTTGATCACACAACGCCATTGGAGGAATACGCAACTTTTAAAGTGCACAGTGCAAACAAATCTGATCCTTGATTGGTCAACATGGTATCCAAATAGATGGACATGGAAAAAATATTCATGGGTTAAAACAAATGTTAAAAACTACGTAGTTGAAGCTAAACAATGCACATCTAAATAAGTTATTTAAAAAAAAGAAAGCAATTTAGCAATCCTTTTAAAAAATGTTAATGTATAAATATATCACAAAATGCATTCATAATAAAATACATTTCTAATATGTGCAACATAGAAGCAGATTGTGCAAAAATCAGCGCAATGTGCAAAGATGATAAGACCCAAGTGGGTTAATTTTCAAACAACTGTCCTCATCCAAAGAATCAAAGACATCCATGTCCAAGAGGCCATTTTAGTACAATCAAGATATACAGTATGAAAAAAAGTGCAAAAACATGTGCAAGATGAATCAGAAATATGAAATTGCAAAACTCGTGTATTAAAAGTCATAAAAGCAGATGTTTAAAAACCACTGTACTGTACAAAAGAGAGCCAGTTGACACCAGAGTTCTTCCCCTTGTAGTGTAGTTCCTATTATCCCAATAGGCTCTGCGCATTGGAATAATATCTTCAATAGTATAGACGTAGGACAGAGGTTAACTAGGTCTTCTACTGTCGATATTAGACTTAAAGTTTAGTGTTTGCCAGCTAGCTCAGAGTTCACTAGAAACTTTCTCGAATAGACAAGGAGGAGTTTAACCTCCCTGGATAGACAAGAAGGGGTTTAGTTTCTGACAACCATAGAACATGACAACTTTGCTCTCCCCTAATCAAGAGTGTATCTCTAGAGTCGTGTGAAAACAAAAGACAACTTATTTTACTCAGTCAGTTCAGTGCATTCTTAGTTTCACCAGATTGTAGAGAAAAGGAAGAGACGGGCGTGTTCAATAAAAAGATGTTATTTATTGATCAGTCTCTTTTCTCAATCAAGAGAAATGAATCGCTATTATTGCAATACTTATAGTTAAGTAAAGTGCATACAGTAATAACAGAATTATAAAATAATACTGTAAAAGCATTGATATGGTTTCTTAGCCATATGATACTTAAAATGGATAAAATAGATACATACATATATACATTGACTAATCGTACTCAACTGGTGCTTCTAACTACGCCTACCCCAATGTACCTGACCTAAGCCTAATACGTGGGCGGGAGTAGATAAGTAGCAGTTTAAGTTAAGTTTGCTTTGCCAAGAGTCTGCTTCAAGAATTCTCTGCAAGGGGTTATTCAGTTCAGTACCTGGGATTTAGAAGGCTGGAGGGCTGGTATCTCTATCTCAGGTCTTGATATCCCAGCTGCCTGCAAGGGCGGCTGGAAGCGCCGGAGCTGGATTTCTCGGCAGGAGAAAAGGCAGCGTCTCTCTCTCAGCGCGTCAGAAAGGAGGGGCAGCGCCTGTGGGCTTCGCTGTCAGCTGGGCTCCTCGGCAAGTCTCGCTGCTCCAATCTTGTCACCACCTCGTGTGTCTGCTTAAGGCAATGTCGGTATTATTTATACCTGAAAGGTGCCGAGATTGACGTAAGGATGGACATAAATACGTCGATAAGGATGTCATACGAACTGGTCGTTCGCACATTCTTTACTGAAGTTCTCGGTTAAATCAAAACAATGGCTGCGGGGATTTCCCAGGTCGTGGTAGGTTTGATTTGTTTTGAGAACACCGTATGCCTATTAGGGGGCTGGAGAAATAGTGCTTGCCTAATGAGATGGCATGCGCTATGACCTAATCAGATAACGGGTTTCTGTGCCGTTGTATGGCTAATCAGATAACGGGTTTTTGTGCAGTTGAATGGCTGCTAGTTAATTATTAACCAGACAAGGGTCAGAAATAGGGGGATCGATACAGTACCCATAGTAAATACATCACACCCACTCCACGTAATCTATGTCCATATTTACAAATCTAGGCATAGTAAACAAAACTAGTAGTGCATGTGTATACCGAACCACCCCAAAATACAATCAAATGCATTTTGAAAATTGGAAATGCGAAATACACGAAAAGATGAGTATAGTTACTATATGCACTTCAAGCAGTATAATAATGCTAAATCTAAACGCATATTTTGAAATCAGTATGAACGTAATGCGGAAATTACACATGAAATGGCTCTTAATACAGAAGAAAAAATTCGAGACCATCCCATCACAAAATCATAAATACTTGTGAACATGCTAGAGGGTAGCTAATGTCTCTAGAGTAGCTAAAAATAGAAACTTTGTTCTCTAAGAATAGTTTTACTTTAAGCAGAAGATAAGTGTCCCAAAAAATCGTAAATATTTGGAAATGGAAGGGGAAAAAAAAATATTTCTCGCTCTCCGTAAAAACTGGTGAGAAAATTTCTTATTGCTTTATTTTCAAAGTTGAAGGCCAAATTCAGGGTGTAGGGAACGCCGTGTGCTAGTTTGCTCAAAGTCATTCTTTCTGTTCTTGTGAAAACATCATATTGTTGAGACTTTCGAAAAAACTGTCAACTGCTTCTTGCGAAAGTTCCACTAACTCGGAAAAATTTTGTAACATGCATTCATGAGCATGATTGCCTTCATTGATGTTTCGATCAGCATAGCTGACAGAAGGTCGTACCTGATCGATGCTGCTTTCATCTTGTACTTCACTACTCTTCAATCGTAGTGGTGAAGTCTCCACGAATGCCGTCATCAGGATTGGTAGCCGCTGGGGACAGTACAATGCATGAGCCGTTACCGGACCCAACAAAGTCTATGCGTCCATTGGCACATCCGATTGTAGTGTCAGACAGGTGTCCAACACGCACTCTTCGCCGCATAGCAAGCACCTTAATACAGGCATAACACAACTTTGCCACATCGGTCTAAATGAAAGAAACCAAGTCATGTTCAGGTCTCTAAGTCGGGCTATTCCAAGGACTTTAGTTATGCGGTCCCTGTAGCGTATGGCTAGGATCGTTTCTTCCATTGTCGCTGGTGTCTCGTCTGTGACGTGGTTTGCCATAGCGAAGTAACAGGATCAAAAATAGGATGCCTGCCACTAGTCCCAAAAGGAGAGGAAGTCCGCCAAAGATGGAATGGACAAAATCAGGAAAAATACCCAGGATGGCTTTGAATGGGGTTAAAGCTCCCGAAAACACTGTCTTAAATACACTCGAGATTCCACTTGTATCAGAAATATTTAAGATTTCGCTCAGTATTTCTGCGAAATGTATGGGGGAATTGGTTGATAACAGTGAATGAATCTCAGCAGTTGTCCTTGCAACTTGGAGATCATACGTTTCTTTTGATGACGTTAACTGGGTTGGCGTCTGTAGGAGCACAGTCTTCATTCTGCTTAAAGTATCAATTCGAATAGAAGAAATTTTCAAACTGGGCCATAACCTTGCCTCCCTGTCTCGAGCATTGTTTGGGAACAATACCCGTTCACAGCACATGACCTTCGTAGTCACGGTTATGAGATAAGGTTTTCCGGGCAGCAGACTGCAACATCTGCGATCTACAATTAGAATGTAACTCCCGTTCAAGAGTCTCTTAAAGAATGGTTCTATTTGTGTTGCAGGTGTGCCTAGCTCGTGACATGAAAGGTTATTTGTAGTCCCTTCACAGGCTCCATGCAAATTAATACCCTGACACAGAAGTGTACCGCTTAGCGACCTTGCACAATTATTGCCACTAAGAAACACATTCTGCCCTTTATTACTAACACATGTGTGTGTATAGGGCAGGTTCCATGTTGACTTAATGTACCCTTTACCCAACCTTTCATACTGGCCTGCCTGTATATATTTTTGGCAGTATTGAAACCGGAAAGTCGTTATCGGAATATTTATTATCCCATGTATTATCCATTCAATGACAGGTCGTTCTGACATTGTCAATGGTAATCTCTCAAGTTTTTCAATGCTCAGAATTGTATAGTCAGCACCCTTCTGTGCCAAACTGATTTGTTTATCAGTAAGGTTAAAGATATTAAATAGTGACGTTGTGTTGATTAAATGCCAAGGCACATAGCCTGAACGCAGATTTTGTAACGTCCAGCCAAGTTGTACAATAGAACGCAATTGGGACTGACCGTGTTGTAACATCAGTAAGTCTTGCTCTATTATATCGATTGCTGAAGACACAATACTGTCCAGTGAATATATTCTGGAGGACAGAGTCATTAACGACAGAAAGTGATTTTTCCAAATTAATACGGTCAATTTCCCGTATTTTTTCGGCTGTCTCAATTTGAGTTACTTTCCAAGCTTCATTGTAAGCTGCATATATAGAGGCCGCTATGAAACGTTTTTGACGCTGTTTGCGTGGCCCCATAATGAAATCACGCAAGTCAGCACCTTCTTGAAGTAAAGTTAGGTGTTGTTTAATTTCTGCCAGTGTGGATGTTTGTAGCCATTGAAGGCAGAGCTTGCCCACACTGTAAGTAGTTACTATCCCTGGATGTTGTCTTTGGGAATATCTAGGGTCTGGCCTGGTCAATTTGAACCCCTGTATTTTGTTCAGGAATCTGTCTTGACAGTTATTTGTGTCTGTGGGCCAGATCAACCATTGTTTCCAATCAGGATGTGTTCTGTTTTGGTTTAAAATATGGTTCACTTCTATCTCAACATCTATAGAGCTATTACTGTTCGTTGTTGGCTTTGGAATAGACGGTTTGTTTAAGTCTTTGATTTTGGCTAAGCCAAGACAGGTAGTTTGTTGAATAGTGTCATTCAAAAATATAATTTGTTCTGGGATCATGCAGGCTCTGAACAATGATTCTATACCTTGTACTTGCCAATCTTTCGTACCCCAAACAGTTTTCGTTTCAATGTTGTTGTTCCAGAAATCAAAACCAAATGTATTCATTTGCTCAAAAAATGAATCTGAATATATCAATTTCGTGTTTGTAAGCATGGTCTTCATACCTGTCTTATTTGACAATTTGAAATAAAATGTTTCTGCATTACTTGTGTTAAACCCTGAAAAATATGAATATTTATCATAAAATGTTTTAGAACTACCCTTTGGAGGAGTAGCACAATGTTCCCATTGGTTATAATTTAAAATATTTCTAGGTTGTGCAGATTTATGGAGATAATGGTTACCATAGTGATTGTAGCAGAACATTTGATCATAATTAGACGAACCCTGCAAATAATCATGTTCTGTAAATTTAGCAGACATTACTAGGTCAGACATCATATCATTAATACTTTCAAAGTCCCAATCATCAGCAAATGTGCTTGGTTTTACAAAGTCACTTAACGAGATCTTAAATTGATGTGGATACTTCAGGATTTCAACCGGGCCATAGATTTCATAATCAGTATTGTCCCATGCTATACCGCCTGGTATAGGATTGGCTGTGAAGTTTACTGAAGAAAGTTCTCTTTTCTTGACGTGTGAAGATGTGTGTGGTTTAAGGACCAATGTTGATTTTCTGGCTTGCTGTGTCCATTTTAGCATATTTTCCCTCAATGAAATGTCCCAAGCATAGTACCATGATGAGCCAAAGTATGAGGACAAATGCACCTAATGTCACCCAAATTTCAATCCATGGAGAAGTCAGATAGGTTCCCTTTAGTTGATGAAAAAGTTTTTTTGCTTTGTCTTTAAAAGTTTTGGTTGATGGCTGTACTTCCGGTTCACTTGGATGTTCAGAAAAATCATCGAAGTTGATGAAGTAGCCGGATGCCGTTCTGTCAATTGTTTCAATTGCTTCTGGATTACTTTTTGCTTTTTGATTTTGCTTTGTTTCATTAGAAAACTCTGTAATTACATCATCGTAGGTCGGTGTTTCTTGATGAAAAGCTTTGATTTGGGTTTTAAGAGGTTTAAGTTCCATTGCTTCATTGCATAGTCCTTGTTGTTTCACTGTAGATTGTTCAAATGTGATCAGTCTTTCAGTTTGAACCTCTGTTGATGTAGCAAACTTTGGTGTTCTGCTACTTCTTGGGAGTCCACTTGGCCTACTATTTGTTATCGGCCACATGATTGTGGTTTAACCAGGTCGATGGATATGACTCGGTTCTCCTTTTTACCAGCAAGGGGCGGTAGTACTACTGATCTTGTCCCGTTGATAGACAAGACAGAAACTGCTTTTCTGTAAGAAGGCCCAAATTCCTTCTTTACCACGATCTTCTCTCTGACCAGATCCCCGACTTTTGGAATCCAGACAGGCCTTGCTGGGACAGGTGGTTTTTCTTCAGTGGTTGTTGGCTGCTTGTTTCAACTTTATGTTGCTCAGGTCTTTTCTTGTTTCATTTAAGTCCTGTAAAATAGCCAAGCGATCTTTGATATCAAAGCATTTTTCTTTAACCACTGAAGTCTGACTATCTAAGTCCTGGATTAACATTCTAGTCCCAAACAATAGTTCGTACGGACTGAGTCCTTTCAGAGAATTTCTTGGCAGGTTATTTAGACTACGTTGGACACTTATTAAATGTTTGACCCACCCAGCTCCCGAACCTAATATCTTCGCTGTTATAGATTGCTTTATGCCTTGTTTTTTTCTTTACACCATCCTGTTTCCCTCAGGAAGGAAGTGAGAAGAGTCCCGCAATGCAATGTTTATTCTGGCCAGGCACCCCCCATAAGCTGTTTTAGAGCTAAAGGAAAGATTTTGGTCAGAACGTAACATGCTTCTAGCGTATATGCCATTATAGACTCGCAAATCTTTGTATAACAGTTCCGACATCAGCCGAAAGTTGGGGTCTACATTATAAGTGAAGATAGTCTCTACATGTTAATATGACGCATTATTCATACTGGGTTTTTATTTTTTGTTGATTTGATACATTCTGGAGTGAAACGCCATGGTATTAAACCGTTTCTCTCGCCACTGCGATCTCTGTTGCAGTCTGGGCAGTTTTTTACAAAAATGTGATGATGCAGGCTCATGCCTGGCCACCAGTACACTGATTGTAATTCTTCCAGAGAATCTTTTAGCTTAAGGTGTCTGAGACCCTCACCCATATGTGCGTCTGCTATTAACAAGCCTCTCCTGTCCGTGTTTGGAATTACTCTATCCCCCACTCCAGGGATTCGAGCAAAAGGGACTGAGTTTGCATCGATTATGTATGTATAATTGAGTGGGTAATTGATCGGTAGCGCTGAGCAGTCGCCTTTTGATGACGTTTTTACTGCCAGCACAGTTTCACCGTCAATGTATTTTACTGCTCGCTTTTTTGTAGCTACGGAAGCCGATTTAGTTGCTACTGCTGTGGCTGTCTCAGCCAATGAATTCCCTGCAACGTGAACGCCATCACGCCGATGACTCAGTGAATGTATCACGTGAGTTTTTGGTAGTTCTTTCTGTAAAAGAACTACTTGTTCCCAAAGCACTTTTTGCTTTATTGTTGCACCTGTGTCATCTTTGTAACCGTTTTGAATCCATTTCTGTAGATCGTTATTGTATGATTTGACGCAGTAATACGAATCGCACACTATAAGTGTCGGGAATTCACGATCGGCATTATCTAGCGCCATTTTTAACGCTATTATTTCAGTTTGTTGTTCTGAATTATTTTCCACTGATTGTGTTTTTGTAAATAGAGGTCTCAATTTACCTCCGCGCCACACTTCTTTTACAATTTCGCATGTGGCGTTGTAAGCCAGCTCTCCCCAAACTGAGGGTTGAGCATGACCGTCTGTATATATTACACAGGCGTACTGTCGTAAAGGCAGAATGTCGATTGGCAGAGGGTATTCTCTCTCATATTCTAGATATTTTAATTCTTTCATTTCCGGGTCAAAATAGTATTTTACTTTGTCTGTAGCAACAGAATTTACCCATTGTATCCATTCTGGATTCAGTGCAGTTGTCAGTAAATTACATGGTGTTGTTAATGCCTCAAAAGCTGATTCTGCTGTTCTGACTGTAACCTGTCTACCGTCGGCTTGGTATTTTTCTTTTGCTACAGCTGTTTGAACCGCATGAACAATGTTTTCCTTAATGCTGAACCTTTTTTCAGCTTCTGTGTACAAATGTGATTTGTATGCAATTGGTACCTTCTCTCCTTCATTAGAGGTCAGATATGTGAATCCGCATCTTCCCGGGATGACTCGAATCACAAGGTTGCGTGTGTTATCATGTAGTGTAATTTTGTTTTAACTAACATATCTGTTTGTAAAGATCTCAAAATTTCTGTGTGTTTTTGAGTCCAATTGATTCTTTTAAAATCTGGTTTTATAAGATCATAGAGAGGTTTAACTCTCTCTGCATAATTTATAATGTAAGTTCTTCCGAAATTTAGGAAACCTAGAATTGATTGTAATTTTTTTAGTGTTCTAGGTGTTTGGATTACAGCACATTTCTCTAGGAAATTGTCAGCCAGGCTTTTGCCTTCACTTGATAGTTCATATCCTAAAAACAGGACAGTTAGATGGGCAATTCTTGACTTTTTAAAGTTGAATTTGTAACCCTCTGCTGCGAACCCAAGTATTATGGTGTTCACTCTCTTCAAGTGAGTATCCAAGTCATCATCTGTTAGATAGATGTCATCGACATAAGATAATGCCTCATCATCATATATTTGTAGTAACTCTGTTACTCTTGCTGAGAATAATCCTGGGCTACTCTTGAACCCCTGGGGCAAACGACAGAATTTTTTTTGCGCGCCATTTATTGAGAACGCGGTCAAATATCTGCTCTCTGGTGCTATATTTTGACAGAAGAATCCATTAGAGATGTCTAATGTTGTTTTGTATTTTTTGCGCACTATGTTATTCATTAGTGCAGCACTATGCGAATTTTGTACTGCAAAAGTTTTGCAACATGAGTTCAAGTGTCTGTAGTCCAAAACAAGACAATATGAATTGTCTGGTTTGGAGACAGGAAACAAAGGATTATTCATTTGTGAGGTGCAAGTCTCAATCACCCCTGGTATTCAAGTTGATCTAGTATCTCTTTTACCCGTTTCCTAGCTTCTTGCTTAATTGGGTACTGCCTTTGTGCAGTAGGTTGTGATTTTAACTGGATTTTGTGAGGAGGAGAGTCCTCATCCAACCCCACATGGTTTTTATATAATGCAGGAGCTTGGGCTACTGCCCACTTTCTTGCAAGTGCATATTTTTTATGAATTGGAATATGATTTGAGAAGGCAGGCATAATTATTTCTTCGCCATGAGGGCACTCCCTGACAAACTCTGGTGGCCAGTCTCTTTCAGCTAGAAGGATGTCATAGCCCTTGGAGAGATTATCCCAAAAGAGACCCCTTATTTTCCTAGTCTTATCCCCCTCTATACGCAATGTTATTTCAGATATTTTATGAGGTTTGCTAACTCTGGTATCTGCAGTTTCCACCTGAATGTATTAATTCGTGTCCACTGTCTCCAGATGATTCATAAGGATCCTGCGAGCTATGCTCACTTCTGCTGCGCTGTCTAGCATTGTCTGAGCCCATTCTCCGTTTTTCAGCTGTGTCCTCAGTATTCTCGGCATGGTTGATTACTTTAATACTGGCTACCTTCTTTTTTGGAAACTGTAATTTTTTATTTTGATGAGCAGGTTCCTTGTCTTTGGACTTGACGTGCTCTTCCCTGTGTTCTGACCGTCCTCTTCTTTCCGATTTCTGCAAGGAAGTTTGAAAAGATTGAGAGGGACGTGTATCAATATCTTGATATCTATCAGGTTTTTTTATATTATCGCTATTTCTAAGGTTGTATTTTTTCTCAGAGGGCTCCCTCTGGGGAGACTTGTGTCCTTGGTCCGGAGATCTTTCTCTCCGCCGAGGAGACCTTCCTCTGGACTGGAATCTTTTTTCTTTGGGAGTGGATTGTTTATTTCCATCCCAGCTCTTTTTTTTGAGTGTTTAGATTATTTTTAATAAATACCTTTTCAGGTTTTTCTATTAGTTGGGGTTTCACTGGTTTCCCACCCAAACTATCTCTTCCTAGTTCTTCATAGGATTTTTCTATGATTCTGGCAATTTCAAATGGTTGGTCTGCTATATCTGTCTCTTTCAACCTCTGGCGGATCGCCACATTTGCTGCTTCTCCCTTTATATTGGCTAATAATATTGCCGAGACCTGCTTGAAGTCCTTTAGTAATTTCATACCAAGAGTTAAAGCAGGTTCTGGACCGTATTCATCTTGAATTTGTTTTAGCACATCTGGTATTACTGACATGGATGGAACACCATGTGTTTTTGTGTAAATGGAAGCAAAGACTGTACCCCAAGTGTCACAGTCCTCCACATGTGGTGCGATTCCCATTGGAAGACAGATAGTCAGAATTCTGTGTTTCTCAACCGGGGTGGTATCTGGAAATACCGCCTCTATTTGAGTGATTTTTTGTGCTAACCAGAATGGAATTTGTTCCCGTTTTGCGGGTACTTTACCTAGACAGGACTGTATGTTCTGTGGTGTAATTTTATTTGTGTTCCCCTGATGAGGGATCAGCTGTGGAATTTTAATAGCTGGTTGGACTGTTGAAGTCCGCATTACATATTGGACTAATTGTCTATGTATTATAATTAATTGTTTTAGCTGTGCTAAAAGTTCTGGTGCAGACATTTCTTCAATGTCTGGATGTGGTGTGTATCCGGATAAGACCGGCCACGTTGCTCCTGGTCTACCTAGTGGACCGAGTCTAGTGATGTGATTATAATGTTTTAGGGCGCCATTAAACCAGCGCAGGTGCTCTTGGTATTTGAGTGGTATTTCCACCTCCTCGAAAGGAGTGTACTCATTAGGAGGTTCCTCTATTTTGTAATAGTGGAAGTCCTTTGTTACAGCGTTTGCTGCTGGAAAGTTTATCCATGAATAGAATACCTCTGTCTGCCGATATTCGTGTGCCTCAATTACGAATATGACTGTACCACCTCTCGGTGTCAGCTCATTTTCTATAAGTTTTAAAGTTATAGATTTTCTTATGTTGACCGGGATGAGTATTGCATCCGGGTCTTGCTGTAGGAGACTATTGTCAGCCGCTAGCAGTTGAGCTGCTATTCTAGCTGTCTCCCTTTCTTCTTCAGCTTCTGACATTCTACTGTCAAGAAAGTTATTTTGTTTATTTGCAGATCAGGTTTCTATGGAAACAAAGATTAGATGCACAATATTTTGGAACAGTGTATCCTTCAACGTTGAATAAACCAAGAACCATACATAGGAGTCTCCTCCTACTAAGTTTGGCGGATATAACCTTTCACCCACTCCAGACGTCTTTGGAGTATTATGGGGAAAAAGGGGTCTGTGTGAAAAAGCACGACTGAGTTACTCTAATGTCTTACGTTAGATTTATCGCCTATTCAAACCGTTGGGCGCCATGTAGTGTAGTTCCTATTATCCCAATAGTCTCTGCGCATTGGAATAATATCTTCAATAGTATAGACGTAGGACAGAGGTTAACTAGGTCTTCTACTGTCGATATTAGACTTAACGTTTAGTGTTTGCCAGCTAGCTCAGAGTTCACTAGAAACTTTCTCGAATAGACAAGGAGGAGTTTAACCTCCCTGGATAGACAAGAAGGGATTTAGTTTCTGACAACCATAGAACATGACAACTTTGCTCTCCCCTAATCAAGAGTGTATCTCTAGAGTCGTGTGAAAACAAAAGACAACTTATTTTACTCAGTCAGTTCAGTGCATTCTTAGTTTCACCAGATTGTAGAGAAAAGGAAGAGACGGGCGTGTTCAATAAAAAGATGTTATTTATTGATCAGTCTCTTTTCTCATACAAGAGAAATGAATCGCTATTATTGCAATACTTATAGTTAAGTAAAGTGCATACAGTAATAACAGAATTATAAAATAATACTGTAAAAGCATTGATGTGGTTTCTTAGCCATATGATACTTAAAATGGATAAAATAGATACATACATATATACATTGACTAATCGTACTCAACTGGTGCTTCTAACTACGCCTACCCCAATGTACCTGACCTAAGCCTAATACGTGGGCGGGAGTAGATAAGTAGCAGTTTAAGTTAAGTTTGCTTTGCCAAGGGTCTGCTTCAAGAATTCTCTGCAAGGGGTTATTCAGTTCAGTACCTGGGATTTAGAAGGCTGGAGGGCTGGTATCTCTATCTCAGGTCTTGATATCCCAGCTGCCTGCAAGGGCGGCTGGAAGCGCCGGAGCTGGATTTCTCGGCAGGAGAAAAGGCAGCGTCTCTCTCTCAGCGCGTCAGAAAGGAGGGGCAGCGTCTGTGGGCTTCGCTGTCAGCTGGGCTCCTCGGCAAGTCTCGCTGCTCCAATCTTGTCACCACCTCGTGTGTCTGCTTAAGGCAATGTCGGTATTATTTATACCTGAAAGGTGCCGAGATTGACGTAAGGATGGACATAAATACGTCAATAAGGATGTCATACGAACTGGTCGTTCGCACATTCTTTACTGAAGTTCTCGGTTAAATCAAAACAATGGCTGCGGGGATTTCCCAGGTTGTGGTAGGTTTGATTTGTTTTGAGAACACCGTATGCCTATTAGGGGGCTGGAGAAATAGTGCTTGCCTAATGAGATGGCATGCGCTATGACCTAATCAGATAACGGGTTTCTGTGCCGTTGTATGGCTAATCAGATAACGGGTTTTTGTGCAGTTGAATGGCTGCTAGTTAATTATTAACCAGACAAGGGTCAGAAATAGGGGGATCGATACAGTACCCATAGTAAATACATCACACCCTGATCTAGATGTCTATAGCAATGGGGAAGTTTGCATGAGATTCAATCAGTTTACAAAGGTGCTGCTGTGGTCAGGAGTTCTAAGTACTAGAGACAGGTATAAAAATCTTCACTAGCATTCAGGCCAAGAGGGGACTTACAATCTAATTCCACAATGTACCTTGTTTCAAGAGCTCGTAGAATAGCCTCACGATTTACTCCCCTTCTAAGGGGTGGAACTGCATCTATGACAAAGTACTGTAGCAGCTGACTTTTGTTCTCATAATGGTCCTTGAAATGATGTGCGCCTGGGTAGGCGGCGTGACTGGTGTTGATTGCCCTAATGTGCTGGAGTATCCGTTTGTGGACCTGCAACTTGGTACTCCCAACATATTGCAGGCCACACGGACACTCCAGCACATATACCGCGTACTTTGTGGATGGTACGGGGGCTATCAGAAAAAGGTATAGTGTATTCTGTCCTGTTAACCCAGTGTTTACAAGCCTTACAGGAAGAGCACTTCCTGAATGCCTTACTGGCCTGCAGCCAAGTTGTGTTGGTTGCCACCTCCGGACTAGACTTAACCAGAGCATCGCTCATAGAACTTGCTTTTCTAAAATAAATGTCAGGTTTAACTGACATCAGACTACCAATAACTGGATCATTGCAAACCAAGTTCCAATTTCTGTTGAGTATTTTACGGAGAGCTTGGTGCTGTCTGTTATATATCAGTATAAGCCTGACAGGTTGTCTGGTCGTCTTAGGGTCTGCTACCTGAGTTTTTTTATAAAGCAGAGCCTCCTTCCTAGGGATCGAATTTGCCTTCCGAATGGCAGTGTCCGCTGCCAACTTTGTATATCCTCTGGCCAAGAATCGTCTTTTGCTAGCCTCCTGCGCTAGCTTGCATTGAGAGTCAGTGCTGCAAATGCGTCTGATACGCAGCATCTACCCGTAGGGGATACTGCGTATCAGGTGTGCTGGATGGTGAAATCAGATGCCTGCTGTTGGGTACTGCGCCACATTAAAAATATATCATCAATATAGCGGTACCAATGTACCACATGATCAACAAAAATATCATGGAATGTGCCAAGCAGGACCTGCTCCTCCCAGTAGCCCATATGCAAACAGCCATAACTGGGAGAGAAGCAGGCCTCCATAGCAATACCCCTGATTTGCTGGAAATACTGATTGTTGAACATGAAAAAGTTATTATGCAGGCAATACGAGATCATAGCCATCAGCATCTTATTATGATCAGCCATTTGGATAGGTCTGCGTCCGCAATAAAATTGTGTAGCCCTCAGCCCATCAATGTGCTGGATGCTAGTGTACAACGCAGATACATCCAGTGTAATTAACCAACATTGTGAGTCCCATAATACACTGTCCAGTTTCCTCAAAAAATCACCTGAATCCTGTACATAGGATGGCAAAGATTGAACAAATTCTTGTAGGAAAGAGTCAATGTATATGGTGGTGTTTTCCAACAATCAACCGCGAATTTGTCGGATTGGCGGACAATGATGTTATCGTCCGCCTGTAATTTCTTCACCAAATTGATATAGCAGTTATTGTGAGCCAAATATTTACGTTTCTCTCTTAGAGTAGTTGTATAAAGCTTCTTGATCCCTGTAACCATCGATTCATAAAAAATGTCAATGTTGTCATGTAACATTAGTGGGGTGAAGGTGGATTTGGGTTTAAAGTTGGTGTAACCTGGCAAGTCCTTAACCAAATGTTCTTCTGAAGATCCTGAATTGGCAACCTCATTACGTAATGCTGTCAGATCTTGTAACAACTCTAAATCATTGACAACTAGGCCAGGTGACTCAGTAGTAGGTGGGTTCACATGCAATTTTGGCTGGAATTTGCTGCACGAAAAGTATATATATATATATATATATATATATTACCTACTGGCGGTCGCCAGTAGGTAGTTATAGTTAGGACCTATTACCCATAGGAAAATTCGTAACATTCTTTTCCCAATAACTTTGGCGCCGGTAGACAAATCTTCGCGAAAGTTTGCAAACCTATGGCCCGCTCCGGTCCACTCCTATCTTGGAAGTTTCGAGGTGATTGGTCAAGCGGGAGCTGAGAAAAAAAGGGGGTCCCTAAACATGTTTTTTCCATGTTAATTCCCATAGGAAACTTTAGACATGGCTATAGCTCAAACTGCTGAACGGAATTACACCAAATTTGGCAAAAAGGTAGCCTTTTGTTCAGAAAGAGCCCTTTTTGCTAAATGGTGTAAATCTGTTCAGTAGTTCCTAAGAAATTTTTAAAAAAGAGGTCAAAAAATGCATTTTCCATAGAAAACTTTAGACACGGCTACAGCTCGAACTGCTGAACAGAATTACACCAAATTTGGCATGAAGGTAGCCCGTGCCTCAGAAAAAACTATTTTTCTTAAATGGTGTAAATCCGTTCAGTAGTTGCTGAGAACATCAAAGTTAAAGTTTCGATATATAGAGGCGAAGAGGATCCGCGCACCCTCCTGATCACGAGCTTCATGCTAATTGGCTGTCAACACTCCAAACCAGGAAGTGTTGGCAGCCATCTTGTGCCTCGGTAGAACCGCGGCACAAGAAAAGAGAAAAATTAAAGTGCAAAACAAGAAAAGGGGGCAGGGTAGAAACACCCTGACCCCCTAGGCCTGCTTAGGGGGTCCCACAAGCACCCCCAGGGCCAAAAAAATAATTTTTACTTTTTTTAAAATGCCAAAAATGCGCGGAAGATCCGCGGATACGACCGCAAAAATTTAAAAAAACGAAGCGCAGGCTCCTGCGCTTCATTATTAATTAGCCCCCGGGTGGGCAAAGTCCCAGGGGCATCTCAAAAAATATTTGCGGGGGGCCCAGATGGACCCCTGCAGCCCCGGGGACCGCCACACCCTGGGGCTTTCTATTAATATTTCCAGGGGGCACACAGCCCCTCCAGCAGCCCCGGGGACCGCTACCCCCGGGGCTTCTTTTTGAAATGAGAGGCCCCCAAGCCTCTGGGACCGCCACCCCCGGGGTTATGATTAATTATGATTGTGGGGGCACACTGCCCCCACAGCCCCGGGGACCGCTTCTATTAAAAAATATATATGTAAATGTAAATGTAAATGTATTGCGACTTATATAGCGCACGTATCACCCGAAGGCATCAAGGCGCTTGCTTAGGGAACCCGTCCTGGTATTCCCCTGTGAGATACCCCGGCAGGGTATCCACAAGGTGAAAGCCAGGCATCCCGCCGCGAGGGGCTGTAGTGGAGATTAAGCAAGCTATTGCCCAGAGTCGCAGAGTGTGACCCCGTGAGTCGAGGAGGCACCGGAGCGAGAATTGTCGAGTCCGTGGAATTTTTGAGCCCGAGACCCGCCGAGGCGGGGAATCGAACCCTGGTCCACGGCCGATCTCAGCTTCCGGGTCTGCCGCCTCTAACCACTGAGCCACGCTTCTCCTATATACCTGTGTTGGGGGGCTCGAGCCTCCCAACACACCCCAGGGACCGCCACCTCCCAAGAGCACTAATCTTCTGTACCGGACCCCTAGCCCCGGGGACCACTTCCTCCCCTGGGCTGTTGAGATGTTGGGAGGGAGGCCGTGGGATGGGGTCCCCAGGGCCCCAAAAAAGTAAAAGGAAGGGGGGCCACACAACCCTCCTTTCAAAAACAAAAAAGAAAGGCACAGGATCATGCCTAGACCCCGCCCCCCCACAGAAACACTCTGCAAACGCGCCCTGAGGCGCGTTTTAAATTGGGGAATTAATTCCCCTTCAATACTGGGGGTCCCTGGGGGCCAACTAGCCCACCAGGAACCTCCAATAAGTGCCACAGGGCTCCGTTGCAGAGAGGTGGTCCAGGCCACGCCCCTTCTTACACCTCTCTGCAACGCAGCTCTGTGGCGCTTACTGGAGGTACCTGGTGGGCTAGTTGGGCCCCAGGGACCCTCAGGATTCAAGGGGACTGAATCCCCCAACTTAAAACGCGCCACTGGGCGCATTTGCACAGTGGTGAAGAGAGGGGGCGGGGCCTGAGGTGACATGTGTGCAAACACGCCCTGTGGAGCATTTTAAGTTGGGGAATTAATTCCTCTTCAATCCTGAGGGTCCCTGGGGGCCAACTAGCCCCCGAGGTACCTCCAGTAAGCACCACAGAGCTGCGTTGCAGAGAGGTGTAAAAAGGGGCGTGGCCTCTGAACACCTCTCTGCAAGGCAGTTCCCTGGCACATACTGGAGGTACCTGGTGGGCTACTTGGCCCCCAGGGACCCTCAGTATTCAAGGGGAATTAATTCCCCAACTTAAAACGTGCCACAGGGCAAATTTGCACACATGTCACCTCAGACCCCGCCCCCTTTTTTCACCTCTGTGCAAACGTGCTCCCTGGCGAGTTGTAAGTTGGGGAATTAATTCCCCTCAATATTGAGGGTCCCTGGCGGCCAACTAGCCCACCAGGCACCTCCAGTGTGGCCCAGGGAGCTGCCTTGCAGAGAGGTGTTCAGAGGGGCTTACTGGAGATACCTGGGGCGCTAGGTGGACCCCAGGGTCCCTTAGGATTCAAAGGGACTTTATCCCCCAAATCAAAATGTGCCACGGGGTGTGTTTGCACAGTGGTGAAGGGAGGGGGCGGGCCTGAGGTGACATGTGTGCAAACACGCCCTGTGGCGAGTTTTAAGTTGGGGAATTCATTTCTCTTCAATCCTGAGGGTCCCTGGGGGCCAACTAGCCCACCACTTACCTCCAGTAAGCGCCACTGCGCTGCATTTCAGAGAGGTGGCCAAGGCCATGCCCCTTTTTACACCACTCTGCAACGCAGCTCTGTAGCACTTACTGGAGGTAATTGGTGGGCTAGTTGGCCCCAGGAACCCTCAGGACTCAAGGGGACTTAATCCCCCAATTTACAACGCACCAGGGTGTGCATTTGTGCATTGGTGCAGGGAGGGGGCGTGGCCTGATGTTACAAGTGTGCAAACGCGCCCGGTGGAATGTTTGAAGTTGGGAAATTAAGTCCCCTTGAATCCTGAGGTTCCCTGGGGGCCAACTAACCCACCAGGTACGTCCAGTAACTGCCACAGAGTTGCATTGCAGAGAGGTGTAAAATGGGGCATGGCCTTGGACCACCTCTCTGTAATGCAGCACTGTGGTGCTTACTGGAGGTACATGGTGGGCTAGTTGGATCCAGGGACTCTCAGGATTCAAGAGGCCTTAATCCACCAATTTAAAACATGTCATGGGACGCTGTTACGCAGTGGTAAAGGGAGGGAATAGGGCAGAGGTGACGTGTGCAAACACACCCTGTGGTGCATTTTAAGTTGGGGAATTAAGTCCCCTTCAATCCTGAGGGCCCTTGAGCGCCAACTAGGCAACCAGGTATGCACCACAGGCCTTCGTTGCAGAGAGGTGATCCAGCCATGCCCCTTTTTACACCTCTGTGCAACCAGGCTCTGTGGCGCTTACTGGAGGTACCTGGTTGGCTAGTTGGACCCCAGGGACCGCCAGGATTCAAGGGGACTTAATCTCACAACTTAAAATGGCCACAGGGTGTGTTTGCACACATGTCACCTCAGGCCCCCCTCCCTTCACCACTGTGCAAACATGCCCCATAGCACGTTTTAAGATATAGTTTTATTCCCCCTGCCCTATTATGTACTAGAAAAGGGGGTGGTGATGGACGGAGCATCCGAACCAATCAAACCCTCACACCCAGTCAAAAGATCTGGGTTTGATCCATCACCGTTCTTTAGCCCACTCTGCCACCCCAGTTCAGACATGGTTATATGCAAATCAGTCTGACCCTGTGCCTCATGGGAACAGTCCAGCCGAACTGCCAAGCCATGCCTTCCCTGGACCGGAAACAACCTTCCGAGGACCGGTTTCTGGCATTCCAGCCGTCTTCAGCCCGGCTTGCTTGAATCCAGTGGCAAAGTGAGCAAAGGACTCACGTCTGAGCATACCCTGCCACACTTATAGCAGCCAAAGCGGTACAAAAGGGGGTGGTGATGGACGGAGCATCCGAACCAATCAAACACTCACACCCAGTCAAAAGATCTGGGTTTGATCCATCACCGTTCTTTAGCCCACTCTGCCACCCCAGTTCAGACATGGCTATATGCAAATCAGTCTGACCCTGTGCCTCATGGGAACAGTCCAGCCCGAACTGCCAAGCCATGCCTTCCTTGGACCGGAAACAAGCTTCCGAGGACCGGTTTCTGGCATTCCAGCCGACTTCAGCCCGGCTTGCTTGAATCCAGTGGCAAAGTGAGCAAGGGACTCACGTCTGAGCATACCCTGCCACACTTATGGCGGCCAAAGCGGTACAAAAGGGGGTGGTGATGGACGGAGCATCCGAACCAATCAAACACTCACACCCAGTCAAAAGATCTGGGTTTGATCCATCACCGTTCTTTAGCCCACTCTGCCACCCCAGTTCATACATGGCTATATGCAAATCAGTCTGACCCTGTGCCTCATTGGAACAGTCTAGCCCGAACTGCCAAGCCATGCCTTCCCTGGACCGGAAACAAGCTTCCGAGGACCGGTTTCTGACATTCCAGCCGTCTTGCTTGAATCCAGTGGCAAAGTGAGCTAAAGAACGGTGATGGATCAAACCCAGATCTTTTGACTGGGTGTGAGTGTTTAGGGCCCTGGTCAATGTCCTTTACGACCACCCACTTTACCAGGGGCACAAGGCAGGGATGTCCCCTCTCACCCTTGCTATTCGCCCAGGCGATGGAGCCCTTGGCTTCCCTGGTGCACGCTGAGGATCGTATTCGTGGCTGCGAATGACCCAATACGGCAACGGACAAGATCGCTCTATATGCAGACGAAGTCTTGCTCTTTCTGGCAAAACCAGCCTCTTCGGTCCCGCTCTGCCTCCAGATCTTGCAGTCCTTCGGGCAAGCCTCCGGTGTTCGGCTGAACCCAGGGAAATCGGTACTGGGCCCACTGCACCTATCTAGGGATTGCTATGATTGGCAATCCACCATACAGCTTCGGCGCCAATCCTTTAAATACTTAGGGATATGGGTCACTCTTCTTCCCGGAACTGGGCTGGTCTCTCAATGTCACTCCATTGGGAAAGAAGGCCAAAGAGGATCTTCAAAAATGGAAGACACTGCCTCTCAATTCCCTGGGGAGGGTTGCTCTATTTAAAATGATGATCCTCCTCAGATTTCTTTACGTCATTCAGGATGCCCCCTTCTGCTTTCCCAGGACCTGGTTCCGGGAACTGGACAGTCTCGCTACCAAATTTCTCTGGAGCTTTTTGCTTCTGAGAAGTGCCTCAGAGTGGGTTTCAACACATTTGAACCTTTGTTTGACCACTCTGTTAGAAGACATTTCAGTCTTGTCAGGAAGGGAGAAAGCTCCCAAGAAACCACCTCAAGTTGAGGTATGCCTCATGTTTCAGATGATTAAACACTTCTGGAGGGAGGCCACTGAGAGCCGCAAGGTCAGCCAGGAAGTGGTTACAGTGGTACGACCAGAAGGCTGCTCTGGTGATTACCAACCTGCAAGAAAGTATGAGTGATGGGGCCTGTGGAGTCCTGAGGCTCAAATGATCAATGTAATGGGCTCTATGAGGTCTGAAAAAGGAAAGGGAGGTCAGATACCTGATAAATCCGAAAACAATAAGGAACCCCCTAAGGGTCCTGCATACAAATTGCCTTAAGCCCCGCTATGATAGGTAAGAAGGGACTATGCTCTTGGTGACAGGTGGTGGTCAGGATGAGGAGAGTGAACCCCTCCCCGACCTACTGTCCTCCAGTGAGCAGGATTGGGCAGTTGAGGGAGTCATCCTCTCCCCCAAACTGACTGGCACACAACAGAGATAATGTCACCAGCTGCTGGAACAATACACCTCTCTTTTGTCCCTTGCCTCTCAGCTCACTGACTGATGTACCCATTACATAGATAAAGTGGACAACATACCTGTCAAAAACATAATTTGGAGACTGTATGACAAGGTGAGTGCTAGCATCAAAGATGAGGTTTCAAAGATGCTGGATTTGTGGGTGATTGAGCCCTCTTGTAGTCCCTGGCCCATTCCAGTCACACTGGTACCTAAGGCTCCCCTGCCGGGAACCATACCTTTGGACTATAGCAGTCTCAATACAGTCACCAAGACTGATGCTTCACCTTATCCCCAGAGCTGATGAGCTCATTGATCGGTTGCGGGATCCAAAGTTCCTGAGTACATATAATTTGACCTCTGGGTACTGGCAGATTGCTCAACTGAGCAAGCCACTTTCTTTTACTAGGAATCTTTTTTTATTGAGATATGTTCTTGACAAAAGAACAAATGTAAATGTAAATGTAAAATGTAAATGTGTTGGACTTGTAAAGCGCACGGCTGCCCGTAAGCGTCCCGGCACTGGAGACCACTGGGGAACCCGTCCTGGCTTTCCCTGTGAGATGGTCCCTTCTGGGTATCTCCAAGGTGAAACCAGGTATCCCTGGCGTCTGTGGGGGGCCGTTGTAGAGATGAGGCAAGCTTAATGCCCAGAGTTGCCGAGTGTGATCCCTGGTTAGAGTAGGCACCGAGGCGAGAATTGTCGAGTCCACTGACCCTGGTCCACGACCCTGCCACGTCGGGAATTGAACCCTGGTCCCGGGCCGTTCTCTGCTTCCGGGTCTGCCACCTCTAACCAGTGAGCCACACCACTCCACACACCAAATACCACATATAGGAGCATACAACAGTAACCATCCAGTACAGCATTTGAGTAGATAGGCCTGCTGAAGGCAGAGTCAAGCATGCGAATAATCAAACCTGAGAGAAAGCTCACCATCAGTTGCTCATAAGTGTTGGATCAGCATTATATAACACATATAGCATATACATTTGAACATTGGGGCTGATTACGATGGCGAAGGACCGCCACCGCCAGACACGCGATTTTTTCCCCGCCACATTAGGATGGCGGGGGATTCAGACTGCGACCGTGGCGGATGGAAAGACCGTCCACCACAGGCAATCAGATCGATTGCCTGGCAGAGAGGTCTGCATGCATAAAAGGGTTTCGGAGCCTAGCAGGCACCGTCCACCATGTTATGATGCAGGCTATGAGCCAGCCTTTCCATGACGGCGACACCATCATGAACAGGCTGGTGAAGATTCTTTTTGGGGGCCCGTTGCAGGCCCCCAATGGGTGGGGGTGTGTATGTGCACTGGGGGTTACCCATGGTACCCCCCTATATTTCAGTTCACTAAGTGGCAGGTACTGGGTGGTATGCCCGCAATAGCCTCCGTTCTGCTGATAGTAATGGCTAGGGGTTCAACCACGAGGGTGAAAAGCAGCGCCATAAGCAGGGACCCTTGTCTCGTGTCCATTAACGTGGATCGTGACCATGGAAAAGGCATAGAATGCCATTATCTTAGATATCATGCTCTGTCTGAGATCGATCTTACTAAGGACAGCCTTTAAGAAGGACCAGCTGAGTCTATCAAAGGCTTTCTCTGCGCCTAGTGAAAGCAGACAAGCAGGGATTTGGTGGTGGTGGGTCTTTTCTACCATGTGGGTGACACCTTTACATGCAAGTAGTCTCCCCACCTTGTCTCCCCCCTTCGTAATACCTCTGTTTCAAAGCCATTGAGCTTTCCACATTGTTTCTATGGTGTAAAGCCAGTTGGCTTTTGTTACATCTAGATGAGGTAGAATGGTCAAGGTGTTCCAGGGACTTAATGTCAGCTGTTAGGCCCGACTCAATCAGTCTGGCTTCCCATGTGCGGGCGATAGCAATGGAAGAGAAGTGGTCTCCCGTATGGTGGCCTTCAAGCCTTCCCAGAGTGTGTGCCCTGAAATCTTAGGGTGGGCGGATATCAAAGTAAGCAGAGATTTATTTTTGGATCTCAGCAACACCGACAAGCTCTCTAAGCAATTACGGGGAAAGATGCCATTTAGCATGAGTGCAAGTGGGGTCCCCTGCTCTGGTCAATGTAATCTCTAAGTGGGCAATGTCTGAGATAGATATATCGGAAGTGCTGTGGGAGTCTAAGTCAAGCAGTAGCTTATGGGTAAGAAATAAGTAGTTGATACAATAGTTTGAAGTGTGGACGTGTAAGTAGAAAGAGTAGTCTTGGACCTCAGGATGCTATTCAGTCCATGCGTCCACTAGGCTCATATATTTAAAGCCCCGTTTAAGAGCAGTGGATATTGCTCCTGCTCCTTGAAAGGATGGAGAGCTGCGATACATGTCAGGGTCCCATCCAGGTTGAAGTCCCCCCAACCACTATGTCGCCCCCTTTCTGGGCTACCTGGCTACGTAAAATGTCTCTAAGATACATGTCCTGAGCTTGACTGAGAGCATAGATATTCAGAAGGGTGAGGGGATGAGGGCCCGTTGTACTGTAAGTTCTAATAAACGGCCTTCATCATCCCTCACAACCTTTAGGACCTTAGAGCAGAAGGTAAACCTTACACATAATTGCGACTCCCGCTGTTGTAATCATCGCATGTGCCCAGTAGTGAATAGGATATTATGGTTGGTACATGTGAGCAGTGTCCTGTCTCAGAAGGTGGATTTCCTGTAAAAAGATAACATTAGGGTCTTGTAGGAGAAGGTAACGCAACACCTGATGTCATTTATTGGGCCCATTTAAACCCAGTGCATTGAGGGATAGTAGCTTGGCATGTGAGGCGCTAGTCATGGTGTGGCTAAGAGTATATGATAGAGCTGAAGGAGAAGCAAAATCAAACCTCAGAGTGAGGGAGGTACATGCATCCCAGACAAGAAGGGGTAGGGAGGGTAGGCGTGGGAGCTCAATATATTTTGGGGGTGGGGATATGGGAGTGGCCAGTTGCCCAGGATGATACTATTGTGATGTGGGAGTACCATGCAAGGGAAGGAGCATGGAAGTGTATTTCTCCCCGGTGTGCAGGTCAACCTAAGTGAGAAATAAAAGAAAATAGATACACAAACAATGTAAGGCCGATCTGGCCTAACTACTCCATTTCAGTCCTGTGCGCAGACCATTCTTAAAAAGTCACTCTCCTAAGAGCTGAATCGAGGCGGCATTCGCAGCAACAAGAGGAAATCCCATAGGTCCCAGATACATGCCACCAGCCGGGGCCAGAACGAAGGACAGTCCAGAGGTTTTTGTGAACTTTCCGTGGGCCCAGGGCTGCCAGATTCAGTCAAGCCAGGGCCAGTCCAGGACATCTCGAGGAGGGACACAATGAAAGAGGTAAGAACTCCATGGCAGTATTGGTAAGGGTCATTCATTGGAGCTCACTTGCAAGTCAATACATACAGCTCACAGGTCCTGGGTGTGTGAGGCAGAGCACAATCCATGGCAGAGTGTGGGCGAGCGGTATTGTCTGAGTTAGACTGAGGCAGAGGTCAAGGGGGCTGGGTAAGTACTTATGGAGATGTTGGATAATGTCTTTTTTGGCCTCTTGAGAAGCAACGTCTCTGTTGCACTGGCTGGGTTATTGAGACATCACTGTGGTCCAGGCGGGCTTCAAGGGTCTACATGAGGGGGAGTGAGATGGGGCTGAGTTGCTCTTTTGTCTGACTTTAAGTTCAAAAGTTGTTTGGCTTCCTTTAAGGTATAGATAGCCTGCTGCTTGCCCCGCATGTGAAGATGATATTGAATGAGTGCCCCCATTGGTAACAAATGTTGAGGTCCCTTAGTTTATCGGTAACAGGCTTAAATTCCTTGTGTTGGCGTAGAGGGAGCAGTGCAATGTCTTGAAAAAGCTGCACAGTGTGTCCCCAAAAAAACAGTCCGCCTTCCTCCTCGCTACTTGGAGAATAGTTTCTTTTTCGGTGACGAAGTGCACCTACATGAGGATGTCAGAGCGCCCAATGGGGGGGAGGGGCACTCAATGGGGTATATCAAGCACTGGGGGGAAGTGTCGTTGACCCCCTAGATTGCATGCAGGAGATCAGCGATGAATGCCATAATGTCCGTGCCCTCTGCTCCTCTAGGACTTCCTCTGATGCATATGTTATTTCTCCTGCTTCTGTTTTCCAGGTAGTCCTGTTGCAGTTCCAGTTTAATTTGCTGCTCCTCCAAGGATGCCATATTGCTCCATAAAGCTTTCTGATCATCAGAGTGGACGTCAACAGTGTGTTCCAGGTCGTTCATTCGCCCCACCAGCTCGTTGACCTCACGCTTAAGTTCTTGGATGCAGCTCTTGACATCTGATTGAAGAGAGCCAATTTCAGATCTGATTTCCTGCAGACGTTTGTTCATATAGCCCTGCGTGATATGTGCCGCAGATGCGACGTGAAGGGCAGCCAGTGCAGGATCCTCAGAGGGGTCCATGTTGAAGGGGATTGTTTTCTGCCACAAAGTGGTGGCTGGGTTGTCCCTGAGCTGACTACGAGGTGTGCCCTTTACTGATTTACCGTGTGGCATGGCAGAGCAGTAATGGACCCCCAGTGAGTGTAGAATTGGTGAGCTGGGAGAGGGGTCCAGGAACGGATTAGAGCAGCATTGTCGAAAAGGCAGCACTCAACACCACACTGCTACACACAAAGCAGAAAGGACAAAATGCCCCGTAGAAGTATTAGGGTTCAGAGGTGAAGTGAAGAAGATCCTTGCATGTGACAGGAAATCACAGGCTGTCAACCCCTTGCAAATGCAGGCCAAATCAATAATCGCAGTGCATGCCAAATTGGAGGGTAAACCTGAAGAATACCACTGCAGAAGGGTCAAATCCTGATAGTCTGTGTGTAACCTGCAAGTTCCAGTTCATCAGTGCTCTCTCAGAGCCAGCTATCAGAGGACTGCAGCGGCAGTTCTTCACAGGGGTGATGGACAGTGGCTCTAGGCTGAGGAAGTGACCACCAAATGAGACTATACAGCTTTGGACTACGGAGCGGTGTTTGGGGATCGGCTGCATGGAGCTGGAAGTCAGTAGCAGGAATCTAGGGGCTGCTCTCCATTCAGTTGCACCACAGTTTGCATGTCTTGCACAAGCAGTGCTTGTGAGTCAATGTGTCCTCCATGAGCAAATCTCTCAGGAATGCACCGAGTGTCCGGGTAGCGGTGGGGCCCAAGCAGTGGAACCGCGTGACTATTAAAGGCGCAGCTAGGAGACAAATCCTCAAGGCTCCCCGCTAGTATGCCCTGGAGCCAGTGGCATGCTGGTGGTCTGATTGGCTCAAAGAGTCAGGAATGCAGGCCCCAGTACAGTGTTGCGTCGTGGCCGCGATGCGCCCAGGCCAGACGTTGCCTAGGCATAGATTGCAGTCCCCCTCATGTAGATGCCGCAAGCAAGTCGCATCAGGCCCACTGCTTCTTCAGAACCTCCGGTACTCAGAGGAGAGAGGCAGGTAGGTCATGTTGGGGCTCCTGTGTCGTGCCTCTGATGGCCTCAAGCCTACAGAGCAAGGAGCTCTCTCTTCACCCCCACCCGAGCGAAGGGATGCAGAGAGTAATGCTGCAAGATGGTGGGACCGGTTCAGCAGCGGATTACTGGGGTCACGTAGTTCCCCTTCGGCCAGGATCAGGCTTGCCCTTCCCCCATAGCAGAGGGTGTCAGGAGGCTGCACCACCCGTTGGGGCAGATTTACCCCTGTCCCAGTGCTGGATACAGGCTGAAACAACAAGCGGGGATTCAGAGACACGGAGAGACACGTCTCACTCCATTGCGAGCAAGGCCACACTCAGAGGAGGGCCCTTTTAGTTTAAAGTTAATAAATGCACCTGCCCCCTTTCAGAGGTTGGTCATTAGGGTGATGGGTGAAGATGAGAAGCCAATACATTTCTTGTGTATTCCATGTCTGGTTGCTTAGCTTTGTTTTTCCAGATTTCTGTCTCTGAGGTTGTTGTGGGTACCGGGACTGCCACACACTAGATTTAGGTATTAGATATGGGAGGACACTAGGATTATCATACTACACTCCCAAAGAACACTACCAGCCCTCACAACTCAAGTGTAGTGTGGCTGAAGACTTCAACAATCGTGAAACAGCACAAAGTGAGTGTGGATGGCCCCAGGAGCCTTTACTCCATTGGTTAGGGTGATCCCAGGGGTCATTTCCACCCACTGCTCGTACCAGCATAAATGCGGCATTTCCAGGCACCCACTTCTGAACACTACTCAACCTGTGGAAGATCAGAAGAGGACTGAACCTGCTGTTTGAGACTGCATAAGAGGCAAGATGACTGGACCTCCTCTCCCTATTGTACCCAGGAGAAGGAAGTGGCCTTCAAGAGTCATAAGGCTGAACTCCTTTTAAAGGTACAGGGACACAAAATGCAACAAGAGGCCTTTTCATACAACTGCCCAGCTGACCAATGGCAACTGGACCTGGACTACATTCTCCAGTTGGCCCCTGCCTGCCACCATGTGAGTCTCTAAATACCTCCCTTAAGGTCCTACACAGCTTTAGAATTGTACTCATGTGGTGGATTGGGGCTTAAAAGACTAAAGTGAGAAGGCAAAATCTCTGTCCAGTCTAAGCCTGTTTAGTGTATCCGACCCGTGCTTCACCACGGTCAGCATATGTCCTATTCCACTGCAATCGTTATCTATCATTGGGACTTTGTACTTCTTGGCCTTTTCCCACTTAAAGATTTAAAAATGCATATCTCCTGTTCCTCTTATTATTTTTTCATTGTTGTGCCATTTTGTTTATTACATTTTACTCTATTTTTCTAATTCATTTAAGGATTTTTTTTATTTTGCATTTCAACATTGTTATTGCTTTATAAGACAAATGCTGGAATAATGCACCCATAAGTAAGTAGAACAATAGACCATTCAGTCCATTAGAGTAATTCTTGCTTTATTCAATATTCAAAATTGTAAAATCCAATGATTAAAACACATCAAGCCAACCCGTTTCGTTAATGCTTTCTTGAACTTCATCAGGGCTTGTATTTATATGTAGTTGAGCATCTGATTCGATTTGTTATTTGTCAGATTTCTTGTCTATTTCACTTTATGTTGTAATAAATTCCAATCCTAATTGCTCAGTTGATATGGGGTTATTTGTTACCCTTGTCCAATTCTGCATCTTATTTTCGTCACGTTCGTTTCTCTAGTCCAGTCGAGGTGTGTGCCTGCTTTCTTACTGCCTAGATAAATACTTCACACATTGTTCTAAGTTAAGCCTGTCTGCTCTGTGCCCTACCTACTGGGGCGTAGCGCTCAAGTCAATTTAGTGACTTTGAGTGTTCATCTTGCAGCTTCTCTCCCCAAAGCCTGACAGCCAGCACCTCTGGAAAAAAATCCTACAATGCAATGCTGTGCTTCCTTTTCTCCACGCCTCCAGCCAGACCTCAAGCAGCAGATCTGTTTACTGTATAGTCCAGAGCCCGCACTCACCAGAAAATATTTCTACTATCCACGTTACTGGGTCATCCTGCTGCCACCCTGTTACTTCATTGCAATCAATCAAACTCCCATCATTGATAACACCAGGTGCCTGCCAAATGGTGTTCCAGAGGCCATCACTCTGCATGCAAGGTTCAGATGTCCACGCAATCCCTGAAGAAACTTCAGCTAACACTTTTTCTTGCTAATGGCCAAAGCCAAAAGGTCTTGTGTTCTCCTCCATTTATCCACTGGTAAACTTGATAGCATCTCCACTATGCAAATGTATCTCTAGAAATGTAAACACATACTGGGACCCTCAGTCTTTTCATCTGCCACAGGAATCCCAAAATAATGTGTCACCTCCTAGATGCATAAGCTACCGTAAAAAGAAGGAGAGAACCACCAGTACGCTTGGAAGAATCAGCGCTAGTTCCACGACCACCGAGGCAACTGGAGGGAGCATGCCGCTCCTCCCAGGCTGAAAGAAACGGACTGCCAAGAACAACGAAGAAACAAGCTCACACCACAGTCAAGAAGTACCAGGACTCCATAATTTGGATTCCATGTGGCCACATACAAAGCATTACGGTACACAAGTCCTGTTTTGAACATCCACCTTCCCCTGATGAAGACCTTCACAAAAAGAAGTGCCATTTAGAAGGTCGAAACGCGTTGGCCCATTCTGAGAGAGGTCCTTGGGCGAACCGAGCAGAAAGTAGACCCCAAACTGGACTGAACCAGCACTAAACTTAGGGTCTGTCCTTCTCTTGTGTTCAGAGAAACTTCCCTGGCGAGAAAGAGCACTAATACCTTGAGGACAGTAGAAAGTAGCAATCGGCCCTTGCCCTTGCCTAGAATTTAATAGGACTATTTTTGAACGCAAAGTTCATATCTATATATGTACCTTTGAAGAATTTGTCTTTGTTTGATTTTCTTTGTTTGACGCACCTGTTTTGAATGTATAAAGCACTATATGTTTAAGCTTTTCTCACTGTACATAATCACTGAACACATTGCTTTGTTTAACTGTACATATTAAGAATAATTGGGTCGAATATGCCCAATGATGGGTACGGTTGTTTTGCTAATTGAATAAGAAAAAAGAAAAAATATAAATGCATATATCCCAACGGTAATTTAAAAAACGTATGGCAATGAGTTGCTTGTCTAATTGATGGTGTCAGAGGTATCTGTTGTTGCACATACGTCCTAGAAAATTGGCATCAGCTTTGTGCATTCACTCATCTCTCACTATTTTCCCACCATCCAAAAGTGATTGATGTAGTGCAGTACGTGTTAAGACCGCTCCACCTTCCATACTGTCCATTCTATGAATGTGATAAACTTCTTGAAAGCCGCACATGCAACAAAGCCCATGGACATAGCTTTGTCTGTTTATGTACATGCTCTAATTTGTATGCCAAGCTTTTGAAATTCATGGGTGTACCCGCAAGAGTTTCAAAGCTTACTTTATATCTGCTTTCACCGGGAAACATCGTAAACAACGAAGTTTTAATTACGACTCACCTCATCACCTGAACAACAAAGTCTGAACAACGACTCTTCTTAACAACGATTCCCGGACTGCAAGCACTCATCAAACTTGGAAACACCATTCGTCTCCGCCCCTTGGACACCTGCAAAGGCCTGACATTAATCTCTGCCCCCTGGACTGATGCTAAGGCAGGTTACTTTCCTGCGCCCTATTCTGCGCCAGCATTCATCCCCAGAAGATGACCATGTGTGGCTTCCTCTCCGTGCGTGCGGGTTTAATCAGCCAAGATGGTACGTGTCATCTTTTGGGAGGGAGGGCGAGGGGTGAGGGAGAAAAGTAGACCAAAATATTTGAGTGTGAAAAAGGCCGCTTTATTAGGAAACAGGTGCACATTACAATATGTAAATCCTGGCAAAGCCTGACAAAACTAGACCTCACTAAATAAATAAATAACTTCAAACCCCGCTCCCACCCCCTCCCCTAAAGTTCTTTGGCCCCTCCCCCACCCAACAATACAGCAATAAAACATTACAATAACATTATAAACATAACATCATCAATAAAGCATTACATCATCCATTAAATCATTACGTCATCAATTAACACATTACGTCATCAACAACCCCCATCACATAATGAAAACCAGGCCCTCGATAACCAAAAGCCTGCCTGACCCTTCACCCCTGTCAAGACCCCCCAAAACCTGAACGGTCAAGCAATGACCAACTTCCCCTTTACCTATCAATCAATGAAACAGACCAATACTCACCAAAAACTTTACAATAAACAGCACCGAAACAACAAAAACCCCGCACCGCACCTGTTCCTAGCGACAATACAAATTAAAAAACCCTTGTACACCTGTTAACAAGAAAACAGCCTTTGGACACAAAAACCGAAACTATAAAAAATAAGAAAATATAAAAACTCTACCAAAAATAAGGGGGAAAGAAAAAAGTCACCAAGAGTCAATAAAAAATTATTAGAGAGGGCGGGAGGGAGGGACAAAAAACGCTAACTATCCTCCTAGCCACCAGGTCACCAAACCTAAAATGGTGGCTAGGAGGAGGGGAAACCTGAGTTTATAATTGGGCTGGCAAAACCTACTAGACCAGCCCAATTCTAGAAGATTCTACCTATTTGCTTAACCCCTCGCAGCCCTCCCAAAATGCCCGGGGGAGGAGACCTCCCTTCGGTCAGCTCCCTCCCCCAAGCCCCTCTTGGGAGGGAGGGCGAGGGGCGAGGAAGAAAAGTAGACCAAAATATTTGAGTGTGAAAAAGGCCGCTTTATTAGGAAACAGGTGCATATTACAATATGTAAATCCTGGCAAAGCCTGACAAAACTAGACCTCACTAAATAAATAAATAACTTCAAACCCCGCCCCCACCCCCTCCCCTAAAGTTCTTTGGCCCCTCCCCCACCCAACAATACAGCATTAAAACATTACAATAACATTATAAACATAACATCATCAATAAAGCATTACATCATCCATTAAATCATTACGTCATCAATTAACACATTACGTCATCAACAACCCCCATCACATAATGAAAACCAGGCCCTCGATAACCAAAAGCCTGCCTGACCCTTCACCCCTGTCAAGACCCCCAAAACCTGAACGGTCAAGCAATGACCAACTTCCCCTTTACCTATCAATCAATGAAACAGACCAATACTCACCAAAAACTTTACAATAAACAGCACCGAAACAACAAAAACCCCGCCACCCAGAAAGGTAGGGGGGGGGAAGGAAAGCTACACCACCCCCCTTTCTGCCCCCCCAACTAGGAAAATATAAGCAGAAACTAACAAAATTCAACGCTGCATCGTCAGTGATCGTGCCAAAACCTCACGCAGCTCCAACAAATACAGGTCCATCCCAACTCTGGAAAGATGAACACCATCGTCCCTGAAAAACTCCACTGTCTCAAAGCGTATCTCTCTATGAGAAATCCTGCTGAAACCAAAGAAACGGCAACATCTAGAAACCTCAGAGTTTACCTTTTTCCTGGCTCTGTCCACAGCTCTGGGATTTACCGCTCCCCTCCAAATCCGACGCGGAACCAGTTCAGTCCAGAAAACATGGCAACCAGCCCAAAACTCTTTAATAAGACTGAAATCTTTCTTGATAGCTCGCAACAATACAACACCCTTAGTGGAACAGAGATCGTTCTCGCCCAAATGAATCACCAGAATGTCAGGACATAGCCCGCCCACCATACTGTTGTTGAGACATGGAATTAACTCTCTCCATAGCATACCACCTTTCCCCTTCCAAACAATGTTAAACATGTGAGCATTAAAACCCAAAAGCTCTCCGAAGTAACTCTGCACCGCCTGGACTCGGGCCCATTTCACGAAGGAATGCCCAACTATCCAGACTGTCACCACTGGAGAACGGGGCCCAGCTACTGATCCTGTAAAAGAAAACATAGTTAAAGCTTAAGGAAAGGAAGATGACACTTGCGCCTCCTCCGCCTGACCTCTCACGTAACGCTGAAAGCAGTTCGAAGACCAACGCCCCAACCTCATGATATCCCTTTGCGTCCATCCTCTATTAAAAGCTTCAGTTGCAGCACCAATCCGTAAAGAATGTGTACCATATAAATTCCCATCCAGACCCAAGCGTTGAAACGCCTTGCGCAAAACCATACGAAATTGGTATGCTGTAACAGGAGTGTTATTAATGTGCTGGAAAACAAGAGCATCATCACCACCCCCTGATAAAGAACGCCAGCGCCGGGCCAACAGCAAAGGGCAAGTGATCTTAGGAGAGCGCGCTTCCAACCACACTCCTTTCCCCAACTTCTTCTGATCAGTTTTGGAACTAGCTAACCAAACATGCACCCCCTCATCAGAACAAAACACATCACGCAAAAAAATTCCACACTTACATTTTGAGCCCAACAACTCCGAAACCCTAAAAGCTCCAAAAAACATAAATACCATTAACATGGAAAACAAACAAGACTCAAAGTCATCAGTACAAACCGAAGGCAAAATAGCTATCAACCGAGCCAGCGTCTGCCAAGATAAAGGGGCCCTCAATCTACTAGAATGACCTTGTTCTCTAGCCCAGCCCTCAAGCATTCTCCTGCCAATCTCACCCGCCGAAGGAGAATAACTCCAAACCAACTTACCCATGAAAGCTATTCCTGCCAATTCTCCTGCAATAGTTACTCTAGTCAAACCTTTATCCATGAGATCTAAAATGAATTTCACCACATCCTCAGAACGACGCCAAACCTCCTCACGCCTGCAAGCGCCGGACTCCAGAAACTTCCTCCAAGCCAGAGAATAAGCTGAACGCGTAGACACAGATAAAGAACCTACCACCAGTTGTAAGACCCGACGTTGCCTACGTGCCACAGATGAATCGGCATCGGGGTTGGTGATCGGTCTGCCTCCCTGGCCAGTCCACGGAATCTCCCCCACTGTGAACGAGACAAAGCATCCGCAATGTCATTGTCCACACCAGGAATGTGCAAAGCACGAAAATGAATGTCGTGTTTCAAACAGCCCAGCACGAAGACTCTCATGAGCTTCAAGACCTGTTCATCCCTGGCGGACTGACGATTAACAATCTCCACCACAGCCATGTTGTCCACACGAAAAAGCACCTTCTTGTGTGCTAAGACCTCCCCCCACAGAGTCAAAGCCACCAGTAAAGGGAAAAGCTCCAAAAAGGTTATACTGCGACCACCATTCAACCACTCATCCGGCCATCGTTCTGCACACCATCTCCCATTCCAAAACAAACCAAAACCTTCACTGCCTGCTGCATCAGAAAACATTTGCACATCCCACTGGAAGTCAACATCCCGCATCAAAGGTACACCATTAAAAGAAGAGAGAAAAAATTTCCACATTCTCAAATCTTCCTTGACACCAGCAGACAAGCGGACACGATGGTGAGGCAAATGCTGACCTGCAAGGGCCCTGCCCAATCTGCGACAAAATGTTCTCCCTGTTCTCACCACCCTACACGCAAAATTAAGGTGACCCAGCAACACCTGAATATCTCTCACCATCACTTTCCGTTTTGACAACATGGTTTCCAGCAACTCCAGCATCTTCACTTTTTTATCCTCTGGCAAGCGAGCCCGCATTGCCACAGAATCAATTTCAATTCCCAAAAAGGACAAAACAGTGGCAGGACCCACAGTTTTCTCGGGAGCTAAAGGAACTCCCAAATCCTCCATAAGCCCTTGGAAAGTGTCCAGAGCAGACTGGCACTCCGTGGAGCCCGGGGACCCGACAAAGAAAAAGTCATCTAGGTAGTGCGTTACCAGTGAGTGACCAGACTGATGAGTAAAGTACCATTGTAGAAAAGTGCTGAAACACTCAAAAAGAGCACATGAAATGGAGCAACCCATCGGCAATGCCTTGTCCACATACCATTGTCCTGAAAATTGTATGCCCAGTAGACTCCAGTCATCTGGATGGACAGGCAGCAGCCGGAAAGCAGACTTAATATCACACTTAGCCATCTCAGCAGCTGCGCCCGCGGTCACAACAAGTGACATGGCCACGTCAACTGAGGAATAAGAGACCGAAATAGAATCTGGATCAATAAAATCGTTTAGAGACGACCCTTCCGGCCATGACAAGTGCTGAATAAGCCTGAATTGTCCCGGATCTTTTTTAGGGACCACTCCAATAGGTGATATTATCAAATTATGGATCGGCCAATCATGAAAAGGGCCAGCCATCCTTCCTTCATGCACTTCCTTATTTAATTTTTCTTGCACCACTGCGCCATGCTCAGACGCTGATTTTAAATTAGCAGACCATCTCCTTTGTCTGGAACCCATGTAACCCAAATGGAATCCAAATTCAAAACCTCCCAACAATTTCTGTTTCACAGCTTCATCATCATAATCCTGTAGTGCAAGGCGCAACTTTTCCAACTTAACCGGCGTATGAGCCCTTGGGCCCAACACCCTGATGACCTCTAGATCCCCTACCCCCTGAAAACTGCTGGGACGTCCCCGAACCACCTGCACCTGACTGTTTCCCCTGTTGACCTCCTGCTGGCTTGTTATCCCAGCATCTTGCCAAGGGGTGCCGCTTACCACAACCGGAGCATTCATGTCTGAACTTACAATACTCTCTACTACAGGACCCTTTGTTAAATTCCCAGCATGTGCCAACTCCAGACTGTGTGTTTGAGTTACTCCCCACCCCTCCCCGGGTGGGCTTGCCCTGAAAGGGCCGGTAAATTAAGGGGAGACCACTGGCTGTAAAAATCGTCTTACCCCCCGATGCAGATCCCATAGTATGCTGCCATAAATCAGTGTCCAGCTCCCCCCACTTAGCCTCCGGATCCCAAGCCATCCTGGCCCTGAACTCCTCATCATATTGGGACCAAGCAAACCCCCCCCCCAGTAAGCTGCGCCTTACGTATAACATCCATGTACTTAAAAAGAGACACGCTGCGCTCTGGAAATTTTTCACAATAAACACTCGCATAAATAAGGAATGCAGCTGTTCAATTCTCAATGGTTAACGGGACTCTAGGCCGTTTTGCAAGCTCAAACTCTTCTTCTTTGGACCCTTCTTTGGACCGGACTTCCCGGTGTAGCAGCTTAAGAAGTTCAACATATTCTCCCTTCCAAATTCTCTCTTTTGTAACCAACATTAAATGGGCACCCAAAGGCTTCGTGACCCCCATATAAGGCAATTTTTTAATTTTCAATTCCTTGCTGGCCAATGGCTCTTTTAACCCACTTGAAGCCTCAGTGCTAGTACTACTCTCCACTTTACCTGTAATTTCTAAAACATCATCAGTGCCCACAGCAGAGTCTTTAACGTAACGTCCCTTCAGCAACCGCCCTTCACCAACCCCAACAGCCCCTTCCCCTCCCGTGCCCACAGACACCATAGTAGGTTTGGCCTGTGAAGCTAACTGCTCACCTGGTAACAAAGAAACCACCCTCGCAGGCTCTGCCCGCGGTGCCGAAACCAATGTATCCTGCCTTCGAGGCGCCCTGACTGACGGGCTGTGTTCTCTTCTCTCCGTCACCTGTCTTTGCACCGCCTGAGCCTGAAAAACACTACTAGACACATGAGAGTGCTCCCCCCCCTCTACTTCCCGTAACTCTCCTTCTTCAGGACTATCTTCATCATAATCCAGGACCACTGAATCGAGTTCAGCAGGAAACACCACACTACGGGTCTTACCTAACCCGACATCAGCAAAATTACATTTTAATTGTTGTGAAGAACCTCCATGAGGGGGAGCAGACTGTACACGCCCGTACCTCCCCTTGCGCTGACTCTGTGGCTCCATAGCCGACGGTAAGGCGGACCACCTAGACCTGCTATTCGTTGGGGCCAGCGGGGTCACGCCGGACCCTCGTGTGCTGACCGTGGCGGGTTCCCTCGGAGGAACAGAGAGGGCCGCGCTAGGCATTCTCCTCACTTCACCTCGGCGAAATTGGACTAGACCACGCCCTGCCAAGTCTGGACCGCCGCACCTATCCCTGTCCTGAAAAGAAAAAGTTTGGACTGGTGTGCTAGGATCCCTAAATACAACACCTGACGCAGACCCTGTCCTCTGCAAATCAGAACCAACAACCAACCCTGGAAGCCTATCCAAAGCACGCCCTCCAAGACTACCTCTCAAAGGCACCTCCCTGACCGGAGAGTCGCCTATCACCTCTTCATCCTCACTCCCATCCAAATTATCAACCGCCACCGCTGTAGAAGAAACCCGAAAAGGAGCCCCTGCACGCCAATCTTGACCCTCACCATCTTTCTGTAATCCACGCTGCGCCAAACCTGCAGCACCAAAATGCTCCCACCCAGGAGAGCCAAACATCAAATAGGGGCCTCCTGCACCCCTCGACCCATATGGAACTGCATCCAAAGGCCCCTGTACAGGCCCACCACTTAATTGCCTGAAACCCCCGTCATGCGGCGACGTTATGCCACACAAACCAACCCCCCCACACTCCTAACCACAGGTTGCCAAACCCCCGCAGAATCACCCACCACTGCCCTTCTAAGCCCCAGATTCCCTGCACCAGGTTCATCACCTGCAACATTGACATCGCAAGAAAAAGCTCCCTGACCCACCAGTGGCACACCCCTACCCTTTCTCTGAAAACGGTCATCCACCTCCATGAACCCAAAAGACCCAGCACCCCCTGGCCGGGAAGCCTCCAGCTCCAAAGCCACACCAGAAACCGAACCCCCTTCCCCCATTTGAGCCCACTCTCCCTCTCCCCTGGAACCCCCCCCACAGACAATGCAGCACCCACAGAAGAACCAGGAGTAGAAAACAATAAAGGGCTGCCCACATTGTCCTCCACCTCCACCTGACCAGCACCCACATCGTGAGAAGAAAATAGGTGACCAACATGAGGCTCCAAACCCCCAGAGCCCTCCACCCCACCAGATACAAAACTGCCTGGAAGTATCCTTCCCACAACATGTGTTCCTGGCACTAAATGTCTAGAAGGGGTTAATAAAACCCGAGTGCCTGCATCCAACACGAACTGTGTCTCAGCAATCACCAGCTCTGAAGGATTAACACGGGGCTCCACCTGCTCCTGGCATACCCCTTGTAAATCACTAAATTGCACAGAGCCCCTGCGCGCCCCTCGCGCCGCAACCACATGTTCAGGCTCCAACCGACGCTCCAAAGACGGGTCTGAGGCGGAGCGCTTCTTGCTACCTCTCCGTCCCCCCTCCCCCGCCTGACCGTTGACGACACCGCCGAAGGTAACACTGCATCAGGAGCCACACTGCCCGCCCGCACCGCTGCAGGGACAACCAGCACGCCTACCGCCTCACTTGCATGCCCCACCAGAACGCCAGACACCGCCGGAGCTCCCACCGCTCCAACCGCCACTCGCGCCTGAATAAAAGGGGCCGTTTGCGCCTCACTCGCACACACAAAAGGAGCGCCAGACACCACCGGAGCTCCCCCCGCCCCCACCGCCACTCGCGCTTGACCACGAGGGGCCGGTTTCCTCGTACGGGACCGGCCCCTCTCACTTACCTGCCCGGAGCGTCTCTTCTTCGGAGAGGAGCACGCCATAACCGCTGCAGAAACACCAGCGGAGGCCTGGCGCTGAGGGCGCGGCGGCCCCCCTCCCACCAACAGATCCATACGACCTGCCTCTGACAGAAGCCTCATCGCTTCTAAGACTCGGTAATCCTCCATTTCCGCTATGCCACAAAAGGAGAAAGATTTTACACTAAAGGGGGGCTACCTACAACTCTAATTGAGACACCACACAAAAAACGCTAACTATCCTCCTAGCCACCAGGTCACCAAACCTAAAATGGTGGCTAGGAGGAGGGGAAACCTGAGTTTATAATTGGGCTGTCAAAACCTACTAGACCAGCCCAATTCTAGAAGATTCTACCTATTTGCTTAACCCCTCGCAGCCCTCCCAAAATGCCCGGGGGAGGAGACCTCCCTTCGGTCAGCTCCCTCCCCCAAGCCCCCCTTCCGAGCGGAGGTTTGCAGCGTGCGAGCCGACACTCTCCAATCTTGAGAACTGAAACTTATTTGAGCGCAAGTTCCGGTTGCATGTTTCTCCTTAGGCATATGACGTCACCAAGACGCCTAGCCCTCCTCACGGATTGTGCCTTTCATCAGCTGGAAGCAATGCCAGGGCATGTGCAAAAGAGCAGGCGAAGGCGGACTTTTCAATTGGTCCACAGAAATGGGATGCGTCTCAAGGAATTATGGCAGTATTTCCTGTTAGTGTTTCTTGTGCTGATAGTTTCTGTTCACAATTAAGCAGCAAGGCACTGTGCCTGGCAGGAGGGCAGAGCAAACGGGCGAAGCAGTTTAGCCTCTTTCATATATGTGTGTGCCGTTAACATGAAAAAAAACACAGCACAGTCAAAGCACTGCAGCAGGGTTCCTTTTATTAATCAGTATTATGTTATCCAATTGCCAAAGATCATCCAAATCTACTTTGTTCCAGACAACTGTGAGTGAGGATTCTGCAGTAAGCCCTGTACCCAGATCTCTCTCGCCGAAGGGATGGAAAGGCGGTGAGGGAAATTCGAAGGTGGTGAAAGTAGAATTTAGCACCAGCTTAGCCTCAGGTTTGTGTGGGTAATCGTGTTTATAATTAGAATTGGTGTAATTAGTTTTTAAGGTGTGGGGGAGGTTCGTGTACTAGATGAAAAACATGTTTTTTAAAACACACATTCCTTTACCACAAAAAAACGTGGTAAAGAAATGCGTGGAAACAAAAGTCGTGGTTTAGACGAGGTCGTGGTTGCGACCTCGTGGTTAGGAAAGTCGTGGTTGTGGAACTCGTTGTTCCAACATACAACCGCTTTCACCATCTCAGCTCCTTTCTCGCAACGAGCTTACCATCTTTACTGCTTCATCTATGCTGGTGTATGAAACAGAACACTCTTCTTTATCCAAATAGTCATTCACTGAGGATTCTTACGGGCACAAAAGGTGATGTATCATCTGGAATTAGGCCTCAGTCTTCTTTGGCACAATGCCAATTTGTGAGTCTTCAGTTAGTAGAGTCACAAACAGCCCGGCATCATTCCACCTGATGCATCCTTGGTCAATTTGTTGTATATAATCTGCTTGTTCTTCTTGCACAATCTCATATTTTCAGCCCATCTCTTGCTCCTAGGGCCTGCCTAGGTAATTCTAAATCCTTTTGTAAACTCTTCCCTTAAATCGACTATAGCTTCCCAGTCGGGGTACATCTGCAGCTATTTGCCCATTTTGTTGAAGTCAATTGGCATAACTGCCCTTTCCCACCTCCTCTGCCCTGCCACCATGTGGTGCTCCTTGGCCACTGTCACAATGTAGGACTGGTGGTTTTCCACCACACATATGGCAGTGGTTTTGAAATTTTCAAGTGTACCTGTAACACGCTCCTTCGTTGAAGTTTCATCATCTTCCAAAGTGGCCTGCCCTCAATGTCTGCACCCCTCCTTCCCTATAGTGGGGCGCCCTGGAAACTGCTGAATCAGCAACGGTAACCTGCTAGCCATTTGTAGTATAGGTTATGGCTTGATGGTGGCATGAATTGTTGTCATAGTTCACTGTCCAGCTCTCCCATTACTTGGCTGGGTTCAGGCTCCGCTGTGACTGAAATTCTTCATCATACTTTAGCCATGCTAAGCCATTAAAGCTGATACTGGCCGACCAAACTACATCCATATGTTGGAAAGGGTGAATATGATGTCAATGAATACCATGATATGTGCAGGACTGATAATGGCAATACCAATAAATGCAATGTCAACCTATGCTATAACGTGTCCCCGTATAACAATGTCAATACCCATAAATGCAATGTCAATGTATGCCATAATCCATGCATGCATAATAATGTTGTTACCAGTAGAAGCAATGTTGCTGTCTGCCATGATCTAGACACGCATAACTATGTCATTAACAGTAAACAACTTCTGACCCTGCTCGGAGGCAGGTTGCTCCCCTCGCTGCTGCACATCTCTGCCTGCATTGTTTTTGCCTAATCTTGTATGTTTCCCCTGTGCTTAACTTGCTTTCTTGCCCAGACTTGTTTTTATTCCTCTGTGCCTGTACTTGCTTTCTTGCCCAGACTTGTTTTTATACCTCTGTGCCTGTACTTGCTTTCTTGCCCAGACTTGTTTTTATTCCTCTGTGCCTGTACTTGCTTTCTTGTCCAGACTTGTTTTTATTCCTCTGTACCTGTACTTGCTTTCTTGTCCAGACTTGTTTTTATTCCTCTGTACCTGTACTTGCTTTCTTGCCCAGACTTGTTTTTATTCCTCTGTGCTTTTACTTGTTTTCTTGCCTAAACTTGTTTTTCCTTCCTGTGCCCAGTTCTCCTGCGGCCCCTGCCCGTTTTCCCCGCCTCTGCGTCCCTGCGGCCCACCCCCTGCAATTCCATTCACCGCCTGCTCCCGCCTCCCAGATGCTCCTCCCTCCCACATCCCCTCATACGGAGGCCGCGCAGCGGTGAAAGGAGCGACCTCTGACCCTGCTCGCAGGCAGGTCACTCCCCACGCTTCTGCATGGCTCTGCCTGCATTGTTTTTGCCTAATTTTATATGTTTCCCCTGTGCCTAACTTGCTTTCTTGCCCAGACTTGTTTTTATTCCTCTGAGCCTGTACTTGCTTTCTTGCCCAGACTTGTTTTTATTCCCCTGTGCCTGTACTTGCTTTCTTGCCCAGACTTGGTTTTATTCCTCTGTGCCTGTACTTGCTTTCTTGCCCAGACTTGTTTTTATTCCTCTGTGCCTGTACTTGTTTTCTTACCTAAACTTGTTTTTCCTTCCTGTGCCCAGTTCTCCCGCGGCCCCCGCCCGTTTTTCCCGCCGCTGCGTTCCTGCAGCCCGCCCCCCTGCAATCCCATTTGTTGCCCCGCTCCCGCCTGCCAGCTGCTCCTCCCTCCCATATCCCCTCATATGGAGGCCGCGCAGCGGCCGTGTGCAGCGGGCACGCCGTTGGCGACCCGGAGGCATGCCTAAGGCAAGCATTCCTGCGCCCATCCATGCCTGGACCATGCCCAGCACCAGGACCCCTGGACTCCGCGAACGCCACGACGCCCGACACCGCTACGATGCCAGAACCCTACACGCACTCAACACCGGACAATCACACACCTGCTTCCTGGCCGCCCCGAAGCGCACCCACGGAGCTTTCATCTGCCGGAAATGCAGCTTCACAAGCATCCGCCCCACCATGCTGCCGACCAGGAAAGAACTCAACCACCTCAAATGCATCCTTCTCAACACCCGCTCCGCCCGCAAACACGCCGTTGAAGTCTGGGACCTACTCGACTCAACCTCCCCAGACGTCGCCTTCCTGACGGAGACCTGGCTGAACCCCGCCTCAGCACCCGACATAGCCATAGCCATCCCGGAAGGCTACAAGATCACCCGCAGGGACCGCACCAACAGAGCAGGAGGAGGAATCGCCATCGTCCACAGGAACACTCTCAGAGTCTCGACCAGCACCGACAACACCCTCAGCACCGCTGAACGCCTGCACTTCCAGATCCACACTGACCCCAACACCACGCTCAAAGGAACCCTCATCTACAGATCCCCAGGCCCCCGACCACAGTTCAGCGACTCCATCGCCGACTTTGTCAGCACACATGCCCTCGCATCCACGGACTACATCCTCCTCAGGGACCCAAACTTTCACCTCGACGACAACAACGACACCAACTCCACCACCCTGATCGACAACCTAGCCAACCTCGGTCTCAGACAACTCGTCACAACACCCACCCACTTCGCTGGTCACACGCTTGACCCCATCTTCTCCGCATGCCCCGTCTCCCTCAACCACACCACCGAACTCCACTGGACCAACCATCGCTGCATCCATTTCACCTTCAAGAAACCCACCATGCACCACCGCACCCAACAGATGCCTCGCCACTGTTGATGCAAAGTCACCGAAGACCAGCTAACCACCACCCAAGCCCAGAGCCCACCCACCGACCCCACCGACCCCGACACCGCCACCCGCAACCTCATGACAGTGGATCAACGACTGCGCCAACACCCTCGTCCCGATCAAGAAACCCTCCAACACCACAAACACGATAAGCCGGTAGATGAGTGTGCCTCGTATAGGCCCATTTCCTTGAATACAGCAGAGGCCAAGATTCTAGCCAAACTTTTGGCGAACCGTCTACTCCCCTATCTTACGGACCTGATCCATCCGAATCAGTCGGGATTCATGCCAGGACAAAATACTGCGCACAATCTATGTTGTGTACATGGGGCACTGGGCTGGGTACACACACTGGAAGAAGAAGCGATTCTATTGGCACTTGATGCCAAAATGGCGTTTGATACTATAGCATGGGAATACTTGTTAATATCTCTTGGCCACTTCGGGTTTGGGCCCAAATTCATGAGATGGGTTCAATTGTATTGTATCGCATACTTTTATAGCGCAAACTGTCACCCAGAGGGTATCCTGGCGCTTTGACTCTACCTGACCAATACACGAACGCAAAATTACCCTGCCCTAGGGAAGAGATGAGTCTTCAAGCCCTTTTTAAAGGGTGCAAGTGCCCCCAGACTCCTTAGAGACAGAGGAAGGGAATTCCAAAGCTTGGCGGCCGTGAAACCAAAGGAACGGCCACCCATCCATAACCTCTGGATTCTAGGGACTACCACCAGACATGCCGAAGAAGAACGTAGAGGTCTGGCTGTGGAATACCATGAAAAAAGCTTTTGCAGCAAAACCGGCCCCTGCCCATGAAGGGCCTTGAAGACTAGGCAGGATGCTTTGAAACAAATGCGCTTCTGGACAGGCAGCCAATGGAGATCTTTTAACGCCAGAGAGGAGGAGGCTGAGCGCAAACAAGAGTGGGCAAGCTTAGCTGCCATATTTTGTATGCGCTGCAGCTTTCTAATTAAAGTACTAGGAGCACCCAGAAGCAGTGCGTTGCAGTAATCTAGCCTGCTAAGGATAATACTACGCACTACCTCTGGTCTGGTCTGTACTGGGAGCATAGGAAGAATCTTGCGCAAAGTGTGGAGCAGCATCATACATGTAGTAATCGTCTTATTGACAAAACCATCCAGTTGTAAATTAGGGCCAAACATAACCCCCAGGTTGCGAGCAGAGTCCGCCGCCGCCACCGTGCTTAAAGAAGATGTTGGCCAGAAGTCTTCCGGCAAAGGGCGTGGGATGCGGTCAGTTGAACAGTACAGCACCTCCGTCTTAGAACCATTAAACTGGAGGGAATTGTGTCGCAACCAGTCCGCAGTGGCTGTCATGCAGCAATGAAAAGTCTCTTTAGACACAGCATCTTTGGCTTCAAAAGAGAAGACAAGCTGCGTGTCATCGACAAAGTTAATTACCGAAATACCGAAGGATTTGATCAAGCTAATCAGAGGACGTAGGTACAGGTTAAATAAAATAGGGCTAATTGCCGAGCCCTGGGGCACGCCCTGTCCTACTCCTCTGACGCCAGATCTAAAAGGCGTCTAAATTGCTTTACACACAACCCCTGGTCCATGTCTCGGTGAACAATCATAGTTCCACTCCGTTCCCCCTGTGTCGGGGCACAAGGCAAGGCTGCCTGTTGTCGCCACTCCTTTTTCGATGGTTCTTGAGTCATTGGTGGTTTGGATAACGGGCGACCCGGGTATTAGAGGCATTCGATGGACCAACGACCACGAAGACCGTATATCTTTGTACGCTGATGATATTTTGCTCTATCTCGCTTCGCCGATGCGCTCCTTGCACCATGTGCTCCACATTTTTCACATATTCGGTGCACACTCTGGGTACCAAATAAACTGGTCTAAATCCCAGATGTATCCCCTCTGGGGAGAGCCACCACGGAGTCCACGAGGTTACGATCTTCCGGTGACCTCACTGGGTTTCCATTATCTAGGAATTTTCATCACTATCAACCCCACACTTTTCTTCAAAAGAAACCTGTTCGAACCGTTGCAGAGGTTTCGCTCAGATGTCAAACATTGGAAAACCCTTCCCCTTACCTTGCTAGGGCGTGCTTCCTTATTTAAAATGCTTGCTCTACCGCGGTTTCTGTACGCCTTGCAGAACACGCTCAACCAGGTACCGGATTCCTATTTTTCGCAGATTGATGCTACAATACGGGATCTATTGTGGGACAACAGACCTCCTCGCATTGCCATGGCCAAGCTTACTATGGGATGGTACGATGAAGGGATAGGTCTGCTGGATGTGCGCCTCTTCTATCAGGCCTCACAACTGACGGCCATCAACCAGTGGGTCTTTGGACGCTATGATGACCCCAGCTATCGCACTGACCACTGGCTATTAGGGAAAGACAGCTACAACAGAGCACTGTATACGAACCACAGGAAATTGTGTTTGACCGGTCCTACTGCTCGTACTGTAGAGGTGTGGCATGGAGCGCAGAGGTGTATGGGATGGCAGGGCCGCCTTACAAAAGCTACCCCCTGTGGGAACCGGATATTCTGGGTCGGCTCAGTACCTGTGCTGGCTTTGATAAGTGGCATATGATAGGGATCTCCACTGTGGGCGATTTGTGGGTTAAGGGCAAGAATGCAACGTTCTCAGATCTTCAAACTAAATACCAGTTAGCGCAGACAGAGAGAGATCGCTATCTTCAGGTCAGTCACGCCATTGACTCCGCCCTTCCTAAAGATACTTCCTTCCCAGACTACTCCCCCCTGGAAGACAGGCTCTTGCTGGATCCTATGCCCTGCAAGGCCATCTCCCTCACATACAAAAAGCTGATTAATGACCAAGCCGATCCAATGTTGAGACTGAGGGCATCCTGGGAGGCTGAGCTGGGGGAGCTACCCGACGAAGACAGGCTGGACGCTCTGTCTTCGCCCCCGGGATGTGGCCATCCTGCTGCAGCTTCTCATGGGGCAGCTTAAAATTATTCACCGAGTATATTTTGATGCTACACTACTACACAGACTAGGCAGACGATCTGATGATCGCTGCCTCCGACACTGTAACAAGAAAGGAACGTTCCTGCATTTTATATGGGACTGTCCACGCATACAACAATACTGGACGGATGTCACCAGACAGTTGACTAGAACCTGTGACAAACCTATCCTCCCAACCCCTACACTGTGTCGCCTCAATGTCTGTGAAGCAATGGACCTCACGCAAGCCGAACAGGCATGGGCCACGATGGCGTGGAGTATAGCGAAACAAAATATTGCTCAGAAATGGGGTGTGGACACCATGCCACTGCTAAGGGATTGGGCTATAGATATGGACCATGCCATGATTGCAAAAAAACAGTATATAAAGGACGGGTGGGGTGCCCACTTAAATGGGATCACAGTTGGGGGCGCTGGAACAAATATAGAGGGGAGATATGCGTCTCGCCGACAATAGAACTGAGGAGGGAAAGACTCCTGAGACTAGGAGGGGATGTTGATGAGATATTAGCACAAGCAGAGGGTGATTAGAGATAGATGTGTATAGCTGAAGTTTCCTGACCCGAGAGCATGTGAGTGACCCACCGGTACTTTATTATGTTGTTATTGGAATGTACTGCCCTAGACTCTGCTGGATTGATGATGGGAGAATAATGTTGTAATCTTTTGACCACCTGTATACGAGCTGTCAATGCAATGTCCTTACTGCTGCTTTTGTTTCTAATAAAAATAGTTTTAAAAACAAAAAAAGTACCCCTCCAACAGTCACACCAACAAGAAAGCCAGCTGGTTCACTGAAGACCTTCGTGCCTCCAAGCAAACATGCCGAAAGCTGGAGAAGATCTGGCTCCGTGAACAAACACCGGACAGCCACGCAGCCCACAAGAACGTCACTTGTAGACACCATCACCTCATCAGATCTGCCAAAAGGGCCTCCTTCAAAGACTGCCTAGACAGCAACGCGCACAACAGCAAAGAGCTCTTCAACATAGTGAAAGAACTCTCCAACCCCGGCTCCAACTCCAGCGACGTCCCACCCTCGCAAGACCCATTCGACTTGCTAGCCACCTTCTTCCACCGCAAGATCGCAAACATCCACGACAGTTTCAACGTCACAACCCCCCCAACAACCACTTAGACCTCCGCTCCCACAACCACCATCCTCACCAACCGCCTGCTCTCCTGGACCAACATCAACGACGACGACACCATCAGGATCATGAACACCATCCACTCCCGATCTCCTTCAGACCCATACCCACACCACATCTTCAACAAAGCTAGCACAGCCATCGCACCCCATCTCCGGAAAGTCATCAACACCTCCTTCGATACAGCAACCTTCCCGGAGAACTGAAGCCCGCCGAGATCAACGCCTTACTCAAGAAACCCAAGGCGGACCCCAAGGACCTCAAGAACTTCTGGCTCATCTCCCTGCTCCCGTTCCCGGCAAAGGTCATCGAGTAGACCATCAACAAACAACTGACCTGCTACCTCAAGGAGAACAACATCCTGGATCCTCCCCAGTCCGGGTTCCGCAGCAACCACAGCACCGAGACTGCCCTCATCGCCACCCCCGATGACATCAAGTCCCTGCTGGACAACGGAGAAACGGCGGCCCTCATCCTCCTGGACCTGTCAGCTGCCTTCGACACGCTCTGCCACCACACACTATGAACACGCCCCCACAATGCCGGGATCCAAGAGAAGGCCCTGGACTAGACCACCTCCTTCCTCTCCGGCAGAACACAGAGCGTCCGCCTTCCCCCCTTCCGGTCCGAAGCCACCGAGATCATCTGCGGCGTACCCCGAGGCTCATCCCTCAGCCCAACTCTGTTTAACATCTACATGGCACCGCTCGCCCACGTGCCATCGGCACAACCTTAACATCATCTCCTATGCTGATGAAACCCAGCTGATCCTCTCCCTTGTTGCAAGAATCCTGTTCAACTGTGCACAGAGACCCAGGACATCAGTGAATTGTGGTGTACCAGAAACTCACCTCAGTACCGAGAAAAACCCCAACCAGCTAGCATCAGTGTCACATTAGCTCTTCGTCCTATAGCAAAGTAACCAATGATTAGACAACCTAGAACAAGCAACTTAGGACAAACTCAGGAATGGTGGGAAGAGAGAACACTCTTTTGTTATACTCTCATACCAGTCCACAACAGGAGTAAATTAGAGACACGGGTACGAATAAAATATTTATTTTAACGACGTGATCTCAGGTGTAGTATCGTAGCCAACATAAGCAGATATATGATTAGAATTAATATGGTCAGCATTGTTACAATTCCATAAAATAGAAAAGGAGAAATCATATTACAATGATGGTGAAAACAGGTCTTATAGTGCCTAGTTTTAACACCCTCCCTATATAGGAACTATGTTTATAAACTAAAGAAGGTCTCTTTTGATTGTTTGGGGGACCCCATTACCTTTCCGCTCAGTAAGAGTAAATCACATCAGGATCAGCAAAAACTCTCTGCATCCCTGGAAACGAAAAATCTTCCAAGTGTCTGAAATCATGGCAACTGTGCAATAATAAGGGCGCCAGAATCTCAGTTGGCTCACAGCTGCCAAATTGTTGTGTCTCTAAACGTTAGCCATTTATGTCAAACAACAGCTACCATGCTCTGATAACCTTGACGGTTTCAGCACTCACTGTGCAGACTAGGGGCACAATGTAGGTCTAGAGATGTCGAAAACAAACCTTGTCTCATGTGTAGACCTTCACGAAGCCTAACTTACAAAAACAGCTATATGCAGTGTAGTGTGCAAAAGCGGCAAAAGGCAAAATGGCATTTAAACTTCTAACAAGCCATGCTAACATAACATGCGTGCAAAGCAGGCCTTAGGCCACACTACACCCTCACTAAGGACCCCCACACCACCAAAACAACCTTCACGAAGGAATGAAGGCCGTCGCTGAATGGATGAGGAACAGCCGGCTGAAGCTGAACTCGGACAAGACGGAGGTCCTCATCCTCGGATCCAACCCTTTGGCCTGGGACGACTCCTGGTGGCTGACCGCACTGGGAACCGCCCCAACACCCACCGACCACGCACGCAACCTAGGGATCATCCTCGACTCCACCATCTCCATGACTAAACAGGTTGTCTCCTCATCCTGTTTCAACACCCTCCACATGCTCCGCAGGATCTACAAGTGGATTCCCACTGAAATGAGAAGAACGGTCACCCAGGCATAAAGTCAGCAGCAGGTTGGACTATGGAAACGCCCTCTACGCAGGAGCCTCGGGCAAACTCCTGAGACGGCTCCAACGCATCCAGAAAGCCCCTGCATGCCCAATCCTCTACATCCCTTGCCGCAGCCACATCACACCCCACCTGAGAGACCTGCACTGGCTACCGGTCAACAAGAGGATAACCTTCAAACTCCTCACCCACGCACACAAGGCACTCCACAACACGGGACCAACGTACCTCAACAGACGACTCAGCTTCGACACTCCCACCCGCCAGCTCCGCTCCGCCGCCCTAGCCTTCGCCCCAGTCTCCCACTTCTGAAGAGCGACTTCCGGCGGCAGATTGTTCTCCCACCTTGCTGCTAAGACCTGGAACATCCTCCCCATCCACCTACGGCAGACCCAAGACTTGCTGACCTTCAGAAAACTCCTGAAGACCTGGCTTTTCGAGCAGTAGCAGCATTCCCCACCCCAGCGCCTTGAGTCCCTCAGGGGTCAGTAGTGCGCTTTACAAATTATATGATTGATTGATATGATTAAAGACAATGTCTATTTACCCTGTGACAATTGTACACAATGCTGAGAATGTCTGTAAAAATTATATGAATGACTGCCATATAATTTTCAGAAGTTCTAATGAACTTGTATCATTGCGGTCAGAGTCACCCAAGGTGACCTCCCCATCATCCCAAGTCAGAGATACGTGGTCAGGCAGGTGCTGGGACCCCAACCCACACCTGTTGAGTAACAGGTCCCAGGTGGGGTCTCACTTAGCCCGAAGACAAATGCGCACCCAGGAAAAACCCTGACTGATCCCAAGATAGGTAGTTGCACCACAAATAGGTCTGAGGATATTGGACAGAACATGCACACCACACGTAGTGATCATGCGCTCCATACACCTGGACACATACACACTGGACCACAATAGCTCTACCTGATGTCGAGAGTCATCTGTGTCCTTAATAGATGCCCAAACTAGGGGAGAGGGGTTGGCCTAACGGCTAAGGCGCTCGACCTCGGACCTGGGGATCTGGGTTTGAGTCTCGGTAACGACGCCAAAAAACCCCTGTGATTCTGGGCAAATCACTTAATCTCCCCGTGCCTAAAATGAAAGTGTGTCCTCATGTAACGTAACTGGTGCTATATAAAGCGCTCTGATAACTGATTCGGTTCGGTTCTAGTTCGCGCTATATAAAACTCTGCAAAAAAAAAAAAACTTGTTAATTTATGACTGAGATGCCTTTTCAAAAATGCAGAATTGTTTTACTTTACCTCACGAGATGTATATATTGTCAGCCAGATCTTTCTAACTGAGACTTTATTCAGGTGCATTCTGTCGAGTCTCTCCCGGCCGCTGCGTTTAATTAAACCAACTTGTTCCTGGTTTGCCAAACACTGCATGTCTTTTACTTTCTTTAAAGTAAATTCATATCTGAGCAACATTTATGTTTGAATACATTTTAATACACCTAACCTGCCCTCAAAGCCTTTCTACATATAATGGTAGCATAGATCATGAACACTCCAATCCATATATATATGTACATTGGCACCCTTTTTTCTGATTTAGACCCTTTCTTGCATTTTGTGTCTCTATGTCAGAGTTTGGAGAGGTCAATGTACTCATTGACCTATATTTTTTCTTTTGAACTCAGTAGGAAATGTCCCCCAGTGCATGTACTACCCTCAAGTACCTTAACTTCTCCACCTTCTCTCCTACTTTCCTCTTCTCTTGCTTCATCATCCTTTGCTCCATTGCCCCTGTTATTTTTGCTTTGTCAATTCCTACCTCTAACTCTACCCTTGTCGAACCTTCATCTCATTCCATCTCTCTCCCTTTGCTGCCTTAATGTTCTCTGTCCTAGATCTCCTATCTGACCTCCTTGTGCCTGCCCGTGTTTCAGCCTGTCCTTAGACACTTTTTTTCTTGTCTAACTAGGACTTCTCCCAGGACTCCAAAAATGCCTTCTGAAACTCACTTAGCCACCATTCCCTTGACTCGCCCTCAGATCCCTCACACTCATTCTACTACCACACTCTGCTGTGTCCCATGCCCCCACCATCTCTTCTCATACTTGCTCGTTGGCCATTCTCTACACAGTGACCTTCTCGGCCTTTTCTCTCTGTCTTCCTTCCCCTCTTTTGATCTTTCAGCTGATCACTGGCTCTTCCCAGTCCTTCCCCCTGGGTTTGTACTTATTGCCCCTTTGTCTTTTGGAGTATCTTCCTACATCTCAGTCCTTTTATGGGCTTCCCTCACCCTTGTCCATCTTCATCTCCTACCCACTTCCATGTCTGACACCAAGCTGGGTTTCGCTTCACTCCTAGTCTCAACCACGCTGTCTTCTGAAGAGTTTTGGCCGTCGCCTTCCTCACACCTCCCATCTATTCCACCTTCTTCCTCAGTGCTACAGGTCCTTGTCCTTCATCCTGCCTCACTCTCCCACTTATCGATCCCCTCCTTTCTGTGGTATACCCCCTGCTATACCTATAATCTCGGCCCCTGATATACCTCCGTAAATAATTGTTGTCCAGAGATTTTCATTTTTGATTAGTGTTTTTGGGTCATTTGAAAAGTAATTTAGCTTGGGTAGACATTGCTGTTCCAGGCTGAATTGTTCTGGACTACATTTTTTAAAATGGGAGACGTGTTGCAGTGATGATGTAATATTTCAGGAACAATGAGATCTATTTACTTCATTTTGATGTCTAAACATGTGTTTTGGGAGTCAAGTAGTCTTATAGAGACAAAAAATAACTCCTCAGAGCAGAGCAACCCTTTCACCGTTTTCAAATTAGTGGCAATAATAGATAACGAAGAGACATATGTAGAAATGAAACAAATAATAATCATTTTTAATCCTTTTATGTATACACCAAATAATGGATGATCTGAATATGAAATAATATAATGTTTATCACATATTTTCATAGTTCACTTTAGTTATTTGTTTCGGCAATCGCTCATGGTACATTTGCAGAATGCTGAACATTTGAGAAGAGCTTATCGACAGGAGCATCTTTTTGTGGCACAGGTTTTGCAAGTACATGTACATGTAAGTTCTGTGAGATGATACTTTAAAAATTTTGTAGGTTTTAGCATCCCACCAATATCTTCCAAACCAAATTCTCTACATATGAATGATCCAAAACATTTACACATGTTCTGATAAAGTAGAACGCTCTTTCAATGTGTTCACGCACAGAATATGACTTCGATGGAGGGTCACTTAGCGGGATGGATCTCTTGAACACACTGTACTGAAGATCGTCAAATATGTGACAGTCAGAACACGTTTTCCACACACGCACAAGGTATTTTTCTATGTCTTTAAAGTCACATTCTTCTTCTGTCTCAGCAAATCCTTTTAGAAACTTCACAGGTTCAGCAGTTAAAGCTCCAAACTTTGTTCCAATTTTGCTCATTGTGTCATCACCCGTAAGAATATATGCCTTGATAAGAACACTGGGCATTCTGGGTCAAGTTTCTTGTACAGAATATGAAGCAGGATAAAGTTTCTTTTATCACCTGTTCCATTTTTGTCTTAACACATATTTTATTAAATTCGCAGGTGTACAGGCAAATTATAAATTTCCGCATGTAATTTTTGAACATTTTACATAACTAGTATATATGCACTTATACATTACCATAGCAAGTTATTAATCAATCAATGTTGACATTCCTACTCCCAACTACGGGGTCTATTAAGATGGCGGGCAGACTCCAGTCCGCCTGCCACCCTAGCGGTGCAGGGACCGGCCGCCAGTGGTGCGGTGGTCCCGCACCACCAATTAGGATGCCACAGTGGCGGTGGCATCCCGCATATATTACATTGTAGCGGGTGGTGCTATAAGCAGCACCTGCCACAATGCATGTTGTGCATTAGCATGCACAATGTGGCAGGCACGCGCGGTGCCTGCCACCTTGTGCATGCAAATGGTGGGGGCGTACCATGGGTACCCCCATTTGCAGCCCCCCTCCCCCACACCGCCATGGGGGCCCGCAATGGGCCCCAAAAGAAAACTCTGCATGCCTTTCCATGGCGGAGTCTCCGCCATGGAAAGGCACTGAAAATGCCACATCATAATATGGATGGCGGTGCCTGCAAGGCACCGACACCATATTATGGGCCTTGTCCGCCCGGTAGGCAATCGGGACGATTGCCTACCGGTGGAAAAGCAGTGGACGGTTTTTCCGTCCGCAGCAGTACCCCCACCAGACTAATGTGGCGTGGGTAAAAAGCTGTGCCGGCGGGGTGTTTTGGCAGGCGGATCGCCATCCTAAAAGACCCCTTAGTTACAGAATTGTCTACCCATCGTTTTGCAGAACATCATATATGTTGTTATGTTTCTTGATAAACTTTACCCACCCAACTATCCAACCCTCCCTGTATCTTCCTGTATCCAGCTCCACACCGGGTAGGTAGGCCGTAAAGAGGAATATTGGGGGCATATAGGGTAGGCATATGAGGAAAGCACCCCTTTTTTTAATCTAGTCATACTACCCTACCATTAAAAAATGTTAAGGAGTAGTAAAGACTATTTTAACATCACTCACTGCACCATCACTTGCACTCAACACTCAAATCCTGCTCCACTGTAATCAGGTGTTAAAGCACACCAGAGAGGCGCTCAACCTCTCTGGTGGGGGTCCAATGATGAAGCATGTCATCAACTAAGGGGCCCACCATAGAGTAGGAGGGACCGTCCGCAGGGGCAGCGGCGGTCCCTCCGTGCAAATTAGGATGTGACCGCCACCCTGGCGGTCACATCCTGTATTTTTAACATTGCGGCGGGTGCTGCTTGAAGCAGTACCCGCCGCAATGTTAAAAATTTAAGTTGTGCATTTGCATGCACAAAGCGGCAGGCACCGCGCGGTGCCTGCTGCTTTGTTCACGCAAATGCAGGGGGGTACCAAAGGTACCTCCCCTGTGCATCCCCCACCCCCCCGCAACGGGCCCCCGAGGTGAAGATCCACATGCTTTTCCTCGGTGGAGAATCCGCCGCGGAAAAGCATGTTTCCACAGCCATCCTAATATGTCTGGCGGTGTCTGAGAGACACCGCCACCATATGGAGAAGTGTGGCTCAGTGGTTAGAGGCGGCAGACTCGGAAGCTGAGATCGGCCGTGGACCAGGGTTCGATTCCCCGCCTCGACGGGTCTCGGGCTCTAAAATTCCACGGACTCGATAATTCTCGCTCCGGTGCCTACTCGACTCACGGGGTCACACTCTGCGACTCTGGGCAATAGCTTGCTTAATCTCCACTACGGCCCCTCGCGGCGGGATGCCTGGCTTTCATCTTGTGGGTACACTGCCGGGGTATCTCACAGGGGAATACCATGACGGGTTCCCTAAGCAAGCGCTTAGATACCGTGTCGGTGATTTGCGCTATATAAATACATGTACATTTACATTTACATATTAGGCCTTTTCCGCCGCGGTTGTAAGCCAACCGTGGCGGAAAAGCGGCGGACATAAACTAGGACCCACCAGCCATCCTAATGTGGCAGTGGGTCTTTGGTGGGTCCGCAGAAGATTTTCCGCATCCTCCGGGCCGGCAGTGGCTTCCGCCGGCCCGGAGGATGCGGAAAATCCTCCATCGTAATGTGCCCCTAAAGTTGGTGAGTGAGGACCCTTCTTAAAAACATGAGTGATTCTCATTTCTAGCCTTTGACATTCCAGCTAGCCAATATGTCAGCCACTGCAATTGTCCAACAATGCAGTATGCCTTAAAATTAGGAGCCCCTATACCGCCTGCAGTACGCGGAAGTTGCATCTTGGCCAGGGCTAACCTATGCCTCCCTCTCCCCATAGTAAGGATGATAATAGGGTATCCAGTGTTTTGAAGATCCAAGGGGCATATTAGCAAGGGCTGGCGATAATATTATTGCTACTTTAGCGTCCATTTATGGGCGAAAAGCGGCGATAATATTATCGCTCTATCTACAAGGACACACTAGCGAGTGTTTCCTTTCATTAGCGCCCGGTTTCTTGCCTCCTCGCATCCCTAATGAGATGCAAGGTGGGCGTGTCTCGTGAAACTTCATTGTGAAATATTGCTAATGGGGCTTTGCGATATTTACAACGCAGCCCAGTCTGGTGTAGCGATATTCTTTACAGTGCTAACTTGCCCTTAACGGCTGCACAAAACTTGAGTTATGTATGTTTTACATTGGGGGTAGATTATGGTGATATGACCACAGGGTCGTATCAGTAAGGCTATCGCCGTATTCAGAGGATCAACGCTGGTATTCCAGCAATGTTTCTGCCATTCCCCCCTATCGCTGGAATTTTATCGCCCTGGAGAAACGCGTTGTTAATAACATGATAACCAGGCGATAAATTCCAGTGATAGACAGCGAGAAATAAAAAAAGAGCTAAGCGCGCTTTGCGATATTTATCGCCATCTATTGTTGATGTGCCCCACAGTCGGGAGGGTAACAGGGAGAATCACTTATCACCTGTTCCATAATATATCCATAACTCTGACGATACTTGACTTATGAACATAGCAACAAATCTAAGTAGCACAATAATAACATCTGTCATTTGACAGTACAATGACTCTATTGGAACCATTTCGAACTGCCCACTCAACATGTGGCACAACAGAAAGGTCAGGTTCCTCCAATTTGCTGATAGGTTCTTGAACATTATGGCCGTACCTTTTGGATATATCTCTTCAGGCACCAACTCCTCATTTACAATCATTCCACTAGCAATAATTGGAAATTCAGTGTTCACTGAAGCATCAGTAATGTTTTGGTGAGTTAACAACTCCAAGTTCATCTTGTTCAATGTTCGTGATCAGAATTTGATGCAGGCAAGGTCAATTGTTCCAATTGTAGAAATTCATCTGATTTCCTCGGTGCTTAGATCAGCTACTCGGCTGAAAACTTAATCTTGGAAGAAACTAGCTGCAGATAGAAACATGTTTGCCCTTTGAGACTCACATACTCTGTACTTTATTCTTTTGTCAATCCCTTGTTCCCTTGTTCTGGCTAAACCACAAGTAACACATTGAACATCCCCTGCTTTCTGATCAGTTGTTGGAGGTGGACAAGGGGTAGTCATCTATCTTCTAAGTGGATGGGTGTTGGGTTTGGTTGTTGTTGCTTTCTTAGAAGACTCGGATTCTTTTTGTGATTCACTGGATTCTGCTTTTTTTGTCACTTTTTTCCAGGCTTTTCTCTATTGTATATGACTTGTGCCACTTGTTTTACAATGATAAAATATTTGATCCTCTTCACCCATCAGTTTCAATCTTTTATGAACTTTGTCTTGCCATATTACCGAAGCATCTCAAACTCCCTTGTGTCCAGCTGATGTTAGCTTTTCTTTCAGGTCAGTTTGGCATATGACACATTTTTCTTTCTTGAAGGATTCCTGAGATTTTGTAGTTAACAATACTCTGTCAGTAGGTAAAGATCCTCTGCAATCACCTGCTTCACTCGTGTTTACGAATTTGAATCAACAGACAATCTAAGATAAAAATAATATCAAAATAAATTACCATTCTGACGGCTAAAACACATCATTATAGAGCTGCCATTTTGGAAAATGGCAGAAGGATTGCTCTGAGGAGTTATTTTCTATCTCTATAAGACTATTTGACACCCAAAACCTATGTTTTGTCACCAAAAAAAAGTATATAGGTCTCATGGTTCCTGAAATATTACATCATCATTGCAACCCATTCGTCGTTTTTTAAAAAAGTTGTCCAGAAAAATTCAGCAATGTCTACCCAAGCTGAATTACTTCTCTAATGATACAAAACACAAATCAAAAATGAAAACTCCGGACACCTATTTATTTACTGAGGTATATCAAGGGCCAGGACATCTATGCACCCCCCACTATCACTGACATCCCTGCAGCTCCCTGGATGCCCACCTAGTGACTCTCTGCCCCTAAAACAAGTGTCCAAAGCGATCGTTCCTTTGTGCTGATGATCATCTTGTGCAGCCACGGCCGGTAGTGGGAGTACTGGCCGGGCGGTGACGTGGGGAGGGGCAGGGTGGGGGGTAGTAATGTATGGAATCCGGACCTTAACAGGTAAGTAAACATAAAAACGAATTTCATTGTGCGCACTGCATCGCATTTGGTGATGCAGTGCGCGCAACGAAATTCGGGTTTTTTATTTTTATGTTTACTTACCTGTTAAGGTCCGGATTCCATACATTACTACCCCCCACCCTGCCCCTCCCCCTCCCTATGTCACCACCCGGCCGGTACTCCCACTACCGGCCGCGGCTGATCTTGTGGCGGGGATGCACTGTACGCACCACCCTCTTTACCAACTGCCAACCGGCCATCCTTTGCCAACCACCTTGGTCGCACTTGGTGGGGGTGCTTGGTGAACATGAGACCAGTTGGACTGGGGTCTGATACTTCATCAACAGTGCCATCCCACTCAGCCATCACCCCCACTCACTGTCAGGAGCCTCCCCGCATGCTCCTTCGTCTACCTGCATGGGTGGGCCAGTGCCCGTGGACCCTGCCTTTGACTTCTCCTTGCTGCCCTTGCCAGCCCTTGTGCAATAGCTTCCCAAGTGTGGCCCGCACTACCCTCTGGGTCCTTCTCCTTGGTGCCCACTCTGGGCCCTACCTGCCACCTGTCCCTTTTCATAGCTTGGATTCATGGATGGAAAGACAGGCGGATGTATGTATGGATGGATCAGTGGATGGACTGATAAAATGATAGATGGATGGAGAATGAAAGAAGCAAATGAATACTGAAAAAAGACACAAATTAGGATAAGGGCGGGAAGGAAATTCCATAATTCCCCCATGTGAAGCAATTCCTTCAACAACTGTCGGGCTCGCCTTGCTTATTTGCTCACTCATTGCCATTTATGATGTTGTTCATAGTGGGAGTGGGGGGTATTTTCTTTTTCAGATTACTTCATTGTGTTACACAAGCAACAAAGCAGCTAGAAATGTCCATCTCGTAGCATGAATGCAGTGCTCCTAAATTACATTCAATAAAGTCTTTAGTACGAGCCTAAAAGTCTTTGCGGTGGCAAATATAAATATCTAATGATTCCACATTGGGTGCCGCTATGCTGCTTGGGCCCTTCATTGCGTTTCCCTTGAAATTTGGGGAGAATAAAGAACCTTGCTGCCTTACTCCTGTGGCCCCTGATGTTGGGGGGATACTTGTGACTGACCCACGGTACTACCGGAGAGACGCGGCTGTGGGGGACTGCGAGGACCAGCATTCCCTGTTGCTGCCAGCTGGTGCCTCTACCCCTAATCAGCCTGCCTGCTGCTCGCAGCCTATTTATTACCTCGCGGCCCCCGCTCCTCGGGTGCCGCTACGCTGCTTGTGCCCTTCATCGCGTTTCCCTGGAGGTTTGGGGAGAATAAAGAACCTTGCTGCCTTACTCCTGTGGCCCCTGATGTTGGGGTGATACTTGTGACTGACCCATGGTACTGCCGGAGAGACGCAGCTGTAGGGGACTGCGAGGACCAGCATTCCCTGTTGCTGCCAGCTGGTGCCTCTTCCCCTAATCTGCCCGCCTGCTGCTCGCAGCCCATTTAATACCTCGCGGCCCCCGCTCCATGGGTGCCGCTACGCTGCTTGTGCCCTTCATCGCGTTTCCCTGGAGGTTTGGGGAGAATAAAGAACCTTGCTGCCTTACTCCTGTGGCCCCTGATGTTGGGGTGATACTTGTGACTGACCCACGGTACTACCGGAGAGACGTGGCTGTAGGGGACTGCAAGGACCAGCATTCCCTGTTGCTGCCAGCTGGTGCCTCTTCCCCTAATCAACCCGCCTGTCGGCCTTTATTTACTCAGGCTACCACCGCGCATCGCTAGAAGCGCGCAGGACGAGCCCGGGTGAAGCCCGGGACAAGGGCGGGACCGTCTGAGGCCGTCCGAGGACGTTGAGGCCGGGCCGGACGCCCCCCCAAATTTTTGGGGTTTGTGCTGACCCTAATATAACTTGTATTGTGGTATTTCCATTTTGTGTTAAAGTTTCTAGACTTTGCCATTATGTCACTGAGATCTGGGAAGGGTAGAAATGTCACCCTTACAACCTCGGGCGGGGCGGTCACTGGCACTATGGATCAATTTCTCAAAAGAGCTACTGTTATATTAGAAAAAGAAATAGCTCTTACCGAGAAAAGATTGTCCATTGACCTAGTGACGGGAAGCGTTCGTCTCTAGGTCCTATTGGGTTGGTAGCTTCTCCAGGTATTCCAAGATTACTAGATCCTTTGGCCACTCAAAGCTCTAGTCCCAGCAATGTGCTTGCTGGTTGTCCCAGACAATGTAGTGGCCTGCCCAAACTTAAACTCTACTATAAGTAGTACAGACTCTGGTGACTTAGTTTGTAGAGTTCATATATCCAGCCCGCCACTTGGTCCAGTCCCAACAGTACAATTTCAGGGACATCTAGAAAGTAAAAACCACATATCTAATAAAAAATCTAATAAAAGGAATAGAGGGGGGGGGCCTCAGAAGGGCGGCTCCGCCAAACTCCTCAAGAAAAATAGTCAGACCCTGACACCACATAGTTCACCTCATTCTCCCAGTACGCCCAACGCCATCCCAGTCCCCATTGAACTATCTTCAAATTGCAGGGTAAATGAGGAGTTTTTGGGGAAAATAGAGATTTTAGTTAAATCACTGATGTTACCCTTATTGGAGAGAACTAGAATGATTAACTCTAAATTAGACCAGTTGGAGCAGCTAGTTGTTGCAAACTCTAGTACCCTGGTCACAATAGTTAAAGGTATGGAGAATCCAAAAGGCCCTGTAACAGTCCCTCAAGCTTCGGGGACTGGTAGTGGTACAGGGGTGGACAAAACGGCCCCTAATGATAAGCGTAATATTCAGCCGGATAGATCATGTGTGGATAAGCGCCCTATAGGTAGAAATCCCCCAAGTGTTTTAAGGGGTGGGGGCTCGGAGGCAGGCGTCGTGCCCGGATCACAGTCTGCTCCATGTGCACCAACGCCTGGTATCAAGCCAAACGAGCGTTCACTCTCAGGGAAGGAGGCTAGCAAACAACGGCTTCCCTGTGTAAATCTCCCCCCCCCCCGAGTCCGCACATTATACGACGATTCTAGTTGGAGTCCCAGGAATTGGGGTGGAGAAATTAGAATCCCACAGGGAGTTGAAAAATAAAGTTGTGTACTGGCTTAACAAGAACAGGCCCCTCCCTCCCTCAAGTAATACTGAGATCTTAAGTGTTAGAAGAGTGAGCTGGGTGGGACACAGTCCAAAGGACCTGGAGGGTGACTGTGTTATTGTGAATTTTAGAGATCCCTGGGTGGTGGATTTTATTTGTAGAGAACAAAGGTTCGGTAGAGCTGGGCTGGTGATATTCAGTCCCTGGGTCTTGATTATTTGTATTCCGGTATAGGGCGGGGGCCTTCCATTCCCTCACATAATTATCGTAGAGGAAGATTATACGGTGGTAACCTCATTGATAGGGAGGTGTATCACCTTCCCCTGTCGAATCGGTTTGAGCCTTTTGTAGGCTTGGAGGGGGTGGATTGACCCACGAGCGATTCTAGAGGTAACATGGGATTACAGCTAGCTAGCAGGGACTCTCAGGGGACGCCTGCACGGGTTGATAGCGTTGCTGCTGTTGACAGGGATGTGATACCCTGCGAACCCCTACGGGTGGAGACAGTATGCTGTGAGGTGCAAACCTCGGGTATAGACTGGATGGGAGGGGACGCTGCCAAGGGTATTAGGGGTTTAACATGGGACTCCACAGTTATGGAGCCCATTTCTGGCGAATTATTGTTGGAGGGGGGGCAGTCTCCAGGATCAAACCCACGGGTGGCAGTTCAAACTAAGCCAACCACTCAAGTCTTCCCGCTTAAAATAGTATCGTGGAATATTGCAGGGTTGAATAGTAAATTAGCCATAGAAGAGTGGATTGATTTTGTGGATGACCATGATATCCTTATATTTCAAGAAAGCTGGGCCCCCGACCCTATCTACCGACTGGGGTATCTCAACTTTTATAAACCTGCCATCAGGGGTAAAAAAGGTAGAGCGTCAGGTGGCTCAATCATTTGGGTGAGGCAGTCACTTAACTATAAGCCAACAGAAGTATTAGTGCAGAATCTAGATATTCTTGGGATTAGGCTCACTGGGCCTAATCATTTGGAGATTTTTATTGTTAATATTTATGTCCGAGGCTTTCCAGGTGGACGCAGTCCTGGGATCATTAATGAATTAGATCTTTTTCTTAATTCTATTGGGAGGGACAAGTTTGTAGTTGTGGCAGGGGACTTCAACTGTACTTTCGAACCCCTTTTATGTGAGGGAGTGGACATCTATGCAGAAGAAGACTCGCTTTGGAATGTTCGCAGCTTGAAATAAAACCTATTAAAAAGGGGACTGAGGCTGCATTACATTGGCCGGGTTTGTGCCTTGAGTGGGGACTGAGAGCAGCAAATGGGCGTTCACCCTCAGATAAAATAGGCCAGGCAACATTCGACAATGGAACCAGCTCAAGTCAAATTGATTACATCCTGATCAAAGCTGAGTTCTGGTCGCTTCTGGAGGATATGGTAATTACGGCTCGTCCTGAGAGTGATCATAATCCGTTGGTCCTTGGCTTGAATCTTGAGGGTAGTCAGGGGGATTTTAGAGATCCTGAGTGTGCCACAGCTGAAGCCATCCTAACAAACGATAGGCGTAGGGTCCGGTGGTGTAGAGTAGTCGATGACCCTAACATTTTTTATGTGATCTCCAAGGAAGTCTCTTCCACCCTGTGTGTGTTTCGAACATTGGCCGATCCCATGGACCACTTAGTATATATAAGTGAACTCCATGAGCAACTTTTTAGTGCCCTGAAAGCTACATTTTCCAAAAGCTGTAAACCTGGGAAATTACCTGCCCTCAAAACAGGGAACAATTGGTACAATAAATCATGTCGACAGGCTTACACCTCCATGGTTAAAGCCATAAAATCACGGATTATTATTGATATCAGGGCAGCCAGGCTAGAGTATAAAAAAGCCCAAAAAGTGGCCGAGCAAGAATGGGATGAACAACACTGGTTGGACCAGTTGGAGGCTAGCAGATCCAGAAACCAGAATAAGTTCTGGCAGATTATTAAATGGGGCGGTACCTCGGAATCTCAAATCCCGGCGAACCACGTGTCCGCTGATGCTTGGGTTGATCATTTTGAATCCCAGTTTAGGTGTCCCGATCTTGCATCTACCTGTGTTTTTGTACTTCCCCTCCCATTTTACAGAGGTCGCACTCGACCGTTGTGTTTGTCAATAAAGATGCAGAGATTGCTCTGGGATCGGTCCAAGCAGGCAAAGCTCCTGATATGGACTGTATCCCTGCAGACTTATTTAAATATGATCCCGAGAACTGGGTGCCTTATCTTACAATACTAGCTAACGCAATTGCGAATGGGGCACCCATCCCGGACTCTTGGCGGGGGGCCGAAATCCTACCCATATTCAAAAAGGGGGATCGGACCGTCCCGGGAAACTACCGCCCTATTAGCTTAATAGATGCAATCCAGAAAATTATTGCTAGGATGGTGTTAGCTAAAATCCAGGGCTGGATGGATCTTGAGCATATCTTATCGCCCATGCAGGCAGGCTTTAGATCCTGTGTCAGTACTATCGACCAGGTGTTTAGATTCATCCTAATTTACTGGAAGGTGGTGACCCTGGGTGGAGGAGCTATTTACGCGGCATTCGTAGACCTCAAGTCTGCGTTCGACCTCGTCCCGAAACACAAGCTATGGGACGCCTTGGGATATATGGGAATGCCGCGCGAATTGCTGGATATTGTAATACGCCTCCATGAGGCTAACTTTGCACAAGTAAGATGGGGTAAGCAGGGGCAGGTTACTAAGAAATTCCCTGTAACCCGTGGGGTACGCCAGGGGTGTGTACTTGCACCGACCCTGTTCTTGTTATTCATTAACAGGGTCGTGCAGTACTATGCGGATACACCAACAGACGCCCCTGCCCTATGTGGTACTAAATTTCCTCTCCTCATCTTTGCAGATGATACTCTTATTCTTTCCAAAACCCAGAAGGGTCTCCAAACTGCATTAAATAAGTTTGAGGAATTTTGTAAACATAACGACCTCCAGGTTAATGTTAGCAAAGCGAAATTCATGGTGCTAACCAAAAATAGGCCAGTGAGGGGTAAGGTCAGTATGAATGGCCATGTGCTAGAGCAGGTGGAGGTTATGACCTATCTAGGGGTTGTTTTAGAAAACAGGCTCAGATGGAAAGCGCAGCTCGATGTACTTTCCCTGAAGTTTGCTCAACTGACTGGGTATTTAATTAAGGAGCAAAGATCATCATTTACAAAAAGAATAGGTCCAGCATTAAAAGTATATAATGCCAAAATAAGTTCAGCTATCCTGTACGGTGCAGACTTATGGGGCTTCTCGGACCTCTCTGCGCTGGTTAGGATACAATATAAATTCTTGCGTAACCTTGTTGGCCTTCCACAATCTAGTCCTATGAAGCCTTTGTTAATCGACCTAGGTTGTCGTTCAATCGACGATGTTGCCTGATTTAGGACTGTCTCATTGTGGAGGAGGATATGGTCAACGCCGGAACTAGCACCCTTTGCTAATGAAATTGTAGAATTAAGAGCTATAGTAGGTTCAGGCAACCTCCGCTGGTTCAAAAATGTAAGAACAATTCTGGAAAACATGGGCCTTAGTCAACTATGGTTGGCCCCCGGTATTAATACTTTTCCTTCTAAAAAGGAATTTAAAGCACTGTATTGGGCGGCCCAAAGACACCAACTTGTAACTCTGTCGGCTTCCTCATCCCTGACTGGTAGATTTCTGACTCTTAAAGTAGATCCCTCGTTGGAGGATTATTGGGATATTATTACTAAGAGCAGCGATAGAAAGTTATTCCACCAATTTAGGATTGGGCCGTTGCCACTGAGATCCTACACAATCAAATGGCGGGGTCAGTCTAATGAGTTTTGCCCCTGGTGCAGGGACCAAAAGGAATACATAGGCCATGTCTTTTTTCTGTCCTGCTTATATAGCGCCCCCGGAAAAAAATGGTTAAAACCAATCTGTAATAATTTGAGAACCCAGGTGGCGCAGAGGCTTTATGGTTGTTGAGGATGAACACATCTGATACAGTGGCCATTGCCGTAGCAACATTTTTGGGGTGGACTTGGATCATTAGAGCTAGGCACCCACATGTCAACTGATTAAACTAATTGTTTTTACCGTATTATTTTCCTAGTACGTCCTTAATCATAATTTAATAATGTTTTACCCAATGTTGTTTAACTATTTTGTATGTACCACCTAAATTATTTTGGATGATAATCGTGTTTAGGAATTAATCTTTGCCCACATATTTTTTAAATTAGAACTTAAAGTCTCTCTTTTATGTATAGGGCATATGTTGTATATAACTAGAGAAGAATGTTTTATGGATGTCTTTTATGATGAAATATTTCGAAATAAAGACGTATGAAATGAAATGACAGGCGGATGTATGTATGGATGGATCAGTGGATGGACTGATAAAATGATAGATGGATGGAGAATGAAAGAAGCAAATGAATACTGAAAAAAGACACAAATTAGGATGAAGGGCGGGAAGGAAATTCCATAATTCCCCCATGTGAAGCAATTCCTTCAACAACCGTCGGGCTCGCCTTGCTTATTTGCTCACTCATTGCCATTTATGATGTTGTTCATAGTGGGAGTGGGGGGTATTTTCTTTTTCAGATTACTTCATTGTGTTACACAAGCAACAAAGCAGCTAGAAATGTTCATCTCGTAGCATGAATGCAGTGCTCCTAAATTTCATTCAATAAAGTATTTAGTACGAGCCTAAAAGTCTTTGCGGTGGCAAATATAAATATCTAATGATTCCACTGTTACCCACCACCGATGTGCTTGTCTGCATACAAATCTGTGACCCAGGGGTTACTCACCTCGCGCAGCTGGTACATTACTCAGCGTCTCTATCCGTCGGCATAGAGTGTCGCGCGCGGCGCAGGTTTATTTAACGTTTGAAAACGAATGCTCTCATTCAGAATGACGTTGCTCCCATTCTAATGTTAACAAAAGACCACCGAGAAGAGGAGCAGCGATTTCTAAAGCTCGCCCACTCAAGAAAAACTTCCACAATGTCAGGTTAAACTGATGATCAAATAATTTCAGTTTGAGGGTATGGTTGTCTGTTTGCCTAGGAAAATGAATTCCAAAAACACAATTGCTGTTTTCTTTCCTGACCTCAAAGATGGCGGACCCTGTCTGATTTTATTGGTATGATTAATGGCTGGCGAAGAAAACGTTAAAGAAGCATTCTTTTTTTCATTTGCTTATTCAAATCTCTCCTATTTAGCCCTTCATTGCTTGACACATTCGCAAAATCTTCACGTGGTTTGGTGACAATGGGGTTTTTAATAAATCTTAAAACGTCAGGGTGCATGCGTCTCTAAAGTGACTGTATGCGGCTTATTTTTAGTTGTATGAAAAATTAAAACTCCATAGGCTTAAAGGCATTTAGATTTCTTAATGGAGAGCAATGTCTCAGTTGAGGATATAGAATCAAAAAGTTGTTTTTAGATCAGAGGAATTGATTTCGAAAGAAAAAGGGTCAAAAGGTTAAAGTCATTTTATTTGATTCTCCACTAAGGTCACCACCTGGCTAGTAATTGTCATAGATGGCTGGTATTTTTATGACCGGTAAATATTTTGAGAAAATAGATATCATTTTCCCTTTGGGATTAAATTGCTTAGAATTGATGCACATATGTTGGAATTGCTTGCACAATGCATACGTGTGAACAGACCCCATTCAGTTGGGAGACTACCGATTTTTAAAGCAAAAAAAGGCCTCAAATCATCAATATCCCATCTAAAATTGACTTTGCTTCAATGTTAGCCAACGAGAAAAATAAATTGCCCCCATTTTTTCACTATCTCCTTCTTTCTTGTTTTGAAATGTTGGCATGTATGACAATGCACCATCGCTATGGCATCAAATAGACAGCAACACTAAAGTTTAATGCCACGCACGACTCCTAGTCTAATCTACCCCAGCTTTCAACAACTATGCAGGGGTAGGGGCCTCTCCTACCTCAGCACCCTGCCCTGTTTTACACCTGGTATCCCAACACCCATCACTGTCTGGCATCCCTCCCCCACCTAAAACTAGGAAAAAATAACTTGCATCCTCCTACCCTATCACACCACCCTCGGGCATTACTTTCTCTTCTCCACTAAATATTTTTTCAAAAGTACTTGATGCCTTGACATCCACCCACACCACTATTTCATTCACCCTCCACTTAATTTTGTTTTTAAATGGCATCCTGCAACCCACCCATGCCATTGTTTCTTGATATCCTCCCTCTTTCCCCACTCAACTATAAAAAAATATAATACCCAGTCTTCTGCAATCCTCCCATAACACGGTATACTGCTTCCCTCACCCCGCTGTGTCCGGAGCTTTGCTCTCTGCTCTTCATCGGAGAAAACAGGCAGTACTTCACTGACAGGCTGCCAGAATGGCCAGAAATTCCATGTGACATTACAACAATGCAAAAGCAACATTTGTTTTCCCCCTACTGTGACTGGCAGCAGTGAATAACTTGATTTTGGAAAAGGTATTCACACTACTGGCTCAAAATGAGATCTGTAAATAAAATGGCACCACTTCTTGGTTTGCTACTCTCCCTTATACAGTGTTTAATAACTGTATGTAGGTGAACGTGTTCAAGGAGGGGTCTTTATCAGGCCGGGTCAACAAGTGGCTATTAGGCATCTCTCTAGCGAGTGTCACAGGTCGCAGGTGTCACAGGGTCTTGTATACTTTTGCATGTCTCATTCAGTGGTAGCTCCTCTGCTATGACGGGGTTCCTCCCCCCCCCACACCCCCTTCCCTGCCAGCAGCCCTCAAAACTCCAAAATTAAACAATAATATAACAGGCTTATTATTATTTTATTTTTAACACAAATGAGTTTTGGGGCGGGGCCAGATGATGACCACCAGCTGGAGGGTGAGTGGTAGGTACACTGCCATCAATGTGCATGATAGTTTGCCCGGCCATCTCAAAAACGCCAAACCGTCATGCTCACTGAGCTGTTTCCAACCAAAGCTGCGTTTCCGGGTTGGAGACAGCAGGCACAGACTCCCAGTCTCCCTGGGAGTGCGAATCGAGGGCGCTCAGGCTAATCTTGATGATGCTCTCCTGCATGAGAGCAGTGTAAGGACTGGACGGTACAAAAGGGGGTGGTGATGGACGGAGCATCCAAACCAATCAAACACTCACACCCAGTCAAACGATCTGGGTTGAATCCATCACCGTTCTTTAGCCCACTCTGCCACCCCAGTTCAGACATGGCTATATGCAAATCAGTCTGACCCTGTACCTCATGGGAACAGTACAGCCCGAACTGCCAAGCCATGCCTTCCCTGGACTGGAAACAAGCTTCCGAGGACAGGTTTCTGGCATTACAGCCGTCTTCAGCCCGGCTTGCTTGAATCCAGTGGCAAAGTGAGCAAGGGACTCACGTCTGAGCATACCCTGCCACACTTATGGCGGCCAAAAGCGGTACAAAAGGGGGTGGTGATGGACGGAGCATCCGAACCAATCAAACACTCACACCCAGTCAAAAGGTCTGGGTTGAATCCATCACCGTTCTTTAGCCCACTCTGCCACCCCAGTTCAGACATGGCTATATGCAAATCAGTCTGACCCTGTGCCTCATGGGAACAGTCCAGCCCGAACTGCCAAGTCATGCCTTCCCTGGACCGGAAACAAGCTTCCGAGGACCGGTTTCTGGCATTACAGCCGTCTTCAGCCCGGCTTGCTTGAATCCAGTGGCAAAGTGAGCAAGGGACTCACGTCTGAGCATACCCTGCCACACTTATGGCGGCCAAAAGTGGTACAAAAGGGGGTGGTGTTGGACGGAGCATCCGAACCAATCAAGCACTCACACCCAGTCAAAAGGTCTGGGTTGAATCCATCACCGTTCTTTAGCCCACTCTGCCACCCCAGTTCAGACATGGCTATATGCAAATCAGTCTGACCCTGTGCCTCATGGGAACAGTCCAGCCCGAACTGCCAAGTCATGCCTTCCCTGGACCGGAAACAAGCTTCCGAGGACCGGTTTCTGGCATTGCAGCCGTCTTCAGCCCGGCTTGCTTGAATCCAGTGGCAAAGTGAGCAAGGGACTCACGTCTGAGCATACCCTGCCACACTTATGGCGGCCAAAAGCAGTACAAAAGGGGGTGGTGATGGACGGAGCATCCAAACCAATCAAACACTCACACCCAGTCAAAAGATCTGGGTTGAATCCATCACCATATTTTAGCCCACTCTGCCACCCCAGTTCAGACATGGCTATATGCAAATCAGTCTGACCCTGTGCCTCATGGGAACAGTCCAGCCCGAACTGCCAAGCCATGCCTTCCCTGGACCAGAAACAAGCTTCCAAGGACCGGTTTCTGACATTACAGCCGTCTTCAGCCCAGCTTGCTTGAATCCAGTGGCAAAGTGAGCCAAGGGACTCACGTCTGAGCATACCCTGCCACACTTATGGCGGCCAAAAGCGGTACAAAAGGGGGTGGTGATGGACTGAGCAGCCAAACCAATCAAACACTCCCACCCAGTCAAAAGATCTGGGTTGAATCCATCACCTTTCTTTAGCCCACTCTGCCACCCCAGTTCAGACATGGCTATATGCAAATCAGTCTGACCCTGTGCCTCATGGGAACAGTCCAGCCTGAACTGCCAAGCCATGCCTTCCCTGGACCGGAAACAAGCTTCCGAGGACCGGTTTCTGGCATTACAGCCGTCTTCAGCCCGGCTTGCTTGAATCCACTGGCAAAGTGAGCAAGGGACTCACTTCTGAGCATACCATGCCACACTTATGGCGGACAAAAGCAGTACAAAAGGGGGTGGTGATGGACGGAGCATCCGAACCAATCAAACACTCACACCCAGTCAAAAGATCTGGGTTAGGGGGGCGTGGCCAAGATGGCGGCCAGAGTGGACACGGATTCGAGTGGCTCCCCGACCCAAGGCCCCGTTCTGCCCATAAATAGCATCTAAACCCCCCGGTTGCGGTGATCAGTACCCGGTGACGGGAGGGCGAGTGGTGCTCACCCGGGCGGCGGAGACTGTGGGCGGTGCAGCCCATCGGGGAGACCCTTACCCCGCAGCACAGAAAGCAGACGGCGGCGGCGGCATAATGGCGGCCGAGATCGCGAGGCATCCTGTGATGATTCCCTGCTGAGGCGGTGCATCGGAAGCTCCTCTGCCGAGGAGCCGACAGCTAGTGGTGCCAGCGGGTGCCAAAAGAAGACAGCGATCTCGGTGACTGGCGATGGCTGAGGCAGCGGAGCGCTTGCATTGAGACCACGGCAGCGCCAGCCTGGGGGCTTTAAAATCGAGCCCGAGGATTTGAGGCCTACGCCCGGCGGCCGGGGGCTCGCCTGCTGGGGCGGCGATTGCCGGAGCGAGACCCAGTGCGGCGAGTCGGTGGGGGCCGCCCCCGGCGGGAGACAACGAGCTGTTGCGGGATCTGGCTCTGGAGAGCACTGTGGTGCGGCAGGTCAACGGTGAGAGGCGCAGCGCTGGGGGTGCACGGAAATCGAGTCCCCGGCGTCCGGGTCTGCTGCGGCTTCATTGGCCACGCCGGTGAGGAATTCAAACAAGCTTACCACAGCCAGTGATATGCCGGGTAGGATGTGAAGGGCTGGAGGCATCCTCTCTCTGGGACAGCGGAGTGTGTTGGTCCTGGGCCTACGGGAGAACTGCTGCCGCGGCCCATCCAGTGAGCCTGGCCGAAACCCTGGAGCACGGTAGCACCTCAGCAGGGCGCCAATTTTGCCGCGCTCCCCCGAGAAGAAGATAAAGTCGGCTGACTCTGGCCCTCAGTACCAGTGGAAACCATCCTGCATACAACGCCAGTCCAGAGCCTGACCGGTGGCCCCGACAGCAGTATAGAGGGCCGGTGGTAGTGGCGGTGGGGGACGAAGTATCGGAGTCGGGGAGAAGGGTGGCTTGCCGGCTTGGGGGTGTGCAGCCCTTACCGACCAGCACCCAGAGGTGAGGAGCACATAGAAGGGCCTCTGGCTGGATTATCGGGGGGCAGGATCGAGCTCCCGGGGTCCTGGCTGGGCATATAGCTGTACCTGAGCACGGCGGCGCGGCCTGCGCGCTCTGGGGATCCACAGCCCTGACCGACTAGCACGCAGAGGGGAGAAGCGCGAAGGAAGGTACCTGGCGGGGTTTTTTTGGGGGGCAAGATCAAGCTCCCGGGGATCCCGGCTCGGCCTACAGCTGAACCTGACGACAACGCTACCCTATTGGAGCGGTGGGGAGGTGGTGTGCCCTGGGGCGGTCGACTGCTTGGTGCCCGGTGAACGCAGTGGACGATCGCCTGACGGGGGGGCTGCGCTCCGGCGTCGGTGTGCGGCGATCTACCCCCAACTGCTGCCTGGGCTTGGTCTTTGCCCCTGATTGGATCACCGATTGGACCTGCCATGGCTAACTCTAAGGGGAAAAGAGCAACCCAGACCTTGCCGGAACTGCTAGCGAGGCCACAGCGCAAACCCGGCAAGGAACCGCCCTCTCCAGACAATGCAAAAATGTCGCTGGAGCCGACTGATGACCAGGCGCCCATCACCAGGACATTTCTGGAAACTCTATTCAACTCACTCAGGGAGGACTTCAAATCCCTAAAACAAGATGTGGCCGGAGAAGTGAGGGAGCTCCGGAGGGACGTAGAGGGCCGTGGAGAGCGGGTAGTCGCTATTGAGGAGAATGACCAAGCCAGGAGCAGCGAAATTGAACAGCTACAGCAAGAGGTTCTGCGACTTACGGATCAGCAACTGGATCTTCTAGCCCACGCGGAAGATCTTGAAAACCGCTCCCGTCGCAATAACATACGGGTCCGGGGAGTACCTCAAAAAGCAGAGGGGGCGGACGTCACTGGCTATCTACAAGACCTCTTCCGGCACATCTTGGGGGAGCCCGCAGATTTTCCCATCCGGATCGACAGAGCGCATAGGGTGGGGCTGCCCAGGCGCGCTGCTGCCCCGCCGCCGGACATCCTGGCCTTCCTTCCCGACTTTCCACTTAAAGAGAGGATCCTTCGAGAGAACAGAACCGCACAGCCGCTCCAATTCAAGGGGTCCTCCATCGCCCTATACCAGGATCTCTCGGCCATCAAGTAACAAAAAAGGAAAGCATTCCGAGTGGCAACGGACTACTTGCGGCAAAAAGGGGTTACGTACTCCTGGGGTCATCCATTCCGGTTGATCTTTAAATGGAACGGGTCCTTACATCAAATGCGCTGTCTTAAGGACACCTGTGCTTTGTTGGACCTAGATTGGGAGGAGGACGAGCTGCCGGTGAGACTCTCTCAGGGGCCCTCAAGAGATGGATGGCGGACCGTGAACCGCAGAAGGACCCCCTCACAGCGTTCGAAACCCGAGGCCCACATCATCACACAAGAAATGGCGAGCGCGGTGGCCGAAGTGGCCAGAGAAACTTCGCCCTCCAAGTGATTCCTGACCACGCGGGTGGGTTCCTTATGACACAAGACATGCACACGGGCTAGGGGTTTTGGGCGGGGGGCCACGATGGGCGCCGCTGGACATGACCCCACTACGTAACTTTTCCATGGCCCTGTATGGACTAACAGGACTGGGACTATATGTTCTTGGAGCTTGGGTGTTGGGGAGTGGGTGGTGGCCGGGGAGGGTTGGGTGCATGGGTCGGAGCACTGGGGCTCACGTTTTGTGCTCCTGGAGTTGGGATGGGGATGGGGGGGGTGGGACAAGGGCTCTGTTGGAACTGTTTGAGGATTGCGGGGGGGATTGTGGGCGGGAACCAGTGTGCCAGAGGGGCTCTGTCGACGACGGGTTTGCTATGTTCCTCAATTACCAGTCTCGAGTAATGCTGATTGCAACCCAAGGGGAGGCCGGGGGAGATCTGATGTGCTGCCGGGAGAGTTTCCGGGACGGATGTGTTGCAATTCACGTTTACCCCTCCTGCTCTGTCTGCCTCTCCCCATCAACGTCTCTTTTTCACCCGCTTGGCGAGCAATCCCCGTTATTTGTGACGCTACAAGTATGTTTCCTCCAGAGGCTGAGATTTCCGGGGAGGTACGTGGGCTGGCTTGACTCTTACGTCCCTGTGCACCATACACATACAACTCTGACTCTGCGCTGTACCACAGGTCCTCCTTATCATGGCTGACACCACGTTAAAAGTTCTGACCCTTAATGTGAAAGGGTTGAATAACCCTACCAAAAGGAGAGCGGTCATCTCATACCTGGAAAATTCAGGAGCGGATATTTGTTTTCTGCAAGAGACCCATCTCCTGCCAAAAGACTGGCATAGAATGCGTTCCCGTGCCTTCCCACAGCAATTCTTTTCCTCTCTCCCTACGAAGACTGCCAGAGTGGCGGTTCTCATATCTAGACATGTCCGGGGACGGGTGGGGAACAAGGTAGGGGAGATTAAAGGTTGCCTCCTGGCATACACACTTCAGCTCGGTGACACACACCTTACGGTTGGTTCCATGTACGCCCCGAATACGGGACAAGAGACATTCCTGAAAGGCGCTATCTCGGAGTCATTGCAATCTTCTAATTCACTCTTGCTCCTGGGTGGGGATCTCAACATTGTTATGGACACACATGCAGATAGGTCAGGGCACCGCTATGGGGAAGCAGGCGCGGTCTCGGCGACTGGACGCGAGTGGCTACGAGAGAGGGGTCTGGTGGACCTCTGAAGAGCCAGTCACCCGACTGCGTTGCAGTTCACCTTCTATTCACACGTGCACCGCACATATGCCAGGCTCGATCATTTCTTAGGCTCCTCGGAGTTGCTCGCGTCCCTCGAGGAGGTTGACATAGTACCCGCGGCCATCTCAGATCACGACGCGGTGGAACTGTCGCTCAAGGTCCCCACATCCCCTCGCCCCCGAGGCTCGTGGCGCCTACGCGAAACCCTGTTGCAGCGACCAGAAGTCACTAAAAGAATCAGCGAATGCATTGTTAACTACCTAGCCACCAACGACACGCCGGGGATATCTATGACAGCTCTCTGGGGGGTTCTGAAATCGGTCGCCCGTGGGAAACTCATTGCTATAGCCGCTGCTGAGGCCAAGGACCGCAAAGCTAAAAGAGATGTGAGACTAAAGAGCGGACAGTGGATATAAGCACCAAGATATAGCACCAATCTCGTATCAACCAAAAATAGTAATTAATTCACAAATATATTCAGTGTGCCACTTGCAAAACCGATACCCTCTGTCCAAGAGCACCACACGTGAAGCACAAGTACAAAATGATTATCATCAAGTTTTAGGGCACCACTCCAATACAATACAGTCAATGTCCAGTTTTTCAGAGTCCTCATCCAATTAAGGAGTCTTGATATTTGCTCAATTCGTGTTTATTTTCTTAAACCAATTTGTCAAAAGAATCATCAGCAAACGCGTTTCGTTCTGAACACCAGAACTTCTTCAGGGCGTATGTAATTGTAGGCAACATATACAGTGAATTCCACAGATGTATGTTGGATCCTTCCAAACAACAAAAATTATTCTGATTAAAGTATCTGGATTGGAGTAACTGAGTGAGTATTTCTCAAACAATTTTGCGCGAGTATGGGTTAAAGAATATGATAGTCCAACGTCAAATATTGTTGTCCCAATGGGAAGCCTTATTTAAGTTCTTAAATATATATCCTCCTTGGTATTCCAATGGATAATCCAACAGTGTATAATCCAGAAACGTAATATTAATCGAGTTCGTGATGATAATCACTACCACTGCAGCTCGGCCATATACGCCCAAGCAACAAACTGCCTCTCCATCCGGGACCTGTTTGAATCGCGTGTCAAAACGCGAAACCCTGTTGCAGCGACCAGAAGTCACTAAAAGAATCAGCGAATGCATTGTTACTACCTAGCCACCAACGACACGCCGGGGATATCTATGACAGCTCTCTGGGGGGCTCTGAAATCGGTCGCCCGTGGGAAACTCATTGCTATAGCCGCCGCTGAGGCCAAGGACCGCAAAGCTAAAAGAGATGACCTCACCGCGCGTGTCTCAGAACTTGAGAGGGTCCACAGTCGCACCTGCGCTCCACGTATTTGGAGACATCTGAAGGCTGCCAGGGCCCAACTAGCCAGTCTAGTTACTGATAGGGCGGAATTCGCCGCACTCCGCCTTCGACATACCTATTATGTCGGGGGTAAAAGAACTGGCCGCCTATTAGCTAGCGCTTTGAAAGCTAAGACCCACCGCTCCGAGATAACCGGCCTCACAGACGATACCGGCGTCACTCTCACGGAAGACGCTCAGGTTGCCGAAGCATTCCGATCTTACTATGCCTCGCTATATGGAGCCGAGGCGACATCCCCCGGGGAGATCGATGCTTACTTGAATACGACAGCAATCACCGAGTTCTCCCAGGCTAATGCTGACACCTTGGAGGCCCCCATTCGCCAGGATGAAGTGTTAGCAGCTATATCCCGTTTACGCCCACTTAAGTCCCCGGGGCCGGACAGCTTCTCAGCAGGTTTCTATAAAACCTTTGGCCAGCTGATAGCTCCGGTGCTTACCCGGCTCTTCAACTCTTTTGAAGACCCTGGCTCCATCCCCCCAGATATGTTTGCTGCCGAAGTAGTGGTACTGCTGAAACCGGGTAAAAAACCCACGCATTGCTCTGCGTTCCGCCCTATTTCACTACTAAATCTCGACCTGAAGCTCTTTACTGGCATTCTAGCCACACGTCTTGGTCCCTGCTTACCCGGGATTCTGCAGCCAGACCAATCCGGTTTTGTGCCCAACCGACAGTGCAGTGATAACACCAAGCGGGTACTCCATTTGATAGACAAAGCTCACTTTCAGGCCTCGGATTCCGCACTGCTCGCCATCGACGCTGAGAAGGCGTTTGATCAAGTAGACTGGACCTATTTACAACGAGTCCTGAGACGCTTTGGGCTGGGTGACCGCTTTCGATCTTGGATTGCCTGCTGCTACCATCACCCCCTAGCTCGGGTCCGGTTGGGTGGCCTTCGCTCGGACCCATTTGAAATCCAAGAGGGGCACAAGACAGGGGTGTCCCCTTTCCCCCCTCCTGTACGCCCTGTACATAGAACCCCTGGCGCAGAAGGTCCGGGATAACCCCGACATTCGAGGCATCACTTTTGGTCACGAACCCCACATGTCTCTATGCCGATGACGTCATAGCCGCCCTCGATCATCCCAACCGCTCTATACCCGCCTTTATGGAGGAGCTTGACTCATTCGGTTTTATCTCGGGATTCCGCATTAACAGGGGGAAATCTCTGATATTACCACTGGTCAAAAATGCACATTCTAACGACCCTGCCATTGGACGGGGGAGTGGTCTTCAGCTCACCACACAAATCCTGTACCTGGGAATCACCCTCGCCTCCTCAACAGAGTCGACAATCACAACTAATTACAAGTCCCTCGCTACCCAGATCCGGATGGACCTCGCGCGCTGGTCGAAGCAACCTCTCTCTCTACTAGGGAGGGTCGCGGCGGTGAAAATGTCGGTTTTGCCTAGGGTCCTCTATCTCTTCCAGACCCTCCCAGTTGCGCCCCCCGCGGGCACCTTAACAGATCTGCAGGCCGCCCTCCACCACTTCATTTGGGAGGGGAAACGCGCGCGTATCCATAAACAGCTGGCGTACAGGGGCATGGATGAAGGAGGCCTCGGCATCCCCAACCTGCTGCATTACTTCCAAGCCTCCCAACTCGCTATCTAGTGGAGTGGTATAGGCCAGAGTCCGAGAAGAGATGGCTCTTCCAGGATAGGGCCATGGCCCAGACGCCTCTTTGGAGAATTCCATTCCTTGCCCGGCAGCACCGGCCGCGTTACCTTTTGAAATCACCTATCACCCGCACGACTATGCAGGTCTGGGATGGGGTCGCTGTCAAGAGGGGCTTAACGACTTTCCCCTCCCCATTCACCCCCATCTTGGACAATTCGGAATTCCCCCCGGGCAATGACCCACAGGCATTTTCGCAATGGCGCGGTACCGCCTGTCGTTCTGCCGGCGACCTTTTCGACTTACGGGGCTTTCTTCCCCTCTCAGAAATCAAGCAAGGGTATGAGATAGAGAGCCCCCACCTTTTCCAATATTTCCAGCTCCGACACTGGCTCACCAACCCGCCCACCGCTCCCATGGTAGGGCGCCCAATGACAAATTTTGAGAAATGGTTACTGACTAAAGATACAGACAAACATCTCATATCAGACATTTACAAGATGCTCACACCACCACCCACTCCAGGTAGGACACCGGGTCAGAGGCGTTGGGAAGCCGAATTAGGTAGGACATTAACATGTAAGGAATGGAGCTACATATACTACAGGGCCTCACACACCACACGCAATACAGCGGCCAGGGAGACCGCGGTGAAGCTGGCAATGTATTGGCACCTCACCCCAGTCCGGCTTCACAAAGGGAATCCGAAGCGCAGTGCATTGTGCTGGAGGGGCTGTGGGGAGGGGGGCACCTTGACCCATCTCCTCTGGGACTGTCAGGAGATTCGGAATTACTGGCAAACGGTCCTGGACGACATAAACTCTACCTTCGACACCGATATCCCAAGGTTTCCGGCCTATGCTATACTGGGCCTCCCTAATGCACTCACCTTTCCCCTGAAAACGACACGGGGTCACCAAATGGGGATCGCCATACAGGCAGCCACACAACACATCTTATCACTGTGGGGTTCGACAACTAAGCCAACGCACACAGGTTGGTTACACAAGCTCTGGTTCACTTTGGGGATGGAACGCATACCGGCCACACTCACAAACTCCACCACCGCATTTCAAACAGCGTGGCTTCCTTTGCTATCCCTCCTGTCTAAGGAATTCAATGAGGTCACATGTCCTAGATATCTCCGTGTTCTACGCCTCACTGACCCTATGCATGAATCCCGGTAAACCCTGGTCTGCTTGCGCCGCTCATTACTGACCTACTCGTAGATTTATTTCCGACACATGGCACACTGGTTGGGGTGGGGGAGGGGGGGTTGAGTTGGGGTTGGGTGGGGGGGTTTGGTTTTTGTCTTTATTGTCCTGCCTTATCGCACTGGTTAACATTTGCTTCCTAGGCATCGTATTCTTGTCTTGGCATATGTACCTCACTTCGCCTATCACTTTTAGGGAAGACATGCTTGTCTGTCCCGCCAGCTGTATATGCCCATTGCATCTATACTGTGTCATGATGCCTAATGATGCTTTTGTTGGGAAAATTAATAAAACACATTTGAAACTAAAAGATCTGGGTTGAATCCATCACCGTTCTTTAGCCCACTCTGCCACCCCAGTTCAGACATGGCTATATGCAAATCAGTCTGACCCTGTGCCTCATGGGAACAGTCCAGCCCGAACTGCTAAGCCATGCCTTCCCTGGACCGGAAACAAGCTTCCGAGGACCGGTTTCTGGCATTACAGCCATCTTCAGCCCGGCTTGCTTGAATCCAGTGGCAAAGTGAGCAAGTTACTCACGTCTGAGCATACCCTGCCATACTTATGGCGGCCAAAAGCGGTACAAAAGGGGGTGGTGATGGACGGAGCATCCGAACCAATCAAACACTCACACCCAGTCAAAAGATCTGGGTTGAATCCATCACCGTTCTTTAGCCCACTCTGCCACCCCACTTCAGACATGGCTATATGCAAATCAGTCTGACCCTGTGCCTCATGGGAAAAGTCCAGCCCGAACTGCCAAGCCATGCCTTCCCTGGACCGGAAACAAGCTTCCGAGGACCGGTTTCTGGCATTACAGCCGTCTTCAGCCCGGCTTGCTTGAATCCAGTGACAAAGTGAGCAAGGGACTCATGTCTGAGCATACCCTGCCACACTTATGGCGGCCAAAAGTGGTACAAAAGGGGGTGGTGATGGACGGAGCATCCGAACCAATCAAACACTCACACCCAGTCAAAAGGTCTGCGTTGAATCCATCACCGTTCTTTAGCCCACTCTGCCACCCCAGTTCAGACATGGCTATATGCAAATCAGTCTGACCCTGTGCCTCATGGGAACAGTACAGCCCGAACTGCCAAGTCATGCCTTCCCTGTACCGGAAACAAGCTTCCGAGGACCGGTTTCTGGCATTGCAGCCGTCTTCAGCCCGGCTTGCTTGAATCCAGTGGCAAAGTGAGCAAGGGACTCACGTCTGAGCATACCCTGCCACACTTATGGCGGCCAAAAGCAGTACAAAAGGGGGTGGTGATGGACGGAGCATCCGAACCAATCAAACACTCACACCCAGTCAAAAGATCTGGGTTGAATCCATCACCGTTCTTTAGCCCACTCTGCCACCCCAGTTCAGACATGGCTATATGCAAATCAGTCTGACCCTGTGCCTCATGGGAACAGTCCAGCCCGAACTGCCAAGCCATGCCTTCCCTGGACCGGAAACAAGCTTCCAAGGACCGGTTTCTGACATTACAGCCGTCTTCAGCCTAGCTTGCTTGAATTCAGTGGCAAAGTGAGCAAGGGACTCACGTCTGAGCATACCCTGCCACACTTATGGCGGCCAAAAGCGCACAAAAGGGGGTGGTGATGGACGGAGCAGCCAAACCAATCAAACACTACCACCCAGTCAAAAGATCTGGGTTGAATCCATCACCGTTCTTTAGCCCACTCTGCCACCCCAGTTCAGACATGGCTATATGCAAATCAGTCTGACCCTGTGCCTCACGGGAACAGTCCAGCCCGAACTGCCAAGCCATGCCTTCCCTGGACCGGTAACAAGCTTCCGAAGACCGGTTTCTGGCATTACAGCCGTCTTCAGCCCGGCTTGCTTGAATCCAGTGGTAAAGTGAGCAAGGGACTCACTTCTGAGCATACCATGCCACACTTATGGCGGACAAAAGCGGTACAAAAGGGGGTGGTGATGGACAGAGCATCCGAACCAATCAAACACTCACACCCAGTCAAAAGATCTGGGTTAGGGGGGCGTGGCCAAGATGGCGGCCAGAGTGGACACGGATTCGAGTGGCTCCCCTACCCGAGGCCCCGTTCTGCCCATAAATAGCATCTAAAACCCCCGGTTGCGGTGATCAGTACCCGGTGACGGGAGGGCTAGTGGTGCTCACCCGGGCGGTGGAGACTGTGGGCGGTGCAGCCCATAGTGGAGACCCTTACCCCGCAGCACAGAAAGCAGACGGCGGTGGCGGCATAATGGCGGCCGAGATCGCGAGGCATCCTGTGATGATTCCCTGCTGAGGCGGTGCATCGGAAGCTTCTCTGCCGAGGAGCCGACAGCTAGTGCTGCCAGCGGGCGCCAAAAGAAGACAGTGATCTCGGTGACTGGCGATGGCTGAGGCAGCAGGGCGCTTGCATTGAGACCACGGCAGCGCCAGCCTGGGGGCTTTAAAATCGAGCCAGAGGATTTGAGGCCTACGCCCGGCGGCTCGCCTGCTGGGGCGGCGATTGCCGGAGCGGGACCCAGTGCGGCGAGTCGGTGGGGGCCGCCCCCCGGCGGGGGACGCCGAGCTGTTGCGGGGATCTGGCTCTGGAGAGCACTGTGGTGCGGCAGGTCAACGGTGAGAGGCGCAGCGCTGTGGGTGCACGGAAATCGAGTCCCCGGCGTCCGGGCCTGCTGCGGCTTCATTGGCCACGCCGGTGAGGAATTCAAACAAGCTTACTACAGCCAGTGACATGCCGGGTAGGATGTGAAGGGCTGGAGGCATCCTCTCTCTGGGACAGCGGAGTGTGTTGGTCCTGGGCCTACGGGAGAACTGCTGCCGCCGCCCATCCCGTGAGCCTGGCCGAAACCCTGGAGCACGGTAGCACCTCAGCAGCGCACCAATTTTGCCGCGCTCCCCCGAGAAGAAGATAAAGTCGTCTGACTCTGGCCCTCAGTACCAGTGGAAACCATCCTGCATACAACACCAGTCCAGAGCCTGACCGGTGGCCCCGACAGCAGTATAGAGGGCCGGTGGTATTGGCGGTGGGGGACGAAGTATCGGAGTCGGGGAGAAGGGCGGCTTGCCGGCTTGGGGGTGCGCAGCCCTTACCGACCAGCACACAGAGGTGAGGAGCACATAGAAGGGCCTCTGGCTGGATTATCGGGGGGCAGGATCGAGCTCCCGGGGTCCTGGCTGGGCATATAGCTGTACCTGAGCACGGCGGCGCGGCCTGCGCGCTCTGGGGATCCACAGCCCTGACCGACTAGCACGCAGAGGGGAGAAGCGCGAAGGAAGGTACCTGGCGGGGTTTTTTTGGGGGGCAAGATCGAGCTCCCGGGGATCCCGGCTGGGCCTACAGCTGAACCTGACGACAACGCTACCCTATTGGAGCGGTGGGGAGGTGGTGTGCCCTGGGGCGGTCGACTGCTTGGTGCCCGGTGAACGCAGTGGACGATCGCCTGACGGGGGGATGCGCTCCGGCGCCGGTGTGCGGCGATCTACCCCCAACTGCTGCCTGGGCTTGGTCTTTGCCCCTGATTGGATCACCGATTGGACCTGCCATGGCTAACTCTAAGGGGAAAAGACCTTGCCGGAATTGCTAGCGAGGCCACAGCGCAAACCCGGCAAGGAACCGCCCTCTCCAGACAATGCAAAAATGTCGCTGGAGCCGACTGATGACCAGGCGCCCATCACCAGGACATTTCTGGAAACTCTATTCAACTCACTCAGGGAGGACTTCAAATCCCTAAAACAAGATGTGGCCGGAGAAGTGAGGGAGCTCCGGAGGGACGTAGAGGGCCTTGGAGAGCGGGTAGTCGCTATTGAGGAGAATGACCAAGCCAGGAGCAGCGAAATTGAACAACTACAGCAAGAGGTTCTGCGACTTACGGATCAGCAACTGGATCTTCAAGCCCACGCGGAAGATCTTGAAAACCGCTCCCGTCGCAATAACATACGGGTCCGGGGAGTACCTCAAAAAGCAGAGGGGGCGGACGTCACTGGCTATCTACAAGACCTCTTCCGGCACATCTTGGGGGAGCCCGCAGATTTTCCCATCCGGATCGACAGAGCGCATAGGGTGGGGCTGCCCAGGCGCGGTGCTGCCCCGCCGCCGGACATCCTGGCCTTCCTTACCGACTTTCCACTTAAAGAGAGGATCCTTGGAGAGAACAGAACAGCACAGCCGCTCCAATTCAAGGGGTCTTCCATCGCCCTATACCAGGATCTCTCGGCCATCAAGTAACAAAAAAGGAAAGCATTCAGAGTGGCAACGGACTACTTGCGGCAAAAAGGGGTTACGTACTCCTGGGGTCATCCGTTCCGGTTGATCTTTAAATGGAACGGGTCCTTACATCAAATGCGCTCTCTTAAGGACACCTGTGCTTTGTTGGACCTAGATTGGGAGGAGGACGAGCTGCCGGTGAGACTCTCTCAGGGGTCCTCAAGAGATGGATGGCGGACCGTGAACCGCAGAAGGACCCCCTCACAGCGTTCGAAACCCGAGGCCCATATCATCACACAAGAAATGGCGAGCGCGGTGGCCGAAGTGGCCAGAGAAACTTCGCCCTCCAAGTGATTCCTGACCACGCGGGTGGGTTCCTTATGACACCAGACATGCACACGGGCTAGGGGTTTTGGGCGGGGGGCCACGATGGGCGCCGCTGGACATGACCCCACTACGTAACTTTTCAATGGCCCTGTATGGACTAACAGGACTGGGACTATATGTTCTTGGAGTTTGGGTGTTGGGGAGTGGGTGGTGGGCGGGGAGGGTTGGGTGCATGGGTCGGAGCACTGGGGCTCACGTTTTGTGCTCCTGGAGTTGGGATGGGGATGGGGGGGGTGGGACAAGGGCTCTGTTGGAACTGTTTGAGGATTGCGGGGGGGATTGTGGGCGGGAACCAGTGTGCCAGATGGGCTCTGTCGACGACGGGTTTGCTATGTTCCTCAATTACCAGTCTCGAGTAATGCTGATTGCAACCCAAGGGGAGGCCGGGGGAGATCTGATGTGCTGCCGGGAGAGTTTCCGGGACGGATGTGTTGCAATTCACGTTTACCCCTCCTGCTCTGTCTGCCTCTCCCCATCAACGTCTCTTTTTCACCCGCTTGGCGAGCAATCCCCGTTATTTGTGACGCTACAAGTATGTTTCCTCCAGAGGCTGAGATTTCCGGGGAGGTACGTGGGCTGGCTTGACTCTTACGTCCCTATGCACCATACACATACAACTCTGACTCTGCGCTGTACCACAGGTCCTCCTTATCATGGCTGACACCACGTTAAAAGTTCTGACCCTTAATGTGAAAGCGTTGAATAACCCTACCAAAAGGAGAGCGGTCATCTCATACCTGGAAAATTCAGGAGCGGATATTTGTTTTCTGCAAGAGACCCATCTCCTGCCAAAAGACTGGCATAGAATGCGTTCCCGCGCCTTCCCACAGCAATTCTTTTCCTCTCTCCCTACGAAGACTGCCAGAGTGGCGGTTCTCATATCTAGACATGTCCGGGGACGGGTGGGGAACAAGGTAGGGGAGATTAAAGGTTGCCTCCTGGCATACACACTTCAGCTCGGTGACACACACCTTACGGTTGGTTCCATCTACGCCCCGAATACGGGACAAGAGACATTCCTGAAAGGCGCTATCTCGGAGTCATTGCAATCTTCTAATTCACTCTTGCTCCTGGGTGGGGATCTCAACATTGTTATGGACACACATGCAGATAGGTCAGGGCACCGCTATGGGGAAGCAGGCGCGGTCTCGGCGACTGGACGCGAGTAGCTACGAGAGAGGGGTCTGGTGGACCTCTGAAGAGCTAGTCACCCGACTGCGTCGCAGTTCACCTTCTATTCACACGTGCACCGCACATATGCCAGGCTCGATCATTTCTTAGGCTCCTCGGAGTTGCTCGCGTCCCTCGAGGAGGTTGACATAGTACCCGCGGCCATCTCAGATCACGACGCGGTGGAACTGTCGCTCAAGGTCCCCACATCCCCTCGCCCCCGAGGCTCGTGGCGCCTACGCGAAACCCTGTTGCAGCGACCAGAAGTCACTAAAAGAATCAGCGAATGCATTGTTAACTACCTAGCCACCAACGACACGCCGGGGATATCTATGACAGCTCTCTGGGGGGCTCTGAAATCGGTCGCCCGTGGGAAACTCATTGCTATAGCCGCCGCTGAGGCCAAGGACCGCAAAGCTAAAAGAGATGTGAGACTAAAGAGCGGACAGTGGATATAAGCACCAAGATATAGCACCAATCTCGTATCAACCAAAAATAGTAATTAATTCACAAATATATTCAGTGTGCCACTTGCAAAACAGATACCCTCTGTCCAAGAGCACCACACGTGAAGCACAAGTACAAAATGATTATCATCAAGTTTTAGGGCACCACTCCAATACAATACAGTCAATGTCCAGTTTTTCAGAGTCCTCATCCAATTAAGGAGTCTTGATATTTGCTCAATTCGTGTTTATTTTCTTAAACCAATTTGTCAAAAGAATCATCAGCCAACGCGTTTCGTTCTGAACACCAGAACTTCTTCAGGGCGTATGTAATTGTAGGCAACATATACAGTGAATTCCACAGATGTATGTTGGATCCTTCCAAACAACAAAAATTATTCTGATTAAAGTATCTGGATTGGAGTAACTGAGTGAGTATTTCTCAAACAATTTTGCGCGAGTATGGGTTAAAGAATATTATAGTCCAACGTCAAATATTGTTGTCCCAATGGGATGCCTTATTTAAGTTCTTAAATATATATCCTCCTTGGTATTCCAATGGATAATCCAACAGTGTATAATCCAGAAACGTAATATTAATCGAGTTCATGATGATAATCACTACCACTGCAGCTCGGCCATATACGCCCAAGCAACAAACTGCCTCTCCATCCGGGACCTGTTTGAATCGCGTGTCAAAACGCGAAACCCTGTTGCAGCGACCAGAAGTCACTAAAAGAATCAGCGAATGCATTGTTACTACCTAGCCACCAACGACACGCCGGGGATATCTATGACAGCTCTCTGGGGGGCTCTGAAATCGGTCGCCCGTGGGAAACTCATTGCTATAGCCGCCGCTGAGGCCAAGGACCGCAAAGCTAAAAGAGATGACCTCACCGCGCGTGTCTCAGAACTTGAGAGGGTCCACAGTCGCACCTGCGCTCCACGTATTTGGAGACATCTGAAGGCTGCCAGGGCCCAACTAGCCAGTCTAGTTACTGATAGGGCGGAATTCGCCGCACTCCGCCTTCGACATACCTATTATGTCGGGGTTAACAGAACTGGCCGCCTATTAGCTAGCGCTTTGAAAGCTAAGACCCACCGCTCCAAGATAACCGGCCTCACAGACGATACCGGCGTCACTCTCACGGAAGACGCTCAGGTTGCCGAAGCATTCCGATCTTACTATGCCTCGCTATATGGAGCCGAGGCGACATCCCCCGGGGAGATCGATGCTTACTTGAATACGACAGCAATCACCGAGTTCTCCCAGGCTAATGCTGACGCCTTGGAGGCCCCCATTCACCAGGATGAAGTGTTAGCAGCTATATCCCGTTTACGCCCACTTAAGTCCCCGGGGCCGGACAGCTTCTCAGCAGGTTTCTATAAAACCTTTGGCCAGCTGATAGCTCCGGTGCTTACCCGGCTCTTCAACTCTTTTGAAGACCCTTGCTCCATCCCCCCAGATATGTTGGCTGCCGAAGTAGTGGTACTGCCGAAACCGGGTAAAAAACCCACGCATTGCTCTGCGTTCCGCCCTATTTCACTACTAAATCTCGACCTGAGGCTCTTTACTGGCATTCTAGCCACACGTCTTGGTCCCTGCTTACCCGGGATTCTGCAGCCAGACCAATCCGGTTTTGTGCCCAACCGACAGTGCAGTGATGACACCAAGCGGGTACTCCATTTGATAGACAAAGCTCACTTTCAGGCCTTGGATTCCGCACTGCTCGCCATCGACGCTGAGAAGGCGTTTGATCAAGTAGACTGGACCTATTTACAACGAGTCCTGAGACGCTTTGGGCTGGGTGACCGCTTTCGATCTTGGATTGCCTGCTGCTACCATCACCCCTTAGCTCGGGTCCGGTTGGGTGGCCTTCGCTCGGACCCATTTGAAATCCAGAGGGGCACAAGACAGGGGTGTCCCCTTTCCCCCCTCCTGTACGCCCTGTACATAGAACCCCTGGCGCAGAAGGTCCGGGATAACCCCGACATTCGAGGCATCACTTTTGGTCACGAACCCCACATGTCTCTATGCCGATGACGTCATAGCCGCCCTCGATCATCCCAACCGCTCTATACCCGCCTTTATGGAGGAGCTTGACTCATTCGGTTTTATCTCGGGATTCCGCATTAACAGGGGGAAATCTCTGATATTACCACTGGGCAAAAATGCACATTCTAACGACCCTGCCATTGGACGGGGGAGTGGTCTTCAGCTCACCACACAAATCCTGTACCTGGGAATCACCCTCGCCTCCTCAACAGAGTCGACAATCACAACTAATTACAAGTCCCTCGCTACCCAGATCCGGACGGACCTCGCGCGCTGTCGAAGCAACCTCTCTCTCTACTAGGGAGGGTCGCGGCGGTGAAAATGTCGGTTTTGCCTAGGGTCCTCTATCTCTTCCAGACCCTCCCAGTTGCGCCCCCCACGGGCACCTTAACAGATCTGCAGGCCGCCCTCCACCACTTCATTTGGGAGGGGAAACGCGCACGTATCCATAAACAGCTGGCGTACAGGGGCATGGATGAAGGAGGCCTCGGCATCCCCAACCTGCTGCATTACTTCCAAGCCTCCCAACTCGCTATCTAGTGGAGTGGTATAGGCCAGAGTCCGAGAAGAGATGGCTCTTCCAGGATAGGGCCATGGCCCAGACGCCTCTTTGGAGAATTCCATTCCTTGCCCGGCAGCACCCGCCGCGTTACCTTTTGAAATCACCTATCACCCGCACGACTATGCAGGTCTGGGATGGGGTCGCTGTCAAGAGGGGCTTAACGACTTTCCCCTCCCCATTCACCCCCATCTTGGACAATTTGGAATTCCCCCCGGGCAATGACCCACAGGCATTTTCGCAATGGCGCGGTACCGCCTGTCGTTCTGCCGGCGACCTTTTCGACTTACGGGGCTTTCTTCCCCTCTCAGAAATCAAGCAAGGGTACGAGATAGAGAGCCCCCACCTTTTCCAATATTTCCAGCTCCGACACTGGCTCACCAACCCGACCACCGCTCACATGGTAGGGCGCCCAATGACAAATTTTGAGAAATGGTTACTGACTAAAGATACAGACAAACATCTCATATCAGACATTTACAAGATGCTCACACCACCACCCACTCCAGGTAGGACACCGGGTCAGAGGCGTTGGGAAGCCGAATTGGGTAGGACATTAACATGTAAGGAATGGAGCTACATATACTACAGGGCCTCACACACCACACGCAATACAGCGGCCAGGGAGACCGCGGTGAAGCTGGCAATGTATTGGCACCTCACCCCAGTCCGGCTTCACAAAGGAACCCGAAGCGCAGTGCATTGTGCTGGAGGGGCTGTGGGGAGCGGGGCACCTTGACCCATCTCCTCTGGGACTGTCAGGAGATTCGGAATTACTGGCAAACGGTCCTGGACGACATAAACTCTACCTTCGACACCGATATCCCAAGGTTTCCGGCCTATGCTATACTGGGCCTCCCTAATGCACTCACCTTTCCCCTGAAAACGACACAGGGTCACCAAATGGGGATCGCCATACAGGCAGCCACACAACACATCTTATCACTGTGGGGTTCGACAACTAAGCCAACGCACACAGGTTGGTTACACAAGCTCTGGTTCACTTTGGGGATGGAACGCATACCGGCCACACTCACAAACTCCACCACCGCATTTCAAACAGCGTGGCTTCCTTTGCTATCCCTCCTGTCTAAGGAATTCAATGAGGTCACATGTCCTAGATATCTCCGTGTTCTACGCCTCACTGACCCTATGCATGAATCCCGGTAAACCCTGGTCTGCTTGCGCCGCTCATTACTGGCCTACTCGTAGATTTATTTCCGACACATGGCACACTGGTTGGGGTGGGGGAGGGGGGGTTGAGTTGGGGTTGGGTGGGGGGGTTTGGTTTTTGTCTTTATTGTCCTGCCTTATCGCACTGGTTAACATTTGCTTCCTAGGCATCGTATTCTTGTTTTGGCATATGTACCTCACTTCGCCTATCACTTTTAGGGAAGACATGCTTGTCTGTCCCGCCAGCTGTATATGCCCATTGCCTCTATACTGTGTCATGATGCCTAATGATGCTTTTGTTGGGAAAATTAATAAAACACATTTGAAACTAAAAGATCTGGGTTGAATCCATCACCGTTCTTTAGCCCACTCTGCCACCCCAGTTCAGACATGGCTATATGCAAATCAGTCTGACCCTGTGCCTCATGGGAACAGTCCAGCCCGAACTGCCAAGCCATGCCTTCCCTGGACCGGAAACAAGCTTCCGAGGACCGGTTTCTGGCATTACAGCCATCTTCAGCCCGGCTTGCTTGAATCCAGTGGCAAAGTGAGCAAGTTACTCACGTCTGAGCATACCCTGCCATACTTATGGCGGCCAAAAGCGGTACAAAAGGGGGTGGTGATGGACGGAGCATCCGAACCAATCAAACACTCACACCCAGTCAAAAGATCTGGGTTGAATCCATCACCGTTCTTTAGCCCACTCTGCCACCCCACTTCAGACATGGCTATATGCAAATCAGTCTGACCCTGTGCCTCATGGGAAAAGTCCAGCCCGAACTGCCAAGCCATGCCTTCCCTGGACCGGAAACAAGCTTCCGAGGACCGGTTTCTGGCATTACAGCCGTCTTCAGCCCGGCTTGCTTGAATCCAGTGACAAAGTGAGCAAGGGACTCACGTCTGAGCATACCCTGCCACACTTATGGCGGCCAAAAGTGGTACAAAAGGGGGTGGTGATGGACGGAGCATCCGAACCAATCAAACACTCACACCCAGTCAAAAGGTCTGGGTTGAATCCATCACCGTTCTTTAGCCCACTCTGCCACCCCAGTTCAGACATGGCTATATGCAAATCAGTCTGACCCTGTGCCTCATGGGAACAGTCCAGCCTGAACTGCCAAGTCATGCCTTCCCTGGACCGGAAACAAGCTTCCGAGGACCGGTTTCTGGCATTGCAGCCGTCTTCATCCCGGCTTGCTTGAATCCAGTGGCAAAGTGAGCAAGGGACTCACGTCTGAGCATACCCTGCCACACTTATGGCGGCCAAAAGCAGTACAAAAGGGGGTGGTGATGGACGGAGCATCCGAACCAATCAAACACTCACACCCAGTCAAAAGATCTGGGTTGAATCCATCACCGTTCTTTAGCCCACTCTGCCACCCCAGTTCAGACATGGCTATATGCAAATCAGTCTGACCCTGTGCCTCATGGGAACAGTCCAGCCCGAACTGCCAAGCCATGCCTTCCCTGGACCGGAAACAAGCTTCCAAGGACCGGTTTCTGACATTACAGCCGTCTTCAGCCCAGCTTGCTTGAATCCAGTGGCAAAGTGAGCAAGGGACTCACGTCTGAGCATACCCTGCCACACTTATGGTGGCCAAAAGCGGTACAAAAGGGGGTGGTGATGGACGGAGCAGCCAAACCAATCAAACACTCCCACCCAGTCAAAAGATCTGGGTTGAATCCATCACCGTTCTTTAGCCCACTCTGCCACCCCAGTTCAGACATGGCTATATGCAAATCAGTCTGACCCTGTGCCTCATGGGAACAGTCCAGCCCGAACTGCCAAGCCATGCCTTCCCTGGACCGGAAACAAGCTTCCGAAGACCGCTTTCTGGCATTACAGCCGTCTTCAGCCCGGCTTGCTTGAATCCAGTGGCAAAGTGAGCATGGGACTCACTTCTGAGCATACCATGCCACACTTATGGCGGACAAAAGCGGTACAAAAGGGGGTGGTGATGGACAGAGCATCCGAACCAATCAAACACTCACACCCAGTCAAAAGATCTGGGTTAGGGGGGCGTGGCCAAGATGGCGGCCAGAGTGGACACGGATTCGAGTGGCTCCCCTACCCGAGGCCCCGTTCTGCCCATAAATAGCATCTAAACCCCCCGGTTGCGGTGATCAGTACCCGGTGACGGGAGGGCGAGTGGTGCTCACCCGGGCGGCGGAGACTGTGGGCGGTGCAGCCCATAGTGGAGACCCTTACCCCGCAGCACAGAAAGCAGACGGCGGCGGCGTCATAATGGCGGCCGAGATCGCGAGGCATCCTGTGATGATTCCCTGCTGAGGCGGTGCATCGGAAGCTTCTCTGCCGAGGAGCCGACAGCTAGTGCTGCCAGCGGGCGCCAAAAGAAGACAGCGATCTCGGTGACTGGCGATGGCTGAGGCAGCGGAGCGCTTGCATTGAGACCACGGCAGCGCCAGCCTGGGGGCTTTAAAATCGAGCCGGAGGATTTGAGGCCTACGCCCGGCGGCTCGCCTGCTGGGGCGGCGATTGCCGGAGCGGGACCCAGTGCGGCGAGTCGGTGGGGGCCGCCCCCCGGCGGGGGACGCCGAGCTGTTGCGGGGATCTGGCTCTGGAGAGCACTGTGGTGCGGCAGGTCAACGGTGAGAGGCGCAGCGCTGGGGGTGCACGGAAATCGAGTCCCCGGCGTTAGGGCCTGCTGCGGCTTCATTGGCCACGCCGGTGAGGAATTCAAACAAGCTTACCACAGCCAGTGACATGCCGGGTAGGATGTGAAGGGCTGGAGGCATCCTCTCTCTGGGACAGCGGAGTGTGTTGGTCCTGGGCCTACGGGAGAACTGCTGCCGCCACCCATCCAGTGAGCCTGGCCGAAACCCTGGAGCACGGTAGCACCTCAGCAGCGCGCCAATTTTGCCGCGCTCCCCCGAGAAGAAGATAAAGTCGGCTGACTCTGGCCCTCAGTACCAGTGGAAACCATCCTGCATACAACACCAGTCCAGAGCCTGACCGGTGGCCCCGACAGCAGTATAGAGGGCCGGTGGTAGTGGCGGTGGGGGACGAAGTATCGGAGTCGGGGAGAAGGGCGGCTTGCAGGCTTGGGGGTGCGCAGCCCTGACCGACCAGCACACAGAGGTGAGGAGCACATAGAAGGGCCTCTGGCTGGATTATCAGGGGGCAGGATCGAGCTCCCGGGGTCCTGGCTGGGCATATAGCTGTACCCGAGCACGGCGGCGCGGCCTGCGCGCTCTGGGGATCCACAGCCCTGACCGACTAGCACGTAGAGGGGAGAAGCGCGAAGGAAGGTACCTGGCGGGGTTTTTTTGGGGGGCAAGATCGAGCTCCCGGGGATCCCGGCTGGGCCTACAGCTGAACCTGACGACAACGCTACCCTATTGGAGCGGTGGGGAGGTGGTGTGCCCTGGGGCGGTCGACTGCTTGGTGCCCGGTGAACGCAGTGGACGATCGCCTGACGGGGGGCTGCGCTCCGGCGCCGGTGTGCGGCGATCTACCCCCAACTGCTGCCTGGGCTTGGTCTTTGCCCCTGATTGGATCACCGATTGGACCTGCCATGGCTAACTCTAAGGGGAAAAGACCTTGCCGGAATTGCTAGCGAGGCCACAGCGCAAACCCGGCAAGGAACCGCCCTCTCCAGACAATGCAAAAATGTCGCTGGAGCCGACTGATGACCAGGCGCCCATCACCAGGACATTTCTGGAAACTCTATTCAACTCACTCAGGGAGGACTTCAAATCCCTAAAACAAGATGTGGCCGGAGAAGTGAGGGAGCTCCAGAGGGACGTAGAGGGCCTTGGAGAGCGGGTAGTCGCTATTGAGGAGAATGACCAAGCCAGGAGCAGCGAAATTGAACAGCTACAGCAAGAGGTTCTGCGACTTACGGATCAGCAACTGGATCTTCAAGCCCACGCGGAAGATCTTGAAAACCGCTCCCGTCGCAATAACATACGGGTCCGGGGAGTACCTCAAAAAGCAGAGGGGGCGGACGTCACTGGCTATCTACAAGACCTCTTCCGGCACATCTTGGGGGAGCCCGCAGATTTTCCTATCGGATCGACAGAGCGCATAGGGTGGGGCTGCCCAGGCGCGGTGCTGCCCCGCCGCCGGACATCCTGGCCTTCCTTACCGACTTTCCACTTAAAGAGAGGATCCTTGGAGAGAACAGAACAGCACAGCCGCTCCATTTCAAGGGGTCCTCCATCGCCCTATACCAGGATCTCTTGGCCATCAAGTAACAAAAAAGGAAAGCATTCAGAGTGGCAACGTACTACTTGCGGCAAAAAGGGGTTACGTACTCCTGGGGTCATCCGTTCCGGTTGATCTTTAAATGGAACGGGTCCTTACATCAAATGCGCTCTCTTAAGGACACCTGTGCTTTGTTGGACCTAGATTGGGAGGAGGACGAGCTGCCGGTGAGACTCTCTCAGGGGCCCTCAAGAGATGGATGGCGGACCGTGAACCGCAGAAGGACCCCCTCACAGCGTTCGAAACCCGAGGCCCACATCTTCACACAAGAAATGGCGAGCGCGGTGGCCGAAGTGGCCAGAGACACTTCGCCCTCCAAGTGATTCCTGACCACGCGGGTGGGTTCCTTATGACACAAGACATGCACACGGGCTAGGGGTTTTGGGCGGGGGGCCACGATGGGCGCCGCTGGACATGACCCCACTACGTAACTTTTCCATGGCCCTGTATGGACTAACAGGACTGGGACTATATGTTCTTGGAGTTTGGGTGTTGGGGAGTGGGTGGTGGGCAGGGAGGGTTGGGTGCATGGGTCGGAGCACTGGGGCTCACGTTTTGTGCTCCTGGAGTTGGGATGGGGATGGGGGGGTGGGACAAGGGCTCTGTTGGAACTGTTTGATGATTGCGGGGGGGATTGTGGGCGGGAACCAGTGTGCCAGAGGGGCTCTGTCGACGACGGGTTTGCTATGTTCCTCAATTACCAGCCTCGAGTAATGCTGATTGCAACCCAAGGGGAGGCCGGGAGAGATCTGATGTGCTGCTGGGAGAGTTTCCGAGACGGATGTGTTGCAATTCACGTTTACCCCTCCTGCTCTGTCTGCCTCTCCCCATCAACGTCTCTTTTTCACCCGCTTGGCGAGCAATCCCCGTTATTTGTGACGCTACAAGTATGTTTCCTCCAGAAGCTGAGATTTCCGGGGAGGTACGTGGGCTGGCTTGACTCTTACGTCCCTGTGCACCATACACATACAACTCTGACTCTGCGCTGTACCACAGGTCCTCCTTATCATGGCTGACACCACGTTAAAAGTTCTGACCCTTAATGTGAAAGGGTTGAATAACCCTACCAAAAGGAGAGCGGTCATCTCATACCTGGAAAATTCAGGAGCGGAAATTTGTTTTCTGCAAGAGACCCATCTCCTGCCAAAAGACTGGCATAGAATGCGTTCCCGCGCCTTCCCACAGCAATTCTTTTCCTCTTCCCTACGAAGACTGCCAGAGTGGCGGTTCTCAAATCTAGACATGTCCGGGGACGGGTGGGGAACAAGGTAGGGGAGATTAAAGGTCGCCTGCTGGCATACACACTTCAGCTCGGTGACACACACCTTACGGTTGGTTCCATCTACGCCCTGAATACGGGACAAGAGACATTCCTGAAAGGCGCTATCTCGGAGTCATTGCAAGCTTCTAATTCACTCTTGCTCCTGGGTGGGGATCTCAACATTGTTATGGACACACATGCAGATAGGTCAGGGCACCGCTATGGGGAAGCAGGCGCGGTCTCGGCGACTGGACGCGAGTGGCTACGAGAGAGGGGTCTGGTGGACCTCTGAAGAGCCAGTCACCCGACTGCGTCGCAGTTCACCTTCTATTCACACGTGCACCGCACATATGCCAGGCTCGATCATTTCTTAGGCTCCTCGGAGTTGTTCGCGTCCCTCGAGGAGGTTGACATAGTACCCGCGGCCATCTCAGATCACGACGCGGTGGAACTGTCGCACAAGGTCCCCACATCCCCTCGCCCCCGAGGCTCGTGGCGCCTACGCGAAACCCTGTTGTAGCGACCAGAAGTCACTAAAAGAATCAGCGAATGCATTGTTAACTACCTAGCCACCAACGACACGCCGGGGATATCTATGACAGCTCTCTGGGGGGCTCTGAAATCGGTCGCCCGTGGGAAACTCATTGCTATAACCGCCGCTGAGGCCAAGGACCGCAAAGCTAAAAGAGATGACCTCACCGCGCGTGTCTCAGAACTTGAGAGGGTCCACAGTCGCACCTGCGCTCCACGTATTTGGAGACATCTGAAGGCTGCCAGGGCCCAACTAGCCAGTCTAGTTACTGATAGGGCGGAATTCGCCACACTCCGCCTTCAACATACCTATTATGTCGGGGGTAACAGAACAGGCCGCCTATTAGCTGGCGCTTTGAAAGCTAAGACCCACCGCTCCAAGATAACCGGCCTCACAGACGATACCGGCGTCACTCTCACGGAAGACGCTCAGGTTGCCGAAGCATTCCGATCTTACTATGCCTCGCTATATGGAGCCGAGGCGACATCCCCCGGGAAGATCGATGCTTACTTGAATACGACAGCAATCACCGAGTTCTCCCAGGCTAATGCTGACGCCTTGGATGCCCCCATTCGTCAGGATGAAGTGTTAGCAGCTATATCCCGTTTACGCCCACTTAAGTCCCCGGGGCCGGACAGCTTCTCAGCAGGTTTCTATAAAACCTTTGGCCAGCTGATAGCTCCGGTGCTTACCCGGCTCTTCAACTCTTTTGAAGACCCTGGCTCCATCCCCCCAGATATGTTGGCTGCCGAAGTAGTGGTACTGCCGAAACTGGGTAAAAAACCCACGCATTGCTCTGCGTTCCGCCCTATTTCACTACTAAATCTCGACCTGAAGCTCTTTACTGGCATTCTAGCCACACGTCTTGGTCCCTGCTTACCCGGGATTCTGGAGCCAGACCAATCCGGTTTTGTGCCCAACCGACAGTGCAGTGATAACACCAAGCGGGTACTCCATTTGATAGACAAAGCTCACTTTCAGGCCTCGGATTCCGCACTGCTCGCCATCAACGCTGAGAAGGCGTTTGATCAAGTAGACTGTACCTATTTACAACGAGTCCTGAGACGCTTTGGGCTGGGTGACCGCTTTCGATCTTGGATTGCCTGCTGCTACCATCACCCCCTAGCTCGGGTCCGGTTGGGTGGCCTTTGCTCGGACCCATTTGAAATCCAGAGGGGCACAAGACAGGGGTGTCCCCTTTCCCCCCTCCTGTACGCCCTGTACATAAAACCCCTGGCGCAGAAGGTCCGGGATAACCCCGACATTCGAGGCATCACTTTTGGTCACGAACCCCACACGATAAGTCTCTATGCCGATGACGTCATAGCCGCCCTCGATCATCCCGACCGCTCTATACCCGCCTTTATGGAGGAGCTTGACTCATTCGGTTTTATCTCGGGATTCCGCATTAACAGGGGGAAATCTCTGATATTACCACTGGGCAAAAATGCACATTCTAACGACCCTGCCATTGGACGGGGGAGTGGTCTCCAGCTCACCACACAAATCCCGTACCTGGGAATCACCCTCGCCTCCTCAACAGAGTCGACAATCACAACTAATTACAAGTCCCTCGCTACCCAGATCCGGACGGACCTCGCGCGCTGGTCGAAGCAACCTCTCTCTCTACTAGGGAGGGTCGCGGCGGTGAAAATGTCGGTTTTGCATAGGGTCCTCTATCTCTTCCAGACCCTCCCAGTTGCACCCCCGCGGGCACCTTAACAGACCTGCAGGCCGCCCTCCACCACTTCATTTGGGAGGGGAAACGCGCGCGTATCCATAAACAGCTGGCGTACAGGGGCATGGATGAAGGAGGCCTTGGCATCCCCAACCTGCTGCATTACTTCCAAGCCTCCCAACTCCGCTATCTAGTGGAGTGGTATAGGCCAGAGTCCGAGAAGAGATGGCTCTTCCAGGATAGGGCCATGGCCCAGACGCCTCTTTGGAGAATTCCATTCCTTGCCCGGCAGCACCGGCTGCGTTATCTTTTGAAATCACCTATCACCCGCACGACTATGCAGGTCTGGGATGGGGTCGCTGTCAAGAGGGGCTTAACGACTTTCCCCTCCCCATTCACCCCCATCTTGGACAATTCGGAATTCCCCCCGGGCAATGACCCACAGGCATTTTCGCAATGGCGCGGTACCGCCTGTCGTTCTGCCGGCGACCTTTTCGACTTACGGGGCTTTCTTCCCCTCTCAGAAATCAAGCAAGGGTACGAGATAGAGAGCCCCCACCTTTTCCAATATTTCCAGCTCCGACACTAGCTCACCAACCCGACCACCGCTCCCATGGTAGGGCGCCCAATGACAAATTTTGAGAAATGGTTACTGACTAAAGATACAGACAAACATCTCATATCAGACATTTACAAGATGCTCACACCACCACCCACTCCAGGTAGGACACCGGGTCAGAGGCGTTGGGAAGCCGAATTGGGTAGGACATTAACATGTAAGGACTGGAGCTACATATACTACAGGGCCTCACACACCACACGCAATACAGCGGCCAGGGAGACCGCGGTGAAGCTGGCAATGTATTGGCACCTCACCCCAGTCCGGCTTCACAAAGGGAACCCGAAGCGCAGTGCATTGTGCTGGAGGGGCTGTGGGGAGCGGGGCACCTTGACCCATCTCCTCTGGGACTGTCAGGAGATTCGGAATTACTGGCAAACGGTCCTGGACGACATAAACTCTACCTTCGACACCGATATCCCAAGGTTTCCGGCCTATGCTATAATGGGCCTCCCTAATGCACTCACCTTTCCCCTGAAAACGACACGGGGTCACCAAATGGGGATCGCCATACAGGCAGCCACACAACACATCTTATCACTGTGGGGTTCGACAACTAAGCCAACGCACACAGGTTGGTTACACAAGCTCTGGTTCACTTTGGGGATGGAACGCATACCCGCCACACTCACAAACTCCACCACCGCATTTCAAACAGCGTGGCTTCCTTTGCTATCCCTCCTGTCTAAGGAATTCAATGAGGTCACATGTCCTAGATATCTCCGTGTTCTACGCCTCACTGACGCTATGCATAAATCCCGGTGAACCCTGGTCTGCTTGCGCCGCTCATTACTGGCCTACTCGTAGATTTATTTCCGACACATGGCACACTGGTTGGGGTGGGGGAGGGGTGGTTGAGTTGGGGTTGGGTGGGGAGGTTTGGTTTTTGTCTTTATTGTCCTGCCTTATCGCACTGGTTAACATTTGCTTCCTAGGCATCGTATTCTTGTCTTGGCATATGTACCTCACTTCGCCTATCACTTTTAGGGAAGACATGCTTGTCTGTCCCGCCAGCTGTATATGCCCATTGCCTCTATACTGTGTCATGATGCCTAATGATGCTTTTGTTGGGAAAATTAATAAAACACATTTGAAACTAAAAGATCTGGGTTGAATCCATCACCGTTCTTTAGCCCACTCTGCCACCCCAGTTCAGACATGGCTATATGCAAATCAGTCTGACCCTGTGCCTCATGGCAACAGTCCAGCCCGAACTGCCAAGCCATGCCTTCCCTGGACCGGAAACAAGCTTCCGAGGACCGGTTTCTGGCATTACAGCCATCTTCAGCCCGGCTTGCTTGAATTCAGTGGCAAAGTGAGCAAGTTACTCACGTCTGAGCATACCCTGCCATACTTATGGCGGCCAAAAGCGGTACAAAAGGGGGTGGTGATGGACGGAGCATCCGAACCAATCAAACACTCACACCCAGTCAAAAGATCTGGGTTGAATCCATCACCGTTCTTTAGCCCACTCTGCCACCCCACTTCAGACATGGCTATATGCAAATCAGTCTGACCCTGTGCCTCATGGGAAAAGTCCAGCCCGAACTGCCAAGCCATGCCTTCCCTGGACCGGAAACAAGCTTCCGAGGACCGGTTTCTGGCATTACAGCCGTCTTCAGCCCGGCTTGCTTGAATCCAGTGACAAAGTGAGCAAGGGACTCACGTCTGAGCATACCCTGCCACAGTTATGGCGGCCAAAAGCAGTACAAAAGGGGGTGGTGATGGATGGAGCATCCGAACCAATCAAACACTCACACCCAGTCAAAAGATCTGGGTTGAATCCATCACCGTTCTTTAGCCCACTCTGCCACCCCAGTTCAGACATGGCTATATGCAAATCAGTCTGACCCTGTGCCTCATGGGAACAGTCCAGCCGAACTGCCAAGCCATGCCTTCCCTGGACCGGAAACAAGCTTCCGAGGACCGTTTTCTGGCATTACAGCCGTCTTCAGCCCGGCTTGCTTGAATCCAGTGGCAAAGTGAGCAAGGGACTCACGTCTGAGCATAAGTGTGGCAGGGTATGCTCAGACGTGAGTCTCTTGCTCACTTTGCCATTGGATTCAAGCAAGCCGGGCTGAAGACGGCTGTAATGCCAGAAACCGGTCCTCAGAAGCTTGTTTCCGGTCCAGGGAAGGCATGGCTTGGCAGTTCGGGCTGGACTGTTCCCATGAGGCACAGGATCAGACTGATTTGCATATAGCCATGTCTGAACTGGGGTGGCAGAGTGGGCTAAAGAGCGGTGATGGATTAAACCCAGATCTTTTGACTGGGTGTGAGTGTTTGATTGGTTCAGATGCTCCGTCCATTACCACCCCCTTTTGTACCGTGTAAGGACTGGAAGCAGGGGAGTGTGAGAGCCAGTGCAGTGCAGCAGAAGAGCACCGAGTCGGCCATGCGATGATGTGGCAAGAGGCAGGTAAGTGGTTTTATTTTATTAATTTTCATCATCCTGTGTTTGTCTGCTTTCCCTCCGGCCCTGCCACTCTGCCCTAACACCAGCCACCACTGGTCTCATTCTACCACTATGTGCATCTAAAGATGGAAGTACTATGAAATCTCATACTTCTAGGGCACACTGACTAAATCAAATCAGCTACACAAATGAATATCAGTCAATTTCAGTTTTGCACTATTTCTGTGAAATAATTAAAAAAAAACATTATTTTAACAGTGACCTGCTTCAGCCATGTTTTTCGCCTCATGCTAGCAAATGCCTAAAGGAAGTGTTCAGCGCTTATGTTTCAAGTCTTTCTTTCATATTCAGACTCGGGAGGTGAGAAAGGGTTGATCAGGTTGTTACAACTCTTTGCCGTCTTCTTCCCCTTCTCATGATCTCAGACTTTGGATACCTGCATACTCATTTCGTTTTACTCTGATCATCTGTTCCCCATTACAGAACAGTTTATGAAATTCTGTAAAAATGTGTGTCTTTCCTTTGCATGTTGAGCATGCTCCGTCCCAGCTTTCCAAGGCACACTCTGACTGGCTGGACCTGTGATTCATAGGCTAGTATTTTTTGTGAGACGATTTCCCCCCAATTTTTTTTGTGTGTGCATATTTTCCTGCATTCACCAATGCTTCTTCCTCATTTGCTTCTTTTACCAGTTTCCCGCAGCCGAAGTACTGTCAACATCCGCTTTAGTGGGACTGTATTTTCATATAGTTATAATTCTTTAACCCATCTGTGCTTCATATTCTTCAGCCATGTGCAGTGAGTGACTGGCACGTAGTGTGGCCTTCAGCAATGCCCTCCTCCCAGAGCCTGCTGTGCATGTACGTAGTCACGCATGGCAGTCTGTCTGTAGGGTTTAGGCCTATCTCCCCAGGCCCATTGAGTACCACAGGGTCAAGATTTACTGCACATTTAATCCTATCCTCTCAGGATTTAAGTTAACTTTCTTTCTTCCGAGCACACACGAGCAGGTGTCATTCTGTTAAACACTGATTCTATTGTGCATAGAGAGTTGTTAAGCAGGTTTAGTGCTAGGTAGCAGCGTGCATGCAAGAGCCTGAGAATCGTGAGGGGAGGATGTTTTTGTAGCTGGTGTTGCACTGCAGGCTGTTCTGCAGTTCGAGTCCTCCACATTTTATCCCTGTTTGTTACGCTGTCCTGCTATTTCCTGCTGCTACTGTGTGCTCTATACCACTTGCTTTCTGCTTGCATAAACCTGTTCATACATAGTACTGCATTACTCTTTTGAGTACCAGCAGCCTGCCTATTTGCCAGTCTGACAACTGCTTGCCTCCTACTTGTCCCACTCCCAGTCAGCAGTTGCTGACTCTAGATGAGCAAGCTGGTAGCTCAGGTATTGGAGCACGAGGCGCGGAGGCGCTTGTTGTGCTGAGTTGGGGCTTGAGTAGGCCGCTCGTTGTAAGTGTCTGGAGAGTATGCAGTGCAATCTGTGCGCCTTACAGAAGCAGGACATGAAACAAAACCATGTAGACTAGGAATTCTAGGTATTCACGAGGTCCCAGGGGATTACTAGAACCCTCAATATGGGCCCAAAAGAGCTAAAAATGGTCAAGGTAACTTCTGCTTACACATTCATTTATTTACCTATTTTATGTTCATTTACAATGTGATTTTTAATTGTGGATGGCACACCCTCTACTCTTTTTAGGTTTCGCCTGCACAGTGCTCGCGTTGTGCTTGAGACATCTACTGTTTTTAATATAAACTTAAAAGGGATTTACATCCTGCCTCCTCTCTTTCCTTGCTTCTCATTGGTTCCTGTGCTGGTGCCTTTCCTCCATTTCTATTGGCTGTAGCATATTTTCCTGCATTTACCAATGCTTGTTCCTCATTGCCTTCTTTTACCAATTTTACCGCCGCCGAAATACTGTTAACATCCGCTTTGGTGGAACTATATTTTCATATAGTTTTGCCTTTTACTCCTGCAGCATATTTATATAACAGTCTATCACCCGGAGAGATTAAGTGATTTGCATAGAATCACCGGATGTTGGGGGAGCCGCCGAGATTCCCATCTCTTAAGCTAGTAGCTCTGACCACTACGCCAGAACCTCTCCACTCCCCTGTTATGTGTCAAGGAGCACTTTCCTTGTCCCAGACAGCAGTGATTGATGAAAATAGCTCTTTATTCATGTCTGGGAGAAAGTTGCAAGGGAAAAGGAGAAGGAAAAGTACCAGAGCAGAACTGGCCAAGCAGTTTCAAAATTATGCCAATGCTCGTTGGGATGAAGAATAGCGTAGATGGAGGAAAGCTATTATTGAACGAACTAGATTATATCCAGTACTTAGTTCAGAAGTTGCAAATAAGTAAAAGAATAAGTCTGCCAGCAAGAAAGAAGGGGATGAGTCAGATACTTATTCAGGGGATCAGATATTAGAACAGATGTTGAATTCAGGCCCTTGCCACCACATACTGCCCTTCCCGAGCAAGGAGACTTAAGTACCAGTACTAGTCAAACAGTGGCTACTACCCCAGTGGATCAAAGTTTAACATCAATGGAATGGCCCTTACAAGTCTTACTGATTCTACTACCAGTTATGGCTCGACTGCCAGCTGTAGTCCCCACTAGGACAACTGCGGTTGCTGTGCCTATCAAAGCCCACAAACCTATTGTTAAAGTCCTGATTGCATCCAGAGTAGTCGCGAGTACTCCTGTCTCAGCAGAACTAAGGTCAGAAGTACAGCCAGTGGCTATGTCTGGATTTGTTCCGATTTCCCAAAATTCACAGATAGTTTTGTGGAAGCCCCCATAAACTCTGCAAGCTTTGGTGGATGGAGGAGGGATGTTGGTCTTTACAGCCCCTATGGCTTCGAGTAATTTAAATGTTACTAGTGAAGGGTATATACCAGCAAGGCTTGATGAAGCTATAGGAGAGAAGAAAATTAAAGCTGTGGATTCACCAGAGAAACTAGACACAGAAAAAGAGAGACCTTTAGAGTACCAAATTTAAAGGTAGAATTGGAGGAGAGGATATGGGGATGTTTGGAATTGGCACATTTAAATATACACAGAGGAAATAATTAATTTACTTGTGGAAGTAAGTTACACGAAGAGCAGCGTTGGTATATGATCAATTGACAGAAATAGCCAGAAATACGAGGTGGATCTCACCAATATCAAAAATTTGCACAGAAGTTACAGGATAGAGTTAGATGATCCGGCCATAGAAAACATGAGTATTACAGGAATGTGTTTGCATATAGTGGAATTGGTTAAATGTTATTCACAGATGGAAGGATACAGAAAAACTGGATTTAGATGGGCAAGAAAGCATGAAAAGAAAAAGAAGGAAGCAGCTAGTGAAGGAGGGCAGGATGAACAATGAGAATGAAGTGACAGTCTATCCACTTAGAGAAATAGCAGGAAGAATGTATGCGCATGTTCCTCGGAGCACAGGTGATTTGGCAGCATTTATGAACAATTTTCCAAAATTGCGAGACAAGCAGGTACAGTGGTATGCCCAAGTAGAGAGATTCATAAAATTTCTAAAGTACTGTGGACTGATTTGAATACATTCTTTGACATTGTGATGCCTGCTAATTTATGGGCTGAATGTCAGACATCGGTGCAAAGGCCAAAGGAGGAACCACTTAAAGAGGAAGGGACGAATGCACCATCACATACGGTAATGGAGAAATATGAAGCGGTTGTTACCTTTTTTCAGGGCAGAGTACCTTCAAAAGAAAGGATTGGATCAAGATTATAAGAACCACACCAGAGCCGAAAAAGACAGTTCATGAGTATTATGAGAGATTGTTACAGGTGTTTCAGCAGCACAGTAGTCGTGAGTATCCTGAGCAAAGAGACATGGGGATTTTTATATCCTAGTTTGTTTTAGGATTGAAGCCTGAGATCTATGTACACATAACACAAAGACTGATCTGTTGCAAAATAAAACTCTTGATGAGATCCTGCGATATGCTCACTATTGTAGCAATACCTTAGACGTGAAGCAGAAAAATATTAAAGAGAAGTTGATGTTGGCCCAGACCAAGCTTGATCAGAAAGGATTTCAAAATCCTCCCTTTGTGACAAATCAGGCAAATAGGCAAAGAGTGGCAGTGCCATCAGCTGGATTTCAGGGAAATCAAAGGGGAATAAATGCGGCACAGTGTAGAGGTAGAAGTGTTCCTGTAAGTATGGGATTGGGTTCCGGCTTGGCTGCTATGAAAACGATTGCTTCTTGTCACATCTGTCATAGAATTGGACATTGGAAGCGAGAATGTTGATTTAATCCTGAAAATGCTAGAGAAAATATGTAAACACCGCAAGGAGAGCAGGTTCCAAAAAGGCCTCTGCAGGGACAGGTCCCAATGATGGCTCCTGTGCCCATACAGATGGGGAATCCTAGATTGAACCTGAACCAATTGCCAAAAATGAATACAAACCCATTTCAAAATGACATGCCTCAGTTTCAAAATCCAATACTGCAGTTTCAGAATGTTGTACAAATATTCCAAAATACTTGCGAGAACTCATTGCAACAATTCCCTTTATTTGAAACTGATGGCTCTAATTCTGATAATTCCCAATAATGGTGCCGGAGAGAGGAGAAAGATTGTGTACTTGGTGCAGTATTAGAGGTAGACCAAAGTGACCCATATGTAGATGCTGAGGTTTATCACCAACCCGTATTGTTTCTCATCGATACAGGAACTACCCATTCTACTGTGAGAACAGTGGAAGCCCAAAACCTACCTCTCTCAGGGAAAACTATCCAAGTAGTCGAAGTTACAAATAAACAGCTACTGAATCCAGTATCAGAGAATGTCCTCGTAAAAATAGTCACATTCAGAGAAAAAAAACAATTTGATGTGTGTGGCACACGTCCTGTGAACCTGAGAGATTTATTGTGCAAGTTGAATTGCATCATTTATTGTACACCGGATGGTGTCGTGTTTCAAACATATGATGAGGATGTAGATTTCAAATTAATCAAACAGCAATCTGATGTAGGGATGTTCCTTTTATTGACTATTGATGCATTACCTGAGCAGCTGAGCGGAACCGTGAATACCGTAATTTGAGACTTCACAGGAAAAGACATTGGACGTATCAAAGTCATAGAACCGGTCTGAATAAATGTGAAGCCAAATGCTATCTACCCCAGAATGCCACCATATCATTTGACTCCAGAAACCACTGCAGGAATAAAATCAGTGATAGAAGATATGTAACAGTAAGGGATCTTGAGGGAATCCATGTAATTCCCCAATTATGGGTTTGCAGAAGCCCAATGGAAAATATAGGATAGTTCAAATTTTGAGGAAGGTGAATGAGATCGTGGTGCCCTATTGTTCCATGGTACCGAATTCAGCCACTGTATTGTTTCAAAATCATGTACTGCAAAGTGTACTGTCATTGCTGTATGCCAAGCCTTCTTCTCAGTACCACTGCATGAAGAAAGCCAGTATATTTTCTCCTTTGTGTTCTAGCAGAAGGTATTAACATTGTGTAGTGTCCCACAAGAGTATACAGAGAGTCAATCCATTTTTAACTAGATTCTGAAAAGAAATCTAGAAACTCTGCAGATGCCCGTAAGTCTATTCTTGTTCAGTACATAGATGACCTGCTTGTGGCATCAGAAACACATGATGCATGTAAACATGACACCATTGAACTCTTGAATCATGTAGCTGAGAATGTATATAAAGTGTCTCCAGGTAAACAGCAGTACAGTCAAAACTAAGTTCAATATCTGGGACACGTTATAGTGAAGAGAGCTAGAAAGGTGTCTCCAGAAAGGGTGGAAGCCATCTTACAGATGAATCCGCCCCAAACTCAAGAGGAAGTCAGAATGTTTTTGGGATAGTTATCTACGGTAGACAGTGGATACCAAACATTTCCTTAATGGCAAAACCACTACTGAGATTGCCACACAGAGATGGGTCAGATCCAATTCCATAGGACAACGAATGTACAAAAGCATTCCTGGAACTGAAAGTAAAAATTGTGTTGTGCCTCGGCACTAGGAATGCCTGATCATACAAAAGAATTCACTTTATTTTGCAGCGAGAAAGATGGGCAAGCTCTCTCAGTGTTTACACAAATGCATGGAGGAGCTCAAAAGCCTATAGCCTATTTTTCCACAACACTTGATCCTGTAGTAGCAGGTCTAAAAGCAGTAGCTGCGGTAAGTACTAATCTTGAAAAGAGCGAGAACATGGTGATGGGATGCTCTTTAACTGTTATAGTCCCACACTCTGTAGAGCTATTGATGACCAGAACTAAAACAAAATATGAGTCATAACAGATTGACCTGTTATGAGCAGAGTATTTTGTCTGCAGACAATATCACACTAAAAAATTGTACAATCATAAATCCTTTAACGTTATTGCCTGTAAGTGAAACTGATGATAAATGTGATGAATATGACCATGATTGTCTAGATGTCACAGAATTATGCACTAAACCCCATATATTAAGGATGAACCACTAACTGAGCCGGGACCATGTATTTTTTGAGGATGGTTCATGCCTAAGAGGAAATAATGGCACACTGAGAGCAGCATATGCCGCACGCACTATAAATGATGTTATAGGAGCATCATGGCTTAAAACAGTGTTCTCTGCACAAGCTGGTGAGTTAATTAGCCTAACCAGAGCCTGCACTTTAACTGCAAAATTGAGATTTACCATATTCACTGGCAGCAATACTGGTTTGGAGTAGTCCATGATTTTGGACAGCTATGTCTCAGCGTGGTTTTCTTACTTCTGCAGGAATGCCAATACAGAATGGAATCCATGTCAAGAACATGTTAGAAGCATTACAATTGCCAGGAGAAATTTCTGTAGTTAAATGTCCAGGTCAGCTAAATGGAACGAGATACATTGCCATGGGCAACTGATACGCTGACTCAGTAGCACAGTATTACGCACTGTTGGCTTGTTCTTTTAATGGAGCTATACCATTTGAATCTGATGAAGAGAGGTCTTTTGCCATGTTGATGAAAGTCACTGACACATGGGACAAACTGAAATGAGTACAGGAAGATGTGTCAGAGGCAGAACAGAATGGATGGGTAAGAGGTGGATGTAAGAAAATGTAAATGCCATTAGGATGTCAGCTGACGGTAGCCCAGTGTTGCCCGATAGCGTCTTGTTTCCAACACAATATTATCATGGATACACACATTTGGGGAGAGATGCCATGGTGAGACTATTCAGACAGAGTTGGTACAACCCCAGGCTCAAAATGTTTGCAGAAGAGATTTGTCACCAGTGTGGAATTTGTCAGCAACTGAATGCAGGAAAAAGTACACATCACATTGACACATATAGAGAGATCAGGTGGTCCTTTTAACAGAATGCAGATGGATTTTATTGAGATACCTGTTCATAACAGGTTGAGATATATCCTGGTGATTTTCTGTATTTTCTTGAGCTGCGTCGAAGCTTACCTGTTAAGAAGAAATTAAAGTCTGACTGTAGCCAGATGTTTTTGTGAGAACTGATTCCTAGGATGGCATACCGATTTCTCGTGAGTCAGAGGAATTCACTTCAACAATAAAGTGAAGCAGATGATTTGTACAGCCTTACAGATTGAGCAAAGACTCCTCTGCAGTTACAGACCAGAAGCATCAGGTATCATGGAGTAAACGAATGGTACAATCAAATCTTACACAAAAGAATTGGATTACTCAAAAGAATTGGCTGACGTGGATCGTTTTTTCTCTCATCAGGTATTAGGGGCCCCTAAGAAATGTGCCACGACCTTTATTCCGGCGATTGGGTCATTATTCAGAAGCATGTCCAAAACACCTGTCTTGAACCCAAATGGAAACGACCCTTCCAAGTGACTTTGACAACCAACACTGCTGTTAAGTGTGCTGGAGTTGCAAATTGAATTCATGCCTCACACATCAAAAGAGCAAACCAGAAGAAGTGCCCTTGGTCATCGATCCTGGAAAAACAGCTTTGGTGGTTGCACTGCCAGAAGAAAGACCACCTAGACCAGCTGCACCAGTGCCATACCAGCCACAAGAGGAAGAAAGGGGTGAAGAGCAGCAAACAGAGAGACAAGTGCCTGAAGTGACACAAAGTGGCATTGGGATCTCTAACGAAAGTGAAGCAAAGATCAAGGCCCAAATTGAGAGCGCTCACGGAGTGATGCAAGGAGACGAGAGTAATCCAGGTGAAGGCACAATCATCGAAGTAAGGAGAAAAAATCAACAAGCAGAGTGGCCGAAGAGTTATGAACACAAGAACCCAAGGAGGAGTATCTCAATAACTCGGATTCCAGAGATTGTACCTAAAAAAGACGAAACAGACAACGAAACTGGTATAGATTCACATTAACAAGTAATACAGAGATCCAAAAGAGCACAAGTACCTTGTCACAGATATTGTGCACCTGAATGGCCCTATTATGTGAACACTACTCTAAATGTTACATTAGAAAATTTGTGCAATGTAAATCCTGAACTATTTGAGAAACCCTGAAATCCCAAAAGATACTGGAAGCGAATTCTGAAAAAGGTTTTGAAATAAAAGAAGTCGGGAAGATACTTTGAAATATACTTGATAGGTTTATTCTTTTAGTTAATTGTTCTTCAGGAGACTAACCTAGGCCTGAGAAAAAGTTTCAGAAGAGTTAGGGATAACAATTTAGAATAACACAGAGAAGGTTTAAGAATTGTCTATTTAGAAATCTAAACCGCTGAAAGAAAAAAAAGAACACTAATTTTATTGAAGAAGCCATTCACAAAAAATTCTCAACTAAGCTTTTGTTTCACTCATGGAGAATGTATTGTATTAGAAATAAGGCTATATGTATCATGGGATCGATTTTTGTAATAATGATCACTTTAGTACTAATAGGGTTATATCTGACACCTGAGTCAGAATTAAAGAAAAGAATTTTACTAATACACACACACTTGACCTTAGAGGAAATTCTCTTATACTTTTTTAAGTTATAAAATGGACGACTATTATACTAATGTTTATACTAGATCAGTTCAAGAATACACTAATGCTACGGATGCAAAGGATTGCTATGTTTGTGCTTATTTACCCACTTCTGTTTCTGAGGAGGTTACATACTATCACATACCTCTGGCTTATGCTGTTTTATGTATTATTTTATTATCATTGGTTTATAGACAAGGACATTTTTAATATTTCTATTCTAATCATGATTTAGTACTTTCTAGACTTCCCTTTTTTTTGTAAACAGATTTTATTGATGTTTTTAAGTATCAGCTGGGTATACAAATACATCTCTTTTGTTGTCAATAACTGTAAGAACTTTCAATAAACAGGGCAACACAGCCCGTTCCAGCAGCTTAACTCCCCACCCCCTCCCCAGTGAGTCAGTGCATCGCATTCTCAGTAACATTAGCAATGTTAATCCCAAGTGTACTGTATCTGTGGGTCTTGGGTCCCATGAAGGGAGGGTATCCCCGTGGGCAGTCCTGGTGTAGTCTTGTGAGGGTGTGGGGCGGGACGAGGCCCCAGGTCCAGCCGCTAAGGGCATCCGGGGAACCCCCCAGGAGATCTCGCCGGTGTCTCCGGCTCTGGATTAGTCAGACAGTCCATCAGTGCCCCGCATGCTCGGGCGCCTTCTATTTTACCAGTACCCTGCTGCACGTCTCTGAGAAGGATTCTCCCTTCAGATCCGGCTCACTTGACCAGCTCCCCCTGCTGCTTTCCAATTGCGAGCTGTCTCGTGCTTGGTGAGGATGTACTCTAAGTCCTGGAATCTGCTTGTGATCTTAGTCTTGACCGGGTGAGGAAATCAGCCCAGGAGGCAGTGTCCAGGGGTGTAACGAATCTCCCTCACAATGCACTCCTCTGTCATTTCTGTGACTCCCTCCGAGTAGGTGCAAATTGTGGGGCATTCCCAGAACATGTAGAGGATGTGAGAACCCTTCTATGCCACATCTGGGACAGGCCGCATCCGAGACCTGGAAATGCCAGCCTATCAGTCTGGGCTTCAAAAATGATCTGTGTAGCACATAATAATTTATCAGCTTAAACCGTGCGTTTCTAGAGACCATAGGTGCTTGTTCCATTATCTTGTCCCAGTCTTTCAGCTCAATAGGGGAACCCAAGTCCTCCCATCCATCTAGTTCACATCGCATGTAGGTGGAGCTGTTGGTCTGCCCTCAGGTCTCTGTAAAGGTAGAAAACCGTTTTATTAGTTTGTGATCGTGGGGTGTAGGTGGACCGGAATACCAGGCGTGGAGGCCGTATATATTGGGCTATCTCTGAGCCGGTTTTATTGTCAATACACAGGGTTCAGTAATAGTTTGGGGGGGGAGAAAAAGAGCAGCGCAATACAGGAAAGAGGGTCCTGAAGTTGTGCTTGACCAGACGTCGAAACGATGGTTCCTCGCGAAAGGATGGTGCTTGGCCGGAAGTCGCGTTGAGGGCTTCCTCCGAAGGGATCTAGTCGGCTGGTCACCGGGATGATGGTTCCTCGGAGGTATGGGAAGGAGAGAGAGAGAAAAGGGCCGTTAGTCCGACTAGCTAGGATCGGCCGGTGCCGTATACCTTCACCAGGGGGTGCGGGACTTGAAGTGAGCATGAGGAAGGCAGGGGACGGGTCAGGAGGGGAAAAGAGGAAGATTAGGAGGGCAGAAGGGTGACGGAGTGACGGGCGAGTGCGGGGGTTTTCTATACAATTGAGTGCGTGACTAAAAACGGGTACTATACACAATATACAGTGCTGGGTGCAAGGTGTGGGCGTGACTATTTTTTACACTGCTAGTTACACTCACAATATACAAGGAGATCGGTACTCACATGCCCCGCCGCAACTCTCCCGCGAGTTGCGGCCGCTCTCCAGCCTCCTCCACCGGACTCCACCAGTCCTCGGTCCAGACTTCTTCTTCTTCCGCTTCCACTTCACCGCTCTTCTCCTCAGGTTCTCCACACGCTGTCTCCTGCCACGAGTCCACCTGCTTGAACCAACTGCTGTCTTCGGTTCCGGCTTTTCCGCACTCCGCCTCCGGGTTGGGGGAGGGACTTCCGGGGTTACTGGAGAGTCCTTTCCGGATTTCCGCTCGTCGCGATTGGCTCCTGCAAAGAAGGAGAGAGGGGTAGAGTCCGGGTTGCTATTTATTTATTTATTTTTATTTTTTTTAAACTTGTAATGCGCACAGCTACCCGCAGTGGGTTTCCCGGCGCCCAGGGACAGACTAAAGAAGAAGAACTAACATGCTGATTTTACTGATAAGTAGCTTCTAATCACTTCTGAAAAAAAAAGTTTTAAGTCCCCTCTGGAAACGAAAAAGATTGGTTTCCGTCTTCAGGGTCACAGGAAGAGCATTCCAGAATTTGGGACCCAGATGTGAAAAAGAGCGGCCTCCCATTTTTGCTAGCCTAAATCTGGGAACGGAAAAATCACCATGAGGATCGCAGATTTCGACTTGGCTTGTAGGCCTGAACTAGGCCCTGAAGATATTTAGGGGCTGAGCCTTGTTTGATTTTAAAAACGTGACAAAGGGCTTTGAATTTAATTCGGCTCGGAATTTTGAGCCAGTGAAGGTCACGAAGTGCAAGAGAGGCGGATGTTCTCCTAGGGACATTGCGAAGGAGCCGGGCAGCCGCATTCTGAACAACCTGGAGTTTCTTTATGGTTGTCAGATCGGCTCCAAGATAGAGGACGTTGCCATAATCCAGGCGTGAAACAACCAATGCCTGGACTACGGTTCTTTGTGTGGAAGGGGGCAACATCCACAAGATTTTTTGAAGCCATCTCAAAGTGGCAAAACAAATAGAGGCCACCTTCACCGCCTACTGTCTCATTGTGAGTTTATCATCAATGAGGAACCCGAGATTGCGTACTACAGTAACGGGCTGAGGGGTAGATCCCATATCCTTGGGCCAATGGTGGGGGCCCCAAAGATCCTTACCCTTGCCCAGTATCACAACCTCGGTCTTGTCACTGTTTAATTAAAAAAAATTGCTCTTCATCCGATCGGAGACTCAGGTCAGACCTACTTTCAAAGCAGAAGTTTCATTGCACTCCTTGTTGGAAAGAGAAAAGATAATTTGTGTGTCGTCGGCATAGGAGTATAAAATGAGACCGGCTTCCTCCACAATAGTGGCCGGGGGTCTCACATAAATATTAAATAGTAAAGGACTCAATATAGACCCCTGGGGAACGCCGTACGCCGATGGACAAATTATAGAGGAGGCAGAGGCAGAAAAGACCTGAAAAGTACGGCCACTTAAAAAAGAGGCTATCCAGGCTAGAGCAGCGCCCTCCACTCCCAGGGACCGAAGAGTCGCAAGAAGGATGGAATGAGACACAGTGTCGAATGCCGCGCTCAAATCAAGAAGAATGAGAGCGGATGTTTCTCCGCGATCGACACTGTGTCGCAGACTCTCGGTAACTCCTAGAAGTGTGGTTTCGGTGGAATGATGTGCTCTAAAGCCTGACTGAGACGGATGTAAAAATCCCGAGCTCTCAACAAGATGGGTTAATTGCGTATTAATATGTCTTTCCAGGATCTTTGAAAGAACGGGAAGCAATGAGATTGGCCTGAAATTAGATAAGTTGGCAACATCAGCTCCAGCCTTTTTCAGTAAAGGAACAATCATAGCATGCTTCCACTCCTGTGGGACACATGACTCAGATAGTGAGGAATTGAGAAGTTGCTTTAGCACACGGCGTGAACCAAGATCGAGTTGTTTTAAAATTTTGGCCGGTACCGGGTCGCGTGGGGAGCCAGATTTGATGCTATTCAGGCAGGAGAAAAAGGAAGCATCGTCAAAAGGTGACCAATTTGTAAGTTTAGCCGTCAGAGAAGGCAGGTAATCTGGGGTCAATGCTGGCTCTGGCAGCAACGCATCATCTGGTTTAGAGGGACTCAATGAGTCGTAGATACGTTCCACTTTTGCTATAAAAAACTCTGCAATTGAATTGCATTGAGCCTTGTCTAGGGCAGGGGGAGCCGGTACCAAGTCCGCTCCTGTTAGTTTTTTCACAACAGAGAAGAGAGTGCGAGGACAATTTTGGGCGTTCGTGACCGTATTAGCAACATAGGCAGCTCTGGCCATTTTGCATTGGTTATGGTAGTCTCTGAGGACTTCCTTGTAGGCCACTTTACGGGAAGCGGAGTAAGAACGTCTCCATTTCCTTTCAAAGGTCTTACAATTGGTTTTTATACGCTTTAAATCGTCAGAAAACCAGGGTGCGGGAGGTCGATGAAATGAGGAGTTCTTAAGTGTCAAGGGGAGGAACTCATCAACAGCAGTGCTCAACCATTTGGATACTGCGATGTTCAACAAGGGTAAAGACGTATCAACGTTCGGTAGCGTATCCGTCAAATGCATATTGAAATCAGTTATGTTGAGCTTGCTCCACCAACGTATGTACTCATCCTTACTGCTATTATCACTAGTCATGATTTTAGTCCGGGACAAGACAAAATATACGGCATAGTGGTCCGACCATTCCAGGGGACGGGCGGAGGGTGAACATTCGAATGGGAGGTTAGAGAGAACAGGGTCCAATAAATGCCCTGCAGAATGTGTTGGCCCTGAGTTACATAACAAGATGTTAAGAGCTTCCAGCTCGGACAAAAACAGTTTACTAACACTGCATTGAGCATCATCAAAATGAAGGATCAAGTCGCCAAGGATGGTAAAATTGGCAGCCTTCAAAGATAGAGGGGCAATGGTGTCTGTGAAGGACGTCGTCCAAGCATTGGAATTCCCGGGAGGGCGATAAATCAGAAGACCTGACAGAGTAAACTGGGGGCTAATAGCTAACTTGAAATGTCCACCTTCACATCCGAGCATAGGGAAGGCATCAAAAGTACATGTATAATTAGATTTAAAAATTATCGCAATACCACCTCCTTTGCCAATATCTCTGTCCTTCCTAACCATTACATAGTCGTCGGGAATAGCCATGGCAATATCTGTCCCCGAGCTCTCGTGTTGCCAGGTTTCCGTAAGGAACGCTGCATCGGGTCTTTCATCAACTAAAAAGTCATGGATATTATTCTTATGTTTAGGAAGTGACCTACAATTTATACTCCAGAACTGGAGTTTGGGGCAGGTAGGAGGAGATTTAAATCACCTTGTTCTGCCCCTAGGTTTGCTCCGTTTATGAGATAGTTTCATTTGGTTACACATAGACATCCGGCCCATGGAAAAACCACAATGAGTGCAGTTGAAGTTATGGATCGGCAAAGTACAGGTTGTGCAGAGTGCAGATGGAAGGTATCTAAGCCGTTTTAACTCCTCCCCAGTATAAGTGATGGCAATACCGTGGTGAGCAGAGGCAACTGAGATCGGAGCAGGGTCGGTAGCCCCTAGGCCTGTCCTGGCGTGGACGGGCCGTAGACGGGCTTACCTCTGGCGCACCTCCGGCGCGCCATGGGCGTGCACGCTGCGCGCAACCGCTGCACGCCTGCATTCAGAAGTGCTTAAGTAGAGTGTGGTAAGTGCCCCAGTAACACTAGCACGCTACCCAAGATGGCGTCTTGGGAGCGTCTCAAGGCCCTGGTCCCTCACCCAAGATGGCGGTCGGGGGCAGACACAGCGCGAGTCTCACCGAAGTGGTGAGTGGTGTTATAAGTTTTAAAGTGCAGGAGTGCGGTCAGAGAAAATCACAACAGTTTTGAGCAGCAAAGTCAAGAAATACAAACGAATGTGCAAATTTAGCGATTTAAATTTTAAAAAATGTTCAAGATGTAAAAACGAGCAGCGTTTCGATACAGCAGCGTTTCAGCAAGTTCAAAGTAGCACACCTGTCTCCTGAGCCCTTAAATAGAGTTTGCTAAGTGCCCCAGTAACACTAGCACGCTACCCAAGATGGCGTCTTGGGAGCGTCTCAAGGCCCTGGTCCCTCACCCAAGATGGCGGTCGGGGCAGACACAGCGCGAGTCTCACCGAAGTGGTGAGTGGTGTTATAAGTTTTAAAGTGCAGGAGTGTGGTCAGAGAAAATCACAACAGTTTTGAGCAGCAAAGTCAAGAAATACAAACGAATGTGAAAATTTCGCGATTTAAATTATTTAAAATGTGCAAGATGTAAAAACGAGCAGCGTTTCGATACAGCAGCGTTTGAGCAAGTTCAAAGTAGCACACCTGTCTCCTGAGCCCTTAAATAGAGTTTGCTAAGTGCCCCAGTAACACTAGCACGCTACCCAAGATGGCGTCCTGGGAGCGTCTCAAGGCCCTGGTCCCTCACCCAAGATGGCGGTCGGGGGCAGACACAGCGCGAGTCTCACCGAAGTGGTGAGTGGTGTTATAAGTTTTAAAGTGCAGGAGTGCGGTCAGAGAAAATCACAACAGTTTTGAGCAGCAAAGTCAAGAAATACAAACGAATGTGCAAATTTCGCGATTTAAATTAAAAAAAATGTTCAAGATGTAAAAACGAGCAGCGTTTCGATACAGCAGCGTTTCAGCAAGTTCAAAGTAGCACACCTGTCTCCTGAGCCCTTAAATAGAGTTTGCTAAGTTCCCCAGTCACACTAGCACGCTACCCAAGATGGCGTCTTGGGAGCGTCTCAAGGCCCTGGTCCCTCACCCAAGATGGCGGTCGGGGGCAGACACAGCGCGAGTCTCACCGAAGTGGTGAGTGGTGTTATAAGTTTTAAAGTGCAGGAGTGCGGTCAGAGAAAATCACAACAGTTTTGAGCAGCAAAGTCAAGAAATACAAACGAATGTGCAAATTTCACGATTTAAATTTTAAAAAATGTTCAAGATGTAAAAACGAGCAGCGTTTCGATACAGCAGCGTTTCAGCAAGTTCAAAGTAGCACACCTGTCTCCTGAGCCCTTAAATAGAGTTTGCTAAGTGCCCCAGTAACACTAGCACGCTACCCAAGATGGCGTCTTGGGAGCGTCTCAAGGCCCTGGTCCCTCACCCAAGATGGCGGTCGGGGCAGACACAGCGCGAGTCTCACCGAAGTGGTGAGTGGTGTTATAAGTTTTAAAGTGCAGGAGTGCGGTCAGAGAAAATCACAACAGTTTTGAGCAGCAAAGTCAAGAAATACAAACGAATGTGAAAATTTCGAGATTTAAATTTTTTAAAATGTGCAAGATGTAAAAACGAGCAGCGTTTCGATACAGCAGCGTTTGAGCAAGTTCAAAGTAGCACACCTGTCTCCTGAGCCCTTAAATAGAGTTTGCTAAGTGCCCCAGTAACACTAGCACGCTACCCAAGATGGCGTCTTGGGAGCGTCTCAAGGCCCTGGTCCCTCACCCAAGATGGCGGTCGGGGGCAGACACAGCGCGAGTCTCACCGAAGTGGTGAGTGGTGTTATAAGTTTTAAAGTGCAGGAGTGCGGTCAGAGAAAATCACAACAGTTTTGAGCAGCAAAGTCAAGAAATACAAACAAATGTGCAAATTTCGCGATTTAAATTTAAAAAAATGTTCAAGATGTAAAAACGAGCAGCGTTTCGATACAGCAGCCTTTCAGCAAGTTCAAAGTAGCACACCTGTCTCCTGAGCCCTTAAATAGAGTTTGCTAAGTGCCCCAGTCACACTAGCACGCTACCCAAGATGGCGTCTTGGGAGCGTCTCAAGGCCCTGGTCCCTCACCCAAGATGGCGGTCGGGGGCAGACACAGCGTGAGTCTCACCGAAGTGGTGAGTGGTGTTATAAGTTTTAAAGTGCAGGAGTGCGGTCAGAGAAAATCACAACAGTTTTGAGCAGCAAAGTCAAGAAATACAAACGATTGTGAAAATTTCACGATTTAAATTTTTTAAAATGTGCAAGATGTAAAAACGAGCAGCGTTTCGATACAGCAGCGTTTCAGCAAGTTCAAAGTAGCACACCTGTCTCCTGAGCCCTTAAATAGAGTTTGCTAAGTGCCCCAGTAACACTAGCACGCTACCCAAGATGGCGTCTTGGGAGTGTCTCAAGGCCCTGGTCCCTCACCCAAGATGGCGGTCGGGGGCAGACACAGCGCGAGTCTCACCGAAGTGGTGAGTGGTGTTATAAGTTTTAAAGTGCAGCTATGGACGCCACAGGATCAGATGGCGAGTTTCGGGTCCTTGAGGGAAGGAGACGCTTCGACGAGGTAGGGGACGTGGCCCTTTCACATAGTTCCTGCTGACAGTGCTATGTATTGGTAGCTCTGGGATGATGCAGGCTTTATGGTACCACCTCACAGTATTTCCATATCGCTGACATAACCACCCTATGGAGCAGGAAATGCCCTTGGGGCAAGTCAAACCCTGCCTTGAAGTCCTCAAACGGGAGAAGCGCCGAGTCCCTGTAAAAGTCCCCCACTACTGACACCGTGGCTTTGTCCATAAGTACAATCCCCTGCAGTCACCCCCGTGTGGAAGTGCATGCAGGAAATCTAATGGCATCTCTGAGGAGTATGGGGTCTTGATGCACATTCTTTGTATCTCGCTGGTCCAGCACCGCGCTAGAGTGCAGAGCTCAGTAGCGTCATTATGGCTGGGCCACTGCACTCGACGGAGATCCCAAATGAGCTCTCTGAGCGGGGGTACAAAGAGGCCTGGGGTTCGGCCCGGGTCGCGGCTATGCACCATTCCTTGGATCAGCCATTGCAACTGAGCCACTAAATAATACAGCTCAAAATCTGGGACTGCAAGGCATCCCTCCTTGGTAGGTGGCTGCATTGTGGCCAACACTACTTGCCGGCACCCAGGCCCCCAGATGAACTCTGTAGTCAGGGTTTTGAGCTCTCTAAACTACTTCCCCGAGATCCACAGTGGAAGCGTGTAAAAAAATAGAGGAGCCACCATCTTTAGAAGGGCTATCCGTCCCATCATTGATAGCGGCAGTGTATTCCAAAAGACCATGGAGGCCCGCAGAGAACCAACTCCGCGGACCATATTGCTCTCTAGTCGATCAGCTCCAAAGTGCTAGACCCTGACTCCCAGGTATGTTAGACAGCTGGGCGCGTACTGCTCAACCGCAAGATGCCTGGGGGGCCTCCTTCCGCACCACTGGGAAAGGTTTAGATTTCTGATGGCTAACACGCCGGCCCGACACGTGGCCGAACTCCTCTAACAAGTCTCCGGCTCCCCCTAGATGGCCCTCAGTATCACACAGAAATAGTAGTAGGTCATGAGCATATAGCGCTATTCTGAAGTGTGGTCCCTCGGTCGACAACCCCCTGAATGTCTCCCCGGTCGTCGCACGTGCCGCCATGGGCTCCATAGCAGTGGCAAAGAGTAGCGGAGACAAGGGGCATCCCTGCCTGGTCCCCTGGTTCACCAGGCAACTTGCTGATATAGTCCAGCCGGTGAGAACGCTTGCAGTCGGATTAGTGTATAACAGCTTCGTCCAAGCTACAAAATGCTCGCCCAGTCCCTTGCATAGCATCACCTCATAGAGGTCATGCCACTCAAGGCTGTCAAAAGCTTTTTCGATATCAACAGCAAAGATTATTGTGTCATCTCGGGTAGAGTCATCGGCTTCCATACCAGCTAAAAGTCATTGTATATTAGTATGTATGTATGTATGTATTGGCATACTTATATAGCGCTATGTCTGTCACCCAACGGGCATCCTGGCGCTTAGACTTTGATCATCCATACAAGATGTTACCAGCTACTGTCCCACTTACTCTGCTCTGGGAAAGAGGTGAGTTTTTAAAGCTTTCTTGAAGGAAGTAATATCTCCCGTGTTTCTCAACCCCAGCGGCAAGGAGTTCCACAGTCTTGCTGCAGTAACCCTAAAGGATCGGCCTCCCATCCGGGATCTCAGAATCTTGGGAACTGATACCAAGCAGGCTGAGGCCGAACGGAGAGATCTGGAAGGAGTATACCAGGAGAACATGTCTTGCAATGGTGCCGGTCCCTGGCCATGAAGGGCCCTAAACACCAAGCAGAGGGCTTTAAAATCAATCCGCTGAGAAACTGGCAACCAATGGAGATCCTTTAGTGCCTTTACAGAGGAATCAGAGCGACGACGCGAAAAAGCCAATTTAGCAGCAAAGTTCTGCACACGCTGCAATTTCCCCACCAGAGTCGTTGGCGCCCCCAGAAGTAGTGCGTTGCAGTAATCGAGTCTACTCAAGACAATGCTCCGCACTACCTATGGCCTAGCCTGCGCGGGGAGCAAGGGTAAGATTTTCCGCAGCATGTGAAGCAGGGCCATACAAGTGCCCACCGTTTTGTTCACGGCCACGTCCAGCTGAAGGTTGGAACCAAACATCACCCCCAGGTTCAGAACAGAGTCAGTCGGCGCACTAGTGCCCTGAAAGGAAGGGGCCAAAAGTCCTGTGGAAGAGGCCTTGGAATGCGATCCGTTGAACAGTGCAACACCTCAGTTTTGGAGCTGTTGAATTGCAACGAATTGTGACTCAGCCATTCCGCCATAGATATCATGCAGCGGTGAAAAGTTTCTTGTGACACAGCCTCCTTGCCCTCAAACGAAAAGACAAGCTGGGTGTTGTTAGACCTGTCAGCCCTTTGGGTGGTCCCTCCTGTTATTTATTTATTTTTGTCCCCTTTTTGCCCCTCAATCTGTTTATTTTTTATGTCCACTGGACTTTTCAGGTGTTGACCTAGGGGTTAGGTGCTCTTTGCCCTCATAGTCTTTTTCCTGGGGCCTAGGCGCTTTTCTGACTGGATTCACAAGACCCACAAAATGGTGGCCTGTAACTGCCATAACGGTCACCTCAGAGACTGGACCCATAGGTTAGAATAGGGACATTCCAGAACCTTCTGGTCCCTTCTGGACCTTTTGAGGTGAGCCTATATAAGGCGGAATGTTGGGCAGCCATTTTGGAAGGTGTTGAGTGGAGAAGAGAGCGGGAGGACAGGAGTACAGGCGGTGGAAGGAGGAGATTGGTGCACTGTGGAGGTTGACAGACCTGTTGGGCCGCTATCCCTGCTGTATGACGCTATCCCTCATCTGCTGATCTGACCCTGCCAGGATGTGGGCTTGAGATATCCCTGACGCAGGAGAGACCTGTGAGGAACTTAAATGGGATAAATGAGGCGAGGACAGTAAGAACCCGCCAGGAGAGGGCGACTGAGGCTGACCCCTGATCTCGTGGCTTCCCTGAAGTGTCCCGCCGAAGTCGGCTCTCTGAAGCGAGGGATCGCTAAATTTACTTGCCTCCAGTAATTGAAGTATCCTCTGGAGAGGCACCGCATCTCCCCGCCTGGCGCAGAGTCACGTTCTATGCGCAGGCCAAGTGAGGAGCTGGGCAGCTCCACAAGCGCAGAAGTGTCTTGACGACGCGCAGGCCCAGAAGCGCGCTCCCCAGAGAAGTGTCCCAGTGAGGAGCGAGCAGCCTGCGAAGAAACGCCTGTGAGTAGTGCGGCGGCGTCTGTTACACACGCAGGCCCAGAAGCGCGGTCCCCAGAGAAGTGTACCGAGCGGCAGTGTCTGGCTCCTGCGCAGGCTCTGGGGGTGAGTCGGCTCGACCAGCGAAGGAGGTGCACAGAGAAAAAGGAGTGTCAGGAGGCGCAGTTGTGTCTCCGGGCGCTGGTGACAGCCTGGGTTTGACCGGACATTGAACTTCCCATAAGTAAGCCGGGCTTTGCTAGCTGGTAAGGGTGTTTGGGAATTGGGAGTTAACGCCACGGGGGCTGATGGCTGGACTCCTCCTATAAGCCCAGAGGAACTGTTAGCGCCGCCTAAGGGAGCCGACTAAATAAAAACAGTAATAACATCAGAAGAGGATATAGAGTGTAAAGCTAATGCTGGTTCGACAGAGAAGAGAAGCAGGGGATAAGGTTTGATGAAATCCCAAAGGCATTATATGAACCCCATTGAAACCTTTACCTGTTTAATCTGATCAGAGAGGAGTAACATAGGCAGAGCTGGGCAGGCATTGAACTGAACTTAATGGAATGTGAAAACTAGACTGCATTATTTTTAAGATTCTTTTTCTTGCTAACAGAATTGAATAAGCTATGTGTTCTATTCCATGTGAAAACCTATCAAAGTAACCCGAAACCTGCTTATGCCTGCCAATATCAAGGTGGGGGGTTTATTTTAAATGTTGGCGGGAGAGTTATAATTTTGAGACGCCCTTGCTGAGGAAAAGTGGAAGTGATAAATGCTTGATGTACCATCTCATGGGTTAAGTTTACAAAGCAAGACATCTTAGAGAACTTTTATAAAACGAATCGTATTTTTCTAAAACTGGTGTAGTGTTATTTTTGAATGGATGAACGCTGAGTTACTAAAGGGTGTGGCGCAAGCTTTACACTTTTGCCTCTAGATTTTGACTGTCTTACACTGGGCCAGGCTACCCTATGTGATCTGGAAACCCCAGGTCCAACAGGTGTCGTCAGAGTAATTGGTGCTATGCCAAAAGATTTTATTAACTTGGCCAGGGGGCGGAGGTAGAGATTGAAAAGAATTGGGCTGATGGCGACCCCTGGGGTACACCCTGACCAACCCTTCTGATGTTAGATTTGAAGGGTGGCAGGGCCACCACCTGGTGTCTGTAACTAAGGTACGACACCAGCCACTCAAGGGCTAGGCCAGACACCCCCGCCTCCTTCAGCCTCCTGATCAAGATCGCATGGCTTTTTTTTTTTTTGTAAAAACATTTTTTATTGGCAGTCCAATTCGAAATCAGTGCAATACAAAGGAGAAAACAATGCGGCAATAGCCGGCAATTCAGGATCACAATGCAGTTCCGACAATTCGCCTTTTATATAGAACAATCCCCTAAACCATTCCCTCCCTGTGTCCCCCCCCCCTAGTCAGTGTGCCATTGACTTCTCTCTCAGACAGCAGTGCGCTAACAAAGTCCCTGATAGGAACAGTGGTAAAAGGTAAGGAGTGCATATCAATGGGAGATGCGATCTCACAGATCCTCTACCGTTACTTGTTATTAGTGTGTGTCTTGCTGAATGTGGGGCACCCCTCCAATCTATATCCCTACAGTGTCGCCCCTCCCTCGTCCTCGCTCAATTCGCTCTCAGGCAGATGGAGCGCCGTCACCAGGGCCTCCCACGCCCTAGCCACCTCCAAAGCCTTGTCATTATCTAGGCGCCTGGCCTGTTGCAGCCGCAACGTGCTCTCCGCCTTCGCCCACCGCACCAAAGCTGTCCTCCAACGCAAGTAGCTGGGTCCCTGGCTAGATTTCCAGTGCATGGTGATCTCCCGTTTGGCTAGTATCAGGCCCAAATCGTAAAACTTACTGGTAACACGAGTACGGGGGTGTGGGGGAAGCATAACAATAAGCAAGCGCCCATATCCGCGTCAATCTGCCGGTCCGTGACAGCATTCAAGCAGGTCATCACCGCCTCCCAGTAACCAGCTAGTTCACCACAGGACCAAAACATGTGCGCGAAGTCCGCTTCCGCTGTCCTACATCTAGGGCAGAGCGAAGACGCACTGTTGAAATATTGCGAGATCTTGACTGGCGTTAGGTATGCTCGGTGTAGGGTGAAAAACTGGATCAACTGGAACCTGGCGTTCCTAGTGCCTTCCCACGCCCGCCGCAATAGCTGCGGCCATGTCGACTCAGGGATCGGTCGCCCGATATCCCCTTCCCACTTGGCTCTCAGCCCATCCAGGGGCTGCAGGGTTTCAGTCGACAGCCTCCGATAAAGGCAGGTGACGGCCTTGTGAGTGCCAGCCGCCATGACCACATACTGACAGCACCCTGATGATCAAGATCGCATGGCTGACCGTGTCGAACGCGGCCGACATGTCGAGCAGCACTAAAAAGGCTGCTCAACTTTGATTGGCACGAGTCCTAAGATCATCCAGGACAGTCACCAATGCTGACTCCGTCCCGTGGGCTGGTCTAAAACCAAATTGAGCCTCGTCCAGACAGGCCTTAGACTCCAAGAAGCGCGACAGATGTTTTGTAGTCCATTTCTCCAAGATTTTAATTGGAAATGGAAGCAGGGAGATTGGTCTGTAATTCGCTGGGCAAGAAGGATCCAAAGTTTCCTTCTTGAGGAGTGGGGATACCACTGCCAACTTCCAGTAGTCCGGGACCCGTGCGGACCTAAGGGACTGACCACAAATGGCAAAAAGTGGAGGAAAAAGCTCTTCGTGAAACAGTTTCCAATATTTATGAGGAAGTGGATCAAGGGGCGAGCCCGACAAGACACCATTGGCTGGTGTACAAAAATCCTCAAAAGACGGAAGCGGGAAACTGTTCAGTCGAGCTAGGCTAGCATCTCCCTCCATGGTGGAAAACAAGGAGAGGTTAGGCTGAGGTTGAGGATCAGAGCCTGGTGGAGTGGCAAGATTACATAAAATGACAGCGATCTTATCTTCAAAAGCCTGTGCCAGCGAATCACATAAAGATTGAGATGCGGAGATGTCATTTACAGTACAGGCAGGACGTGACAGGTCTTTTACAATCTTGAACAAGGCCTGGGATTTGTTCGCCGCTGACAGTAACGACTCCTCTAAAAATCTAGCCTTTGCACATCTAATCTGTGCTTTATAGGTCGCCAAAGCCTGCTTAAAAAGAGCCCTATCAGAACCAAGATATTTCTTTCTCCAGGCACGTTCAGCCCGCTTGCACTGGAGTTTTAGCTGAAGTAAATCCTCAGAGAACCACGGCATAGCGTGTTTGGTCCTGTCTCTAGTTTTACGCAGCGGAGCCAAATAGTCCAAAAAGGCCACAATACGCTGACTGAGAGTTTCATAACTCATGTCCACACTGTCTCCCAAAATGAAGCCATCCGGAAGCAAAGTAGGCAGAGTTGGCTGTTTCATGAGCTTAGACCACTGTCTGGCCACCTTAGTAGCTCCTAAACTGCCTTTCTTCGCTGAGGCGGCAGAGAGTGAGAGAGAAAAATATACAAGCGCATGATCCGTCCAGCACTGAGGTAAGATGTCCCGTATGGTCACATGGCAAACGTCTGCAAAAATCAGATCTAAAATGTGGCCCTTTGAATGGGTCTGGGAAAGTACTAGCAGCTGCAGCTGGATGTTGTGGCAAGCCTGGATCAGGTCTTTATAAGCTGAGTCCACAGAACCATCCGGCCACAGGTTAAAGTCCCCCAACACCATAAATCTCGTATGGGAGTTAGATAGAACATGAATAAGATCAATGAGCTCAGCCACATCAGACAGAGCACTAGATGGAGGTCTGTAGCATAACAGCCCCGTGTATAAGACACCTCCCTGCCCATTTAAAGAAAAGCCCATCAGTTCACATCCTGGGATTGCCTTAATGTCAAGCTGGGTGAGATCTAATGTCTCCCTAAAAATCAGGCCGACTCCTCCTCCTCTAGCCCCTACCCGGGGGTTACGTCTGAATTTATAGTCAGGGAGCAAGCGAGGCCCAACTCCACCGCACTATTCACTCTTGTCCAGGTCTCAGTCATGAGAAGAATGTCTAACTCATGAGAGTCAATGAGTAATGCAATTTCCTCATGATGTTTGCTGAGAGATCTTACATTCAGCAAACCACAGGACAAGGATTCTGGATGCCTACTGATGGTATGAGACTGGCAACTAGGAAAGGCGCCGGGGTTCAGGCGGCGAAGTTCATCTCGAGAGTATGTGAGGGCAGCTCGAGACAGAAAGGCAGCATGTCCGGCCCCCGGCGCGTCCTGTGCGCGAACGGGCGCAAGCAGGCTTACCTCTGGCGCACCTCCGGCGCGCTTCCGCTGCGCGCCCTCGCTGCACACCAGATCGCCGTTCATATTAAATACCCGTACGCGTGGGAGTCGTGCAGGGGAAAGCAACTAGTCCCCCAACAAAGATGGCGCCCTTAGTCGATGGATTATGGCCCAGAATGAGCCTCGTTTGGTCCGGGTGTATCAGCCTTGGCATGTAGGCGAGGAGCCGGATCGCCAAGATCTTGCTCAGGATCTTATAGTCGATATTTAACATCAACAGTAGCTTGTATGCTGACGGGTCAAGCGCCGGCTTGCCCGACTTAAGAACAGGGACAATACCTGCTTCCCTGGTAGTGGTAATTGTGCTTTTCGTTGCCGCGCGGACCTGGCCTGCTGGCACTTTTGTATACTATTGAAAATGTGTTCTGACTTGTTTTAAAACTCACCCGAATCGCAAACTTTATTTTATTTAAAAAATTGCACTGTTGTTCTCGTCCTCCCCCTGACCCACATCCAGCTCTCCCACCCATAGGCCTCAACCAATCGGCCGGGAGGAGGAGGAGCTTGGAGGCGGGGCCGGGCCTTTATAGTTGTTGCAGCGCGGGAAGCGGGCAATTGTGTTTTTCGTTGCCGCGTGGACCTGGCCTGCTGGCACTTTTGTATAATATTGAAAATGTATTCTGACTTGTTTTAAAACTCACCCGAATCCCGAACTTTGTTTTATTTTAAAAATTGCACTGTTGTTCTCGTCCTCATCCTGACGCACATCCAGCTCCCCCACCCATAGGCCTCAACCAATCGGCCGGTAGGAGGAGGAGCTTGGAGGCGGGGCCAGGGCTTAAATGTACACCCTCAAGCAGAAGCGCAGCGGACGCGCGCAGCGGGCGCGCCAAAGGCGCACCAAAGGCAAGCCCGTCTGCGCCCGTCCACGCCTGAACGGGCCCAGGGGCCACGACACCTGGTCAAACCATCGCCTACTCGTCTTCGGCCCTAAGATCATTAGCGCAACCACTAACCCAGTTGCCTCATGAGGTATATAACCGTATTCGGATTAACGGAATCCTACAAGATCAAGCAGGTCACTCCACCCCTTCCTTTCCGGATCCCCACTCTTCCCCTATCAGCAGTCCCGTCTCCGTTAACTCTATTACACTTCGTGTCCTTTATCTCAATACCCGGTCTCTGGTTAAGCACCAGTTAGACATCTTTATGTTGCTATCCGCAGAAAAACCAGATGTATTACTGATCACGGAGACCTGGCTGACCCAGGACTCCACACCAGATATTTTAGCAGCCCTCCCCTCAGATTACTATATTCTGAATGTTAACCGGCTCCCAGGAAAAGCGGGTGAGGGTGTTGCTGCTAATATACATAAAAATGTTAAATTCACCGTCATGACTTCACTTGAAATGTCAGATGTAGAGAATATTGTTATTTCACTTGATTCTAATGCTGGATCTCTTGCACTGGTGCTTATCTACCGCTCCCCTCAGACCATGTCCTTTTTCCCGCTTTCTTTAAGTGAACAAATGGCCAACCTTGTCACAAACTATACTAAGGTTCTACTTATAGGGGACTTGAATTATTGGCTCAATGACGATCGTGGTGGACCGCAGGCGATAGAACTCTCTGAATTGCTTTCCAATTTAAACTTGGTTCAGCTTCTATCTTCCCCTACCCATATAAAAGGGCACACCTTGGACCACATTTGTTCCCACAACCTTACATTGTCAGTACCCTTGATATCTCGCTGCATTTGGTCGGACCATCATCTTATTGATTTTACTGTCAGTCTCAATGGCAGTTTTAAGACCTCTAAAATGGCGGGAGGATTAAAAAGAAAGTGGACAACTCTTGACAAGCAAGGATTTATTCACACTTTAGCTGGTTCTCTACCCACCTTTAATCCCAATGTTGATGCCATGGAAAATGACATTGCGGATTGGTTAAGGTTGGCTAGTGACACACATGCCCCCTGATTAAATTCTCTCGTACTAGACACCATGATGCTCATAAATGGTTTACTATCGAATTAAGAGACCAAAAACTCAAGCTCCGTCAACTAGAGAGGAAATGGAGGTTTTGTTACAACATTGAAGACAGACAACAGTTTTTGCTAGCCCGTAAGGAGTATAAAAAGGCTATATTGTCTGCTAAAGCTGCTTACTGTTCAGCAAGAATACTCAATGCCCATAATAAAACCAAGGACATTTTTTAAATCGTCAACGATCTTAGCAGTGATGAGAGAATATTACCTAACCAGGCCCCCACTCAAGAGATGTGTAATTCTCTAAATAATTATTTCCTGGAAACAATTGCCCTCATTAAGTCCAGTATTCCCTCACTATTAATATGGAACTACAGGATGACCTCTCCAGAAACTCAGTCACTATGAACACTTCTCAGTTTTATGCCCTAATATCCTCTCCGACCTTCTGACCCGCGTTAAGTCGGGTTCCCCCAATGATTGCTGCCCACCTTTTATTCTCAAGGACATATTCTTAGCACTACCACATAGCATCCTCCCCTTCCTGAACGAATCTCTCGTCAAGGGGGTGGTACCCAGTGCTTTTAAGAATGCTACAATAGTCCCTCTCTTGAAAAAGCTCAGGGCAGATCCTCTAACCCCCTCTAACTACCGCCCTATATCCCTTCTTCCCTGTTTGGCCAAGATCTTGGAGGTCCATGTGGCCAGATGTTTGTCGAACTTTATCGAACAAACGGAACACCTGGAGCCAAATCAAGCGGGCTTTCGGCCAGCTCATTCCACGGAGTCTGTAATCCTTGCAGTTTTGGAAACATTAAGAGTTAATTCGGATAAGGGGACTCCCTAGGCTTTGGTGCTTTTGGATTTGTCGGCGGCGTTCGACACGGTCGACCATAACGTCTTGTTGAACCGTGTTGAACAAGCAGGTATCCAAGGTTCTGCCTATAACTAGATCAAGTCGTTTCTTACAGGCAGAACGCAAGCAGTACGTCTTGGTACCTTTACTGCACCCAAAGTGACCACCTCGTGTGGTGTCCCACAGGGCTCATCCCTGTCGCCACTGCTATTTAATCTCTACCTTAGGCCTTTGATCCACTCACTAAAAAAATAGGAAAATAAGCATCTTTAATTACGCAGATGACCTCCAGTTAATCTTTCCTTTGGACTCTCCTAACGCTGCTGCGGAATTTCAAACCACCATGCTCCACATTCAGCGTTGGATGGATAGTAACCATTTGAAGCTCAACCCAGGCAAGACGGAACTTGTGTTGCCTGGGAAGAGCAAGGACTGCTGGGGACCACATTTTTGGCCTAGTGAATTGGGTCCTCGCCCTACTGTGTCCCCTTTCGTAAAAAGTCTAGGGGTCGGAATTAACGCTGACCTCTCACTTAGAGGACAAGTGGGCGCTGTGATCTCCACCAGTCTACACCAACTAAGCAAAATCTGGAAGATCACTCACTTGTTGACCCACTCAGATCTAGTTCAGGTTGTGATAGCGTTGGTCCTCTCACGCCTGGATTTTTCAAACTCCCTCTACATCGGTTTGCCCCAGTATCTGCTGAAACGATTGCAAATAGTTCAGATCCAGGCGGCAAGATTAATCTATAAGCAGCCAAAATGGCATTCTGCCAGGGCCTTGTTGATCAAGCTTCACTGGTTACCCGTGGAGCAACGTGCTGCATTCAAGACTGGCTGTCTAGCTTTTAAAGCACTGCATTGCAATAGTCCAAAATTCATCAATATCATGATCAATAAGCACATCCCCGGGCGCAATTGACGTTCACCTCATCTTCATCTTCTTACTGTCCCGACTATCAAACTCAAACGGCAGGGAGGCTGCAGGTTTCCTATTTGGCACCTACCTTTTGGAACTCCCTCCCATTACCAATTAGAAGCTGTGATAACCTACTTGGATTTAGAAAGGCCCTGAAAACATGGCTGTTTGGGTTAGCCTTTTAAATGGGTCCTTACGTAACAACTTGATGCATGATCAGCGCCATGAAACCTTTGGTGACTGTGCGCTTTACAAGTAACTGGTAACATAACAACATAACATCCAGTAGAGTACCAGTCTTTTTGGGTGCAGCGTATAATCCAGATAATCTGGGCGCCAGTTTCATTGAGTAGGTCACATAGAATTCCATCGGGAAGCCATACGTCCTCGGGGTCTTGTTCCTTGCCATATGTTTAATAGCACACAATATTTCCTGTGCCGGGATATCTTCCCCTAGGGCCATTGCCTCATCCTCCGCCTGGTACGGCAGTAGTGCCGCATCCAGAAATGCCGGCGTCGCTGTGTTTATCGCCGTGATACTAGTGTAGAATGTTGTGTAATATCTAGCAAATACATTGCTGATGTCCACCTGGGAGTGCACCCTGGTGCCCCTCTCGTCCTCCATGTCCACTATAGCTGATCCCCATTTGGTCGGATTAGCCTGCCAGGCCAACAAGGCTTGTCCCTCTCAGCATGAGTTCTGCCCATATTATACCCCTTGCAGTCAGAGCACCGTAGCCGCTCCACCTGAATGGCCACCTCTTCCCTGGCCTCCGCCAATGTTGCCTTTAGGTTCGGTCTTCCAGGTCGTCGGACCTCAAGGTTCCGAAGTGCCTCTTGCGCCACCTTGATCGCTCCAAGCATGGTATGCTGAATGCCCTTCGCCTCCGCTAGGCAGTGACCCCGCAGTTTTGCCTTAAAGGCTTCCCACTCTACCTGTGGGGAGGACGCTGTGACTGCATTGTTGTCAAAGTGCCTGATGATTTTCTCCCGGATCGTCTCCCAAAATAACTGGTCCTCCAGTGACTCAGGCTTGAGTTTCCACGTGGGAATGGAGGAACGAGAACAGGTCCATCGTAACTGCTAGAGGATTGGGTTGTGGTCCGAAATAGTGCGGGCTAGATATTCGACCGCATGGACTAGGCCAGGGGTCTCCAACCGGTCAATCATGAGCTATGCCCTGCCAGTAGCTTGTGGCCTGACTTCCACTTTAGAAGCCTATTGTTGTCATTTTGTTTTTTAGGCCTTTTGAAGTTCCTTCTCTGTCGCGGTGGAAACCAACTGTAATTTGAGCCCATCTAGGGAGGGGTGAAGCTGTTGACATCGGCCAGCGCATGGGCAGTGTTGGCTGCACACAGAGAACCACTATGCACGCCTTTTGCTGCCCGCTTTTGCTGCATTCCTTCCTGCCATGATCCTGTGCATTTTGCGGCCGAAGTGGCAGCCTTTAATGCATAATTGGGTCTCCATGCTGCAATACAGGAGATGCAGTGCCAGCCACCTGAAGCAGAACCAGACAGCCATCAGGTTTGTGGCCAAGAGAAACTTTATTTTTTTTAAAATAGATGCCTGGCCATGCCGTTATTCGAGACATTTGAAACATGAGCAGTAGTTTGAACAAGTAATAAATCAATCTGAAACTCTGCTTTAATTTAATCATTAAATTAAAGCAGCGTTTCACTGGCATCTTTTATTTGAAATAAATAGTGTACCTTGCACGTTGTTCCTGGTCACAAAACGGAACCGAGAACATAATTTTACATGTCTTTTCACTACATTTTTATTAAACAATTGAAGAAATGTATTGTAAAATTAAGTTACTGGCTCCGGTTTGTGCCCAGAAACAACTTCCAAGAGGTGCTTTTTTAAAACACAAAATAGGTGTAAAACGCATTTATTTCATGATATCATGCGAGTAATTTAAAATGAAGTGCAAGGCTTCACAATTCACTTCTAATGTATCCCATTTAAAACAGTTCCTCACCCTTGCAGTGGCCATATGTTTATATTGTGAACGAGGCCAATAAATTAACTGGGAGAGATGAGCATGGGCCGAGGAAGCTAAGGTCTGAGGCCCCTTCCTTGCGTGAGCAAAGAGTTGAAAATCATGCAAATAGTGGCACAAAAGGCATATGAAAATATGATGGAATGTTTTGAAAATCACAACGTTTATTTCTTTCGTATGAACAGCATTTTACAGTACTTACATTGAGAGGCATTTTTAGAAGTAATAACTATTGAACATGAACCAATCATTGACTACCACCATCATTGATGATAATTCTATAATAATGAACTAAGTGGCAAGTCATGTGCACCATACATGTGGAATAGGTTATTATTACATGGAACAAATTTAAAGTTATGAGAGAACGTGTACAGTGCTCACCGTGAACTCCAGTATTTCAAGGTCTGGTCATGTGATGATGTAGAAAAAGGAGGTATGATGTAAGAAAATAATTGTATTGCAGCATTTGTTTATAATGCTTAATACCCTGCAAGCCAATCCAGGTAGGGTTTGTGGTCGGAAAGGTGTTGTCTTTATTTTTTGAGCCTATGTGGGAAGTGTTCCATGTTGTGCGTGATGATCACTGAGGTTCTATTACCGAGTTATGGAACATAGTAGTGAGGTGGATGAAAAGGTGTGAGAGACAGATGTACAGGTTATGATTTTTAGTATGAAATTTCTAGTTTTACTGTGATTTCTTATGATTGTAGTTTCATAGCTGGTTATGACAGAGGTCGGGAGTACGCAGTTTGTTGAAGAGGAAAGCCAGGACTAATAACAGGCTCTCTGGTTTCATATTGGGCATTGCAGACACTAAATAGGTGTCTGTTTATCCCTCGTCAATGAAGCTGGATGTGGAGGGACTTTGGGAATAATGTACAAGTTGCTTGGTCTTTAGTAGCTCGCAATGATTGTCATGGATCAGAAGTAGCTCTCACTGCAGAAAAGGTTGGAGACCCCTGGACTAGGCTATGGACATCTGGGGTGCACAGAAAGGCGTCGAGCCAGACGTGTACTTTATGGAGTCCTGAAAAGAAGGAGTAGTCCTTTTCGGTGGGATATGTCTGTCACCAGGAGTCTATTTGCCCCCAGTTGCAGTGCCACTGCACAAAAGCGTGGGCCCTGTGTACAGAATGGGAGTCTCGCAAGGGGCGGTGAGAGTGGTCCAAGGCAACGTCAGTGACACAATTGAAATCACCCCCCCCCCTCCCCCCAATCAACGGGGAGGGCATGCTCGGCGCCAATTGTCGAGGTAAATTTGTTAGAAATGTGCCTTTGGCTATATTCGGGGCATATAAGTTTATCATAGTGACATAATGTCCCTCCAGTCTGCCCCTTATCATTATAAATCTTCCCATGGGGTCAACCTTCTGATCCATAAGCTAGAAGGGAATCCCTGCCCTGATCCAGATCAGAACCCCCCTGGGGTACGCCGAGTATGTAGTATAGTAGGCCTGACCTCGCCATTGTCATTGCAGTGCTAGCCCCTCTTTGGCTGTCAAGTGTGTCACTTGAAGGAATTGTATTTGGACACCTCGCCTATTCAGGTGGGAGAACACCTTGTATCTCTTGGACATAGTATGGATTCCTCATATATTTCAGGAAAGGACGTTAGACGTCAGAGAGCCCACCAAGTTCTAGGTGCGGTCGTTCAGCCGCCAGGTAGCTCCCCTCCTACCCTCCCACCCATCAAAAGGGGACCCATTATAGTGATACACAACAAAACTATTTCCAAACTATTAACCAAACTTTTCAAATCAGAACTGGTACCCCAACTCCCCCTCACCAGGACTAGTAGATTAGCATCCCCCATCCAAACCAAACCATATCAAACTAACTAAGTCTATGGGAGTCCACCTACAGGACGTTTAAGCAAGGGAAGTGACCCCGCCATCCCCTCAGCCAGTTAGTCAGCCATTCAGCTCTGTGCATCAGCATGCCCAGTGGGAGCCACACCCTGGGCATCACTCTCCATTTCATCTCCAGGGTAAAGTCAAATCCGCCCCACAGCTGGTTCCTCCTTTTACCAGATTGTTGGGCTGCTCAAATAATGTCATCCGCCATTCCTGGTGTCACCTTCAGCAGCTCTATGCTCGAGTTCTCAGAAACACTAGAGCCATGCTCCGAGTCCCTCCGCGGTGCGCTGCCTATGGCGTTTTACAGCTTGCACACCCACCTTCCTTCGAGCTGATCACAGCTACCACCTCCATTGCGCTCCGTCGTTCCTGCTGCACCTCTTTCTGCATGGGTGCAATAGTATCTCACTGTGCTCTTCTGCTATGGGACCTGCCTCTCATTTCCTCGCGGTCTAGGCTCCCGGGCAGATCCCCCGCTCTGCTGCCCCTCCTGCGGGGAATGAAAAAACTCCGTCCCTCAAAGGTAATCACACTTAGTTTAGCAGGGAACAACATGGAATATTTGTAGTTGAGTTGTCGGAGTTTCTGCTTGGCTTCCTGGATGGAAGCACTCTGTCTCTGCACCACTCTGGCGAAATCTGGGAAGATGCGTACCACCATGTTGTTTCCTCTGAGGTTCTCACTGTGTCTTGCTTGTGCTAGTATGTAGTCCCTGTCCTTCTAATGCAGGCTCCTCGCCACCACAGGGTGGGGATGGGCTCCAGGCAAGGGTGGTCTGAGAGAGACTGACTGACTAAGAGAGAGAGAGAGACTGATTGGGAGAGAGACTGCCTGACAGAAAGAGAGAGACTGACGGAGAGAGAGACTGACTGACTGAGAGAGAGACTGACTGAACCTGACTAAGAGAGAGACTGACTGACTGAGAGAGAGAGACTGACTGACAGAGAGAGAGAGAGAGAGAGAGAGAGAGACTGACTGAAAGAGTGACAGAGAGACTGACTGATATAGAGAGAGAGACTGACTGAAAGAGAGACTGACTGAGAGAGACTGACTGACTTAGATAGAGACTGACAGAGAGATAGAGACTGACTGATAGAGAGAGACTGACTGACAGAAAGAGAGAGACTGACTGAGAGAATCTGACTGACTGAGAGAGAGAGACTGACAGAGAGAGAGAGAGGGGGGCTGACTGACCGACTGAGAGAGAGAGACTGACTGACAGAGAGAGGGAGACTGAGAGACTGAGAGACTGAGAGAGAGTGACTGACTGAGAGAGCGACTGACTAAGTGAGACTGACTGACAGAGAGAGAGAGAGAGAGAGAGAGAGAGAGACTGACTGACCGACTGAGAGAGAGAGAGACTGACAGACAGAGAGAGAGACTGACTGACTGACTGAGAGAGAGATTGACTGAGAGAGAGAGACTGACTAAGTGAGACTGACTGACAGAGAGAGAGAGACTGACTGAGAGAGAGAGAGAGACTGACTGACTAAGAGAGACTGACTGACTGACTGAGAGAGTCTGACTGACAGAGAGAGAGACTGACAGAGAGAGACTGACTGACAGAGAGAGAGAGAGAGAGAGAGAGAGAGAGAGAGAGAGAGAAAGAGAGAGAGAGATTCTGTCATGGAATTGGGTTCAAAGTGTGTATGAAGCTATGCAACGCCTCTTAAGATTGCTATTGGCTGCTAATAAAAATGTATTATCAAAATATGCTATTTGTAGTTACATCTGCTTTTGAAATACAGCATTGTCACATTGTCTGTTTTGAAACAAGTTTGATTTTTTTAAAACTTTAGCCCGGCCCCCTCCACTGACCCCTCCCCTATCGGTGCGGCCCTCAGCCACAAACCACACTGTAATTTTGGCCCGACAGCGAGTTTGAGAGTACCCATGTTTTAGAGGATGCATGGAAGAAAGAAGAAAATGAAAGAAGATGGTTTACCCTAACCTCAGACTATAGACAGCCGACAGAAGGGGGAGATTTGCATTTATAAAAAGTACTAGACATGTAGGGATTAGTTGTTGTGAACACACATTCGAATTGACAGGGGGAGCGTGGGCAGATATTACAGGGAGACAAAAATGCAATTCCAGGGGTTTACTATATTTGTGGGCAAAACGCTTATTTCTTTTTACCACCTGATTGAGAGGGAACTTGCTATGTATGCTTATTAATCCTGTAGATGTATGATGTTACAAGCTTAGGTGCATTAACATTAACACCAGCACATAGACGAAAAATGTAGGGCAGAAACTGGAACTGGATTAGTAGGAGATATATTTGGAGCAATTTCCACTGGTAAACATCATCGTAAATGATGAAAAGATTTGCTTTAGACATACTACTTGCAGAAAAAGGAGGAGTTTGGCAGACGCTTAAGTTAACTCACTGCAGCACCTGACCTAACGAAAGCAAGAGATAGAGAGTCATGCAAAGAACATTTCAGCTTTAGTACCCGAATTGGAAACACCAAGTTTGTATGAACATTTTGGAAAAGAATTAACCATGATTGGGATTTGGTTTTCAACAGCAGGAAAAGGTATATTGAAAGCAATTTTAATGCGAATAGTAACAGTGGGACTTTGTCTAATATTTCTTTATGTATGCTCTATTGCTGAGTTGCAAATATTTCTTGAAAGACAGGAAAATCTCCAGACAAAATTATATCAAAGAGATATGGGAATGCATGGCATTGTGAATGATGACCACCTGAAATCTCTAAAATTTAGAAGGAAAAAAAGAATCGGACTCAATGCTGACATCAAATTTTTAAAGCAAGTAGCTACTTCCATTGTGGCGCCCATTACGGACTTGATGAATGCATCCTTCTCCCAAGGCTTGGTGCCACCTAGCTGGAAAACAGCAGTGGTAAAGGCACTGTTAAAAAAGCCTAATTTGGATATGGCGGAGTTGGCCAATTATAGGCCTATATCTCTGTTACCAGGCCTCAGCAAAATTGCTGAGAAGCTAGTAAATTACCAACTGTCAAACTTCTTAGAGTCGAATGGTCTGCTCCGAGATTCGCAGACCGGCTTTCGTCCAGGTCAGAGTACGGACACGGCCCTCCTGGCAGTCATAGAAGAATCCAGGCGCATCATGGATTCGGGAGGGTCAGTGGCAGTGATCCTCCTGGACCTGAGTGCAGCGTTCGACACCGTGAACCATCGGGTGCTGCTTCGGCGACTGTCAGAGGTGGGTGTGGCTGGGGCCGCCCTGAAGTGGCTTAGTTCATTTCTTGACGGTCGGTCATACCAGGTTTGGGAAGGCAGCAATCGGACTACATCTATCCCCCTCCAGTGGGGTGTGCCACAGGGCTCTTCCCTGAGCCCGACATTGTTTAATGTCTATATGGCCCCCCTGGAGGATGTGGTGGCCCCTTATAATATCAAGATCATCAGCTATGCTGATGACACTCAGTTAGTGGTCGCCCTTCCTCAACTGGTAGATAACCCCGATTTGCTGCACTCATGCCTGGTGGAAGTCCATACCTGGATGGACGACTCAGCTCTTAAGCTGAACGGCTCTAAGACAGAGATTATGTTGTTAGGGAACAAAGCTCCCTCTCTGCCTTTGACCTGCTGGCCGAGCTGTATGGGTGATCTTCCCATCATGAAAGAGGAGATTAAGAGCTTGGGGGTCTGGTTGGAACAAGATCTCTCCTTCAGAACCCAAGCCAAAAAAACGGCAGGAGTGTGTTTCGCCCTGCTACGTGCAGCTCGTAAAATCTTTCCACTTCTCCCCTTTCCATCGAGGAAGCTGCTGATTCAGGGGCTTATAACATCTCGCCTTGACTATAGTAATGGTCTTTTTTTGGGTGCCCCTGAATCAACTTTTAACAAATTGCAGCAGGTCCAAAATGCGGCGGCCAGATTGCTCATGGGCATTTCCAGAACTGAATCAGCTAGACCTGCCCTCAAGGCTCTGCACTGGCTACCAGTGAGGGAAAGAGTAAAATTTAAGGCACTTTGCATAGCCCACAAAATTCTTCAGGGTACAGGACCACCCATTCTAAGAAACCTTGCAGTGCCTTACAAAGCGAATAGAACGCTGAGGTCCGACCAGAAACACCTTCTCCTCGTCCCTAGAGTAAAGAGATCGCGTACGGGCGGGAGAAGATTTTCTGTGAACACAGCCACGCTTTGGAACTCTTTACCCTTAAAACTTCGCGCTGAGACCGGTACTTTGCGTTTTCGCAAAGGTCTGAAAACATATCTGTTTCCTGCGTGATCTGTCTTGTCTAACTGACTGTTTCATCTGTTGAAGCTTTGTTCACGCGCCGGGATGCCCCAGGGTAGCTGTGCGCGTTATAAAATGTTAATAATAATAATAATAATAACAATGTGTATTCTGAAGCAAATTCGCATGTGAAACCTTATTGAGTGATGATTTAAACATCATCAGAGGGGAGGGAAGAAAATATGCCTGAAATTAGAAAATTCATGTAACTTTGTCATAATCATAAAGAAAAACCATAGAAAATGCTTCCTTAAAATATGATAAATAAATTATGCTTTAAACCGTAGGAGAAGATGCTTTATTGGATGTGTAAAATAAACTTGCAGCTTTCTTAAAGTAGGATCTCTTTTGACTTCTTTTTGACATCTAAATAAAACGTCTTTTAGAACTGCTGACCTAATAATCTGATTACAAAATTGTTCATCAGTTTACAATGTGCTGCTTTAAGAATAATGTATTTCCTCACAACATATGATTTCCTTATTTCTTTAAACAATGTGTTTTAGTATATTTTATCATGAATAGAGTATTAGTAATGTTAAGCTTACCGAAGGTATTGTTTTGCATAGACTCATCAAGACTACTGATAAAAATGTTTCATTGCTTTAGACTAGTCATTTGTCCACACAATGGAATACTGACATCGGTTAACAGAATAGACCTGCAAAGGTTCTCATGAGAACCTTCCCTCATGTATCCAGTGCAAGATATTTAGAAACCTCTATATAACTGCTCACTGGCATGGATTTTTACCGTGGGAAATGGGAGGAGAGAGACAACAGACCATCTGAAGACCCATTTCCATAGGACAAGGATGACTTAAACGTGCGGAATGCTGCTAATATTTTGTGTTTTGATATATATGTGTTCCTAATTAGAGAGTTGACAAATCCTACCCTATCCATTCCAATCCATCCATTTCCATGCCATGTTACCATTGATGCTTTATGCATTATTTTCCCGTACTCTTGCCCAGATTGCTGTGTGCTATTGCTAATAGCAATTTCCTTTTAATCTGACTTTTGTCAGGAGACTTTCTCCTCATGTTGATTATAGCACCTAATGTGATTAATTTCCTTTGATATTAACAGTTGCTACTGCAACTTGTTGGAGAACGCAGGAGAGTTTTCTGAAATACTCTTTATGGGAAGTTCATTCTTTTACTAACAAGAAGCTCCAGAACATTTCTCTTTACGAGAGAACTCTTTATGGGTTCTTGTTTAGATTAGGACTCATAGATTATGATAGGGACTATTTCCTTTATCAAACACGCTGTTTATACTGATTCTAACAAAACCTTTTCTTGATATTTCTGTATTTGGACTAATCTGAATAAATATGACTAAAAAAATACTAATCATTTAATAATAAAAAAAGCTTAAAACTATTCCGAACCTCCCATCATTGACTGAACATTAAGACGCTGAAAATTGATGATTTTGCTTGATATGTAATTTATTACAGCTCCATTCAGTTATAATGGCAAAGATCCATTTGCCCTAAGACGGAGGAACGCCAAACATAGGAGACGTAGTTGTAAGGGACTTGGGTTTGCACTCTGCACAAATCCTTTCATCAAACTGGCCCGGCAGTACTGTACCCTTTAATAACGCCTTACGTGCCGCTCAGAACCCTACGTTCAGCTTCACTGCATCTGGCAACCAAAGTAAAAATCAAGAGAGCCCGATGGGGTGGCCGCTCTTTTACTCACTCAGCGGCGAAGGCATGGAATTCCTTGCCTTTGTCCCTCAGAAAAAACAATAACCTGATGTCATTTAGGAGAGAATTGAAAACCCATCTGTTTTCAAAAGCGCATTAATCCTACCCTGCAGTCGCACACAGAAATCTGTCTCAAGCGCTGCGAGGCCTTCGGGTGGTTATGCGCTATATAAATGGAATTTTCAATTCAATTCAAGGGACTTGGGTTTGCAATGGTCATAAAATTGCTCCCCAAATTGGCATGGGGAAATATATGCGGAGGGACTGCTCGTTCTAACTACTTTACTATTAGTTTTGTGTCATTTACAAATGCATCAACAGGAACATTTCACAAACACAAATAGCAAAGTGTTTTAAGGATCAACACCGAGAAGAAAGTGCAATTGTTAATCAAACGACAATAAAATTTGGCATCAAATAGAATAACGAATTTTGCTTTGGCATCAAAATAGCAATTTGAGAAATAGCAGCACTTTCATATAACACATTGAATCATCAACAAAATACAAAACTTAGGACAAAACACAGTTGCATTAACTATCAGTACCACAACATCAAAGATACATCAATTACAACTATAATGAAGAAAAAACTGAGAGAGAAAAAGTTAGGACTTTGTAAAAAAAATACCTTAACCCGCTCTAACACATGCTATGCTGTGACCAGGCGCGGTACACAGGACTAAATGAGCCTGATAGTCTGTCAGAATCGGCTCCTGGACAAAGAAAAGAAAAATTTATCCACCCTCTCACTTGCCCATACTCCCTGTATCTACCGTAGCTGAAATGGAGGACGCTCCTTCTCCCACAGTGCAACAAAGACCTGAATCTGCCTCTCCACACAACTCTGGATCATCACGATACTTCCGGAACTCTGAATGACGTTCAAGACCTGGCTGTTCAAATTAGCCTCCAGGACCTGCAAGTGCCTGGATACTCTATCAGGTGATAAGTTGCACTTTAAAAATCCTGATTATTTAATTGATTGATCAGTCAAACCTGTGAAGTTTCTTCCGTAGAGATACAAATGAAAATGCACTCTATCTGGGAGCACTGTTTTTTCTGTGTCTGTCAGAGCTCTGTTGGCAAAAGCAATCATATTCCAGCATTCCATCTGATGTTCCTGGAATAGGACTGCCCCAGACTTATGAGTCTTGCATTGACCATCAGTTTCATCTTTGTTTATTGAAGTCGTGCATGGTAGTGTCCATCCGGATTGGTGATTTCATATCTTTGAATGCCTGTTTGTGTTTGGAACGCCACTCTACCTGGTTTGTGGATTGTGTGAGGGTCTATAGAGGCTGGGACATTTTGTCGGATTGAAACACGAACAGTAGTTGATCATGCCCAAGAAGCTTCGGACTTCACCTGAAAAGCGGCAAGCATGAGTGGTGGTGAAGATGCACGTAAAGGTGCTGGGTCAGTTCAGCTTTGTTGTCAATGTGGTGGTGCTGGGTGTCGAGAGCATAATGGCACGCCCAAAGTGTTGACAAATTGGCCCTCAATCGCACGTTTTTTTGCCTTTTATTTCCCTGGTGACCTCGCAGCACGTGACAGTATTTCACGCTGTGCTGGGTGGCTATTTGAGTACCACAATTTAGACTCTACCCTTACATGTCACAGAAATGCCCTCATATACCTACATGTGAAACTATATTTGCTGAGTTCCATAACTTTATTAATGTGTGTGAACATTTAAACTCATTAATGAAATGTATTTAGTGTATAAACTAGAGTTTTAAAAACGTGTGCTCTAATATTCAGTTTAACATGAAGACACGTGTTCTGTATTTAAGTCTGCATTTACAGTTTGTCACCTTTGCATATGTTCGGAAAGTTACCTTTGAAAGTTTAATCATCTATGCTTTTTACTCAAGTACTGCATTTTTCTTGAGTTACATGTGTAAAGAATAACCATATATTTGAAGTGCCCGTTTAAATGTTATTTAAAGTTAGCCTGACTAAAGGTTTTAATTTTGAAATGTATTTTTCTTGGTTAGTGTGCTTTTTTTCCTTTGCAGGTGTGTTCTCAAGGTTTCATTAGCTAGAGGAAAGGAATAACATTGTCTATACTAGTGTCTTGATAGCAAGGCCTGAGAAGAGACATCTAGGCAAGAAATGTGAAGACCTAATGAGCAGATGAAGCTTCCTATTCATTGCACATCAGTAACGGAGAATGATCAAGGTTGTAGTAATTTTCCAAGTTCTGTGGGATGGGAAAGTCTGGTAATGTTGCAAATGTGCAGCACAAGAAAAGAGTTGATTGGTTCCTGGTGGTTTTGGAACAGATATGCTTGTTGTTGAACTTTTACTGATTTTAATTGGTGTTCACACTGTTAGAAGTTAAGGCAGAGTCCCTTAGATTTTGAGGGGTACAGACCTCTCTGCTTCCTTAAGTCTTGCAAATGTGAAGCTTCATGCTAAACACGTATTCCAATTCTGCAGTGGCGGCCCCCCATTAGGGAGGAGGAGCATCGCCCCCTGCTTCAAGTGCAGCAAAAGTGAGTAATAAAATGAATTACCATTTTATTTTTCGCTGCTCCCAGCCTGAGCAGTGTTTGGGGGCAGGGCGTTATTGCTAACTGGCAGCAGGGGAGTGGTGCTCACTCCACCAGTTTACACTGCGCAAGTCACTTTGACTGTCCGTCTTGCGACAGCCAGCCTGACATGCGCAGTGTAACCATCCCCACCTTGCAGTCTCGGACAGCTGGGTGGAGAGCAGACACAAGCCTACTGTGCCAGCTGGAGCATCAAGGCAGCGTGGTCCCGCCAATCCTGGTGCTGCTTTCATCCTGCTCATCTGCAACATGAGAGCAGCGTCGGGATTTGCAGAAGGAGGTTGCCTGAGGCCCCTTTTGGTGCCTTCCGTCACATTGATACCAGAAAACACATACTTACCCATGTTCACTCTCCGCAGAGAGTGAGACATGGATAAGTATGTTTTAATTTATTTTTGTAATCTTTTGCCCCCTGCTGTGTTTGTCTCTTGGTCTCCCCCCGACGCCTCTCCAGTGTTGAGAGTTACCGTTCGCCACTGCAATTCTGCAAGACTGCTACTGGAGTCTTTACTTGCTGACACCTTCTCCAACTTCCAAATTTCCTTGAAACCTTATTCCACAAACTATCCTTACTCTAGGCTTAGATGCTTGATTAGATGACTTTAGAACTTTTTCATGTTTAGGAGAGACAATCTGAGTTTCCTTAAGGAACACCTATTCCTATTTCTCAGCTTTTGTATTGCTGTGGCTGTGATTACTTCATATAACATATTCTACTGAGCCTGAATCTTGTATATTTTCAATATTCTCTTGAAATGCATATATGCTAGTCTGATTATTAATTAGTAATAAAACGACTTAATTTCAACGTTTTATTCCTGGTCCTTATTGTAGGGCCAAATGGGCTTCACAAAAGCGTAATTGTTTTATTATTGCTGACTTCCTTTGCGCCTCAGTCAATTTGTAAAGATCCAGCAGATGAGAGATTGTAAATTACGCACCTGAGTGCTCTCGCTATAGTGCTGCAATTTTTCCTGTAACAATGCTGCAGTCAAACTGTTCTGCAAGAAAGCACAGAACAAGCAAAATACATACTTTTTGATAAACCATAAACTGAATTTTCCTGTGTTATTATTACTTTGTGATCAAACCAGTTACATATAGACGATTGGTGTAGACACTGATATGAAATGATTGCAATGTTTGAATTTACCTTTAGCTAATCTTTTACTTACACGCCCTAAGACATCTATTCACACCTATTGGATATCTCCATTAAAATACCTAAATCTTATACAGAACTGGCATGGGAAATTCTCCTGTGCAGCCAACACAACACAAACTCTTTTTTTTATTTTTAACAGACTTTTCCTGACACCTGAGTTCCTACATGAGATTAACCAGGACGTCCCAAAGACCTGCTGGACTTGTTCATTGCGACCAGCTGGTTTGAAACACCTACTTTTTGCTTCTCCCTCCGTTTCTGCTTTTTGGTCACAGGTTTGGTACCAGTTTAATTTTATATTTAAGTCCAATACACGGTATTCTATTTCTAATGTATTTTTCTGAAGTATATCCAACGTTTGGGTACATGTTTCAACTAACCTGAAGATATTGGACCTATTATTAGCAATTGCCTTTCAGCAAAACACTCTAAATTGGAAAGCCTCTAGGCAATGATTATCTAAAGCGCAGTGGTATGCAGTCTTTCATAATCCTCGATTGGATTCTATATATCTGTGATATCCAACATGTGCCACCCAACACACCTAATATCCTCTCCTAAGCATAGCTAAATCGCAGGTGAAGATGGTTCGGAGCAGGCTGGTGCAAGTAGGCAGGAGGTCTAGGTCTCAGGCCGAGTATCCAATAAGCATCTCACCTCCTCTATCTTTTTTACAAAGCAATCCATGACCCTGACCAGGGCGCAATTTAAGATGGTATTCTGAGGGTCGAAACAGGCCAGCACTGCGCCTCTGCAAGATCTGACATCCTTGTCATTCCAGCCCCTTCGTAGTAGAGCCTTTCTATCCTCTAGGAGGTTGGGGCACAAACATAGCACGTGCAATATGTCGTCCCTATGTTGGCCACAGAGCCGGCACGTTTCCTGTGCACAATCTCTTTTCCATTAAGGAAGATGGCAATTCATTGGAATCACCCCCATTCTCTGTTTTAAAAAACAGAGCTTAGTGCTTGTGTTGAAGGTAAGTGTTAGGTAGCTCTGGGATTTCAACTGTGCATCAGTGTGAAGGGTCATCCAATTGTGACTCCGTGCAGAGAGGCTGGCCCTGTCTTCTACTGAAGAGAGTCATTTCGCACTCAGTTTTACTACCCTCTTGAATTCCTGTTGGCTTGCATGTAAGTCCTAGAGCTCGCTCAGGCCAAGAGTGCTAAGGCCGCAGGACAGATAGTGATGCCCCGCTGGCCATCGACTTGTATTCAGCTGTACCCCTAAATGATGAGCCAGGCTGCCCTTCTTTGACGCCCTCAGCTTGTTGCAACTTATTAAAAAAAGTCATCATTCCGCCCAATGATTGTCTGCAGATGCCGAATTCCAGCCTGATTTGTGCTGGTGAAGTGTATGGAGGTAACTGGAAGATCGTTCTAAAGATTTTTGTGACTATTTTATCTAATTGGCCGCTGTCCAGCCTTTTTGGCAACTCATGCCCATAGGTTAGAGTTGGAATAACCTTGCTTGGGCCACCTGGAGAGTTGGAGCGAATGTTGGGCCGTTTAGTTTCTTGAGGATGGAGCTGAGTGCATGGGACAGCGCAATTCCTTTCTTTTGTGTTCACCCAGTTGATTTGCATTTCTGCCATTGTTATTAAAAAAAACTCCTAGGTACTTGTGGCATCCGGTTGCTTCTAGTTTTTCCTGATTTAAAAACCATACCAGATTCTTAGGCCCTGGTGAACTAACCGCCAGAAATTTGGTTTTCTTATTGTTGATCTGAAGCCTATTCCTGATTGAATAGGTGTTGGTTGCATTCAGGAGAAGTTGTAGGCCTATCTTGGTATGGCTAAGAAGTACCAGGTCATCAGCATGCAATAGGTTGGACAGATGAAGACTACCTATTTTAGGTGGATGCGAGTTGAAGAAATTAACGACTTCCGGAAGATCAGACAGGAATAAATTGAAAAGTGTGGGAGCCAGAACACACCCTTGCCTAAGGCCTTGTGTTGTTGAAATTGGTTGTGACAGTCGTGAGCCATCTCCGATCTTAATCCTGACCCACTTGTCCTGATGCAAGAGCTGCAAAGCCCTAAGCAAGATGTTTGGAATGTTCAATAGAGAGAGCTTCTGCCACCGCTTCGACTTGTTGACCTTATCAAATGTCGATTTGTAGTCAATAAATCCCATGTATATGGGGCTGGTGCTGGCTTCAGCCTGGTCTATCAAAAAAATTAGTGACATAAGGTTGACCATTGTACCAGTGTTGCTTGTAAATCCAGTTTGGTTTGGTGGAATTATTGAGCTTGCATCAGCCCATGCCCAAAGAGAATTCAACAGTATGCCTGCGAAGTACTTCACATCGTTATCATTTAAGGTGACTAAACTATAGTTGCCTGGAGATTTTTTGTCTCCTCCTTTGAAAATTGGGACGAGGATCGATCCTTGCCATAAAGCCGGAATGGTACGCTTTTCGAAGATGGAGAGATAAAGAGGAGCTAGCTGGATAGCCCTGAAAGCTGGATCCTCCTTGTACAGGGTGTGATGTATTCCTATAGGTACTGTATCGATTCCCCTATTCCTGACCCTGGTCTGGTTAATAATTAACTAGCAGCCATCTAACGGTGCAAAAACCGTTATCTGATTAAGCCACACCACGGCACAGAAGCGCGTTATCTGATTAGGTCATAACGCATGCCATCTAATTAGACAAGCGATATTCCTCCAGCCCCTGATAAGGCATACGGAGTTCTCAAAACAAATCAAACCTACAGCGACCTGGGAAATTCCCATAACCATTGTTTTGATTTCACCGAGAACTTCAGCAAAAGAATGTGCGAACGAGCCCGTTCATATGACATCCTTATTGACGTATATATGTCCATCCTCACGTCAATCTCGGCACCTTTCAGGTATAAATAATACCGACATTGCCTTAAGCAAACACATGCGGTGGTGACGAGATCGGAGCAGCGAGACGTGCTGAGGAGCCCAGAAGAGAGCGAAGCCCACAGGCGCTGCCCCGACTTCCTGACGCGCTGAGAACGAGACGCTGCCTTTCTCCTGCTGAGAAATCCAGCTCCGGCGCTTCCAAGCAGCCCTCGCAGGCAGCTGGAATATCAAGACCCGGGATAAGAGATACCAGCCCTCCATCATTCTAGATCTCAGGTACAGAACTGAATAACCCCTTGCAGAGAATTCTCGAATCAGTCCCTTGGCAAAACAAACTTAACTTAAACTGCTACTTATCTACTCCCGCCCACGTATTAGGCTTAGGTCAGGTACACTGGGGTAGGCGTGGTTAGAAGCACCAGTTGAGTACGATTAGTCAAATGTATATATGTATGTATATATTTTATCCATTTTAAAGTATCATATGGCTCAGAAACCATATCAATGCTTTTACAGTATTATTTTATAATTCTGTCTTTACTGTATGCACTTTACTTAACTACAAGTATTGCAATAATAGCGATTCATTTCTCTTGTATGAGAAAAGAGACTGATCAATAAATAACATCTTTTATTGAACACGCCTGTCTCTTCCTTTTCTCTACAATCTGGTGAAACTAAGAATGCACTGAACTGACTGAGTAAAATAAGTTGTCTTTTGTTTTCACACGACTCTAGAGATACACTCTTGATTAGGGGAGAGCAAAGTTGTCATGTTCTATTGTTGTCAGAAACTAAATCCCTTCTTGTCTATCCAGGGAGGTTAAAATCCTCCTTGCCTATTCGAGAAAGTTTCTAGTGAACTCTGAGCTAGCTGGCACAAACACAAAACTTTAAGTCTAATATCGTCGGTAGAAGACCTAGTTAACCTCTGCCCTAGGTCTATACTATTGAAGATATTATTCCAATGCGCAGAGCCTATTGGGATAATAGGAACTACACTACATGGCGCCCAACGTTTGGATAGGCGATAAAACTAACGCAAGACATTAGAGTAACTCAGTCGTGCTTTTTCACACAGAACCCCTTTTTTTCCCATAATACTCCAAAGACGTCTGGAGTGGGTGAAAGGTCATATCCGCCAAACCTCGCAGGAGGAGACTCCTATGTATGGTTCTTGGTTAATTCAACGTTGAAGGATACACTGTTCCAAAATATTGTGCATCTAATCTTTGTTTCCATAGAAACTTGATCTGCAAACAAACAGAATAACCTTCCTGTCAGTAAAATGACAGAAAGTGAAGAAGAAAGGGAGACAGTTAGACTAGCAGCTGAACTCCTAGTAGCAGACAATACTCTGCTGGAAAATGACCCAGATGCAATACTCATCCCGGTCAACATAAGGAAATCTATAACCCTAAAACTTATAGAAAATGGACTGACACCAAGAGGTGGTACAGTCATATTCGTAATTGAGGCACACGAATATCGGCAGACAGAGGTATTCTATTCATGGATAAAACTTTCCAGCAGCAAACGCTGTAACAACGGACTTCCACTATTACAAAATAGAGGAACCTCCTAGTGAGTACACTCCTTTCGAGGAAGTGGAAATACCACTCAAATTCCAAGAGCACCTGCTCTTGTTTCATGGCGCCCTAAAACATAATAATCACATCACCAGGCTCGGTCCACTAGGTAGACCAGGAGCAACGTGGCCGGTCCTAGCCGGATATACACCACATCCAGACATTGAAGAAATGCCTGCACCAGAGCTTTTAGCACAGCTAAAACAATTAATAAAAATACATAGACAATTAGTCCAATATGTAATGCGGACTTCAACAATCCAACCAGCTATTAAAATTCCACAGCTGACCAATCATCAGGGGAACACAAATAAAATTACACCTCAGAACATACAGTCCTGTCTAGGTAAAGTACCCGCAAAACGGGAACAAATTCCTTGCTGGCTAGCACAAAAAATCACTCAAATAGAGGCGGTGTTTCCAGATACCACCCCTGTTGAGAAACATAGGATTCTGACTATCTGTCTCCCAATGGGAATCGCACCACATGTGGAGGACTGTGACACTTGGGGAACAGTCTTTGCCTCCATTTACACAAAAACACATGGTGTACCATCCATGTCAGTAATACCAGATGTGCTAAAACAGATTCAAGATGAATACGGTCCAGAACCCGCTTTAACTCTCGGTATGAAACTACTGAAAGATTTCAAGCAGGTCTCTGCAATATTATTAGCCAACATAAAGGGAGAAGCAGCAAATGTGGCGATTCGCCAGAGGTTAAAAGAGACAAATATAGCAGACCAACCATCTGAAATTGCCAGAATCATAGAAAAATCCTATGAAGAACTAGGAAGAGATAGTTTGGGCGGAATACCAGTGAAACCCCAACTAGTTGAAAGTCCTGAAAAGGTATTCATAAAAAATAATTTAAACACTCAAAAAAAGAGCTGGGATGGAAATAAACAATCCAATCCTAAAGAAAAAAGATTCCAGTCCAGAGGAAGGTCTCCTCGGCGGAGAGAAAGATCTCCTGATCAAGGATGCAAGTCTCCCCAAAGGGAGCCCTCTGTGAAAAAATACAACCTTAGAAATAGGGAAAATATAAAAAAAACCTGATAGATATCAAGATATTGATACACGTCCCTCTCAATCTTTTCAGACTTCCTCGCAGAAATCGGAAAGAAGAGGACGATCAGAACACAGGGAAGTGCACGTCAAGTCCAAAGACAAAGAACCTGCTCATCTGAATAAAAAATTACAATTTCCAAAAAAGAAGGTAGCCAGTATTAAAGTAATCAACAATGCCGAGAATACTGAGGACACAGCTGAAAAACGGAGAATGGGCTCAGACAATGCTAGACAGCGCAGCAGAAGTGAGCATAGCTCGCAAAGTCCTTATGAATCATCTGGAGACAGTGGACACGAATGAATACATTCAGGTGGAAACTGCAGATACCAGAGTTAGCAAACCTCATAAAATATATGAAATAACATTGCGTATAGAAGGGGATAAGACTAGAAAAATAAGGGGTCTATTTTGGGATAATCTCTCCAAGGGCTATGACATCCTTCTAGCTGAACGAGACTGGCCTCCAGAGTTTGTCAGGGAGTGCCCACATGGCGAAGAAATAATTATGCCTGCCTTCTCAAACCATATTCCAATTCATAAAAAATATACACTTGCAAGAAAGTGGGCAGTAGCTCAAGCCCCTGCCTTATATAAAAATCATGTGGGATGGGATGAGGACTCTCCTCCTCACAAAATCCAGTTAAAATCACAACCTACTGCACAGAGGCAGCACCCGATTAAGCAAGAAGCTAAAAAACAGGTAAAAGAGATCCTAGATCAACTTGAATACCAGGGGGTGATTGAAACTTGCACCTCACAAATGATCAACCCTTTGTTTCCTGTCTCCAAGCCAGACAATTCATATCGTCTTGTTTTGGACTACAGACACCTTAACTCATGTTGCAAAACATTTGCGGTACAAAACTCGCATAGTGCTGCACTAATGAATAACATAGTGCGCAAAAAATACAAAACAACCTTAGACATTTCTAATGGATTCTTTTGTCAAAATATAGCACCAGAGAGCAGATATTTGACGGCGTTCTCAATAAATGGCACGCAAAAAAATTTCTGTCGTTTGCCCCAGGGGTTCAAAAACAGCCCAGGATTATTCTCAGCGAGCGTAACAGAATTACTACAAACATATGATGACGAGGCATTATCTTATGTCGACGACATCTATCTAACAGACGATGACTTGGATACTCACTTGAAGAGAGTGAACACCATAATACTTGGGTTCGCAGGAGAGGGTTACAAATTCAACTTTAAAAAGTCAAGAATTGCCCATCTAACAGTCCGGTTTTTAGGATATGAACTATCAAGTGAAGGCAAAAGCCTGGCCGACAATTTCCTAGAGAAATGTGCTGTAATCCAAGCACCTAGAACACTGAAAAACTTACAATCAATTCTAGGCTTCCTAAACTTCGGAAGAACTTACATTATAAATTATGCAGAGAGAATTAAACCTCTCTATGACCTAATAAAACCAGATTTTAAAAGAATCAATTGGACTCAAAAACACACAGAAATTTTGAGATCTTTACAAACAGATATGTTAGTTAAAACAAAACTACAAACATGTGACAACACACGCAACCTTGTGATTTGAGTCATCCCAGGAAGATGCGGATTCACATACCTGACCTCTAAAGAGGGAGAGAAGGTACCAACAGCATACAAATCCCATTTGTACACAGAAGCTGAAAAAATGTTCAGCATTAAAGAAAATATTGTTCAAGCGGTTCAAACAGCTGTAGCAAAAGAAAAATACCAAGCAGACGGTAGACAGGTTACAGTCAGAACAGCAGAATCAGCTTTTGAGGCATTAACAACACCATGTAATTTACCGACAACTGCACTAAATCCAGAATGGATACAATGGGTAAATTCTGATGCTACAGACAAAGTAAAATACTATTTTGACCCAGAAATGAAAGAATTAAAATATCTAGAATATGAGAGAGAATACCCTCTGCCAATCGACATTCTGCCTTTACGACAGTACGCCTGTGTAATATATACAGACGGGCATGCTCAACCCTCAGTTTGGGGAGAGCTGGCTTACAACGCCACATGCGAAATTGTAAAAGAAGTGTGGCGCGGAGGTAAATTAAGACCTCTACTTACAAAAACACACTCAGTGGAAAATAATTCAGAACAACAAACTGAAATAATTTCGTTAAAAATGGCGCTAGATAATGCCGATCGCGAATTCCCGACACTTATTGTGTGCGATTCGTATTACTGCGTCAAATCATACAATAACGATTTGCAGAAATGGATTCAAAATGGTTACAAAGATGACACAGGTGCCACAATAAAGCAGAAAGCACTTTGGGAACAATTAGTTCTTTTAAAGAAAGAACTACCAAAAACTCACGTGATACATTCACTGAGTCATCAGCGTGATGGCGTTCACGTTGCAGGGAATTCATTGGCTGAGACAGCCACAGCGGGAGCAACTAAACCGGCTTCCGTAGCTACAAAAAAGCGTACAGTAAAACACATTGACGGTGAAACTGTGCTGGCGGTGAAAACGTCATCAAAAGGCGACTGCTCGGCGCTACCGATCAATTATCCACTCAATTATACATACATAATCGATGCAAACTCAGTCCCTTTTGCTCGAATCCCTGGAGTGGGGGATAGAGTAATTCCAAACACGGACAGGAGAGGCTTGTTAATAGCAGACGCACATATGGGTGAGGGTCTCAGACACCTTAAGCAAAAAGATTCTCTGGAAGAATTACAATCAGTGTACTGGTGGCCAGGCATGAGCCTGCATCATCACATTTTTGTAAAAAACTGCCCAGACTGCAATAGAGATCGCAGTGGCGAGCGAGGAGGACTATTGCCATGGCACTTCGCTCCAGAAAAACAACAACAATAAGAATGTACCCATCACGAAAAAGCGTTATATTAACATAAGAAGACTAATTTTCACTTATGATGTAGACCCCAGCGCTCGGCTGACGCCTGGACTGTCATACAAGGATTTGCAAGTCTATAATGGCATATACGCTAGGAGCATGCTACGTTTTGAATAATGTGTTCCCTTTAGCCCTCAGGCTTAAAGAGAAGCATGACCAAATGAGCATAGCATAGCGGGACTCTTCTCACTTCCTTCCTGAGGGATACGGGATGGTGTAAAGAAAAAACCAAGACATAAAGCAATCTATAACGGAAAAGGTATTAGGTTCGGGTGCTGGGTGGGTCAAACATTTAATAAGTGTCCAACGTAGTCTAAATAACCTGCCAAGGAATTCTCTGAAAGGGTTCAGTCCGTACGAACTATTGTTCGGGACTAGAATGATGATCCAAGATCTTGATAGTCAGACTTCAGTGGTTAAAGACAAAAGCTTTGATATCAAAGATCGTTTGGCTATTTTACAGGACTTAAATGAAACAAGAAAAGACCTGAGCAACATAAAGTTGAAACAACAGCCAACAACCACTGAAGAGAAACCACCTGTCCTAGCAAGGCCTGTCTGGATTCCAAAAGTCGGGGATCTAGTCAGAGAGAAGATCGCGGTAAAGAAGGAATTTGGGCCTTCTTACAGAAAAGCAGTTCCTGTCTTGTCTGTCAACGGGACAAGATCAGTAGTACTACCGCCCCTTGCTGGTAAAAAGGAGAACCGAGTTGTATCGATCGACCTGGTTAAACCACAATCATGTGGCCGATAACAAACAGTAGGCCAAGTGGACTCCCAAGAAGTAGCAGAACACCAATGTTTGCTATGAATACAGAGGCTCAAACTGGAAGACTGATCACATTTGGAAAAACTACAGTGAATCAACAAGGACTATGCAACAAAGCAATGGAACTTGAACCTCTTAAAACCCAAATTAAAACTTTTCATCAAGAAACAACAACCTATGATGATGTAACTGCAGACTTTGCTAATGAAACAAAGCAAAATCCAAAAACAATTGGAACAATTGACAGAACAGCATCCGGCTACTTCATCAACTTCGATGATTCATCTGAAGACCTGAGAGAAGCAAAGAAACAGCCATCAACAAAAACTTTTAAAGATAAAGCTAAGGAACTTTTTCAACAGCTGAAAGAAACCTATCTGATTTCTCCATGGATTGAATTTTGGGTGGCCTTCGGTGCATTTATCCTCATTCTTTGGCTCATCATGGTACTATGCTTGGGACATTTCATTGAAGGAAAATATGCTAAAATGGACACAGCAAGCCAGAAAATCAACTTGGTCCTTAAACCACACACATCTTCACACATCGAGAAAAGAGAACTTTCTTCAGTGAACTTCACAGCCAATCCTATACCAGGCGGTGTAGCATGGGACAAAACTGATTATGAAATCTATGGTCCGGTTGAAATCCTGAAATATCCACACCAATTCAAGATCTCATTGAGTGACTTTGTAAACGAGCTCATTTGCTGATGATTGGGACTTTGAAAGTATTAATGATATGATGTCTGATCTTGTGATGTCTGCTAAATTTACAGAACATGATTATTTGCAGGGTTCGTCTAATTATGATCAGATGTTCTGCTATAACCACTATGGTAACCATTATCTACATAAATCTGCTCAACCTAGAAATGTTTTAAATTATAACCAATGGGAACATTGTGCTACTCCTCCAAAAGACAGCTCAAAAACATTTTATGATAAATATTCATACTTTTCAGGGTTTAACACAAGTAATCCAGGAACATTTTATTTCAAATTGACAAATAAGACAGGTATGAAGACCATGCTTACAAACACAAAATTGATATATTCCGATTCATTCTTTGAACAAATGAATACATTTGGGTTTGATTTCTGGAACAATAATATTGAAGCAAAAACTGTTTGGGGTACAAGAGATTGGCAAGTACAAGGTATAGAATCATTGTTTAGAGCCTGCATGATCCCAGAACAAATTATATTCTTGAATGACACTATTCAACAAACTACCTGTCTTGGCTTAGCGAAAATCAAAGATTTGAACAAACCGTCTATTCCAAAGCCAACAGTGAACAGTAATAGCTCTATAGATGATGAGATAGATGTAAGCCATATATTAAACCAAAACAGAACACATCCTGAATGGAAAAAATGGTTGATCTGGCCCACAGATACAAATAACTGTCAAGACAGATTCCTGAACAAAAAACAGGGGTTCATATTGACTAGGCCAGACCCTAGGTATTCTCAAAGACAACATCCAGGGATAGTAACCACCTACAGCGTGGGCAAGCTCTGCCAACAATGGCTACAAACGTCCACACTGGCTGAAATTAAGCAACACCTAACTTTACTTACAGAAGGTGCTGACTTGCGTGATTTCATATTGGGACCACGCAAACAGCGTCAAAAACGTTTCATAGCGGCCTCTATATATGCAGCTTATAACGAAGTTTGGAAAGTAACTCAAATTGAGACAGCAGAAAAAATACGGGAAATTGACCGTATTAATTTGGAAAAATCACTTTCTGTGGTGGACAATGGGTTAATGACTCTGTCCTCCAGAATATATTCTCTGGACAGCATTGTGTCTTCAGCAATCGATATAATATCGCAAGACTTACTGATGTTACAACACGGTCAGTCCCAATTGCGTTCTATTGTACAGCTTGGCTGGACGTTACAAAATCTGCGTTCTGGCTATGTGCCGTGGCGTTTAATCAACACAACGTCATTATTTAATATCTTTAACCTTACTGATAAACAAATCAGTTTGGCACAGAAGGGCGCTGACTATACAATTCTGAGCATTGAAAAACTTGAGAGATTACCATTGACAATGTCAGAACGACCTGTCATTGAATGGATAATACATGGAATAATAAATATTCCGATAACTACTTTCCAGTTTCAATTCTGCCAAAAATATATACAGGCAGGCCAGTATGAAAGGTTGGGTAAAGGATACATTAAGTCAATATGGAACTTGCCCTATACACACGAATGTGTCAGTAATAAAGGCCAGAAAGTGTTTCTCAGTGGCAATAATTGTGCAAGATCACTAAGTGGTACACTTCTGTGTCAGGGTATTAGCTTGCATGGAGCCTGTGAAGGGACTTCAAATAACCTTTCATGTTATCAGCTAGGCACACCTGCAACACGAATCGAACCATTCTTTAGGAGACTCTCAAACGGGAGTTACATTCTAATAGTAGATCGCAGATGTTGTAGTTTGCTGCCCGGAAAACCTTATCTCATAACCATGACTAGGAAGGTCATGTGCTGTGAACGAGTTTTGTTCCCGAACGATTCTCCAGACAGGGAGGCAAGGTTATGGCCCGATTTGAAAATTGCTTCTATTCGAATAGATACTTTAAGCAGAATGAAGACTGTGCTCCTACAGACGCCGACCAGGCTCACGTCATCAAAAGAAACGTATGATCTCCAAGTTGCAAGGACAACAGAAGAGATTCATTCAATATTATCAACTAATTCCCCCATACATTTCGCAGAAATACTGAACGTAATCTTAAATATTTCTGATACCACTGGTGTCTCCAGTGTATTTAAAGCAGTGTTTTCGGGTGCTTTAACTCCATTCAAAGCCATCCTGGGTATTTTTCCAGACTTTGTCCATTCCATTTTTGGCGGACTTCCACTCCTTTTGGGACTAGTAGCGGGTATTCTATTTTTGATCCTGTTATTTCGCTATGGCAAACCATGTCACAGACAAAACACCTGCGACAAGGGAAGAAATGATCCTAGCCATTGGCTACCGGGACCGGGTAACTAAAATCCTTGGACTATCCCGGCTTAGAGACCTGAAGATGACTTGGTCTCTTTCATTTAGACCAATGTGGCAAAGTTGTGTTATGCCTGTATTAAGGTGCTTGCTATGCGGCGAAGAATGTGTGTTGGACACCTGTCTGGCACTACAATCGGATGTGCCAATGGACGCAGATACCTTGTTGGGTCCGGTAACGGCTCATGCATTGTGCTGTCCCCAGCGGCTACCAATCCTGATGACGGCATTCGTGGAGACTTCACCACTACGATTGAGGGGTGGTGAAGTACAAGATGAAAGCAGCATCGATCAGGTACGACCTTCAGTCAGCTATGCTGATCGAAACATCAATGGAGGCAATCATGCTCAGGCTCATGAATGCATGGTAACAACCTTTTCCGAATTAGTGGAGCTTACGCAAGAAGCTGTTGACAGTTTTTTCAACAGTCTAAATGATATGATGTTTTCACCAGAGCAGCAGGAATAACTTTGAGCAAACTAGAACTCGGAGTTCCCTACATCCTGAATTTGGCCTTCAACATTTAAAAAGCGATATGAAAAATTTTTCTCATCAGTTTTTCAGACTGCAAGAACCTTTTTTCCCAATTCAAAAATATTTACGATTTTTGGGACACTTATCTTCTGCTTAAAGTAGACATTATTCTTAGAGAACTAAATTTCTATTTTAGGTAGTCACGAGACATTCGCTATCCTCTAGCACTATTATACATAACTTTATGATTGTGATGAAATGGTCTCGCACTTTTTTTCTGTATTAAGAGCCATTTCATGTGTGGTTTTCGCATTTATTCATGCTGAATTTAGAAATATGCGTTATATGTTTAGCATTATTAGACTGCTTGTGCATATAGTACACGTGATAGTACATGTGATTATGTTTCAAAAATTTTCAGGATACATATGAATGTATTTTGGGGTGGTACGATATACACAAACGCTACTGGTTTCACTATGCCTAGATTTGTAAATATGGACATAGTCTACGTGGAGTGGGTGTGATGTATTCCTATAGGTACTGTATCGATTCCCCTATTCCTGACCCTGGTCTGGTTAATAATTAACTAGCAGCCATCTAACGGTGCAAAAACCGTTATCTGATTAAGCCACACCACGGCACAGAAGCGCATTATCTGATTAGGTCATAACGCATGCCATCTAATTAGACAAGCGATATTCCTCCAGCCCCTGAAAAGGCATACGGAGTTCTCAAAACAAATCAAACCTACAGCGACCTGGGAAATTCCCATAACCATTGTTTTGATTTCACCGAGAACTTCAGCAAAAGAATGTGCGAACGAGCCCGTTCATATGACATCCTTATGGACGTATATATGTCCATCCTTACGTCAATCTCGGCACCTTTCAGGTATAAATATTACCGACATTGCCTTAAGCAAACACATGCGGTGGTGACGAGATCGGAACAGCGAGACGTGCTGAGGAGCCCAGCAGAGAGCGAAGCCCACAGGCGCTGCCCCGCCTTCCTGACGCGCTGAGAACGAGACGCTGCCTTTCTCCTGCTGAGAAATCCAGCTCCGGCGCTTCCAAGCAGCCCTCGCAGGCAGCTGGAATATCAAGACCCGGGATAAGAGATACCAGCCCTCCATCATTCTAGATCTCAGGTACAGAACTGAATAACCCCTTGCAGAGAATTCTCGAATCAGTCCCTTGGCAAAACAAACTTAACTTAAACTGCTACTTATCTACTCCCGCCCACGTATTAGGCTTAGGTCAGGTACACTGGGGTAGGCGTGGTTAGAGGCACCAGTTGAGTACGATTAGTCAAATGTATATATGTATGTATATATTTTATCCATTTTAAAGTATCATATGGCTCAGAAACCATATCAATGCTTTTACAGTATTATTTTATAATTCTGTCTTTACTGTATGCACTTTACTTAACTACAAGTATTGCAATAATAGCGATTCATTTCTCTTGTATGAGAAAAGAGACTGATCAATAAATAACATCTTTTATTGAACACGCCCGTCTCTTCCTTTTCTCTACAATCTGGTGAAACTAAAATGCACTGAACTGACTGAGTAAAATAAGTTGTCTTTTGTTTTCACACGACTCTAGAGATACACTCTTGATTAGGGGAGAGCAAAGTTGTCATGTTCTATGGTTGTCAGAAACTAAATCCCTTCTTGTCTATCCAGGGAGGTTAAAATCCTCCTTGCCTATTCGAGAAAGTTTCTAGTGAACTCTGAGCTAGCTGGCACAAACACAAAACTTTAAGTCTAATATCGTCGGTAGAAGACCTAGTTAACCTCTGCCCTAGGTCTATACTATTGAAGATATTATTCCAATGCGCAGAGCCTATTGGGATAATAGGAACTACACTACAAGGGCTGATGGAATGCCACCTGGGCCAGTGACCCCGTCTTTTCGTCCCTTTTCAATCTGCTTTTAAATTGTTGACACTGTGTAGGAGTGCAGCAAAGATGGAATGCTGTCATTCAAAGGTTGAGCCTCCGGGACTTTACTACCCTCAATGGCAGTAGGCTGATTGCAGTTCAAGTCATACAGGTTGTTAAAAGTTAGGCTGAAAACCGTCAACATTATCGGCGCCCTCTTGCTCTCCTTAAACCTTTTGTGCGCGTAAAACAGCCGCCATTTTGGACACCATGGCTTCCCCGCTCTCGCCGAGAGCCAGCGCGTCTCTCTCTCTCTCTCCTAACTTCGCTGGCAACCCCCCCCCCTGCTTGCACCTGCCTTGAGTCATAAACCCCTCTTCGGCACTGCTCTGCCCCAGGCTCTCATCCTGTTCCCAGCGCGACACCTCCCTGCTTCCCCGTCATGACCTCCGGCCCTTTTTGATGCAACCCCCTTTTCCCCGTGTGCCCGTTTGTCTTCCCCGTTCCCAGGCCGACACCTAGCTCTGCCGATACCAATCTCTTGCCCCTCCCCATACAATAGGAAGCTTCCCTCCTCAAAGGACCCCCGAGATGATCAAAGCCCCCCCCCCATCCCACGAGATCCGATCGAAACCCGCACCCTCCGTGAATCGGCGGAATACCCAGCTGCGCGATGATCATCACCTGTTGTGAACGGGGCGGGGACTTCCACTGTAGCCTTGCATGGGAACGGGCTGGGAAGGGGGGATTCTGAGGATGTCTTTCCATACATCAAAGTATCAACGAGAATGTGTTACATGTAATAAAGAGACAAACTTGTGTATAAGAGGCCAGGCCTCCGGGATGCAGTTAGAGCACCTCAGAACGATACCTTCTGTCCGTTTTCGTTGTGTTCTCCTCCGGAGCGAATAAAAACCTTGTTTCCTGCCTTCCAGTCTCCAGCGCCTGCCTCTTCAATAGTTTAACTTCTTTGTGGGTTCAAGAGGCGACATCGCCGGGCAATAATTAAGGATCTTATATTCTGGTTGGTAGTGCCCCCCAGTTTGTATATTTCCACAATTGGCGTCCCAAGCGTGGGGCCCATCAGCGACCCATGGATCCAGTGGGAGAGGTCCTGACGACAAAGTGAACGACTGCAACGATCGGGAACGCGTCTGTCCGATAGACCCTCGTCTGACAGCCGATCATCCGAACTTCACTGGTTCCGAACAGACCTCTCTCGAGTGATCTACGGTCCTGACTGGGAACCATCAGGAGTGCCGCGAGGATAACGAAGAAGAGAGGACGATCGGGCGCTGGATTCGGAAGTCAGGAAACTGTCCATGCGGTCCGGGTAAGGTCGTGTTACCACGACAAATTGCGAAAAATTGCTTGATTGTTAAATACTAGTATTTCTCTTTTTGTTTATTTGGAGATTCACTGTCTGCAAACGGAGAAACAACAGGCTCTCTCTTTGCAAGCAGTGGAGGATAGGTAGGGCAGACAACCGTGCTTATTTTTCCCCCCCACTCAATAGTCACCTGAAACTGAGCTGTTGTTCACAAATTATTGTTTCCTGGAGATTCCCTGTCTGCAAACAGGGAAGAGACCACCCTTTTTGCAGATAGTGAAAAGGGTAGGTAACGCAGATCTTTGCGGACCTACTCATTCTCCCCATTGTTATTTATCGGTCTTTCGTTATCTTGATCTATGAGGGATTCACTGTCTGCAAACGGAGAAACAAAGGTCTCTCTCTTTGCAAGCAGTGGAGGATAGGTAGGGTAGCAGCCGTGCTTATTTTTTCTCCCCCCCACCCTATAATTGCTTGAAACTGAACTGTTGTTCGCAAAATTATTGTTTCCTGGAGATTCCCTGTCTGCAAACAGGGAAGAGACCACCCTTTTTGCAGATAGTGAAAAAGGTAGGTAACGCAGATCTTTGCGGACCTACTCATTCTCCCCATTGTTATTTGTTGGTCTTTGGTTATTGTGATCCATGAGGTATTCACTGCCTGCAAACAACGTAGAATAGAAATATTCTGTCTAGTCTTTGCACCTAGTGATAAGATAGGCAGTGCTGACTTTTTAGTCCCTCGTTACGAGCCGTCATGTCTGTCTTCTCCCCATTGATTGGTAGCCTGTTTAGCCCGGACCGCTTATTAGAGATGGACCATCCAGCCCCACTGGAAGGCACCCCTAATAAGGACATGTTCATGAAGCATGGATTGACCGCTATTGCCTATAGTAAACTATGGCATAAATATACAAAACAGGGTCAAGAAAGTCAATGGCCCCTGATAGGATCCTTCGATGATGATAAAATAAAAACGCTAGAAACTGCCCTAGGTAAAAACAAGACAACACCTACTATGCTTGATAGCTTCGGCATGTGGCGAAAAGAAACTGAACAGCGTAAAAAGAAAACTGAGAGTAGGTTGGAAAAAGAGCTGCAAAAAGCAGCCCACCTAGCTGCTCAGAAGCTAAAAAAGGAGATAGAGGAAAGAGAGAAAGCTAAACAGAAACTAGAAAGGGAAACGCCAAGCCAGTGTCCGGTTAGAACCCCCTCCATGCTCTACCCTGATTTACCCTCGAAACGACAAGCCAATGAGGACCTGCTGTTAGGTCCCCCTATCATCTACATGCCCCCTCCATATGCCCCTTCTCGACCCTTGGCGCAGCACGCGCCACCCCCAGGTACAAGCGAAGGTACCGCCGCAGCGTCGGCCCCAATGGCCTCTGTGCCAGCCGAACCCCTGGTATTAAAACCCGCATCAACGGCAACGTTAGACGAGCATGAGACTCGAGGGGCTGGCCTTGCAAGAACAAACAGACTAGACAAAGATGAGCGAGCGGGGATCGACAAAATAGCAAGGACACTGGTAGGAAGGAAGGATGATGAAGAGTACATCACAGATATGTTCAGCTCGTATACAGGGAGTCACAGACGACATTTTACCGTACGACTGTGTTATCATGTCTTGAATGCATACGAGGACCGATATCGAGACAAAGGTCCCGAGAGCCTAAGGACTCTGTACCGGAAGGTCGATATCGGGGATGAGGGCGAGTGTGATGTGTCGGACCTCCTTACGCGTACGCTTGAGGTTTTCCGCCACCTCACTGAACGAAAGCCGGGAGCTAAATCCACGGCCCCCGTAGTGACCGAACCACCAACCGAGCAATCTAACACCATGATGCCGATACGTGAGGCTGCCCCTTACTGGGTTCCCCCTCGAGGTACAGGGACTCACGATGATGCAAACAACCAAGATGCGAAGGGAAGGGTAGTATACAACTGGGTCTACCAGCCATGGGACCGGCAAGAGATACTGACATTCCGGAAATCTCTACCCGACCTACGTAAAAACCCCACTGCCTTCTATACTGAATTGGGTACAGCCCTGGGTTCAACTATCATGACCCTGGCTGACATCGACTTGTTCTTCGGGTTATGTCTACCAGCTGATGTGTGGAAGCAAATCCGGAAAGTCGACCACCTTGAGCTGTTCGGACATACCTGGCCACAACTCGATGACTTGGACAAACAACGGGGACCAGGACAAAAGCCGTTGAAATCCATTCTAGACCTCCCAGATAAAATTGTAGAGAAATTAAAAACCCTAATCCCAGAAAAGAAAGTGGACTGGTCGATAGTAACAGCCTGTCGCCAAAAACCCCAGGAGGATGTATCGGAATACTTCTCCCGGTTTGAAACGGTGTTCTCCGATTACAGCGGCCAGGACATGACCACTGCAACCGGACACCATCTGTTTGTCCAGAATTATGTTAAGGGCCTATCATTGGACATCTCCCAGAAACTACAGGCCAGCGAGAGTAGTTGGGCAGCCTCCAAACCTACAGCGATTCTCCAAATGGCCCAATATTATGAGCATCAGAAAAATGAAAACGATAGGGCGACAGAGAAAAAGAAGAAAGACTTAAAAGAGAGGGTGATGATTGCCAAACTGCAAGGGGTGACTATAGGACGAGACCAATACCGGGGAAACTACCAGACAAACGTCCCTAAGACTGCATTTCCCCAGGACCGCACTCTGACTCCCTACAGTGGACGCACAGACCTTAGAGATGACCAGTGCGCTTTCTGCAAAGGGACTGGCCATTGGAAATCCCAGTGCCCAGTTCTCCTGGAAATTATCAGGAACAGAGACCCCAGGGATGTAGCAAACGGACCGAGACCTAAGGGACCACAACGAGGGCCCCCAAATGACGCGACTAATGACAGATCAAGCAGACCGAATACGTTCGATCGACCCAGACAGAACCAATATCAACAATCTGACTATGACGACACTCACACCTTTGCATAGGACAGCCAAGGGCGAGGGAGGGATCCAGTCGAGCTCTATGTTGACCAGCAGGGCCCTTATGTCACTGCTAAGGTCCTGGGTACCAAGTCTCCATTTCTGGTAGACACTGGCGCAACACGTAGTGCGTTATCTAAACGACTGATTCCAAGGGCACCCTTGTCTGGCTCACTCATAACATCGACAGGTTTCGATGGAACGCCCTCCACCAACCCTTTGTCTGCCCCGATTCTCTTTGACGTAGAAAACAACACCACCGACACCACGTTCTTGCTTTCCTCCAATAGCCCTGACGCCATTATGGGACTTGACTTACTGAAACACTTCCGAGCGACGATTAGGTGTTCTCAAGATGGAGTTCGAGTGTTTCTTTACGACAACCCCGTTCTGCTTAAACATTGTTCCCCCCGACACATGTTTTCCATCACCGACGTCGACGCGTCCCTGCTTGACACCCTACCTCCGTATCTGTGGGCCAAAGCGGATTCGGACGTAGGGCGTATGTTAATTGACCCAGTGCACATTACTGTCCGACCAGACGCAACACTCCCAAAACTCCCCCAATATCGGATATCGCCAGAAGGCGAGAAGGCATTGGTAATGATTATCCAGTCACTGATAGACGCAGGAGTGGTAGAGGAAGTGGTTAGCAACGTTTGCAACAGCCCTATCTTGCCCATTATCAAGAAGCAGGGAGAGGGAGATGAGAAAGCATACCGTTTCATCATCGACCTCCGAGAGATCAACAAAGTGGTAGTACCCCAGTACCCTGTGGTCTCAGACATCACCACCATCCTGACCTTGATTCCATCCACTGCAACCACCTTTTCCGTCATCGACCTCAAGAACGCATTCTTCTCCATCCCCATCCACCCAGACAGCCGATATCTCTTCGGCTTTACCCTAAAATCCCGCTCATATAGGTTTTGCCGAGCCCCTCAAGGCTACACGGAGAGCCCTAGCATCTACAGCCAGGCCCTCAAAAGGCAACTAGACCAAGTCCGGTTACCCGACGGGGTGGTGTTGGTACAATATGTCGATGACATCCTTTTGGCAGCCGACACCACCCCTCTAGCGGTTACCGCCACCATTCAACTCTTGCACTTCCTTGCGGAAAATGGCCACAAGGTCTCCAAGAAGAAGTTGCAATTCTGCCTACCCCAGGTCACTTACCTAGGCCACCTTCTGTCCAAAGATGGAAGGAAACTCACCCCTGATCGAATCCAGACCATTCTAGACACCCCTGTCCCTAAAACCCAGAAGCAGGTCCGCTCCCTATTAGGCCTCACCTCCTTCTGCCGACAATGGTTGCCAAACTTCAGCCTCGTTGTAAAACCACTGCTCTCTCTCCTAAACAAAGACGTCCCTTTCCCACTCCCTTGGACTCCTGAGTGTCAAACCTCCTTCACAGAACTACGAGATGCCCTTTGCTCAGCCCCTGTCCTGGGTACCCCTGATTACAGAAAGCCCTTCTCCCTTTACACTCACGAAAGGGAGGGGTGCGCTTTATCTGTCCTGACCCAGGCCATCGGTCCTAAGCAACGACCGTGCGCTTACTTCTCTGCCACTCTTGACCCTGTCGCCAGAGCCTTGCCTGCCTGCCTTCGAGCTGTAGCTGCTGCTGCAGTCTCTATCCGACAGAGTGAGGGGATTGTACTCTCGAATTCCCTCACGGTACTGGTACCCCATGCAGTCGACACCCTCCTGAACCAAACCAAGACGCAACATCTGACGAGTGCACGACTGACTGGATACGAACTAACCTTGCTTGCCCCCCATATCACCCTGAAAAGATGCACCACACTGAACCCAGCAACTCTGTTACCCCTGCCAGAGAACGACCCCAATGTGCACCCCGTACATGACTGCGTGACTCTTACGGACGAACAGACCAGGAGTAGGGTCGATCTCAGAGACACAGCTTTCCCTGACCCCGACGGGGAGTTGTGGGTGGACGGTTCTTGCATCAAACTCTCCGATGGTACCACTTCCGCTGCCTATGCAGTCACCACGGCTCGAACTGTAGTAGAAACAGCCCGCATCACCCAGCGATCTGCCCAGGCAGCGGAACTGATTGCTTTGACGAGAGCCTGCATCCTGGCAACAGGAACCACGGCGAACATTTACACCGACAGCCAGTATGCCTTCGGGGTGGTTCACCATTTTGGGCTCCTCTGGAGGGAGAGAGGATACTTGACCTCACACGGCACACCCATTCTGCACGGGGATTTAGTCTCCGCCTTAATCGAAGCTGTCCTCCTCCCCAACAAACTTGCCGTTATCAAATGCCAGGCACACAAGAAGGTGACAGACATTATTGGACAGGGAAATGCACTAGCCGACATCACCGCCCGAACGACAGCTGAAAATAGAACGACAACACGTATGTACGTGACCAGGTCACAAGCAGAAAACTGGACTGACGCCAAGGACACAATTAGAGACATACAAACGGCTAGCACACAACACGAATTGACTGAATGGGCACGGGTGGGATTGAAAGACGATGAAGGCTGCTGGCGGACAAAAGACACGAACAGATGGTTGCTACCTGATTCATACTTGATTCCCATATTAACCATGGCACACTCCCCAGCCCACATAGGATCAGCCCCCATGATCGAACTTGTCTCCAGGGTTTGGCACAATGACAAGATCCCAGATTCCGCCAAACGCCTGGTCCAACAATGCTTAATATGCCTGCAACACAACCCCGGGAAGGGAACTGTAGTACCCCGGGGGGGATTTGGGGTCCCAAACCACCCATTTGAAGTCCTGCAGATGGACTACATCCAGCTAGACAGATGCCAAGGCCTGAAATATGTACTTGTCGTGGTATGCGCATTTAGCAAATGGGTGGAAGCATATCCAACCCGTGACAACACCGCTATGGCCACTGCAAAGGTCCTGTTAAAGGAGTTTTTCCCCCGTTATGGCCTCTGTCGTGTTTTATGGAGTGATAATGGCCCCCACTTCGTAGCCAACGTTATCCAGCTCATCCTAAATGGGCTGGGTATCAAACAGAAATTCCACGCAGTCTTCCACCCTCAATCTGCTGGGCTTGTCGAACGACCCAACGCCACACTAAAGCTTAAACTGGCCAAAATAGTGGCTACGACGGGCCTGAAATGGCCAGACGCCCTCCCATTGGCATTGCTATCGATGCGCTCTACCCCCACCCGACATCACTTAACCCCTTATGAAGTTGTCTTCGGTCGACCCATGAGCGTCTGGTCTGCCCCGAAACCAACGTCCATTCATGACGTTCCGGATGTCCTAATGTCTGATTATCTGTACAAATTGACTGAAACTTTGTCTGTCCTTCATCAGCAGGTGCGGCAGGCCATCCCCGATGCTTCCAGGGGTTCGGGTCACGCCATCCAGCCGGGGGACTTCGTGCTGATCCGAAACTTTCAGCGATCAAAGAGTTTGGAACCCCGGTGGACGGGCCCCTGGCAAGTGCTGATCACCACTCGGACCGCACTTCGAGTGGAGGGGAAGAAACACTGGCTGCACGCTCATCACTGCAAAAAGGTCTCTCCAGCCCTGGCCACGACAGACACCGTCAGCACCCAAGAAGAGCTCCTGAACCGGGACCGACCATCGTTGAACTGCTACCCTGATACAGAGACACTTGAACTTTCAAAACATCCTGACCCCACTGTACCATCTCGAGAAGGGTATTTCCTACGTCGAAAGGAGGGAGCTTCGGCTAAGTAGGCCACGGACTAGGCTTAAGAATCTCAGAACGGTGACCCAAACTACCAAGGGTTACCTGGAGAGAAGCTAAAACTGAGTCTGTGGTCCTGCCCACTACCGAGCACCTTGAAGACGAAGATGATGGAAGCGCCAGATAAGAAGATGATGGAAGCGCCAAACAAGAAGCCGACTGAGACAACAGGAAATACCCACTACAGAAATCCGAGAACAGACAGACTCCATAGCTCAAAGACAATTGCACTCTTCATCGTAATCCTCCTCTGTTTTCTCCTCATGACTACGCTCTGGATTATGGAAGAACACGCACCTGCTCACGAAACATTCCTAACCACTGCTCAGCCTACCACCATGAAGGAACATTATCTAATTTCGCTCTCTCCTCAACTAAGAGAGAGGCGAAAGGAGTTTTGGAACAACTCTTTCGTGCAGCTACTTCACCAGCACAATCTTGCCACCAACGCCACCAACTGCTGGATCTGTGGGTTGCTACCCCATGCCACTGGACATTCAATACCATTCATCCCTTCACCCTTCTCCGTCCACGGCTCCTGCCTTGCCTGGCTGATCCTCCTACAAGAGAGCTATACGGGAAATGCCACTTCCAGCAGAGCTGCAGCACATTCTTCTCATGAGGCCGGGCGAAACAAGACAAAGACACACTTCTGCCCGCTGACCCCCAGCGACTCAATCCAAATGGACATTCCGGCCAAAGAACGAATCGAAATGCAGGTGTTCAACAATCCAACCAGACCCACCTTCTCCTATCTGCGGAAACGAACGGCTGCCACTCTGACTGTGGCCCTGACGGTCATCAACGTCACAGGCCATATGTGTGTAGAAGGACTTGGGACACAGCTGGTGGGTCACAGCGCTTGCCGCTTTACCAGAACTTTGGGCTCCACGGATCCACCTTCCTTTGTGTCATCCCCAAACATGTATTTCATCTGTGGCACGAAGGCCTACACCTGGCTCCCCAAAGGCTGGGGGGGCACTTGCTACATCTCCTTCGTCCTTCCTCCAACTTATGTGGCCCCAGCGAATCACCACAGACAAAAACGAGCCAAAGACGTTGAGCAAGCCGACTCAACAGGGGCACAGTTCCTCGATGCTATGAAAGGACTCGTCCCCCTCTGGGGCCCGATGGCAAACAGCCGTGCCATCCGACATTTGACTCAGGCGGTCGAGACAACCATGAACATCACAGCGGGCATCTTTGCCAACAACACTGCCGAGCTCCAAGCGGTCCGTTTGGTGGCTCTTCAGAACCGCCTCGTTCTAGATGTGGTTCTGGCGGACCGTGGAGGAGCATGCCGCATTATTGGGGCCAGCTGTTGTACATACATACCGGACAACTCACCCTCAGTGTACAAAGCCATCGAACATCTTCACAGACTCTCCTCGGAAGTTCACCAAGAGCAAGAAGAATGGTCGCTTGGTGGTTGGTTCTGGGACACCATCAAAAGTTGGGGCTGGAGACTGCTCACCATTATCCTGATTCCCGTAGTTGTAATATGTGGCCTATGCTTAGGAATTCAATGTTTGCCACCTATGTGTTCTTTATGTGCGAGTTGTATTTTTCCCAAAACTGTGGACATTGGAAGCGAACACATGAGGGCATTATATGATGCCGAAGTTAGGAATTTGATGAAAATTGACATTGAGTAAGCAAGTTGGCTAGATATGTTGAAAAGGGAGGACTGTTAAAAGTTAGGCTGAAAACCGTCAACATTATCGGCGCCCTCTTGCTCTCCTTAAACCTTTTGTGCGCGTAAAACAGCCGCCATTTTGGACACCATGGCTTCCCCGCTCTCGCCGAGAGCCAGCGCGTCTCTCTCTCTCTCTCCTAACTTCGCTGGCAACCCCCCCCCCTGCTTGCACCTGCCTTGAGTCATAAACCCCTCTTCGGCACTGCTCTGCCCCAGGCTCTCATCCTGTTCCCAGCGCGACACCTCCCTGCTTCCCCGTCATGACCTCCAGGCCCTTTTTGATGCAACCCCCTTTTCCCCGTGTGCCCGTTTGTCTTCCCCGTTCCCAGGCCGACACCTAGCTCTGCCGATACCAATCTCTTGCCCCTCCCCATACAATAGGAAGCTTCCCTCCTCAAAGGACCCCCGAGATGATCAAAGCCCCCCCCCCATCCCACGAGATCCGATCGAAACCCGCACCCTCCGTGAATCGGCGGAATACCCAGCTGCGCGATGATCATCACCTGTTGTGAACGGGGCGGGGACTTCCACTGTAGCCTTGCATGGGAACGGGCTGGGAAGGGGGGATTCTGAGGATGTCTTTCCATACATCAAAGTATCAACGAGAATGTGTTACATGTAATAAAGAGACAAACTTGTGTATAAGAGGCCAGGCCTCCGGGATGCAGTTAGAGCACCTCAGAACGATACCTTCTGTCCGTTTTCGTTGTGTTCTCCTCCGGAGCGAATAAAAACCTTGTTTCCTGCCTTCCAGTCTCCAGCGCCTGCCTCTTCAATAGTTTAACTTCTTTGTGGGTTCAAGAGGCGACATCGCCGGGCAATAATTAAGGATCTTATATTCTGGTTGGTAGTGCCCCCCAGTTTGTATATTTCCACAAGGTCATTGAAGTGATTGTGTAGGAAGAGGTACCACTCAGATTTCAACGAAGTCACTTAAAACCTCGCAGGATTTCTGGATCTTATGTCGTATTGTAGTATGGCCCAGAAGGAATTCCGAAAGGTCCTTCGTTGTTCCTATTTGGCCGCTTTCAGTTGACTTCGTGCCTCTCTTAGTTTGGTTATAATGGTTAGGTCCATTGGCTTCCTTTTAAGTTCACGCCATAACCAATTCATGCTACGTTTGGATAACAAAAATGCCAGTGGAAGGGGAAAGGGCCACAGGCAGTCGGCCTGGGACTTAGACGTCTAGTTTAATTAGGACTGCCCTCTCCTTACTGCAACACAATTATAGGACCTACGTATAGTGCATTCATAACAGAAGTTTTAGAATGACATGATGATGGATGTCTTTTAATAATACTGTAAAAAATGTGGATCAAATCAATTTGATATATCATAATGATTTTCAATTTTGTAGAGCGTTGCAAGGGTTTTAACAAATCATGCAATAAAGTTTATTATTATTATAAAAATATCCTCTCCTTCTTTGCAAGAATATCGGGGCTACGTGTCAATTGGGGGAAGTCATGCCTATTTCCCTTTGCCTCTCACATAACAGATTCGGGCCTGTTTGTATGTAACACGCTAGTAACCTGTCAACTGACAATGTTCCTGTATCCGGGAATACAGATTTACCACATGGATCAGTGCTTTCTGGATTGAAACCTAAGCAGAGCAATCACCGCCCTGACATCGCAGATAGAATTCTGGAGGACGCTCAGTCTTTCAGTAGAGGGAAGAGTGGCACTCATCAAAATGGTAGTACTCCCGCGGCTTCTATACCTCTTTGCTAATCTGCCGCTCTATTTACCCCCGGCGTTTTTTCAGTCCTCTGGAACACATGGTCTGTGACCTTATATGTAATAAGTTGCGCAACAGAGTGGTGCTCGCAAAATTATATTTACCCTCAAATCAAGGGGGCGGGCTAGCCGTGCCTAATTTACAGCACTACTACTTGGCGACTCAGATACAGTGGGCAGCCAGGTGGAAGGCGGAGCTGCACCTGCAGGACACAGCTGAGAATTGCCCTCCACTTGCTTTGGATGCCATTATTCATATATTTAACCTCTGCACAAGAGCAACCGGATCTCTCTCTCTCTGTGTTGGTCCAGGTGGCTCACAGATGCTTTCGCCATAGCCTCTTCCTTACCAGGCAGGCAAAGTCATATGCACCAGCGCTTCCGTCATTAGGAATGCCCAGGGGAAAAAGGCGGACGGGACTGTCTGAACTTGAGGAATGGCACGAGCTGGGCATTCACACAGTGGGCTATCTCTACAGAGAAAGCGTACTCATGACTTATGAGATTTTGATGCAGGAGGAGGCTGTCCCACCAGGTCTGTTTCTCAGCTACACCTCCTGGGTCAATACAATGCGATGAAATTGGGTGGACATCACACAGGAACCACGCACACATCTTGTGCTGTAATACTTACACGTCATGGGCATGGGTGATCATCTTAAGAGATGGTTTGCTGAGGCACTTCGCATGCAAGCAGCAACAGATCTAACTTGCTTGCATAACCGTTGGGAAGCAGACTCGGAATACTTGAATACACACCCCGGGAGTGGGATATGATATCGACATGCCCCATATTGATTCCCCAGAATGCATGGTTCTGCCTGATCCAATACTACATACCACACAGGGCATAACTCTCCCCAGATAAAATTTAAAGGTACTTCCACAGACAAGATGCATGCTGCCCACATTGTAACTTCCAAGATGCGGACATACTGCATATGCTATGGTCGTGCCCAGCACTGCAACAATATCGGGAAGGAGTGATAAGACATCTATCCACATGCACTGAGCGGACCCTTCCCAACACCTCGGAGGCCTGTATACTAGGGGCTCTTGCCAGAGACAAAAAACACAGGGTCACCACTAGGTTTCTAGATCTTGGCTTAGTGGTGGCTAAACGCCTTATCATGAAGCGCTGGAAAGCCAGCGATCCCCCGCCTCTGCAAGCCTGGTCTTACTCTATGCTCAACTGGGCCAAGGCGGAAAGAGTAGCACTTCATAGGGAAGACACCCTGGGTTTACGTAAATTCCCAATTTCGGCTAACTGGGACACGATTCTGGCATCATTCCAATCTGAGCTAGCGTCAGTGAGAACCACTGGCACCCCAGGAGAGTTATAATCTCTATAAACACTAAGGTACACACACTTGAGCATGAGCATGAGCATGACGAGACGACTAAGCATCTCAAGGATAACTTAAACGTTTATTTAACGACGGTGAAGCGCCACGGGCAACGTTAGGATACAGGCTTAGTTACTTGTACCCCTTTCTATTTCCCCATGTTCAAGTTTGAGTTCTGTTTAATCCATAATCACATGATGAGAAGCTCTCATGTCCATGGGACGGTAATAGTGGCATTATGCGTAGAAAGGTATCCGAGGTACACATCTATTTGTCATCCACTTTGGGGTCCTACCCCACTTTTTCTTTAAGTATAAACGGTACGCCTATATCCTGAAAGCAGGTGCTTAACCCACCCTTAATGAACAAGTTAGAACAGTAGCAGAAAAGGATAAATACTGCACCTTCTGTATTTCATTGTCATACCCTGTACGACAGCAACAATCACTGTATGTCAGTTAACACGTCTCATGTAAAACCAATAAATAGCATCAAACAAAAAAAATAATCATCGATTGGACACTGCAATATGCACCCCTTATCCCTTGTTCTAAAACGAAAGTACCTTTGGTGGCCTATTACTCAGTTCCCTGATCATTCTGCCATTGTGTATTTTGCCCCTCCACCCAACAAGTTCTACAGCCTCCGTGACTTCCCACTTATGATCATATCATTTTTTTTCTACTTTGTATTTTGTGTAATGCATTTTAATTTATATATTATACTTATAATCAGACAGTATTTCCTATAAATTATGTGGCTATTTCCCTAATTCTTATCCTCCACCCCCCCACCCCCCCCCCACCCCCAACTTGACCCTCCCCCCCAATTCGGCTACAATTTTTGTTATTATAATTTATTGTTACTTTTCGCTTAATAAACTCAATTTTAAACTTAATACCAGTAATATATAGACAGTGGGGAGCAAATAGTGTGAGAAAGAAAACCGGCAATTTGTCATTGTGCACACACATACTTGTTTAACTTTAAATCAACATGCAATTCATAATTTATCTACGCACCTGTTCCCACTACTATTCGCATGGTAATAATCAGCGTCACGTATTTTGCTGGCTAGAAGATGTTGCTATGGAAATACGGTTTGCCCGTGCTTTTCTTTCGTGCGAATTCCAAAACAGTTCAGCAGGTGCGAGGTTAAGGCAGGTCATTTCTAAACTGTGCAGCAAGCCGGAAACCAAAGTTTACAGCCTCTAGCGCTGGGGGCCACGCGCTGATAGTAACATTTGAGGGCATCCTGCCTACCCGTGCGGTTTTACGGGCCTAGTTCTCCTTTTACAATTCATGTAGGCGACTATAAAATAAACACATTGCTTTGACCCATGAACCTGGATTTTCAGATGAATAAATCCTCAAAATGTGCATTTTAAAACAGAAGCTTCTGAATTTGATCGATGTGCACGAGACAAATTATCCATGAGTATGCCACGGCTACTAGAGTTAGTACATTTCAACGTTTACCTAATACAAAATAACGGTTTGCGAGCGAGCAGTATGGGTGTAAATTACGTATGCTGAAAAGTTGCACAGAAATGTCTGAAAGACAAATCCCAAAGAAATCTACTTTGCCTCTGTTGCTGCACCCTTATTCCCTCCTACCTGCAGACTACTTAACTTTGTAACATTTCTTCATAATATAATATTGAGAAACTGATCAAAGGGGGATTCAAGGTCGACAAGTTAGTAGTCTTGATCAGTAAAATACACTACTATCTCATTAGTCCATAGTAAATACCGCTTGAAGGCAGGAGACTGACTACCTCCAATCACGTAAACTATTACAATAACAACAATAGCATTTATTTTCTGAAAGCTTTTTTGAAGCTGGGAGATTAAGCTGAAAGATGATCTATCGCCTATGAGGCCCCACTTGTTCGCTGGGCTGTTAATACACCTTTTTCCAATCCTCCATTATTTGCCTAGAGAGCATTACCTTCATGATGCAGCCAAACAAGCCAATCCTGGGGTCTCTACTCTGCCTTACTCCTCATCAAATATGGCTTATAGTAGACGTTGAGCTGGCTGCTTGCAAACTTCTCTTCTGTGTACATGATGTATGATACTTTGCATGAACATTCTCAAACTACTACCCAATCAGACGTCCAGCAAAGATTGGAAGGCCTAAAACAAATAAAATGTTGCCTATTCCAATGAGGACATTAAATATAGTTCAGTGGATCCCCACTAAACCCGGTTCCGCCTTTAATTCTGTCAGAACTGACCCCGGTCCTAGCTGAAGTGCTCGCTGAGGTCTATAAAACTTTTCGCTAGAAACAGCTACGTTTCCTCGTAAGTGGAAACACGCACGCATCAAGCCATTGCTGAAAAAGGTACTAGCAGATCCTACTGATCTACAAAACTATAGGCTGATCTCTCTCCTCCCTTGTAGTTCAAAGATCCTGGAGACAGTAATCAACCGTCATCTCTCCGGTTATTTGGAACTGAACGGCATATTGGACCCTTCCCAATCGGGATTCCGGGTGGGTTATAGCACAGAGTCTGCATTGTTGGAAGTCACCGACTTCATTAGGTTGTCACCGGACAGCGGGATCCCTACGATGCTAGTTCTCCTTGATCTGTCGGCAGCCTTTGACACCATCTCTCATCGCATCCTTCTGGATAAGCTACGAGAGATTGGTGTCAGAGGCCTGACACTCAAATGGCTATAAAGCTTTCTGACTAACAGAACACAATGTGTCTAGCTGGATTCTTTTGTGTCCCAGATCACGCGGGTGGATAAGGGGGTCCCGCAGGGATCCATCTTAAGCCCCACCTTGTTTAATATATATGTGGCTCCACAGGATGCAATCATCAGAAGCTGCAGGTTCGAGACTATCTCGTACGCTGATGACACGCAGGTAATAGTCCCCATAGAGTCAGACCCTGCAGTGACCAAAGCGAAGTTTAAAAACTGCATGTCAAATATAGCCATAGCTCAATTTCATCAAAACGGAGATACTGCTGTTTGGTAAAGCTGAGGAATTGTGGACTCCAGAATGGTGGCCATCAGAACTAGAGTAGGCCCCGTATCTAAAAAATGGGCAAAGAATTTAGGCATCAGAATTGACAATAATCTCTCCATAGAGGAACATGTGAAGATGTTGTCAGGCACTCTCTTCGGAATAATGCGGATGTGAAGAAAAATCTTCCCTTGGATCCCTCTTATGGCAAGGAAATCTCTTATTCAGTCGCTGCTGGTCAGTAGACTAGACTATGGCTACTCTCTGCTAGTCGGAATTTTGGGAAGATCTACTGTCAAAATTGCAGGTGGTGCAGAACACTGCAGCTCACCTTGCCCTCAATAAACCGGTATGCACACCATCACTACCCCTCCTACGTCAGCTGCACTGGCTTCCTATTAGAAAGCGAGCAGTCTTTAAGCTCCTATGTACTGGCTTTACATAGCTTCGGGGGACCGGCCCCCCTTATCTCAAGAAGAAACTTAAACTGTACCAACCTGCGCGTCAACTGAGAACCAGCAATCGCAACTTGCTCTGCACACGTAGAATCAGGAAAGCCAAAATGGGCGGTCGTGCCTTTTCTTATCTAGCCCCGTCTGGGACTCATTGGAACAGTGTCCCTGATGAGATCCGGGCATGTGCCAATTGGTCTCAATTCAAGAAAATGCTCAAGACCTGGCTGTTCTAGGTTTTGTCCCCTAATAGGTAACTGCTCCTCCGGCGCCGAGAGATTCCCCTCGGGAATGATTCGCTACGCACTACAAATGAGTATAATAATAATGAGTATAATAAGTGGTTGGGGTTGTCTGCCCTAATAAAAAATTATTACTATGCATAGGCACCATTTTTACGAATCTCAGAATAACAAAAGATTGAGAGGGGGAAAAAACATATGCCATGGGTACATCTTTCGCACCGACATATGTAAATTTACTCATGGCAGTCTGGGAGACAGAAGTATAGGAGAATCAGAAATTTCAGAGCATCAAATTTTGGTCAAGATTCATCGATGACCACTTCATAGTCTGGGAGGGAGAACGCATTGTTCTCCAAAACTTTATTGAATCACTGAACACAAACAAGTACAACCTATCCCTCACATCAACAATAAGCTCCACAAACATCATCTTTTTAGTGTTCGTTGAAAACCATAGGATATGCACCAGAATGCACTGGAAACCGACTTCGTGCAACAGTATCCTGCACGCAAACAGTGGGCATCCAAAGAATTTAAAATGGTCCATACCCTATGGAGAAATGTTGTGGGCAAAAAGGAATTGTTCAAATACAACAGAAATCAACTCCCAAATTAAAGAAATGAGTGACCACTTCTCAGAACGAGGCTACGCACAAGGTGTAATTGAAACACCGAAAGCAAGAGTTGCCCTTAAAGCAAGGACAGAACTGTTACAACCAAAACAAGGGATGGTTGGAAGATGCAAAGACGAAAACACCATTCGACTTATAATGGATTTCAATAACCAGAACGGAGATCTAAAGAGAATTGCTCAAAGAAATTGGAGCATTCTGATGCTGGATAAAACATTGCAAAAGACATTGTCCCCATATCCTACCATCACGTACAAAAAAACTGCATCTTTAGAGTCCATTCTCACACAAAGTCACCTTGAAATTCCGAAACCAACAATGTCATCCGGAAATGCTTTAAATGTAAAGCATGCGAATATGGTAAGAATGTCTCATCGTATCAACTGCACAATGGCCAAATCGAAAATATAAGGGACCACATAACATGTAAATCAACATTTGTGGTATAATTACTGGGATGGAAAACTTGTATCAAACAAGGGTTCCCTGTTGAGCAGAGGCTTCCATTGTTGATTTCCTATATCTCTG